>NC_133332.1:134632810-135249524 GCF_042186555.1 Aquarana catesbeiana | reverse complement strand
TACTTAGCAACCAGCAACTGTTGAACTGTTGGCACAATAAACATTTTAATTAGGAACAGAGTACAGTGTATATTGATCCGAGAATGCAATATACAACCTAGCATATAGATTAAGAGGATCATACATTGGTGATCAGTGGGAGGAAGAATGCCCCAGTGTCAGTAGATGGTACTAAATAAAATGCCCCAGCTTCAGGGAAAGAAAAAAAAAATACTCCAATGAAGAATGCTCCATCATTAGTGTCAGTGAGAGGTAGAATATCCCAATGTTGGTGTTAGTAGGTTTGGGAATGACCAACATTGTTTTCCTTTCAGTAGTCACTTACCACTAAGTACACTTCCATACCATGCTACTTTCTTAGATGACTTCACTGTCATAACTATACAGGGGCTATCAGGCAACGGAATACTCTGCCTGACAGTGTTGACATAGGATTCTTGCCAGATGCTGGAATGCACCTATTCTGTAAGCAAGGTTCAAGCTTGCAATATGAAGGCCCCGGGGCATCTCCTTCTCACTGCAGGACCTAGGATGACCACCCTGGGCATTGTGCCTTTATTATGGTCTGCATCTGAATCACCTTGGTGTGCTATGTGAGTCATGAGAAATTAACCATTGCATTTGGTTTATCTCAAATAACTATGTTCCACCTCTATGTGTCCCTTGAGATCTAGGTTAAAATATTATGTTTTAAAATGGAAAAAACAAACTGACTTCTACCAGTATTTGAAATTCATTAACCAGTTTGATATATTGGTTTGAGAACAACATGCAAATCATTACTTTAGACCTAAATTATCACTTGTCAATAAGCAAAAATTATATAATAATATTGCAACAAAGATACACACAGCAATGGTATAAAAACCCCATAGACAACTCTGTGAGCTTCATTTTAATTTCAGAAACAAAAGGGTATTGGATTTAGAAGTTCATTTTTTGAGTTAATATATCTGCTTTTGTCAGTAAAGCGCTGTGTGGATGTTAAAGTAAACAAGATGGTTGAGTGCCTGATTCAGTACTTTACCTCAATAGATAATTTTTCATGGAGAAAAGGTTGTATATCTATTAAAAATTAGCTGACAGTATAATACATTTTTCACATGATTTTTTTTCTTCATAAGACATATTTTAATCTTCCTGGAAGACTGAGTGGACACACATTCCACAATAGCAATATGTTTTGGAACCTGTCCATATAGAGTTTAAGCAGGTGTAATATATCTTTATAACTTTTATTTTTAAACAATATACTGGGATAAACAATATTTGAATAAAGTTTATGAAACAGAATGGAAGTTAAAAGAATATTACTATATAAAAAACATATCTAAGTGTGCTGTCCAAAAATATTATATGTCTATCAAAATGCAATCAAATCATACATATAAACAAATATATAGAGTTGGGTGAACAGTACGAGCTGAGCAAAAGTTCGGCCTGAACATCGCCTGTTCGGCGAACACCCAAATTTGTGGGGAGCTCTGCGGGATGTTCACCCACCGAGCACCCCACGATGCACTGCATGCTGCACAGTGCATTCTAGGGCCCTAATTGGATGAAGCAATGCACCTGACCTCTGGTCAGGTGCAAGGCTTTTCCCAATCAGGACACAGAGCACAGTCAGAGCCATGACTGGATCAAGTCATGATGATTTTGCCCAATCATGGCTTAGTGCTCATAGTCTCACCCACATTATAAAAGGTTCCTTCCCACAGGAACCTTTTGCAGTGTGTTGTTGGAGTAGAGATAGATAGAGCAGGGCTCTGTTTGCTACTAGCGAGTTAGTGTGTTATTGTGACTCTGAGTGTAGAGTGTCAGTGTAGTGTTACTGTAGTCTGAGTATAGTGTGAGTATAGTCTAGTGTCAGTGTAGTGTGTCAGTGCAGTGTTAGTGTAGTGTAGTGTGAGTATAGTGTAGTGTGTCAGTATAGTGTGACTATAGTTTAGTGTCAATGTAGTGTTTGTGTAGTGCAGTAGTTTTTTTTTTTTTGGTTGCTGTTGTTTTTTTTTTGTTTTTTTTTCTTGTTCCATGCCTGCCCATTATTTTTTAAATGTCAGCCGCAGTTTTCTGACTGCAATGCTGATGCTCCCCTTTTTTGTTTATTTTTTATAGTTTTTACATTTCTATCAGCAGCAGTCCTCAATTTGCACCAAATAGTGTGTTTCTTTTAATAAAGTGCATCCATTACATATTTCCCAGTATCTATTAACTACTTAAGGAAGTTTTTATTTTTTGCGCTATAAACAAAGAGCGACAAAAAATATATTTTTTTTGCTTTAATACATATCCCCCCAAAAACAATATAATCTTCTACATATTTTTGGTAAAAAAATAGCAATAGGCGTATATTGATTGGTTTGGGCAAAAATCTACAAACTATGGGATATATTTATTTTTGTTATTGTTTTTGCTAGTAATGGCGGCGATATGCGATTTTTAGCGGGTCTGCGACATTGCAGCAGACAAATCTGACCCCAAATGACACTTTTTGGGGACCAGTGCAATTATTACATTGATCAGTGCTATAAAAATGCACTGATCAATGAAAAATGACACTGGCAGGGAAGAGGTTAATACTAGGGGGCGATGAAAGGGTTAAGTTTGTTTCCTAGGTGTGTTCTAACTATTCTAACTGTAGGGGGGATGGGCTGCCAGGGACATAACAGAGATCACTGTTCCCAATCACTGGGAACAGAAGATCTCTGACATGTCATCTGGCAGAACGGGGATCAGTTTGTTTACACTGGCAGATCCCCATTCCGAATATGATCCATCCTCTGACGGATCACATCTGGATGTGATTTGTGTAGTAAGTTCCAAGACACGGTTAGGATTTTGTTTTGTACATTTGTGAATCGTTCTGTTTACCTCAATGTACAGCACTTATAAGTAGACTTGGATTTAGCACCAATAAACACACCACTGTTTGCTTCTACTCCATTGAACTGGTATCTGTGCCTGAAAGTGTGCTCACCCCAGGAGCTTTTGTACCTGCTACCTATCCCCAACTTACAGTAGGGATAGCCCAACAACTAAAGGGTTATAAACATTCTATGGGTAAGTGGAAAAATGGATGATATATAAAACAGTGGGGGTTATTTACGAAAGGCAAATCCACTTTGCACTACAAGTGTAAACTACAAGTGCAAAGTGCACTTGAAATTGCACTTGGAAGTGCAGTCGCTGTAAATCTGAGGGGTAGATCTGAAATGAGGGGAAGCTCTGCTGATTTCATTATCCAATCATGTGCAGGCTGAAATGCTGTTTTTTTATTTTCCTTGCATGTCCCCCTCAGATCTACAGCGACTGCACCTCCAAGTGGATTTGCCTTTAGTAAATCCCCCCCCCCGTGTGTACAGTATTTATGTCTAAATATACTGTAGGTAGTTTATTTAATGCCTTAAGTGTGGCTTGTATTGAGGGGTATTGTGACCCTGGGGAGCGTGCTGTTGAGCAAGGCATGAATGATTTCTGCATAAGCAACCAGAGCTTATGTATATCAGGTTTCCACCGGAAACACTTTTGGACAAAGGGCTACTTCACACCACTAAAACATACTCCATGTGTTTTTGATGCAGAAAACAAACACACTGGACTGCATGTGATGTGAACTGGCCCTAAAAACGCAGCTAGGTAATATTGATATATGTTCAGAATCCATAATTTATTATGGGCTTGTGTCAATGAGCTTCTGACTTTTGAAGGTGGCATCAGTTTGAGATACTTCTGATATTATTCAGAGTTTTACAGGCACATTTAACATGCAGTTTACTCTCTTCTGACCTGCATTTAACCTGCATAGACTTGTATGGAAATTCAAAACCTGCTTAAAGCAAATAAAAGCCTGCAGACACAGGCCCTAACAGACAACCTAAAAATCTGTCTAAAATATGGTCCACTCTACGCTGTATTTTATGGGACAGTAGAGTGTGTAAAGTTTGCCCTATATTAAGGATATATTATGGGATGTAAGTAGTGGATTAAATGGGGGTTTAGTGCATACAGAGTAAGAATAGACACTTTGGGATGAATAGTTCCTTCTACCAAAATTGCTTTTCCAAAATACAGAATTTCTTTATATTCCCCTACTCACATATTTCTTCACCCTTTAGAATGCCTTTAATTGTTAAAGTAAGGTGTCTAAATTATCAAACAAGGCAAAGTGTGCCTATGCTATCTGCACACATCCAGTCACTTGAAGGAGAAAACGTGTGAAAATGTTTTTTTATTAATTCTCCTCTGTATGTACACATACTCCTTTCACCTCTGCTAGTCTCATACTTTAGTAAATCAGTTCCACTGGCTGGCTCAACAGGCGTTGCACAAGATAAAAAGGCTTTGAAGGAATTCTAGATGAGAATGTCCCCAACAAGGTACTGAAGGCAAGCAGAACTTCACAGAGCAATCGCCCTCCACCAAAGTAAATTTGGTTAACTTTTAATTATTGTTTATGCAATTGATAAAAAGAGGCTCACAATGGTTTAATGGCTGTTTTTATTTTTCTCTGCCTCTCTATTTTCTTTTCTCTATGTTGTTCCTCCTCCAAGAAGTAATTTTTAGTATGTTCTCATTTAATCAGGTCATGGTATAGCTAGTAGTAGTTAGACACATTCAACTGGATTCATTCTATAATGTTTAATGTTTAAACTATTTTATAGCTTCTCCAAGCCTCTCCTTCAGCTCCTAAGTACAGTTGAATGTAACTAATACTAGCTACATTTATAATAATTTTACAGTCTGAATGGGCCTTTTAGCAATTTAGTATACATGTTTTGCCTCAATCAGACAGACAGTAATTAGGAAATGTTAAACCTTTCTTTTGCTTCTTGCAAATCTGTCATTTTAGAAATGGTACTTTGACAAAATCTTGTTTATAAAAAATGGACATTGTTACATGACATACAGAAAATAAGAGATTGCTCTTTGACAAGAAAGAAGAAGAAAAAATGTACATTGCAACAGGGGCCTTGAAATTCAATTTGCTTTTTATGTATTTAAGCATTCAATCTGGAGCTCAAAGTCCTTCTGCTGTACATTATTTTCTTAAGAAATGCATGAATCAGTTGCTATGATGCAGATAATGGATTGTAGCTTTAGAACAAAACAGTGACGTAAAGGAGATACATTAGTATAAGGTAACGTGCAATAAAATTGTATGTAAATTATCATTCATTTCTTTTTGTTTGAGCACCTAGCAAAATTTAAACTCTGTATGGGTGTTAGTAAAAGAAGACATTGAGAAAACAAAAAAAATTACAGATACAGATTACAGATACATTGCCAACATTACTAAATTACTGTGTATTTTAGACTGCAGAAGAATATTATATATATATTATATATAATAAAATACATATTATATATGTATTATATACTGTGTACGCCGCCTGCACTGTAATAGTTACTGTTCACCGGCTGCACTGTATATTATGCTGTATGCCCGAAGTGTATTAGAAACTGTACACACTGTATTATATACTGTGTACACTGCCTGCACTGTATTATGTACTGTACACCAGCTGCACTGTATTATATACTGTATACACAACCTAAAGTGTATTAGAAACCGTATACACTGTATATACTGTACACACCGCTTGCACTGTATTATATGCTGTGTACACTGCCTGAAGTGCATTAGAAACTTTACACACTATATTATATACTGTGTACACCGCCGAACTGTATTATATACTGTACACCAGCTGCACTGTATTATATGCTGTGTACACCACCTGCACTGTATTATGTACTGCACACTGGCTGCACTGTATTATATACTGTGTAAACTGCCTGAAGTGTATTAGAAACTGTACAAACTGTATTATATACTGTGTACACCGCTTGCACTGTATTATGTACTGTACACCGGCTGCACTGTATTATATGCTGTGTACATCACCAAAGTGTATTAGAAACTGTACACACTGCTTTATATACTATGTACACTGCCTGCACTGTATTATATACTGTACACCGGCTGCACTCTATTATATGCCGTGTACACTGCTTGAAGTATATTTCTCTTATGCCGCCTATACACAGTCGGATTTTCTGACTGGAAATGTTGGATGTGAGCTTGTTGGCTGAAAGTCCGACCGTGTGTATGCTCCTTTGGACATTTGTTGTTGGACTTTCCGCCAACAAATGTTGACTAGCAGGTTCTCAAATTTTCGCCAACAAAACTTTGTTGTTGGACTTTCTGATCGTGTGTACACAAGTCCATCGCACAAAAGTTCATGCATGCTTGAAATCAAGTACGAGCCAGAAGCGTTCGATCTTGTAAAACTAGCGTTTGTAACGGAGATAGCACATTTGTCACACAGCAAATTTTGAAATCTCTCATTGCAGCGCATTCTCTTCTTCAATATAATGCTATAATAATGAAGTTGCTTTGTTGCTGATATTCACAGAGTTCTGACAAATGGATTTTTTTTATTATTTCTCATGATCTCCTTAATAATCTCTCTTTTTGTTGTTTTTTTTTTTCTCGTGATCTCCAGAATCACCTTGTTTTATTTTACTTTTTTATCTCGTGATCTCCAGAATAATCCTTTTTTTTTTTTTTTTTCTAGTGATCTCCATATTTTTTTTGTTTTTTCTCTTGATCTCCAGTATAATCTTTTTTTTTTCTAGTGATCTCCACTTTGTGTGTCAAGTTACCACAACACCATTATTATCTTGTATTTTTTAACCCCAAAGATACAACTATGTTGGTGTCCCTTGTTAATTTGACATTGTATTTTTGATATGTACCTTCCTACTCACAAACAAACTGTCCTTTTTGAAGTAAAACACATAGCCAAGTATTTGTCAAAACAAAAATTAGAAATTTAATAGGGGTCATATCAAAATAAAGAGGAAGGCAACGCTAGAGAAACAGTTGAAATTGGTGAAGCCTTTGTACCTCAGGGCAGACATCAATCATTTGACTGTCAAAATTGGTAACCCGAGGAGTCCTTTTAATAGGGAGCACAATATGGTCCAGGACTCAGAGAGAACGGGAGCAGCAGCAGATGACATATATGTCCGGAGGTTGTGGTCTTACAACAGCCTGGGTTTTTTGCCAGACCACACCAAACCCAGGCCATCACTATAAACACTCCTTCCACGCTTCCTTCCATGCTGCTCTGGTGGGTTGGGTGGCTGTGGTATTGGTGGTGTTGCTGGAGGTGGTGGAGGAGTATGGCCCAACTCACACAGATGTGTTTTATTTGTGAGTTGGCCTGTCGTCCTCTTGTTTAGGGACTTCAAAATGATTTCCCCACAGATTGTGTGTTGGCCCTCCTCCATGTGTTCCAGTTTGCATGCTGTCACACAGCCAAATGCCTTGTGGCCACCAGGTGTCGTGTTAAGTGCCGCAGTAGCCTGGCTAAGAAAAACAGTCGCTGACTCATCCAGGTTCCGCTCCTTCCTGGTCCTTTTGGTTGGAGGGCGGAGGGGGGAAACCTGGGATTCCGTCAGGCTGCTTGCCACGGCCTCCTCCTGGCTGAGACTTTCCTGTGTATGAAAATGGTACATAGTTTTAGTTTTTTGGTCATTAATCACACACTATTTTGAGCTCATGACTGTTGCAAATTGAATGTTAACAAATATAAAAGACTATCATTCTGACCCCAGCATTTTTCTTTTTTTTTTTTTTTTTTTTCCACAAAAAAGATTATATTGAAAAAGGAATAAGATAGCAAGTACAATACATCGAAAGAGTATCAAAAAGAATCTTACAGTACACTCATTGGACAATGATACATCATAATGGTTATTGTTATAACACGTTTGGATTTACAAAGTGCATATGTAATTATTGAAGTATACACACAAGAGGGGGCAAACTTGATAGCAAGAACTGTACCATTGTTGCTAATACTGTAATAAAAATGTTCCAGTGTCTCTGGTACAGAAAGGTTCAATGTCCGTCCTGTTCCTTGAGTAAATTACATATAAGGATACAAGTTTGAGTGTCTGTTAGTGGGGGATTTTGCACGTTATGATGATCATGCGTGGAGCGTGACCCCAAATTCAGAAAATAAAAAATAAAAGGATGGGTAGGGAGGGATTGTTAAAACAAAGAGACAGGGGTTAGGGGGAAAGTATAGGGGAAGAAGGGAAGAAAGGAAAAGATAATAGATAAGGCGAGGGAGGCAGATGGAGAGAGAGAGAGGGGGGACCGCCCCTCAGTCCAGGCCCCACAAGCGCCCCTTCGGGTCGTGGAGGCCAGGGGTATTAGGCTATAAAAGGGAGGGTGTTTAGGACGGAAAGAAAGATTTATAGTAATCAGTGGTTTTGAAATGGGACCAACAAGCCCATATGGCAGTAAATTTTTGGATACGGTCTTGGGATATGTGAATCAGTTCTTCCATCTCCTCGATCTTTGCAACCCTGGTTAACCATTCTGTAATGGTCGGGGGATTAATTGAGCGCCAGTGTGCGGGAATGCACATTCTAGCGGTGTTTACCATGTGCATTGCAAGTGATTTGTGGTAAACTTTTTTGGACAAGGTTGAATGATGGAGGAGATATTGGGCCGGGTTAAAGTCTAAAGAATAGGTTGTTACCTGTGTAATAACAGAGTGTACCTCTTTCCAAAATGGTTGAATTAATGGGCATTCCCACCAGATGTGTAACATATTTCCTATTGCCTTATTGCATCTCCAGCAAATGTTGGGGATGGAGGGCGAAAAGTGATGTAATCGAGCGGGAGTTCTATACCATTTTGTGGCAATTTTGTACCCGTTCTCTTGAATTGCTACATTCATAGACCCCTTATGAGCATATGTAAGGATAGATTCCCAGTCGTCATCAGAAAAATTGATTTGTAGGTCTTTCCCCCAGGATAGTCTTGAGGTTTCCGTCTGTGGGAGAAGCGGGTCATCTTGGAGGAAGGAATAAATCATGGAAATTAAGTGTCCTTGTGGAATGGACTGAGAGTACATTGTTTCGAACGGGGTAAGTGGTCTTGTCCAGAGGTCGTTTGTGTTGGTCGATGTGAAAAAGTGTCTTAGCTGTCTGTAGGACCAAAAGGGGAACTCTTTTGTGCGTGAGATGGATTTTAAGTCGTTATATGTACGTAACCTCCCGTCAACAAAAAAGTGACGAGCATAGATATCGTCGTGTGGCCACTCTTGTGTTAGGAAAGAGTTTGATTCTCCAGGAGGAAATTCAGGGTTGGCCCGAAGAGGGGTCAACGGTCCTGGTGTTGAGACTATGTGGTATAAGTTCCTTGCTGTGGAGAAAGCTCGCAATGATGGATATATAAGCGGGTGTGCTTTAACAGCGTGGGGGTAGTGTTGCATTGGAACCCATGTTAGGGTGTGCAAGGGTATAGTACTAGAGGCATTTTCCAAAATGGTCCATAGTTTGCTTAGCTTATAGGTTTTCCAGTTAACCACTCTAGAGAGATGGCAAGCTAAGTAATACTTGTGTAGATCTGGCAAAGCAATCCCCCCTTTCGTTTTGGAGCATGTCAGCTTCGTATATTTGATGCGGGGGGGACCGCTTCTCCAGATAAATTTTGAACAGGCTTTTTTATAGGCCAAAAAGAAAGATGGGGGCAGGTGGATTGGGATCGTTTGCATGAGATACAGAAGACGGGGAAGGATTATCATCTTTATCAATGCCGAGCGACCAAACCAAGAAACATTCAGGGTATTCCAGTTTTGAAGGTCTGTTTGGATTTTCATCAAGGCATTGAGAAAGTTGCGATCATAGAGCTCTGTTAGATGTCAGGGGATTCTAATGCCTAGGTAGGTAATATAGTCCTTTTCCCACTGAAATGGGAACGAAGCATGGCAGTGAGTAACTTCTGATGGTGGGAGAGAGACATTAAGGGCCTGGGATTTAGAGTAGTTAATCTTAAAATTGGACAATGTTCCAAAGTGGCTAATATCTTTCAACAGATTGGGAAGGGATGTGCGAGGTGATTGCAGCGATAATAGGATGTCGTCTGCAAAAACGGCAACCTTAAATTCCCTGCGGTTTATGGGGATACCCTGAATATCAGGGTTGGCTCTTATTCTGTTGAGAAGGGGTTCAAGAGACAGGACAAAAATTAGGGGGGACAGAGGGCAACCTTGACGGGTACCGTTGCTGATGCGTAAGGCATTCGACAGGAGGCCATTTGCTTTAACTCTTGCTGTTGGAGTAGTATATAGGGCACTAATGTGTGCAAACATGCGTGGTAGGAGGCCAATCCCTTTGAGTACCTCTTGCATGTAGTCCCAGGCCACCCTGTCGAACGCCTTCTCAGCATCCAGGGATAAGAGAAATCCCTTGGTATTGGATGTATTGAGCCAGTGGTGTAGGTTCAAGGTGCGAATGGTATTGTCTCTTGCCTCTCTGCCCGGGATAAAGCCTACTTGATCGGGCAAAATTAGGTCTGGAATCAGGGGTAATAGTCTATTGGCTATAATTTTGGCATACAATTTAATGTCTACATTGAGCAGCGATATGGGTCTATAATTAGAAACTATCATTGGGTCTTTGTCTGCTTTGGGTATCACTGCTATCTGGGCTTCTAACATGTGTCCAGATGTGGCGAGTGGGTTTGAAAGAAAATTAAAGGCCGACAACATTTTGGATGCTAGTGTCACTAGGAAAGTTTTGTAGTATATGAGGGGTAGGCCATCAGGGCCTGGGCTTTTGCCTGCCTTCGTTTGTTTAATGGCAAGGTTGAGTTCTTCTATGGTCATGGGGAGCTCTAATTCCTTAGCTTTTTGTGTTGATATAGGCTTGGGGCAATATTGGGTCAAGAACTCTTGAATTTGTGAGGACCTGTCATGTGCGGAAGGAGAGTCTGGTGGATTTTGAGGTAAATTGTACAACTTAGAGTAAAACTCCTCGAAATGTTGGGCTATTTCCTCATTTTTGGAGAGAAGTGTGCCTTTTGCAGTGCGGAGGTGTTGTATAGTGGAGGATATTTTAGCTGCCTGGATTGTGCGAGCGAGAAGTCTCCCGCTTTTATTGCCGTGTTCATAAAACACTTTTTGACCTAGGATGTATCTTCGCCTAGTGCGCTTCCCCAGTTCGTCTAGCAAAGATGCTCTTGCCTGTGAGAGAGCTTGTAGTGTGGATTGAGAGATGGACTTTTTATGAGTTGATTCGAGTCTGTGGATTGTTGCGGTAAGGACTTTGATCTGTTCTAGGTGTCTCTTTTTTTCCGCCGTGGCTAGGGCTATGAGTTTGCCTCTTAAAACGCACTTGTGTGCTTCCCACAGCGTCACCGGAGTGACATCTGGGGTTGAATTTTCCTGGAAGTACAATTGGATTTGGGCGTTCAGTTGCCGGATTGTTTCAGGATCTTTTAGGAGAGAAGGGTTCAATCTCCAAGTTTTGGTGGTCTTTCGCAATTCTGGGAATGAAAGGGTTATCGTAATGGGGTGGTGGTCAGATAGGAACATGTTTTCTATTGTAGCTTGTGAGAGATATGAGAGGTCTGGTTGGGAGAGGAATAGATAATCAATTCTAGAATATTTCTGATGTGGGGGAGAGAAGTACGTGTAATCTCTATCTGTCGGATATAAAGTGCGCCATGAGTCGTGTAGGGTGAGGTTTTGTAGTTGGAGTTTCATTTGTTTTAAGGCTCGGAATGGGAGTGCGGAAGTGCCAGTAGAGGTGTCTAGGCAAGGGTTCAGTGGAACATTGAAATCTCCTCCCAGTATCAGAATGCCTGTTTGGAAAGATGAGAGTAAGTCACAGATTTTCCGGAGGAAAGAGACTTGATGGTCGTTTGGGCAGTATATATTCGCTATTGTGATGGGTTTGGACGCATACGTGCCTTTGATGAAAATGTATCTGCCTTCCTGGTCAATCAGTGTGTCAGATAAGTGAAAGTCTGCATGTTTGGAGATAAGTATGGAAACTCCTTTTGTCTTAGAAGATGGATTTGTAGAGTGTAAGGCCTGTTTGTATACATGGTTCATCAGTTTAGGTATGGCTTTAGTTCGGAAATGTGTCTCTTGCAGTAACAGGAAGTGAGCTTTGTGTTTCGTGAGTTCTGAGAGAACTTGAGATCTCTTTTCCGGGAGGTTTAGGCCTCTTACATTGAGTGACAGGCATTTGAGTGAGAGTTGATAGTTGCTGGTGGCACTCTTCTGCATTGTGTTAGTGTTGCGAGTGATGAGAAAAGTTTAAATGAATGTTAGCCTGTCCTCCAATACTGTTTGCCTGATCGGGGGAGCTCAAGTATCGACGACGGGGAGCAGGGCGGAGGGGCGGCCCCTTGAGAAAATAAACAAAAAGAGAGTAGGTATGAAATGGAGAGAAAGGGAAAGAAAAGAGAAGGGAAAAAGATAAAGGGGTGGGGTGAGGTGTTTGGATGGGGGTAGTATGAAATGAGGGGGGAGGGAGGAAAGGGAGTAGACCAGAAGAAGCGGGGGGGGAAAGGGAGGGAAACGGGAAAAGACACCAGTTAATGAACTGGGAGAGTCAGTTACCGGAGGTGGTCGTAGGCGTGCCTATCCACCTAGTAATAATTCCGGGTTGGTAGCTCAAGTCCGTACGGACAGCTATGTGGGGTACGTAGGGTTGAGCGGGCACGAGATTTGTTGCACTAGTGAGGACGAGTGGAGAGGTATTTCTCGGCTGGGTGGGGTGTACAAAAATTATAGTAGTCTAGGTTTCAGGAGATGACAAAACATATGGCAGTTAAGTAG
Source organism: Aquarana catesbeiana (assembly GCF_042186555.1). Taxonomy (NCBI): domain Eukaryota; kingdom Metazoa; phylum Chordata; class Amphibia; order Anura; family Ranidae; genus Aquarana; species Aquarana catesbeiana. The sequence continues at coordinate 135,236,871 of NC_133332.1, read as the reverse complement.
GGGGTATGGAATATGGGCAGGCCACTGTATCTAAGGTGGACGGATCTTGGGCACTATAATAATGAATAAGGACTTGGGTCAATGTTAACTGAGGGTAACGGGGCTGCCTGTACCAAATTGAACTGAGAGAAAGCAAAAACATAAACATAGATCTAAACCTAACAATAACAGTAACTGTAACCGTAGCAGTAACAGTCCGGGCAGCACGATGTAGACTCCTTCTCCAGCCGGTCTAAGTTACGTTATGGAAGTAGGGATAGTGTACATCAGCACCGCACTAAAACATTATGTGAGACATTTTATGAGTGTACCCCAAGACTCCATTATAATTATTCTTTGAGAAGAAGAACAGACTGGTTTGACTATGGGATTAGCTTTATATTAACCCAATAGAGGTTATGTTATCACTACAGGGTTTTAATTGGTTCCTAGAGCAAAAGACAAGTTGCTTTGGAAGCAGGTCTTTCAGGCTCGTGAGTAAAGTGGACCAGTTAGCTAGGTTTATCTGTAAACGGGTGTCTTGGAGTACACCTAGTCTGGGTTAGTGAAATACAAAGTAGATGGGATTGGTTTGGTGATCCTCTATGACCATATGGGTTCTCCACGAGAGTGGATATCCACGTTCCAAGAGGATGGCCAAAGTGAGATAGAGGAGTTATCTCCATCAGCATGTGTGTGTGTGCTGGTAAACAATACCTGGAAATAGGATGAGTAGGTTACCTAAACATAAGTCCATGTAAGGCTTCTTCTTCTTCCTGTAGAAGGTAAAAGGTGAAAAGTCCCTGTAAGCTTCGACGTTCTTCATTGGCGTCTGTGGGGTGCGGTACCTGAGAGTCAATTTCTATGAAATAGGCCTAGATCGGTGCTGGGAAAAAAAAGGAAAGTTAGTGCTGCCCGTATATGCGTGGATAGAGTGTTCAGGCGGTTATCATGCCAATGGAAGATTCCGTTGCGGGGTGTCATGTCGCCCAGGGCTGTGTACAGGCATGTCTCGGCGTGATAGGCGGTCTCCAGGGGAGGAAGGATCCAGCCTGCGGCGTCTCGAGTGATGCCTTTGAGCTTTGGGGGAAGAATTAGTAGATACTGGCTTCCACGGCTCCGTGGGGAAATAGAATGAGTGCCAGTCAGGGATATCCACCAGTGGGATGTCCAGCTGCTCGCAAAAATTGGGTAGGTCTTCCGGGGTTCTTAACAAGGCTGTGCGGCCTCTGGTTGATGCAGAAAGACAGAAGGGGAATTTCCATCTGTATTGGATGTTGCGAGAACGAAGCACATCCAGTAGGGGGCGTAGGGTGCATCTATTCTGCAATGTGATTTGTGATAAGTCCTGAAATAATTTCACCTCAGTTCCATTAAAGGTTATGCGTCCTTTTTCTCTCGCCTTCCTGAGGATTTCCTCTTTAAGGGGGAAATTAACGATGCAGCAGATAATGTCTCTGGGTGGTTCGTTGTCTCGGGGGGGGGGACGCAGGGCTCGGTGTATACGCTCCATTTCTATGGGGGAGTCTGCCGGGTGGTCAAGCAAGTCATTAAAAATGGTGCTGACTGTTTGGGGAAGTGCGGCCTGGTCAAACCCTTCCGGGACCCCCCTCATCCGAATGTTATGCCTGCATCCCCTGTTGTCTAAGTCTTCCACCTGTCTGTGTAGCTCAAACATATGAGGCAGGTGGAGATCGTACGTTTTTTGTACTTGCCTGATAGCTGAGGCCTGCAGTCTGGCGTTCTCCTCCACATCATTTATCCGGTGGGTTATAGCATGAATATCTTCTTTGAGATCTGAGATTGCTGACATCATGGTGTGTTTGATATCCAGAGCAACCTTCTGGAGGTCTCTTTGGAGGTCTAGCAGGCTTGGGTGCGGATCGATGTGGTCGCCGCTGTCCATTAGCGGGTCCGTGGCGCTCCTAATCGAGTCCGGGGATGCGGCCTGTATAGCGTGCGCGGCCTGTGATGAGGCCTGTGACGCCTCTAGTAGTGCGGACTGGCGGGTCCGGAAAATGTCAGGGATACTACCGCTAAGTTGCGGTGTGGGGTCTTTCTGTGTGCGGGGTGTGGAGGTGCTCCTGTTTGACTTTCCCATCGTGGGACAAGTCTCAAATACCCCAGGTTCGGCTTCTTTTCGTCCTCACTGTGCGGGAGCTTTCTCCTCAAGCAGCCATCTCGGGTCCCGTCCAGGCCACGCCCCACCCCAGCATTTTTCATTCTTGTGCCAATCATTTTTGGCTACTACTGTCTATTGATATGTAAATCACTTTGTTAAAAATTAAATTAGTGATCAATAACATCTAGTTAACATCATTAAATTTTTGACAAGAAATATGTTCAACAATGCTATACCTGGCCCAAGCTGGGCTCCTCCACATCTTCCTGGGTGAAAGGACAAGGTAGGACTTCAGGAGCCTCAGCTGATGTGGAAGGAAGTGTTGAAGAAAGTGTAGATAGTGATGGCCTGGGTTCCGTCTGGTCTGACAAAAAATGCACTCTGTCGTAGTACCAAAGCCTGGGTACATATACGTCATCTGCTGCTTCTCTGGATCTCATGGAATCCTGGACACACTGTGGCTTATTTCAAAAAAGCAAAACCACTTTGCACCACTTTGCACTACAAGTGCAATGCAAGTGCACTTGAAAGTGCACTTGTAGGGCAAAGTGGATTGTCCTTTCTGAAATAAGGCCCAGTGTGTTAACATGTCCTAGCTCCTGTCATGGGGGATCAATGGATGTGTTTTGGGGGTGCAACCCCTTCCTCTCACCTACTTTAGTTGTGAGGAAGGGGTTGCACCCACAAAATGCGTACATCGATATCCCATGATGGCAGATAGCACATGTTGACACACTGTGTGTTTTGTGGCTTTCGAAAAATACATGTAGGGAAAAGACACACATTTTGAGTCCCAATTTGTGTGCTACTTCAACATTTTGGCTTTTACAGGGGTGAGATCACCCCATCTGATGAAGACAAAATCAACACAATTTTGACATACTAATGTCTCATATGGCCTTCACTTTATCAAAGTTGAGCTTTGTAAGTTCCTGAGTTGGGGATGTGTATGTTATGGGTTAAAACATGCCTGTTTAGCCACAAAAAGTCTATATACTGTCAGTGTCAAACATACATGTTATACACCAAAGATGTTGGTTTGTTAAAAAAACCCTTTTATAACGCACATGTGAATGTGCTTGGAGTAAAATGTTTTAAACTCTATAATGTGTGGCTTCTTCTTTCAATGCTCAATACCAGTTTTTTAGTAAGTTGGTGTAGTTACAGTGGCAATGGGGGTTATTTACTAAAGGCAAATCCACTTTGCTCTACTGGCAGTGCACTTGTAGTGCAAAGTGGATTTGCCTTTAGTAAATACTCCCCACTGTGCTGTAAAATTTCCCAAAATTAGGCCATTTTAGGGACTACAAGCAATTATTTCATGGAGTTGAAAGGGAGGAATATTTTTATCATTAATGCATTACATACATTAACAACAAAAACATTGTGTGTGCGTAGCAGACCCACAGCACAACATAATAGTTAGCTGAAAAGGAGATTGTCGCCTCATGTATCAAATAAGTTTGCACTATTGAAGAAAATGGCCAAAAATAAAAGGCCATTGGAGAACTTAGGAGACAGATAAGAAACACAAGCAGTTAATGAAATGAAATATGAGTTTAATATTTCTCAAAAAAAATTATTTGAAACAGCTTAAAGATTCTCTGGAATATCAATTGCCCCCCTACCCATGAAGTACTCCACATAGCTTTGCCATACTTCGCGTGTGCGCTGGCATTGTTTATGCTGGTGAGTCGGCCTCAGCCGCAACTGAGGCCAGCTAGTTGGCTGCATTCTTACACAGAAAATTATGCAGAATGCAGCAGCTTAAAAGTATGTGGTTCAGTTTGTATTCGGCCATGTTTATGGCTGATTGGAATAGCCAGAACTGGCTGGCCATTATGCCAAAGACATTCTCCACCACTCTTCTGGCAAGGGGCCAGTAGGTAATTAAAAAACCACGTTATCTGCTGGAGGGGGCAAGCCCAAGCTGCCATTCTGAAGCCGTCTGTAAAATTCAGTCTGGGCGATGATTCCTCCGTCCAAATACAGAAATTCATAAGTCGCCGACACCACGGCCAACAACACAATAATACTGTACCCCTTTTAGTTGTAGTAGTATGACCCAGAGTTGGGGGGGTGGGATGATCCAGACGTGCTTCCCATCTATCGCACCACCGCAGTTGGGAAAGTCCCACTGCTGGGTGAATTGGTAGGCCAGTCTGCCATTCCTGTGGAGTCAAACAAGAAAAAAAAATTGTACTTTTGCACATAACATTGCAAGCAGATTAGACATAATCATTCTTGGCCGACATAAGTATAACATTTATTGAAATTAGTATTTAAAGACAAAATTATGAGGTCCACTTATCAGATTCCTCCCCCCTCTGATGGCCCGTTAGAAAACTTTTATCGTGGGGGGGATGTTTGGACAGGTGACCATCTCCACTTCGTTGAGAGCTGAATGCATAAATAATGTGTGTTACTTTGGCCAGCCCCTCCTTACTTACACTATTGGCAGCCCAATGGACAGGTAAGAAGTGTCATAATCCAAAAATATGAATACACACTGTACAAATTGAAGCACATTTTTACATTCTGCAATTACCTATCAAGATAATAGGAGAACAAAACTTTAAAGAGTATCATTTGAAAGTATTCAGGCAGCCCCTTGCACTACATGCTTTGGTGAATACATCCATAAATCTGACCACAAAAGAGGTAGGTATAGTGTGTATGGGTTGGGCAAAGTCAGCAGATAGAGTATTGGTATCGGTTGACTTAGCGGTTGGGGGGAGGGAGGGTTCCAAATGAGTTTTGTCCCCCCAAAAAAGCCTCTTGCACTCTGCCTGAATTTAAGAACAACAATAACATTTGGCCACATTTTAGGAGTTATTTAGGGTAAGTACTACAATGGAGCTGACTTGTGTATGGGCCCAGGATAGCATACTGGGAAGGTTAGTGAAGGCAAATACGCATGAAGGACAAAAAAGGAGCAGTAAAAGCTTCCAGCATGCATGAGGACAAAGAGGACATTCACAGCATATTACAATCATGGTAATTATGGAATGAAGAAATTAATACAATACATTAGCAAACATTAAATACATAGAATGTGATGTTAAAGGATAAAACTTACCCTAATATAGTCCTTATGCAGGACCTGTATGATGGCAAAACATGTCTCTGGAATAATGATTCTCAGAGCCTGGGGGAGATACCAGTTGTGAACTTAATATCCTGGAGACTTCTCCCCATCACCAAGTACCGCAAAGTGGCGATGAGCCTTTGCTCGGGAGTGATGGCTTGCTGCATGCAGGTGTCCTGCTTGGTAATATAGGGGGACAGTAAAGCCATCAGACGGTGAAAAACGAGGTCTGTCATCTGAAGATAGTTCCTGAAATCGTCAGGATTATTCTCCTGGAGCTCTCGCAGCAAAAGCATATGAGAAAATTGGTCAAAATTAGGTAACCAATTCTTGGTCCATGAACTCCTACTCCCCCTGTTCATGGACTGGACTTGGGTCAAAGCAAGAACTCCAACGCCAAGCCCAACAACAGAACGAACTCTACGAAGAGTACATAACCACAACATGGCTGCTCAGAACGAACTGACAGAACGCACTGAAAATCAGAAAGGACCTGAGAAGATTGAGCTGAAAATCAGAAATGAGCGGACAAGAACGCACTGAAAAACAGAAGCAAACTATAAATAGAATGCACTGAAAGACAGGAACGAACTGACAACACGCACTGAAGAACAGATCCAAACCAACAAGCACAAACTGATAAGCAAAAACGAACTGAAAAGCACGAGGCCGAAAAGCGCAAATTGTCTCTCACCAAACTTCTACTAACACAAGATAAACACGAGATTAGCAGAAGGAGCCCGAAGGGTGGCGCACTGGCTATTGAACTTCCTTTTTATTGCCTCGTCGTATGTGTTGTTCATGCTCACGTTCGGAATTGTTGGCCAACATTTGTGTGACCGTGTGTATGCAAGACAGGTTTGAGCCAAAAACCTTTGAACAAAAATTCACGGTTTTGTTGTCGGAGAGTTCGAACGTGTGTATGGGGCATTAGACACCAACACAGGGGAATACATATCAGTTTTTTTCAAACTTATTTGTAAGCAACACACCATCATGATTTGTTTTAGCACTTGCCTCCCTGCTACATCAGGCACTTCATGGAGACAAGTCCTTAAGTCCTTAATATTCCTCAATCTTGCTGCGAGTTCAGCTTTAGGGCTGGTTCACACCACAAGAACGCACTCCAGATCCATTTCAGACGCGTTGTTGCATGCACGTTTTAATGCATTTTTGGCACGTTCCGGTGCGTTTTTGATGAGTTTCCGGATGCATTCCAGATGCTTTTTTTCTTTTTTTCCCTGTTTTTTTTTTGCTGTACTGGGGTCCAGTGCATTTTTATGTGGTTTTGATGTGTTTCAGTGCATTCCAGTGCATTTTTGATGCGTTTTACTGCATTCCAGTACAGTCCAGTGCAGGAAAAATGCAGCATGTTCTACTTTTTTTTCTGGAACTGGAAAACCCAGGAACTGACTGCACTGGTGTGAACTATGCCATTGTAAACCATATAACATACTTTCCATGCATTTGTGATGTAGAAAAAAAAATGCACTGGACTGCAAGTGGTGTGAACTGGCCCTAAAGCTGTACTTTGCTACTACACAGAATATCAAAATGTAGCAAGTCTCTTTCTTCACTAGAAACAGATTTCCTCACTATACTTACTCCCACTTTACTGGGAATAGTCTCATAACCAGTCTCTCTCACTTTTGTAACAGCAGCAGTCTTACCATCCCGCTTGGCAGGTTTTGCAAACTTCATTTGAGAGCGATGTCTCTTCTCAGATGTGTTCTCACAATCTAAGGTCCTTATATGGCCATGGGGTCACATTGCAGTCTTTTTGGACTCTCCAACATCCTCTGCCAGCCAAGCCAGGCAGGTTTCCTGTTGCCAGGGGCAACAGCAGACTCAAACACATTGTCATGCTACTTGCAGGATGCTGGATACTGTGTCCTCTTTTCTGGGCTGGACACTTCTCATAAACAGCCATTAAATTAAACCACTGTTTTCTTGTGTTCTCTGTCATCCCCTGAAAGATGAACAAGATTTTTGTTAGGAGGGACAACAACAGATGCTTTTGCACCAACATCAGGGCAGGTATTTCTAGACTTCTGCTCCTCTGGATCTCCAGGTGCAGTGTCCTAAGCCCTGGAACACTCAGTACCAGCATGCCCTCATTTACAGCACCACAAGCACTGCACTTGCCACCATTCATTATCAGAGCTCTCCATGTGGCACTTTCCTTCGCCTGAGACTTGCTGACAGTTTTGTTCCTGCTTGATCTTTTTTTTTCTTTTTAATCATTTTTATTGAGTTGTTCATAAGTAAGAACAAGGTATACATTAACATTAAATCTTTTTATCATACAGAAATGTAGAATGAAGAATCTCTTACATCAGTGTGTTGACTAGGTTTGGATAATAACCCCCCCCCCCCCCGTAAGATAGAGGTTGTTGTATAAAAGTGAGGAATCAAAGTTGACCCTCTCACCCCGACACCCCTAAAGGGATCAAGCTGTGTCATGGGCTGCGTAGGAAACTGCCATTTCTTGTAACATTTCTGAACAACAATGTATTTGAAACTTGGTTTAGGAGTATAATCCATTGCGAAACCTTACTGAAACCTCCACGAGTGATTACTGGTGATGTAAAAAAAAACTATAGAGATAGAAGGAAAAGGAAGAAGGGGGAGAAAATAAAGAGGGGGGGCAAGAGAGCCGAAGAGAGGGAGGCAGAGATAGGTAAAGCTTCAAGTGTGTCTTGGCGGAATGCAAGAGTGGGCTGTTGAGCTCTATGAAGGATGTAAAGGAGTGTGTACAGCCCAGGGTTCCTAGGTAGCTTCGAACTTCCTCACTGTATCCTGTAGTATGCTGGCCATCTTCTCCTGAGCCATGATCCAGGAGATCTTCCTTTTCGTCATGGGAAGGGAGACAAAGGGTCGCTTCCAGGCTCTAGCTATTGTCAGTTTATCCCCCAGGAATATGAAGTGGATCAGTCTCCCCATATTTCTGGAGGCCTTTTCTATAGGGAAATTTAATAAAGATATGTATAGAGATTTCTCAACTGGTATGCCCGTAACTTTACGGACCATGGCAAATATTTTGTTCCAGAAACTTCTAATTTTAGGGCATTCCCACTAGATGTGAACCATGGAGCCCACATGGGAACAGTCTCGGAAACAAAGGGGGAGGCTGTAGGGTAGAATTTAGCCAGCCTTGTAGGAACTAAATACCACCGTGTTATGACCTTGAGGTCTGCTTCGATTAATGAAACATTTAAGATTCCTCGATAGGCCATAGAGGTTGCTGTGTACCATTCCTCTATGGTCCATTCTTGTGAGAGGTCCATCTCCCATTCTGTCATGTAGTTGGGTTTAAAATTAACCCTAGCAAGGGACTCATAGATCACCAAGATCCCCCTCTCTGCTACATGGCTTGAGCACACCAATGTTCATAATGTGTAATGTTGGGAGGAGAAGGTCTAGTCTTCCATAATGAGTGAAGGAAGTTGGAAATTTGGAAGAATCTAAATCTCTCAGAGGTGGGCATTTTTAGTTTGGTTATCCGATATTTAAGGGTGAGTGGTCCAGAGAGATTGAAATAGTGGCCAATTCTGTACATCCCCTTGTCCAACCACCATTGAAATTCTTTAATGTTCATTCCTTGGGGGAATTGGGGGTTGTGGAAAATTAGGGCGAGAGAACGAATTTTGGAGATTAATTCCACGTGGCCTTTTAGGCCATCCCATAATGAGTAAGAGTAAGAAAGCATTGGAACCAGGATTGGCGGGTGAGTTTTAGGAGGGCACCACATGAGGTAATCCAGAGTGAAGTGAGATACTGCCTGGCTTTCAATTTGCACCCAATCTGGTTTCGTAGCTCTCGAGTACATTACAGACATCTGGGCCAACTGAGCTGCCTGATAGTACCAAAGAAGGTTGGGTAAGCCAAATCCTCCTTTGTTGCGAGCGCTATAGAGCACCCCTTTAGAACAGCGATGTCCCTATGAGCCCCCTACAAAGGAGATCATTTTGGTTTGAAAACACCTTAAATGGTCCTTGTTAACGGATATCAGTAGAGATCGGAAAAGATACAGAATTTGTGGGAGTATAGTCATCTTGACCGAGTGGGTCCGCCCTAGCCATGAGAGATTGAGCTGAGACCAACGACTAAGGTCAAATTCCAATTTTTTAATCCATGGAGGATACTGTAGTTAGCTAAATATAATTGGTTCACTCTCTTAGTGAGTGTGACTCCCAAGTAGGGTATCATGGTTAATTTGAGAAAGTTTTTCCTCTAAATGGGACTTTTAAGGGGCAGTACTCATCTACTGGACAAACCGTAATCGTAAAAAGAATATTTTATTGAAACAGAGTTAAAAAGTAAATATGCAGTACATAGAATATGCAGGATGCAGATACAGAGATATGCAATAACAAGACAGTTGGAAACAACCACTACTCTGTTGAAAATAGGACAACAGAGATAACCCAATGCATTTCAAGTCTGCCATATTGGTTCCATTCTTCAGGGGTAGGTGTTTTACAACAGGACGTGAATATGTCTACAATTGATAAATGAAAAGTATAAGAATATATGCATTTGTAAAAACAAGCATAACATCAAAATGTTGAGTTGCTCAATTATATGTAAAACAACTGACCCCACAACTTGCATAGAAACTCAAAGATATTGCAACCAGATTAAAAAGCTTAGGAAAATGATGTGGCCTCAGGCCCACCGGTTCAGGTCCAGAGAGAAATGAATGCAAACAAGAGACAACCCAGGGCCCAACAATAGTTGTTCACAAAGGGCGCTCCAAATCAGCCCCTATGGAATCCCACATATGGCCCAGAGCGACTGATATCACTGGGGAAAAAAAATAAAGAGATTGATATAATATTAAAAGCTACAAAGACAGGAATTTGCCCTAGAATAACTTTATCTGTATCTAATCAAATCATACATACCTGGCTTGTTTCTGGGTGTTGTAAGAACAGGGAAGGATCTGTGGGTAGTGTGGAACCACTAACTTCAGAAAGAATTTTATACTTCAACTGGGCCAGATGAAAATTTACAGGGCCTAAAAAGAGATAAGGGAGGGGGTCCAAAGAACACCATCAAGTCACTCGGTGACATGCATATGTATGCACCGAAGTAATGGTGCTAATATGCAGCTAACTATAATAGCCATAGTGCCCCCTCAGCAAAAAGGAGAAAAGGCTGAATGGTTGGTTGTTACCAAAAACAGTTACCTTGGTTGGAGCTTGATGCTGGTGTGGTCCTATCGCTCCTAGGTACGTAGCATAGAGTGTTGAGAAAACAAACGCCAATTTTATGAGGATACAGGGGACCTGTTAACCAATCCTGGTAGGAATGTGGGGAGGGGCAGACATCACAGGGGCGCCCCCCCCGAGACATCGGCGCACAGCGGCACCTCTACCATGCTTACCCAATGGATAGGAGGGGATATCTGGCGTGGCAAGACGTCGGATGGGGCGTGGTGTTGTCACGACATCTGGCGGTGGCCCACCTGATGTGACGTATTGGCGATGTCGCCCCGCATCGGCGTCTTGCGGTGCACATCCAGAGTCATGGCAACCAGGTGAAGCCTGGCTCCCCAGCTCCAGTAAAGGGAAATGCCAAGCACGTCATGGAAGGCGTGAACGGCCCCAGTGTGCAAAGTGAGCGACACGATGGGCGGGTGCTATGGTGCAACAAATCGTCTGGTCCAGGACAGGAAGGGCAGAGAGGCACATATGTCGGAAATACAAAAACAAACAAAAGATATATAAAAAAGGAACAAGAAGGGGGCGGAGCTAGCCGGAGTCCAAGATGGACGTGTAAGAGCAGAGCTCCATCACCAGCGGGAACAACGCGGCTCACAGCACCTTGCCCAGGACCGATCCAGACCCCAAATCACGGCGTTCCGGTCCGCACGAACCCAGGGAACACAACCATACAATGACCAGGAGGAAAAAGGAGGGGAACCGGCCGATGAGACTGACGGAGTTTTACTCCTATGAAGCCAGGCAAGATGGCGCCGGCCCGGCGTCCACGCCGACATCTGCAGCTAAAAACAACTGCAAGCAACCAAAAACACAAAAAAGAAGCAGCCCTCCTAAAGACTCGAGGTCTCCCCCAGCCACCTCATCAACAGGGAGCCCGGAGAAGTCCAGATTCAAAGCGGATGCAATGGATGACAGCACTGAGGTGAGCTCTCCCCCTGACTCAGGTGATGACACCAGGGAGCTGCCTGACTCCATTGATACATTCCCTACAAACGGCCAGCCTGTCATAGATACTATGCTAAAAGAGATGTTAGTATCACTGAGAGGATCACTACACTCAGATATGATCTCCTGTATGCACAAATTTAGTAATGAGATCAAATCGGTGACTAATAAAGTGACCCATATAGAACATAAAATGGGGGAATACGCTACAACAATAAACAACTTGGTTGATGCTAATGAAGCCAAAGATGAAGATATAGAGGGGATCAAAGCCAAAATGGCGGACATTGAGGACAGATCCAGAAGAAATAATTTAAAGATCAGAGGGGTCCCAGAAACCGTTAAACAACAAGATTTTAAGGAATATGCCACCCAGCTATTCACAGCCATTTTACCAGAATTATCGACATTAGATCTTACGGTGGACAGAATCCACAGATTACCTAAACCCGCCTACCTAGGAGAAGACATACCACGGGACGTGATACTGCGCCTTCACTTCTACCACACCAAGGAAAGAATAATGGCGGCTGCAAGGCAGAGAGAAGCGATTCCATCGCCATATTCAAACCTGCAATTCTACGCAGACTTATCACAATACACGCTACAAAAAAGGAGAAATATGACGACCCTAACTAAAGCACTCAGAAACCACAAGATTGGGTACAAATGGGGCTTTCCAACCAAATTGATAGTAACAAAAGAAGGCAAGGAGTATGTGATGGATTCCCTAGCTAAAGGCATAGCACTACTCAGCTCTTGGGGGATAATCTCCGACAATCAGACACCCTCTAGATCAAGAAGCCCCAACGCAAGCCTGAGTCCAGAATGGCGTACGGTTGACCGCAGGAATGCCCGTACTCACCACTGACATTAGCATGGGCAACCCACACCACCAACGACCCGCGTGGGAGTAAGCACCACCGCTCCGTTAAGTTTATTTAAACTTACTACCCACAAGTTACTACCTGAGTGACCGAGAGTCACACTTTAACGTTTCTAATTTCTAGCTGATATGCAGCCACAAATGTTGAACCTCGGTTCCTACAAGTTTTTTTTTTCCCTTTTCCTTTTTTTTTCTTCTTTTCTTAAGCCAACAGTCAAGACCATTGCCTCACACCTGGGAGGATGTTGCACCAACCAAGAAAAGTCCTCTCCAGGAAGTCTCAAAGTCCAGCAAGAAATCATCCTACAGGCCAGGCACCTAGACGAAGTAAGTGACACTTATAATATATGTCAAACACCCCATCACATAAACCGAATACATGGCAGTGAATTTCCTGACCATTAATGCAAAGGGACTTAACCATCCGGCCAAGCGAAAGTCCTTATGGAAGGAAGCGATCCAAAAAAACACTGATATCCTATGCACACAAGAAACCCACTTCCACATTGACTCTCCACCCAAATGCTCCCATCCGAGATTCCCCCATATTTTCTGCGCAAACGCAAAAGCAAAAAAAAAAGGGGTGATGATCGCAATTAAAGATACAATAACATTCCTCCTGCATAAGATCCTATTGGATCCACATGGTCGCTACATAGTTATGGTGTGTGACATTAACTCTGAAACTTTCACTTTGGCAAACATTTATGCCCCAAATGCAGGGCAATCCAAATTCCTACACTCAGTACTCAAGAAAATAGATCAAGTACGCCAAGGAGCAACAGTGATATGCGGAGACTTCAACATGGTGCCTGACTCTGCTCTGGACTCAACATCCAACCCTAAAAGATCTCCACCAACTCTACAACCTATACTTCGCAAGTATTTATTGTATGATGCATGGAGATGCCTTAATGCTAATGAAAGAGACTACTCTTTTTTTTCCCACTGTCATAAATCTTACAGTAGAATAGACCTGTTTTTGGTTGATAAACGGTTGCTGTTTAAATGTAGAAATGCTAAAATACACAATATAGCTTGGTCGGATCATGCCCCAGTGGAGCTACAAGTGGGGAAACCTTCTAAGATTAAAAACACTTCCATGTGGAGAGCCAACCCCAGGCTGTTCCAGCATGGCCCGACCAAGCTGTATATAGAACAGCAGATGAAGGAGTTTTTTTCACTCAATAAGGGGTCGGTTTCAGATCCTTTCACCCTGTGGAATACCCACAAGGCATTTGTAAGGGGGGTGTTGATTAGGGATGAGCTTCGTGTTCGAGTCGAACCCATGTTCGACTCGAACATCGGCTGTTCGATCGTTCGCCGAATTGCGAACGTTATGGGCCGTTCGCGCTAAATTCGTGTGGCGCGTCACGGCCCATAATTCACTGCGGCATCGCAGTGCATTGCTGGCTGATGATTGGCCAAGCATGCACTATGACCCGCATGCTTGGCCAATCACAGCGCTGTCAGTAGAGAGAGCTGTAATTGGCCAAAGCCAGGGTGGCTTTGGCCAATTACGGCTCAGGGCATTTAGTACACACCCCACACTATATAAGGCCGCCTGCACGGCGGCCCTGTGTAGTGTGTGTTCCGGTGTGCTGAGAGATAGAGAGAGAGAGAGACAGTGTCATTTGATTTGAGTTAGATAGATTAGGCAGAACAGTCAGTCAGTTAGCTGCACTTACAGTGTATTGTGTATATATATGCATCCCAGGTGTTGCATATATATATATACACTGTATTCAGTTTAGCTAGATCCGTTCCTGTTATCTTCTATCTAGACTATTTACATTTAATGCAGTGCGTCCTGCTCACAGTGTTCAGCTAGATCCGTTCCTGTTATCTTCTAGACTATTTACATTTAGTGCAGTGCGTCCTGCTCACAGTGTTCAGCTAGATCCGTTCCTGCTATTTACATTTAGTGCAGTGCGTCCTGCTCACAGTGTTCAGCTAGATCCGTTCCTGTTAAATTCCTACTGACCGGCAGGCTTGTCTGGTTACAGTATATAAAGCTACCTGAAGAAAATTACAGGTGTTCTATTTGATCCTATTAGTACCACGGTCAGGCAGCTAGACTATTTACATTTAGTACAGTGTGTCCTGCTCACAGTGTTCAGCTAGATCCGTTCCTGTTATCTTCCTACTGACAGGCAGGCTTGTCTGGTTACAGTATATAAAGCTACCTGAAGAAAATTACAGGTGTTCTATTTGATCCTATTAGTACCACGGTCAGGCAGCTAGACTATTTACATTTAGTACAGTGCGTCCTGCTCACAGTGTACAGCTAGATCCGTTCCTGTTATCTTCCTACTGACAGGCAGGCTTGTCTGGTTACAGTATATAAAGCTACCTGAAGAAAATTACAGGTGTTCTATTTGATCCTATTAGTACCACGGTCAGGCAGCTAGACTATTTACATTTAGTACAGTGCGTCCTGCTCACAGTGTTCAGCTAGATCCGTTCCTGTTATCTTCCTACTGACAGGCAGGCTTGTCTGGTTACAGTATATAAAGCTACTTGAAGAAAATTACAGGTGTTCTATCCCAGCTTAGTGCAGCTACAGGCCATTAGTATGTCTGGAAGGCCAAGAAGGAGAGGCAGACAGTCACAAGCCAATAAGAGAGGGCAAGCAGGCTCTGTGTCTAGTGCTGGTCGTGGAGACGGTGCATCCTCATCAGCACGTGGCCATGGGACACGCTTGGCCTTTTTTTCGGCAGCTGGCCATGTTGAGCCGCAACATGCGGAAGACTTGGTCGAGTGGATGACCAAGCCGTCCTCATCCTCCTCATCCTCTCTCACCCATGCCCAGGGTGCTTTGTCTGGCAAAGCAGCGGCCTCTTCCCTCAGCTCAATGTCATCAGTGACTCCTTCCCTAGCTCCACCATGTCCTCATGAGGATTCCCTCGAACTGTTTGACCACAGTGTTGGGTACATGCTCCAGGAGGATGCCCAGCGTTTGGAAGGCTCTGATGACGATACTGAGCTCGATGAAGGCAGTAACATGAGCGCGGACAGAGGGGGTGCCCAAGAAGGACAGCAATCTGGCAGTCATGCTCCCCCTGCTGCAGCATACTGCCAGGTTTGCTCCAGTGATGAGGAGGGAGGGGATGATGAGGTCACTGACTCAACGTGGGTGCCTGATAGGAGAGAGGAGGAGGAGGAGGAGGAGGAGGAGGAGGAGGAGGAGGAGGCGGCAGCACATCACCAACGAGGCAGGATGCCCTCAAGGGGCCAGCCTAAGGGCAGCACATTGACTGCATCACACCCCAAAGCTCCACATGTGCAGGGCGCTGCAGTCTCTGCGCGTTATTCAAAAAGTTCTTTGGTGTGGGCCTTTTTTGAGACGAGTGCATCAGATCGCACCGCTGCTATTTGCAACATATGTCTCAAGCGTATCTCGCGTGGCCAAAATATCTCCCGCTTGGGTACCACATGCTTGACCAGACATATGTTGACCTGCCATGCAGTTCGTTGGCAAGCGTATCTAAAAGACCCACACCAAAGAACAAAGAGGATCTCTCCTTGCTCCTCATCAGCTGAGATTTCCAACCCCACTAGACCTTCAGTCCTCTCTGAGACCTGCAGTGAGAGGAATGAAGGTGTAGAATTAGGTGTGTCACAGCCAAGTACTTGTGGGCAATCTGCTTTTGGTACACCGACGTCAGATTGTACCAGGCAAATTTCCCTGCCCCAGCTGCTGCACCGCCGAAAGAAGTTTGCTCCCAGCCATCCACATGCCCAGCGGTTGAATGCTAGCTTGGCAAAATTGCTAGCACTTCAACTGCTGCCTTTTCAGTTGGTAGACTCTGCCCCCTTCCGTGAGTTTGTGGAATGTGCGGTTCCTCAGTGGCAGGTACCCAAACGCCACTTTTTCTCACGGAAGGCGATTCCGGCTCTCTACCGGCATGTGGAAGGCAATGTCCATGCCTCGCTGGACAGGGCGGTCAGCGGTAAGGTGCATATTACCGCTGACTCATGGTCCAGCAGGCATGGACAGGGACGTTACCTAAGTTTCACGGCGCATTGGGTGACTCTGCTGGCAGCTGGGAAGGATGCAGGATAAGGTGCAGTAGTGTTGGAGGTTGTTCCGCCACCACGCCTCCAAAATGCTGATTGTGACACACCTCTCTCCTCCACCCCCTCCTCTTCTTCTTCCTCCATGGCCTCTTCCTCGGAACCAGCGGTGCTCCATAGGCGTTCAAGGGGCTACGCAAGTACGCAGGCCAAAAGATGCCATGCGGTGCTTGAGCTGGTGTGCTTGGGGGACAGGAGCCACACTGGGGCAGAGGTTCTGTCAGCTCTGCAGGGGCAGGTTCAGAGGTGGTTGACGCCACGCCAACTTAAGGCAGGAATGGTGGTTTGCGACAATGGCACCAACCTCCTCTCTGCCCTCCGACAGGGACAAATGACCCATGTGCCCTGTTTGGCTCACGTCCTTAACTTGGTGGTGCAGCGGTTCTTGGGCAGGTACCCGGGCTTACAGGATGTCCTGAGGCAGGCCAGGAAAGTCTGTGTGCATTTCCGCCGGTCATATAATGCCAGTGCTCGGCTGACGGACCTCCAAAAGGAGTTTAACCTGCCCAAGAACCGCCTAATCTGTGACATGCCCACCAGGTGGAACTCAACGTTGGCCATGCTGCAGCGGCTGCACACGCAGCAGAGGGCCATCAATGAGTACCTGTGCGACTATGGCACCAGGACAGGGTCAGGGGAGCTTGTTTTTTTTTCCCCACGCCAGTGGGCCATGATCAGGGATGCATGCACTGTCCTGTCACCATTCGAGGAGGCCACGAGGATGGTGAGCAGTGACAGTGCATGCATCAGTGACACTGTCCCCCTTGTCCACCTGTTGGAGCACACGCTGCGTGGAATAATGGACAGGGCACTTGAGGCAGAACAGAGGCAGGAAGAGGAGGACTTCCTTAGCTCTCAAGGCCCCCTTTATCCAGACAGTGTTCCTGCGTGCCCGCCGATCACACAGGAAGAGGACGAGGAGGAAGAGGAGGAGGAGGAAGATTGTGTCAGTATGGAGGTGGAGCCTGGCACTCAGCATCAGCAGCAGTCTTTAAGGGATCAGTCCCAAGAAACACATGGACTTGTACGTGGCTGGGAGGAGGTGGCTGCGGACCATGTCGTTCTTAGTGACCCAGAGGACTCCGGACCGAATGCCTCAGCAAACCTACGCTGCATGGCCTCCCTGATCCTGCAAAGCCTGCGTAAGGATCCTCGTATTCGTGGTATCAAGGAGAAGGACCAATACTGGCTGGCAACCCTCCTTGATCCACGTTACAAGGGTAAGGTTGCGGACCTTATCTTGCCATCGCAGAGGGAGCAGAGGATGAAACATCTTCGGGAGGCCTTGCAGAAAGGTCTGTGCAACGCGTTCCCAGAGACTGGGAGGTTACAAACTCCTGTTTCTGGACAACGTGTTGCTGAGGCTTCGGTCAGTCAAAGAAGGAGCGGTGGAGAAGGTGGCCGTCTGACCGATGCGTTCAGACAATTTTTTGGTCCGCAGCCCCAAGGTATGATCGGTTCCAGCAACCATCGCCAGCGTCTGTTTTACATGGTGCAGGAATACCTAGGGGCAAGATCAGACTTGGACACCTTTCCCACCGAAAATCCTCTGGGTTACTGGGTCTTGAGGATGGATCACTGGCCAGAGCTTGCACAGTATGCAATTGAGCTACTGGCCTGTCCTGCATCCAGCGTTCTTTCGGAACGCACATTCAGTGCTGCTGGAGGCGTGGTAACCGATCACAGGGTGCGTCTGTCCACCGACTCGGTCGATCGGCTGACCTTCATAAAAATGAATGAGTCTTGGATCACCACCAGCTACCAAGCACCTGATGCTGATGTAACCGAATAATTTTTTTTGAAATCTCAGATCCCTTCAAAGACTGCCTATGCTGATGCTGAGTGACTATCCCTGAGTAATTATCCTCTTCCTCCTCAATCATCACGCTGATAGCTTGTAAGAACATTTTTGGTTCTGGGCGCCACCACCAGTGCCTAAGGCACAATTTTTCAGCCCCTGTTTAACAGGGGCGTGTAATTACAATTTTTGATGTAATACTTTGCAGCAGGGCTCGTTCCTGCATTCCAACTAGAGTGTCTGTGAGGGGTTGCAGTGTTGTGGCACCAGCACCAGTGCCTAGGGCCCAATTTTTCTGCCCCTGTCTAACAGGGGCGTGTAATTACAATTTTTGATGCAATACTTTGCAGCAGGGCTCGTTCCTGCGTTCCAACTAGAGTGTCTGTGAGGGGTTGCAGTGTTGTGGCACCAGCACCAGTGCCTAAGGCCCAATTTTTCTGCCCCTGTCTAACAGGGGCGTGTAATTACAATTTTTGATGCAATACTTTGCAGCAGGGCTCGTTCCTGCGTTCCAACTAGAGTGTCTGTGAGGGGTTGCAGTGTTGTGGCACCAGCACCAGTGCCTAAGGCCCAATTTTTCTGCCCCTGTCTAACAGGGGCGTGTAATTACAATTTTTGAAGCAATAATTTGCAGCAGGGCTCGTTCCTGCGTTCCAACTAGAGTGTCTGTGAGGGGTTGCAGTGTTGTGGCACCAGCACCAGTGCCTAAGGCCTAATTTTTCAGCTCCTGTTCAACAGGGGCATGTAATTACAATTCTTGATCTAATATTTCACAGCAGGGCCCTGTGAGGGCTTACAGTGTTGTGGCCACAGCAACACCTAAGGCCCAAATTTCTGCTGAGTATATAGGGCAGGACCCTACTTTCAAACATCTAACTTACAAACGACTCCTACTTGCAAACGGAAGGAGACAACAGGAAGTGAGATGAAATCTACCCCTAGGAAGGGAAATTCTCTCCTGTAAGAGTTAATATGGGAAAACAAGTTCTCCTTTCCACTGATGCTTTCCAATCCTTGTTCCACAAAAAAACCCAAATTTTCAAAAAACATTTTTCATTGGGACAAAAAAGTGAGGTGAAATCTTCTGAAGAGGAGGAAAGACAGCAAAACAAATGTCACAGGGGTGATAACCCTTCCCTATGTTTTCCAAAAAGCTTAGAAAAGATTTTTTGGCTGGAGCTAAACACGTTAAAAATGTTCAAAATTACAAACAGATTCTACTTAACAACAAACCTACAGTCCCTGTCTTGTTTGCACCGCCTGTATACTGCTGTTCAGAGTATATAGGGCCTGGTGGCCCCACACCTTTCCTTATTTTAATTTGGGTGCGGGGTTCCCCTTAATATCCATACAAGACCCAAAGGGACTGGTAATGGACTGGGGGGTACCCATGCCGTTTGTCTCACTGATTTTCATCCATATTGCCATGACCCGACATGACATTAAACCCGCAAGCAGTTTTAAATGAGATTTTTTCCTTTAAAAATGACATTTGGTGCAGGGACTGTTCTAAACATGGGAAACACGCGTCACTTTACAGGCATACTATAGACACCCCCCAGGTACGATATTTAAAGGAATATTTCACTTTTTTTTTTTACTTTAAGCATCATTAAAATCACTGCTCCCGAAAAAACGGCCGTTTTTAAAAGTTTTTTTTGCATTGATACATGTCCCCTGGGGTAGGACCCGGGTCCCCAAACCCTTTTTAGGACAATACCATGCAAATTAGCCTTTAAAATGAGCACTTTTGATTTCGAACGTTCGAGTCCCATAGACGTCAATGGGGTTCTAATGTTCGTGCGAACTTTCGGTCCGTTCGCGGGTTCTGGTGCGAACCGAACCGGGGGGTGTTCGGCTCATCCCTAGTGTTGATGCAACAGGAGGCGAGAAACAGGAGGATGGGGCAACAGCGGACAACGAGAATCATAAACCAAATTGAAATTTTGGAGAGGCAAAATATGACACTTACTTCTCAAAACTTGATTGATCAACTCAATATGCTTCGTACAGAGTTGAGACTAACTCTACTGGAGGACTTTGAAAAGGCCTCCAGGAAGCTAAAACTGACATACTATACTAGTGGTAATAGAGCAGGGAAATTACTTGCCAATCAACTAAAAGGTCACAGACATAAAACACACATACCATATATTACGCATCCAAAAACACTAATCAAACACCAGCACTAGGGATGAGCCGAACACCCCCCTGTTCGGTTCGCACCAGAACATGCGAACAGGAAAAAAGTTCGTTCGAACATGCGAACACCGTTAAAGTCTATGGGACACGAACATGAATAATCAAAAGTGCTAATTTTCAAGGCTTATATGCAAGTTATTGTCATAAAAAGTGTTTGGGGACCTGGGTCCTGCCCCAGGGGACATGGATCAATGCAAAAAAAAGTTTTAAAAACGGCCGTTTTTTCAGGAGCAGTGATTTTAATAATGCTTAAAGTCAAACAATAAAAGTGTAATATCCCTTTAAATTTCGTACCTGGGGGGTGTCTATAGTGTGCCTGTAAAGGGGCGCATGTTTCCTGTGTTTAGAACAGTCTGACAGCAAAATGACATTTTGAAGGAAAAAACTCATTTAAAACTACCCGCAGCTATTGCATTGCCGACAATACACATAGAAGTTCATTGATAAAAATGGCATGGGAATTCCCCAAAGGGGAACCCCGAACCAAAATTAAAAAAAAAAAATGACGTGGGGGTCCCCCTAAATTCCATACCAGGCCCTTCAGGTCTGGTATGGATATTAAGGGGAACCCCGGCCAAAATTTAAAAAAAAAAATGACGTGGGGTTCCCCCTAAATTCCATACCAGACCCTTCAGGTCTGGTATGGATTTTAAGGGGAACCCCGCGCCAAAAAAAAAAAAAAAAAAACGGCGTGGGGTCCCCCCAAAAATCCATACCAGACCCTTATCCGAGCACGCAACCTGGCAGGCCGCAGGAAAAGAGGGGGGGACAAGAGTGCGGCCCCCCCTCCCTCCTGAACCGTACCAGGCCACATGCCCTCAACATTGGGAGGGTGCTTTGGGGTAGCCCCCCAAAACACCTTGTCCCCATGTTGATGAGGACAAGGGCCTCATCCCCACAACCCTGGCCGGTGGTTGTGGGGGTCTGCGGGCGGGGGGCTTATCGGAATCTGGAAGCCCCCTTTAACAAGGTGACCCCCAGATCCCGGCCCCCCCCCTGTGTGAAATGGTAAGGTACCCCTACCATTTCACGAAAAAAGTGTCAAAAATGTTAAAAATGACAAGAGACAGTTTTTGACAATTCCTTTATTTAAATGCTTCTTCTTTCTTCTATCTTCCTTCATCTTCTGGTTCTTCTGGCTCTTCTGGTTCTTCTGGTTCTTCCTCCGGCGTTCTCGTCCAGCATCTCCTCCGTGGCGTCTTCTGTCTTCTTCTCCTCGGGCCGCTCCGCACCCATGGCATGGGGGGGAGGCTCCCGCTCTTCTCTTCTTCTCTTCTTCTTTTCTTCTTTTCTTCTCTTCTTCTCTTCTTCTTCATTTTCTTCTCCGGGCCGCTCCGCAATCCATGCTGGCATGGAGGGAGGCTCCCGCTGTGTGACGGCGCTCCTCGTCTGACAGTTCTTAAATAATGGGGGGCGGGGCCACCCGGTGACCCCGCCCCCCTCTGACGCACGGTGACTTGACGGGACTTCCCTGTGACGTCACGGGGAATGCCACAGGAAGTCCCGTCAAGTCACCGTGCGTCAGAGGGGGGCGGGGTCACCGGGTGGCCCCGCCCCCCGTTATTTAAGAACTGTCAGACGAGGAGCGCCGTCACACAGCGGGAGCCTCCCTCCATGCCAGCATGGATTGCGGAGCGGCCCGGAGAAGAAAATGAAGAAGAAGAGAAGAAGAGAAGAAAAGAAGAAAAGAAGAAAAGAAGAAGAGAAGAAGAGAAGAGCGGGAGCCTCCCCCCCATGCCATGGGTGCGGAGCGGCCCGAGGAGAAGAAGACAGAAGACGCCGCGGAGGAGATGCTGGACGAGAACGCCGGAGGAAGAACCAGAAGAACCAGAAGAGCCAGAAGAACCAGAAGATGAAGGAAGATAGAAGAAAGAAGAAGCATTTAAATAAAGGAATTGTCAAAAACTGTCTCTTGTCATTTTTAACATTTTTGACACTTTTTTCGTGAAATGGTAGGGGTACTTATGTACCCCCTTACCATTTCACACAGGGGGGGGGCCGGGATCTGGGGGTCACCTTGTTAAAGGGGGCTTCCAGATTCCGATAAGCCCCCCGCCCGCAGACCCCCACAACCACCGGCCAGGGTTGTGGGGATGAGGCCCTTGTCCTCATCAACATGGGGACAAGGTGTTTTGGGGGGCTAACCCAAAGCACCCTCCCAATGTTGAGGGCATGTGGCCTGGTACGGTTCAGGAGGGAGGGGGGGCCGCACTCTTGTCCCCCCCTCTTTTCCTGCGGCCTGCCAGGTTGCGTGCTCGGATAAGGGTCTGGTATGGATTTTTGGGGGGACCCCACGCCGTTTTTTTTTTTTTTTTTGGCACGGGGTTCCCCTTAAAATCCATACCAGACCTGAAGGGTCTGGTATGGAATTTAGGGGGAACCCCACGTCATTTTTTTTTTTTAATTTTGGCCGGGGTTCCCCTTAATATCCATACCAGACCTGAAGGGCCTGGTATGGAATTTAGGGGGACCCCCACGTCATTTTTTTTTTTTAATTTTGGTTCGGGGTTCCCCTTTGGGGAATTCCCATGCTGTTTTTATCAATGAACTTCTATGTGTATTGTCGGCAATGCAATAGCCGCGGGTAGTTTTAAATGAGTTTTTTTCCTTCAAAATGTCATTTTGCTGTCAGACTGTTCTAAACACAGGAAACATGCGCCCCTTTACAGGCACACTATAGACACCCCCCAGGTACGAAATTTAAAGGGATATTACACTTTTATTGATTGACTTTAAGTATTATTAAAATCACTGCTCCTGAAAAAACGGCCGTTTTTAAAACTTTTTTTTGCATTGATCCATGTCCCCTGGGGCAGGACCCAGGTCCCCAAACACTTTTTATGACAATAACTTGCATATTAGCCTTTAAAATTAGCACTTTTGATTTCTCCCATAGACTTTTAAAGGGTGTTCCGCGGCATTCGAATTTGCCGCGAACACCCCAAATTGTTCGCTGTTCGGTGAACTTGCGAACAGCCAATGTTCGAGTCGAACATGAGTTCGACTCGAACTCGAAGCTCATCCCTAACCAGCACCCACAGGAAATAGCCGATGCCTTTAGCCAATACTACGGCTCTTTATATAATCTTAAAAATGACTCCACTATACTGCAACCCAATATAGAAAATATAGAAACATTCCTACAAAATATACACTTACCTAAACTTACTGCAGAACACCTTCAAACACTGAATTCCCCCATTACAGAATCAGAAGTCAGTCTTACCATACAGTCACTGCCTATAAACAAATCCCCCGGACCTGATGGCTTTTCGGGGGAATATTATAAAGCCTTTCTCAACATACTAACCCCACATATGACAGAAATGTTCGGTGCTGCTGTTGCCTCCTCGTCATTCCCTCCTGAGATGTTGAAAGCAACCATAGTTGCATTGCCTAAACCAGGGAAGGCACCGGATACCCCACAAAATTTTAGACCTATATCCCTTTTAAATATGGATATTAAGACTTATGCAAAACTATTAGCGAATAGGTTAATGCATATTCTTCCTGAAATTATTCACATAGATCAATCAGGGTTCACTAAGGGAAGGCAAACTTCAGATGCCACAAGAAGATTGATCAACGTAATCCACATTGCGGACAGAAGTAAAACGCCTTCTCTGCTCCTCGCTTTGGACGCAGAGAAGGCGTTTGATAGAATCCATTGGCAGTTTCTTTCTCAGGTGCTAGAGAGGTTTGGGTTTGGAGGTTCAATATACTCAGCCATTATGGCCTTATACACACATCCATCAGCACAAATACTCATAGCAGGAGCGCTATCCTGCCCGTTCCAGATTACGAACGGGACGAGGCAGGGATGCCCTCTTTCTCCCCTGATCTTTAACTTACTAATGGAACCATTGGCAACCCATCTGCGAACACACCCAGGCATTTCCGGGGTACAGATAGGCCAAAGAAGCCATATCATCAGTCTATTCGCAGATGACATCATACTGATGCTCACAAAGGCAGAAACCTCCCTACCATCAGTCCATAAGGCCCTACAAACATTCAATAAAATATCGTACTATAAAGTAAACAAATCTAAGTCCTATATATTAAACCTAGGAATATCGCCACAGGTTAGTCACAAGCTACAACAAAAATTCCCATACATATGGAAAACGGAAGGAATAAAATACTTGGGTATTACACTAACTCCTAAGTCTGGAGATTTATTGACAGCCAACTACATCCCCTTTCTGAAACAGCTCCCCGACAAACTACACAAACTGGCAAAAACCGAACTCTCGTGGCTGGGCAGACTTGCAGCTTTCAAGATGCAAATTCTGCCACAGATACTCTACCTATTTAGGACCCTTCCAATCCCACTACCAAACTCTTTCTTTAATTCCCTGCAACCTATAATAAATAGATATATATGGCAAGGAAAGAAGGCAAGATGTGCCTTCACTAAACTAATAAAACACAGGACAGCAGGAGGAGTAGGACACATACACATGCAGGACTACTACTTTGCAACTATACTAGCACAAACAAGAAACTGGTTGACATCGGAGAAGGATCTGTCTACACTGTGGGCAGAGATAGAAAAAATCCAAATAAAAAATAAATCACTGAAAGATTTTCTCATGACAGCCCATATGAACTTTTCCCTAGATGTAAAGCTATCCCCAACCATACTTGCAGCAATAAGAGCATGGGGTTATCTTAGAAATTACCCAAAGTGGACGGGCACATTGGTTCCATTTAAGCTCCAGATCTCCGCACTTAGTCATATCACCCCAGATATTAACTTAAAGACATGGAAGACGAGGGGTATACAGCACATCGAAGACTTAGTAGAGGGTAGCTCAATTAAATCATTCAAAATGATACAGGAGGAATTTGGGTTACCACACACAGAACACTATAAATACGTACAAATTACGCAACTCCTGAAAAAACACCCCAACATATTTACTAACTTACCAACAAAGATACTCCAATATCTAACACAAACCTCTACTAAACTAAAAGGGATATCAACCCTATATCTGGGTCTTCAAGAAAAAAAGGTCTGCATCAAATCCCCAAACATGGTAGCTTGGGAAATGGAAATAGGACGACACTATCCGGTGGAAAAATGGGAATCAACTTTCAACAATATATACAACTCCACTAAAAGCACTAACCTAAGGGAGATTCAGCAAAAAATATTCCACAAGTGGTACCTCACACCCAGTCGTATATCTAAAATCTACCACAACTCCTCTCCTGAATGCTGGAGATTATGTGGAGAGTGCGGCACGCTATCCCACATCCTATGGAACTGCCCTAAAATAAAACCATTATGGAGGCAAATAGAAAACATAATACGAAATTTTTCGTACCAAACCCCTCCTCTAAGCCCATCAATGGCTATATTATCAATAGACCTAGAATCTATTCCGAACCAGGTTAGAACGATAATTTCCCACATATTGCTGGTAACCAGGCTTATTATTCTTAGACACTGGAAGGATACAGAGCCCCCATCCATTACAGAAGTAATAACCACAGTTCACAATTATGGTACATATGAAGTTTTACACGCATCAGCTATGGGGAACCATGAGAAGATATCCAAAATATGGGAACCATGGAACACATGGTACTCAAGACGATTGAATTATTGAAAGTAAAAGTGAGTTAAAGTGAGACATCTAACCAGGGGAGGCAATTAGACTGTTGGGACAAATATATTTGTTTTATTTGTTTTCTTGTTTTCTTTTTATGTTACCTTAAATAATTGTTAAAACTAGAGATACTCTACATATGAAGGTTCAAGCATATAATAACTTACTAATGCAGAAAACCACAGTATTTGTGACCGCTAGAAGCATTAAAAACAAGTTGCAGCAAACATGGCTTCATGTTGGAGGATGCGACCACATTGAGAGATCGCTCAGTCCAAAGACAGAGAAGCCATGAATAAACACCACAACAGGTTTATAGCAGCTACTCAACATAATGTAACATACAGTTATTATAATGAAAATATGTGTAATATGCTATAATACTATGTAACGAAAAATAACAGAACACAAATGTATGTATCATATTTTGTACATTGTTCAATAAAAAATATTTAAATAAAAAAAAAAAAGGAACAAGAAAAAAAGAAAAGAAAAAATATATATTTGAGGAATACAGAATCATATTGATATACAATCCTCTCCACCAAAGAACTAGCAGATTATATACATTAAATATTTGAAAATTACAACACTCCTAGGGTGGAAAACAACAAATTACCTAGGGAAACCACATGTATAATGAAGAGCTGTGAATCAGTTATCAAAAGGAATTATTTTTTTAACTATAAAGATTGAGTTCTATGAGATAATTTGAAGATTTCAATTAGGATTGAAAGGTGCGCCCCTTTTGCTTGAGCTGGACTTAGGTGGGCACTGAGAGATTTTCTTGATCGATTGGGTAATCAACACACCATAGACAAATATGGGTTATCAAGAGTTCGATTTATTGAAGTTTTTCACATGTTATATAGGGTAACATCATTATACAGCATTAAGGGGCAGTCCCTTAGAATATCCAATCATAGAAGTACAAGTATCATGAGTTATACGTTATATGTCACACATATTTGCATAGTATTCTGCCTAGAGATATGACTATAAAGTACTTATCTAAATATACCTTCTTGACCCTTAACTAAACTGTAGCAATTTGGGGGCGTGTCCAAGATGGAGACCGTGCAGTGAGAGAGCTCCACTCAGTCTCCGGCCTAAAGTACTGCTTCCCTGCACACCGGCGATTCTACACAGCCCAATGAGGCTGCATTAACGGCAGAGGAAGGTATGACCAGAGGGAAGGGGTCCCTGTCCACCCGAAAGTCCCACAAAGCTGCCCTAAGTACCGCTGTACGGAGCCCCTCTCCCGCCACTGGATCCAATATGGCGTCTCAGACCGAAGATACTGAGACTGATCAAGGAGAGAAGGAGCAATCCAACTTTGAGGCCCTCATGCAGGCAATCACCAATTGCCAATCAACCCTCACAGGCAAGATCGAGCAGATGCAGCTCAATATAAGTCTCATAAGAAGGGACATGGATATTTTCCGATTCCGCCTCACTGAAGCTGAGCGCTGTGTGGGAGATGCAGAAGACACGCTGCAAGATTACACAGTCTCACTCCGCAAGCTGCAAACAAAAATGAAAACCCTGGAAACATGCGCAGAGGATGCAGAAAATAGGAATAGGAGGAATAACCTCCATGTGGTGGGCCTTCCTGAGGGGGCTGAAGGAGCGGACCCCACGGCCTTCCCAGAACACCTTCTGCATACCCTTTTACCCCAAGCACCATTTTCTAATTTCTTTGTGGTGGAGAGGGCACATAGAATGCCTGCTGCCCGGGGGCCCCCAGGAGCTCCTCCACACACGTTCATCTTTAAGCTACTGAACTTCAGGGACCGAGACTTAGTCCTCTGTGAGTCAAGGAAGGTGGATCAACTGAGGTATGAAGGAGCAAAATTAATGATTTTCCCAGATTTTTCGGTGGACACCCAAAAACAACGCCGCTCATTTGATCAGGTGAAGCTTAATCTGCGTAATAAGAGAATAAAATATAGCATGTTGTTCCCAGCCAGGCTGCGAGTCCAAGATGGCGAGACTTTTTTACCTCTCCTGAAGAAGCATCGCACTGGCTGGAGACACTGCCCAGACACTGATGACCCCCAACTGTTGTGGGGTATGCTTGAATTACGCTGTGTTTATTTCCCCATTGATTGATTCCAGGGCCTTTCTGGACACTGATAGGGTTTGGGATGTTGTCCTGTCTTTCCCCCCTTAAGATTCGGGGATGGAGATGGGGGATAGATGGCCACGGCTTCACGCTCCTCTTGAATTCCAGTTGAAGGCATCAAGACCTTGCGTGCATGCCTACTTGTATACTATATTTAGTTTTCACTTGCAACTGACATGCACTCAGGAGAGGAAGGGAGTGAGCTACCTCTGAACTTTTAACTTTACACAAGGTTTGTACCTGTTCAAGTTTTGTACCCCCAGAGGGGTCTGTTTGTCTCTTCGGGAGACTCATATTCATACTCTATATTCTGCAGGGAACGTTGAACCTCACAAATTGCTGGAAGACATACTGCATGTACCGTGACACTCGGGAAAGAAGCACACCAAAGTTTGGGGGGTGATGCGGGGTGGGGGGTGGTGGACGGGGTTGGAGCAGATGTTTTTGCTCCTTGTTGGGACCTTTTTTTTTCTTTTGTTGCTGCTGCATGTATGCTAGTTTTAGTACCTGTGTTTTCTACACCAGGGGTCAGTACGGTCTGGATATCTCTCCACTAGATGGCGTAAGAGATCTCCCTGATGATACTTTAAAATTGATGCATAAGGTTCTGCTATTTTTGTGTATGCTTATAACCAGTCTGATTCTGATAATGGTAAATTGCTGTCCCTGACTATTTGGTCTTGGAATGTTCGGGGCTTGAACTCCAAAGTTAAGAGGTCCTTGGTATTCAACTTTTTGAAACAATATAACCCACATATATGTGTGCTCCAGGAGACCCATCTGGTTGGGAGCAGGACGCTGGCGCTTCGGAAGTCATGGGTTGGTGCATATTACCACTCCACTTATTCCTCTTACTCTAGGGGTGTCAGCGTCCTGGTCCATAAGTCACTTGGGTTTACTTTACTGGACCTTCATTTGGATCCGGATGGGAGATATGTAGCCCTTCATGCAATGTGTGATAGACTAAAGCTATTGATAGTGGGTATATATATTCCCCCTCCAGCCACAATAGATATCCTTGCAAAGATTACTTTAATAATAGCACAATATCCATCGGCCGGAGTTATTTTAACTGGAGATTTCAATATGACCCCTAATTCGGCTTTAGATAGACTCAGTGTGGGTCCCACTAGTGTATCCCCCTTATCACAATGGGCAGACAATTATGGGTTTAATGATGTGTGGAGAATGAGACACCCAGATAAGAAACAATATACCTGTCACTCGGCCACATATGCGTCTTTCTCTAGGATTGACTTGATTTATACTACTGACTCCCTGCTCTCCCAGATACAGGAGGTGGCGATCTTGCCGCGTGGCATCTCGGATCATGCACCCCTCATACTTAAATTGCAAACAGACTTGCCGATGGGCACTGCACTTTGGCGCCTCTCCAGATATTGGATTACAGATGAGAGGGTGACCCCCCTGGTGGAGGGAGAGCTGGGAGTCTATTGGGCGCTCAATGAGGGTACAGACACGAGGTTGGCATTGGAGGAAGCAGAAAGGTAGGTTCTCCTCTTAGAAAACAATTATATCCACACTAAAGATGTTCTGACATATGATGCTATGCAATCTCTACATAGGGAAATTTCTCTAATGAGGATTGAGACCACTAAGAAACAATTACTTGCTCAATCACAGTGAATTTTCAAACAAGGAGAGAAGACAGGTAGATTATTAGTATGGCTGGCCAGGGAACGTTCCTCCTCACTACATATTGCTCACATAAGGGACGACCAGGGAATGCTTCGTTCTGACCCCATTGGTATAAATGATCAATTTGCAAGATATTATGAACATCTCCATACCTCCAAGGCCACCTTTACAAGAGAGAACCTGCAGACCTTTCTAGACCAAATAGAATTCCCACAACTCTCAGATGAGGCCCGAAATGCACTAGACGCCCCAATTACAGTCAAGGAGGTCTAGGCGGCTGTGGCGTCACTCCAATCACCAAAAACTCTGGGACCTGATGATCTACCGGCAGAATTTTATAAGACGAACAGTGAACTTCTTGTCCCTAAATTCCACAACCTGCTCCTAACAATGTTACAGGAGGGTTGCCTCCCTCCCTCTATGTCGGAGGCAGTGATTGTGGTTATAGCCAAACCTAATAAGACCCCACATCATGTGCCTCATATCGCACCATAACACTTTTAAATGTAGATGCTAAGATAACCACTAAAATACTCTCAAATAGACTCAATTCAGTCATCCTCTCTATAATTCATGGCGACCAGATGGGCTTCACGCCGGGCAAGGTACCGTCATTAATCTGCGTCGACTTTATACTAACATATCTCACGCAGGGAAGATGGACTCCCTGGGTGTGGTGGCCTCTCTGGACGCCGAGAAGGCCTGCGACTTGGTGGAGTGGGAGTTCTTATGGCAGGTGCTTGAACGTTTTAATTTTGGTCCTAAGTTTACCTCCTGGATAAAACTCCTGTATAGTAACCCCACAGCAAACGTGCGAACAAATGGAATGCTTTCCTCCCCCTTCTCTTTAGGCAGGGGAACCAGACAGGGATGCCCACTGTCCCCAGGGCTATTCGCCTTAGCCATCGAACCCCTGGCTATCCTACTTAGAGCATCCCCAAAGGTTGGGGGAATAGCGGTTGGTCCACTGACTGAGAGGCTTTCATTATATGCTGATGATGCATTGTTGTACCTTCCAGATGCATCTGCCTCTTTGTCGGTGGCCCTGGACATTATTAATAAATATGGATCCTTCTCAGGCATTCGGATCAATTGGACTAAATCGATTATATTTTCTCTGTCCCCGATCCTACCCTCTGTGGACACATTGATCCCATGGTGTCTAAGTTCAAATATTTGGGGATTGAAATCCAGTGGACACCATCTCTATACCTAATAGACAATGTATATCCGGTCCTACACCAACTTACTGCCCGATGTCAGGCTTGAAAATCTCTTCCCCTTTCACCTGTAGGAAGGATCAATCTTATCAAGATGACGTTTCTTCCCAAGTTCCTCTATGTCTTCCGCAACACTCCTGTACCAATCCCTAACTCATTCTTTGACAAGCTAGATCAAGTAGTTAACACATTTGTATGTGGGGGACTGGCCCCTAGAGTCACCCGGACCACCTTACAGCTCCCCTTGTCACTAGAGGGTCTGGCGCTCCCTTGTTTTAAGAAATATTACTGGGTGGCAGTTGTTGTAACTGTCCGCTGGTGGTTTTCCCAGCCAAAGTCTAACCCAGCAGTTAATCTTGAAGCTTCTATACTGGGATCTTACTCGGCATTGAGTAATTTGGTGTTCAGGGGTCCTAGGGTGCACCGAACATGAAAATTTCAATGCGGACGACGGTTGGAGTTTGGGAACAGATGTCGAGGAAACTTACTGGAACAAACACTATTTCCCCATATACTCCATTATGGGGTAATCCCAAACTAAAACATCTTCAAACAGTCCCAGATCCGGCCTTGTGGGCAGGACATGGAGTTAAGATCATACAACAAATAATATCAGGGGGCAAGGTCATTCCTTATGATACACTAAAAAATGACTTCCAACTGCCCTCAAGAATGTTCTTCCGATACTTGCAACTACGCCATGTAGTACAGGCCCAATACCCTGCAGGAGATACTTTACAGTCTCACGGGGTAGAGACCTTCCTAATTTCCAGAAACATAGATCGCATTCTATCTTCCCTATACCTTAGGATACTGAGTGAGGAGCCGGCTGGGGGGACCAAGCTCTATGACAAGTGGAAAATGGATCTGCCTGCCCTTGCCGCTGATGATTGGGAGAAGGGAATACAACAGTACATTCCCCTTATGGTGTTAGCAAGGGATAGATATATTCAGCTTAAATTCCTTCATAGAGCATACTACACGCCACAGAGATTATCTAGAATATATCCGACACAATCAGATAGATGCACAAAGTGCAAGGGAGAACTAGGTACGTTTATGCATGTTGTCTGGTCCTGCCCTGTTATACAGCAGTTTTGGTTGGAAGTGGTAGATGTTATCAACTTGGTGGGCAATCTACATATACAAATGAACCCAATTATCTTACTTCTCGGAGTATGCGACAATCTTATTTCTAATACACACACAAAAGATTGTATTTTACACCTCATTCTATGCTAGGAAAACTATCCTCATTAAATGGAAGCAATCTGACCCCCCCACGGTCTCCCAATGGAAAGCCTTGGTAAATTCCACATTACCACTTTACAAACTTACATATATTAACCGCAAATGCCCTAAGAAATTCTCCAAGATTTGGGGAGCATGGTCTAAATAATAAGTTTGACATGATCGGCAGGATGTGTGGTGAACCAGCGTCTGATGTGTCCTCTCCCTCCCCCTCTTTCCCCTCCCCCTGGTCCCCTCTTCTCCCCCCCCCCCCATCTTCTCCGTCCCCCCCCCCCCAATTCCTTGATCCTTCGTAATCCAATACTCAGATACACTGGCAAATAGATAATAGTATAATCTGACTCGTTACCTGAAGGTATTGTTGGGTAGGAGATACTACTGACACCCTATATAAGTAATGAAGTTGCGTTTTTCTTGATGCAATTACTTATAGGTACTATGAATCACAAGCAATGACATAATATGATATTTGAAATCTTCTGATTTGAAATTGTTCACTATGACTATGTATATCTACTATGTAGCAGCACTTTGTGATATGTACGTATTTTTGTATGTTTAAACTTTCTCCTTCTGGAGACAAATAAAAACTTTTCTGTTAAAAAAAAAAACTGTAGCAATTTGGAACATTGGTCCAAGGCCGAGGTGTGAGATATGCAATGTCTCTTGATGATGTTCCAAGATAAGTCTCACTTGTGACCACAAACGGTTTCCTGCTAGCTGCTGTTGCATATTCTTTAATAAGAAATACATGTTTTTTGCAGATAAGCCTTGTGTGTGTATTTCAGCTTCTTCTAACATAAGCAGTTTATAAGTTCAACTTAAAGCATCACTCTAGACTATGTGTCTTTCTAATGAACCATTCCCTAACAATCCCCCTTTGATCATGGAGAATGTAGTTCTCCCTTGATCACTCCTAATCGCCATACCATTTCTTCTCTGTATAGAACATGGTCATAGTGTGTTTCAGTGTCCCTGTCTGGCTGCAGGCTTGGGTTTTTTGTGAGAGCAGGTACCTTGCAGACTAGGTAGAATACCAATTTAATTGTGGCATATATGGCAATTCCTAGGACTAGTATCATGATTAAGAGCATTCCTGCTTTCTTAAAGAAGTTCATGATGCTCTCCAGAATGGAGACAAACCAGCCTCCTACTCCTGAAAAAGGATTCCATGAATCCCCTAGTCTCCTCATTTGGTCTTGTAATTTTGACCGCTCTTCCTGATGACCTTTAATAATTTCATAGTAATTGGGGACTTCCAAATCCTCTGATGGTTTTGTCAGATTATTCATGTAGGTGCAGCAGAGGTTTTTGTCCCCTGTGACATCACAGAGACCTGTCAAGACCATCATCATTCTTTCCTCATGCTGTTTAATTATTTCTTGTTCAAAAAGTAACTTCCTAAGTTCTTCATTCATGAGCCCTATGTTTAATGCAGTTTTATTCATCCAAGAATCCACTAGTTGGCCAAATTCGTCAAATTTGGTGAGAGCATTGTACATTCCTGCT
The DNA here is from genome assembly GCF_042186555.1 of Aquarana catesbeiana. Classification (NCBI taxonomy): domain Eukaryota; kingdom Metazoa; phylum Chordata; class Amphibia; order Anura; family Ranidae; genus Aquarana; species Aquarana catesbeiana. The sequence goes on along the minus strand of NC_133332.1, from coordinate 135,203,161 downwards.
CCTCCCATGGAAGCGAATACCTTGTCCCACCACGTGGTTATTTCCCTTTTATGTCTGCCAAATTCTAGATGTCCTACAGCAGGTATCATTTATACAGGGGGTCACCATTAGTTGTTCCCATAAAAGGTATCATTTCTACTAAGGTACACCACCCAGAAATTTTCCTGTCAATCGGATAGGGAATTGAGGTATGACACCATAATCCGTAGCACACCATCCATCCTTGGGGTAGATGGGGTGCTGGCACATCAATGGGAGAATCCGGATTAAACCTAAGACTCACCAGACATAACCAATCACCTAAAGAAGGGGCCTCGTCTTCTCTTTCCTCCATCCATGAGCTATTCATGTGGGTGTTGGAGAGCCATTCTTGTGTTGCTGCAGAACTATTCCCTTGTGCACAGTCTGAAATATTGTATGCAGACATGTTCCCTATTCTCTCATCTGGATCAGATATGTTGTAGGTTACGAGTTCTCTAATTTCCAGAGTATCATTGAGAGCATAATCAATGTTAACCAGAGTAAAGTTAACCTCAGTTTCTCTACAGAATCTACCATTGTGCATATCTCTGCCTGCCCCATTAAGGAAACAGAACTGGGGCTTGCGTGTGTATCCTGTGAACAGACGGGGCCTGTTTGTGGGGGACACACTATCGGGGGGAATGGGCTGAGTAATGTTTAGCAGTTGTTTTAGGGTCGCCGGCCTTCCAACCATTGGAACTGAGTGTCGACCAGTTCCCATATGAGAACATACCCAGCACTCTGAGTAGTTCTGTTTCCTTGCGAAAGCGTGCATCATTATGAAGTGATGTGGAATGGAGTCAGGGACAGAGTAAGTGTCAGCATCTTGTTGTGCTCCATTGTTATCCCTTTTAAGGTCTGGCCTGAGTAATTCCCTCCTTAATTTATATTTTGGCAAGTGGTTTGGAGGCGGTGGGGGTTTTAAGTCATCCTCAATCAGAGGTTTGAAAGGTAGGTCTTTGGATCTTTTATTTTGTATGACCTGATTAATTCCTAGTTCACTTAGTTTAGCCCTTTTAAATTTACTTACTAGGTTTTGGCTGGGTCTATGGTTTAGATTCATACACCATGTCTTATTCTTGCCCTTATGGGTGGCTGTCAGAATAATAGCTGCAATATGGCAATTACTATCCTTTCTCTGAATGTGATAACCGGTTACTGACTGTGCTTGTGCTCTGGACATCTAACCAGCTACTTGTGTGCAACATGGGTAAATATGACTTGTGCCCATGAATGCCGCTCGTTTTTGAATGTGTGTACTCTTGTTACCTGTATGATTCCCTTCAGTAGTTTGAAATCCACAACTCAAGGTCATCCAACAACCAAATACAGTTAACAGTATTACCATGCATATATCAGGGAAGAAAAAGCAGTAATGAGTCCTGAGTTACAATTACAGGAGCCCTTAGGAGGGGATAGGGGCGGGGCCGGAATTAATTGAATGTCATTAGGTCTGGCGTTTCTAGTGCTCTGGGCTCTTTGGGGCAGGGGGCAAGGGGGGCGTCTGGGGGTTATGTCTTTTCTGAGGGTTTTGAGTTCAGTTACTTCGACTGGCTGTTCTGTTTCTCCTTCAAGGCTTCCCTCTGGCTGGGCGCCTTCTTTACCCTGGAGGCGCGTATCCATTATGGACCTTGGTCGGTGAGGATCGCTGCTCTAGCTGCTTTTAATTTCAATAAATTTTTATTAGTAGTAGTAAAAAAATTTTTTACAGAACCTATGTATAAGGCATTACATGGTAAGAAGATACATAAGAAGCAAATTAATTTGAGGAAAAACCTCTCAATGCAAGATGTAAAATGAAAGGTCCAACCAGCAAATTTCTGAGTTACAGTTTAAAGTATATCAAAATTATAAACTAAAATAGACATGTCTCTGGCTATAGGATAATAAAAGATGTGTATTCTGCCGGAACGACAACCTACAGGAGTCAGGTATAACTCATTTACCGGGTTAAGTGAGGAGTGGTTGTAAAGAAAAAGGAAGACTTTATTCCATTATTTGCAAGGGATCAGGGATCAGGAGAGAAGCCCGCCACCCGCCCCTATGGGAACTCACTGTGGGCTTGAGGCCACTCCCCCCTCCCGGAACCCCAACCTCGGTCGAGTCTTATATATATGGGGTAGCCCAATATCAATATCTAAATGTGGCAATGAGAAATGTCCTACCCCGTTAATGGTTATATACGAGTGGTCAAACTAACATAGGACCATAGATATCCTCATAGAGGGAGTTATTTAATCAATCGGGATAGCCCTTGGGCCATGGAGCCAGAGGTTGTTAGGGTATTACCATGTCCCTCCGAAAAAGGGTAAAAGAGAAGTACACAAGTAATTAAATAAATATCAGGGTTGAACAGTTTACATAGAGAACAATCAGAGAGTCTGAGGTGCTAATGGGAGAGGGTAGTCAGGTAGACTAGTGGAGTGGGAAGCAGGGGGGGGGAAAGACCATCGCACTTGATGAGGAATAACGGCGAGTCTCTCGGAGAGCCTGTTGCCCTGGTAGGCTAATGCCAGGGCATAAGGAAATATGACAAAAGTTGGCCCAAGGTTCCCAGGTTAACTCAAACTTACTAACTTTATCTTGGATAATGCTCACTATCTTTTCTTGTGCCATAATCCAGGAAATTTTATGCTTCACCGCTGTGAATGGGACTCTGTGTTTTTTCCAGCAAGAGGCTATTGTTATTTTGGTGCCCAGTAGAATGAAGAAGATCAGTTGTTGGGTATATTTATCAACCTTATCTACTTTCAGATTCAATAGGGCAATCTCTGGAATTTGAGGAATCTGAGCGGTGGATATTTTGCGGATCACTGAGAATACTTTGTTCCATAAGCCCCTTATCCGTGAACATGTCCACCATACGTGGAGCAGAGTCCCTATGTGGTTGCAACCATGGAAGCACAGCGGGGAAGCATCAGGATATATCTTAGCCAGAAGATAGGGTACCCTGTACCATCTCATGAGCACCTTAATGCTGCCCTCCATGAGGGAAACATTAAGGATTCCCTTAAATGAGCGATGAAAGCAGTAGAACCATTGATCACTTTCCCATGAGATATCAAGGTCTTTTTCCCAGGACAAGGCGTATGGAGGCTTGGACACCGCAGAGGCAAGTGAAGCATATATGATGGAGATCCCCCCTCTCTGATCCACTGCACCCGCACACCATGATTCATAATTAGTTATTGAAGGGAGCTCTGGTTTGTTTGGCCAAATGGAATGAAGGAAATGTTGGATCTACATAAAGCGAAAACGTTCGGCAGGGGGCATTTCAAGCTTACTTGTACAGAAGGCCAAAGAAAGTGGGCCTGTGGAGGAGAAATAGTTCCCTATTCTGAGTAATCCTTTATTCAACCACCAACTAAACGCTAAAATGTTCATTCCCGGCGGGAAGTCAGGGTTATGAAAAATATGTGTCAGGGGTTTAAGGGGGGAAATCAGGGAGGGATTTTTATAGAGTCAGTCACATAATGCAAGAGAGTGTGATAATGTGGGGGCTAGAATGGGTGGTCTCAATTTAGAGGGAGACTAAAGTAAAAAATCAATCGTGTGGTGAGGGACTGCAAGACGTTCCATTGATACCCAATCAGGTTTCTGGCCCTTTGAATATACAATGGAGATCTGGGCCAGCTGGGCAGCCTGATAATACCACCAAATGTTGGGTAGTGCTAGACCCCCTTGTGATTTGGGGCGGAATAGAATGTGTTGTGCGCAGCGACTTCCCCTTGATCCCCAAATGAATTTTATGATTTTGGATTGGAGTAGGTGAATTTGTGATTTATGGATAGGGATGGGCAAGGATCTGAATAAGTAAAGAATACAGGGTAGGAGGGTCATTTTGACTGCATTAATACGGCCTAGCCAAGATAAGTTATGGTTATCCCAATTGGATAGGTCCAAAATCAATTTACGAAAGGTGGCAGGGTAGTTGGAAGAGTAGAGAGAAGCTATATTTGCTGTGAGATTGACCCCTAGGTATGGAAGTGAGACCTCGTTCCAGGAAAACGGAAAGTGGTTTTGAAGGCTACCTAGAACATTAGGAGGGACCGAGATGTTCAGGGCAGAAGATTTGGCTACGTTGACTCGTAGACCCGATATCTCCCCAAACTTATCTAGCAAAGTGAAGATATTAGGAGTAGAGACTAGGGGGAGGTCACGAAGAGTAACAAGTCGTCGGCAAAGAGGGCGCATTCGTGCTCGCGTTTACCACACACCACCCCTTTGATGTCAGGGTGAGTTCTAACTGCAATAGCTAGAGATTCCATGGCTATGGCAAACAGAAGGGGGAGAGCGGGCACCCCTGTCTAGTACCCCTTTCTATAGCAAAAGGTTCAGAATAGTAGCCCTGTAATCTGACCTGTGCAGTGGGGCCGGAGTACAGGGCTCTAAGGATGTTCATGAAATGTTGACCAAAACCCCAGCGTTCTAGTACATGGAATAAGTAGGGCCAGGTGACTGTGTCAAAAGCTTTTTGCAAATCGATGGATAACAAATAGCCGTGTTGCGGGGGGCCTCCATCCCATTGAGATTTAAGAAGAGAGATAATGTTAATTGCTCTTCTGATCTGGTCAGGTCCTTGTCTCCCGGGGATAAAGCCCACTTGGTCCTTGTTGATATAAACTGCTATGCAGGAAGCTAACCGGTTGGAAAGGACTTTAGTTAATATTTTTAGATCATTGTTAATTAAGGAAATAGGACGGTAATTGGAGACCATAGTCATGTCTTTGCCAGGTTTTGGAATGACCGAGATGAAGGCAAGATTGAGGGCTTTATCCAGGAGAGAGCCAGACCTGAGAGAGTTAAAGAATTTGACCAAATACGGAGTTAAGATAGGTCCGAATTTCTTGTAATAACCCGCGGAAAAGCCGTCAGGTCCCGGGGCCGAGTTTTGTTTCAGGTGTTTAATCACCCCGAGTACTTCTACTTCTGATATGGGATCGTCCAGAAGGTCTGAATGCTCAGACGATAATTTGGGGAGGGGTAAGCAATTCAGGAAATCCGATGTAGAATGGTCAGGTGTTGATTGTTCTTGTTTGTATAATGATGTATAAAAATTATGGAATGTTTCCATTATACTTTTTGGGTTTTGAGAAAGTTCGCCAGAAAGAGTGCGAATTTTGGGGAAGGCAGCCGATCGAGGTCTTGGAGACAATTTGGTGGCTAATTTAGTTCCTATTTTGTCAGTTTGGTGGTAAAAGCGTGCACCTGACCACCGGAGCTGTTTCTCAGCTTCGGAGGTGAGGGCCAGGTTTGAAGAAGTCTGCGCATTTTCCAGCGCCTCTAGAGAATCCTTAGTTGGATTCCTCTTATGGGCTCTAGACAGGGATTGAAATCTTAACCGAAGGTTATTAGTGTCAGCCGTACGTTCCTTTTTAAGGTTGGAGGAGATTTGAATAATCTTTCCTCTGAGTACTGCCTTATGGGCCGCCCACAGCGTTTCCGGAGAAACTTCTCCTGTGTCATTTAAACGAAAATATTCCTGAATTTCTTTAGCTAGAATCGAGCATTGTATTGGGTCACTAAGGAGCCCTTCATTAAGGCGCCATATGAATTTATTTCCCGGGTTAGGAGATTGTTGCAGATATAGGAGAACCAAGGAGTGGTCCGAAATAGGGGAGTCTCTAATAACTGCTTTGTTAGCCCTGGGGATGTTATGTGATTGTATAAAAATGTGGTCGATTCTGGAGTAGAGGTGATGTGGGGCGGAATAATGGGTAAAGTCTTTGGACCTAGGGTTCATTTCTCTCCATATGTCCACCAGGCCTAGAGAATGCAGAGTGGAAGCTATTTTAGTACTTTGTTTTGGGGGGTTTCTGGAGCGAGAAGGTCCCGACCCCGATTTGTCTAGGGAAGTATCGAAAGGGAGGTTCGTGTCTCCTCCCATTATTATTTTCCCCTCGAGTTTTGGGCCTAGAGTGGACAACATTGTGGAGAAAAAGGAAGCCTGGCCTTTGTTTGGGGCGTAGTAAGAGATAAATGAGTATAATAAACCCTCAATCGTCCCTTTTACCAGTAGAAACCTGCCCGCCTGGTCTTTAATAACTTCGGAGGGGGAAAATTTAAGGTGTTTTGCAAAACAGATGGCTACCCCTTTAGACTTGCTTTCAGCATTGGAAAGAAAAAACTGAGTGTAGTTACCGTGTAAAAAGGAGGGGTTGTATGAGGCTGGGAAATGAGTTTCTTGCAATAGGAGAACTGCGATTTTTTGTGATTTGTAGTGATTAAATAATTTGCGTCGTTTGACAGGGGAGTTCATGCCTTGTACATTATGCGTGGCTATACAGATTTGGGGAGGAGGAACGTGTGTGTCAGGGAGCATGGATCAGAGGGGGGGATGTGCGCATCACACGACAAGAGCCTACCTGAGACATCAAAATTTGTGCTCGTGTCCAAGCCTTCGCTGCCTGAAGGTTTTGGAATTCGGGATGTAGCAACATGGTTAGGCCTCTGAGAGACTCCGGGAGTAGGTGAGATGAGGAGGGGAGAAAGTGGGGGAGGATCGACCCTGAGAAAGAGAGACAGGTCATGTCAAAAACAATGTAAAACAAATGATATAAACGATCAGACATACTTAGTGTATCTAAATAACAATCTAAGAACCCTAACAGGGGGGAGGGCAGTCAGCCACCCCCTAAAAAGGTTTTTCCCAAAATCGGGAACCCCGAAAAAGGGGTTATGAAGGTGTTTCTGAGTGGGGGAAAATACCACTCAGGAACTTGTGGAGGCGAAGTGCAGCCACTCCGGCCAAACCGCCATAGAGAAAAACAAAAAGTAGAACCGTAAAAGCAAACTTGTAGGAGTCCTGAGAGAAATGGAGCAACAGAAAAAACAAAGCAAACATCTCAGCATCCAAACATGGTCTGGCTAAAAGCCAGGCAGAGGAGAACGGGGTCTTGGGATGTCAGCGTCCCATAGCCTGAAGGTTGCCCCAGGGAATCCTGGAGAAGAGAAGGCACTGTTGATAGCAGACTTTCCATTAAGGAGGGCGTCCATCTTTGGATCTCTTGGCTTGTTGTTTATGCCATAAGGGTTGGATGGGGCTCGAGGGTGGTGGTCTCTTCGCAGACTGAGGTGTTCTGGAATCCATGGCAGTAGATGATGTTGGCGAGTGAGATATAAGGCCCAGTTGTAGCAGCAAACGTTCCCCATCTCCGAAATTTGTGAAGCTGTAAGACTTGTTTAGGTAGGCAAAGTTGAGGCGAAAGGGGAACGACCATCTGTAGGCGATCGATTTTTGCGATAGGATGCTCAATAGAGGCTTTAATGATCTCCGTCTCTGAATCGTGAAGGGGGAAAGGTCCGCAAAAATTTGAATCGAGTGTCCCTGGAAGGAGAGATTTTCAGATTCTCTCGCTCTGTGCATGACTTCTTCTTTGACTCTGAAGAAATGGAGTTTAACCACAATATCTCTGGGTAGGCCATCTTGGCATGGAGGTTGCAAGGCCCTATGTGCCCGGTCTAGTTCCAGCCTGTAATCTGGTATATCCGGAATTATATGTTTGATAAAAGAACGAATGATTTTATCTGTGTCCTTAAAGGATTCTGGAAGGCCTCTTAGTCTGAAGTTGTATCTGCGAGACCTGTTCTCGAGGTCATCAAGTTTTGAGTATGCCATATCCAGTTGGTCATGTAATTCTTGGATCCTGTCAGTGTTCTGGTTGGCAACTGCAGCAATTTGATCAGTCTTTGATTCGATTGCTTCAATGCGTGCACCCAGCTGCTGCAGGTCAGCCTGTATAGTTGTGGTGATTTGTGAGGCATTGTGTGCCAAACCTCTTGTAAGCATATTAGAGAAAGTGTTCATTAGGACTGCAAAGTCAGCAGGGATGGGAGCAGAGGGATCATCCTGAGGGCTGGGTGGGGGGGCAGCTCTCCTCCATCTGGGATAGGGGGGGTACTTCCATGGGGCTACATCCTAAGGAGTTCGTGTGTGATCCTGTTAATAACCCATCCTGGGAATTACTCACAGTTTGCGGTTTCATCATGGCACTGGGGGAGGGCAGGGGTGGAAAGTCTTCCAAGGATGCCTCCGGATTCCCTGAGGAGCCTCGTGTGGCGCCGACTGCCGCCATTTTTGTGGAGGCCGCAATCCGCGGGCCGGAGTATAAGGAATCGGGATAGGTCCCGTCTTGCCGAGCCCCCGGTCATGTGAGGGGGTCCCCCAGGACTCCAAGAGGTGAGGAGAGGGTCCGAAGGTCCGGTTCCGCCACTATTTGTGGCTGTGGCAGGGATCGTAGGCCGGAGTGGAGCGGAGCTCTCAGAACGAGCGACCGTTCATGGGGCTTCCGCACATGCGCCTGCTCTAGCTGCTTTTAAGACTTCAAACGGACCTTGGTAGATGGGGCCTGTCTGTTTTCTTGCAGCAAGTTGTTTCACCAGGACTTTGTCACCAGGGCTGAAGGGATGAGTAGGTTCTGTGGAAATAGGAGGGAAAGTGACAGCAACCTTGTTGTAGGTTTCAGTTAAGCTACTTACCAGATGTTTCACATGCTCTTCCTGCAAAGAATACAAGTTAGACTCTTCCCCTTCCTGCGGTTTTCTCTGGCCTGGCTTTCCCATCAATATCTCATAAGGGGAGATCCCTGTTCTACTGTGGGGAGTTGTTCTAATTTGAAAGAGGACCCCTGGGAGGAAATGTAGCCAATTTTTCATAGTGCCCTGGGTAGCCTTTCTTAGTTTGTCTTTGATATTTCTGTTCATCCTTTCTACCACTCCTGCACTTTGGGGGTGATAAGGGATGTGTAGTTTCCACTGAATTCCCAAGACCCTAGTAAGTTCCTGAGTAAGCTTGGCCGTAAAGGCCGGGCCCTGATCTGAGTATATGGTAGTGGGCAAACCAAACCTGCAGATCCAGTGATTAATGAGGCACCTTGCTGCGATGCCCGCAGTCTCTCCTATGACGGGAATGGCCTCGGGCCATGAGGAAAATTTATCGACGATCACGCACAAATATTTGATATTCCCTTTTTGTTTAGGCATGTGTGTGAAGTCAATCTGAAGGTCCTGCAAGGGACCCAATGGGGGCGGCAGTTGTCCATGTTTGCCATGTTGGGGTCCCTGGATATTATTTTGGGCACATGTTAGGCATGAGTCTACAAGTTGGCTTACCATGTCATGTGTGTTATGTGTACAGAAAGTGTTCTGGTAGCTTTGTAGTAGGGACTTCTAACCTATGTGCCCTTGTCCATGTAGGTAGGACAGTATGAGGGGCATGACGCTTTCGGGCATACCCAATATTCCCTCCTTGTTTGACCATAAGCCTGTAGGGCTGTGGGTCAAACCTGATTTCACCCAGTAGTCTAGGTCAGTCGCCTGTGCCTTAGATTGTAAGAGGGAGGCTACTGAAGGAAAGTCTGGTGATGAGAAATCAGTGGCGAATAAGAGTTTACTGATAGGTTGCCATTCAGGCAGGTTAGCCGCTGCTTGCTTTGCTGCTTTGTCTGCTAAGTTGTTCCCCTCTGTTGTGTGTGTCTTGCAGTAGGCATGTGTCATGAGAGGGTTTACCCGTTGGTGGCGCTATTGGTCTCTTGGATCGCAGTACCAGTGTCCACCAGCAGGTGTCTTCCAACACCTGGGACCTGCAGTAAGAGGTCTCTCCTGCTGGTGGCACTGTTGCATCCTTGGGCCGTAGTACCGGTGTCAACCAGTGGGTGCACTCTGGCAGTGTGGAGCAAACAGCACACACTGCGCTCAGCTGTGACATGAGGTCAATTACCACAGCCTTATAAATACCCGGCAAGCCCTCATAGGCTTGCCTTGGTATCTTTCTCCCTGTGCCTTGACCTTGCTGTCTGTATCCTGATTGTGAACCTGTTCTGTCCTGCTCTGCTCTGATCCGATCCGATCCCTATCCCAGGCCCATCCTGTTCTTGTCCCCCCTGATTCCCTTGGATCCCTGCCCTGCAGCTTTACCATCCATCCTCTCCCTTTCCTGCTGGTTTCCCGTCCTTACCCATCTGCTGACCTCCCTGTGTATGACCTTGGCCTGGCTTTGTTTACGATTCCGGTATCTCCATTTACTTGTATATATGGTTGTTTGTAGTGGGTTTGTTGTGTTGGTTTTGCACTGTTTATATTCCTTTTACTTGTCACTTGTTTAATAAACACCATTATTTCACTTACATGTGTTTCTGGTATCCTCTGTGCAGTCCACACAGTCTGGTCAATTAGATCCCCTGACAGTATACCAAGGCCATCCCTGACCAGACGTGGCTGCATTGAGGAAACCATCCTGGTTTATTGGGTCTGCTAATATGGATTTCGATGAAATCATTTATTATTCTCTGCTAGCAGAAGAGGATGGTGAATATTGTCGCCAGATTTTAAAAGGGTGGACTAGTGACCAGCTGATGGAAACTATCCGATCAGCTCATTCCCTAGTGGATCAGGGGTATATGTCTTTTGAAGATGTTCAGCCCCTGATCCAGTTATGTGCAAAACCAGCCCTGTCATGCATTCCCGAGGGAAGTGATGATTTTTCGCCCCCCTTCAATTATGGCCAAGTTGAATCCCTGGTTTGGTTGTTAGAGGATGATCCAGCCTATTTTATGGAACATTATTCCTCCTGTTCACAGCAAGTGTTGTCTAATTGCATCCAGTCGGTGCAATCCTTGATTAGTCAGGCTGTGTGTGAATCAGCGTTTGTTCAACCTGTGCTGCAGGCATGGTCAGATCTCCTGTCTTTAGTTAAGCCACAATATTCCAGCCCTGCCATTAATCATCTGTCTTCCCAAAAATGTATCTCCCCGTCGCCTATGGCAACCTCAGCTACAGCCCAGTTTAATCAGCCCCCTACCAAATACTACCACCCAGTCTCCAAGTGTATTACCTATCCTGCCTTCAATCCACCTGTCTCTTCTCCTCCACCTGTAACAGTCCCACAAAACCCTTCTCTAGCTACAGTTCCTTGGTCTTCCTTCGATCCAGCTACTTTCTTTTCTTACAGCCCTGCACCTACATACAAAACTGCATGGGCTAAACCAAAAAAGAAACAAAAATTCTTCCCGACCCACACCATCTTGCCAGTAACCCAAACTGCTCCTGCTACCCAGTTTGATGTCCCGATGCCTGCCTTCCAGCCGGATGTCTCGATGCCTGCCTTCCAGCCGGATGTCTCGATGCCTGCCTTCCAGCCGGATGTCTCGATGCCTGCCTTCCAACTGGATGTCTCGATGCCTGCCACCCAGCCTGACATTCCAGTGCCTGCCACCCAGCCTGACGTTCCAGTGCCTGCCACCCAGCCTGACGTTCCAGTGCCTGCCACCCAGCCTGACGTTCCAGTGCCTGCCACCCAGCCTGACGTTCCAGTGCCTGCCACCCAGCCTGACGATCCCGTGCCTGCCACCCAGCCTGACGATCCCGTGCCTGCCACTCAGCCTGACAATCCCGTGCCTGCCTCTCAGCCTGACGATCCCGTGCCTGCCTCTCAGCCTGACGATCCCGTGCCTGCCACTCAGCCTGACGATCCCGTACCTGCCACTCAGCCTGACGATCCCGTGCCTGCCACTCAGCCTGACGATCCCGTGCCTGCCACTCAGCCTGACGATCCCGTGCCTGCCACTCAGCCTGACGATCCCGTGCCTGCCACTCAGCCTGACGATCCCGTGCCTGCCACTCAGCCTGACGATCCAGTGCCTGCCACTCAGCCTGACGATCCAGTGCCTGCCACTCAGCCTGACGATCCAGTGCCTGCCACTCAGTCTGACGATCCAGTGCCTGCCACTCAGTCTGACGATCCAGTGCCTGCTACCCCGTCTGACGATCCAGTGCCTGCTACCCCGTCTGACGCTTCAGTGACTACTGTCCAGTCCGATGCACCTGTTGTGCCAGTACCTGCTGTTCTGCCTGATGTGCCAGCGCCTGTCTTTCCTGTCCAGCCTGAAGTTCCAGCACCTGCTGCCCGGTCTGATGTTTCGGTACCCACTTTCCGGTCTGATGTGCCCATCCTCCAGCTTGATATCCTGGCACCTGTCTTCCAGCCTGATGTCGTGATGTTGGTATCTCAGCCTGAAGTTTCGGTGCCTGTGTCTCAGCCTGAAGTTTCGGTGCCCGTGTTTCAGCCTGGACTTTCGGTGCCCGTTACCCAGTCTGTTGAATCGGTGCCCGTTACCCAGTCTGTTGAATCGGTGCCCGTTACCCAGTCTGTTGAATTGGTGCCCGTTACCTGGTCTGCTGATCCGGTGCCCGTTACCTAGTCTGCTAAACCGAAGTCCATCACTTTGCCTGCCAAGCCAGTACCCGTTATCCGGTTTGCAGAACCAGTGCCCGGTGTCCAGCTCGCTGAGTCAGGGCCTATTACCCAGCCCACTGGGCCGGGGTCCGTTACCCAGCTTGCTGAGCCGGTGCCTGTAATCTGGCCTGCCCTTACGGGAATCGCTGTTCTGCCTAATGCTCCAGAGACTGCTGCCCAGTTCGATGACCCGGAGCCTGCTTCCCAGCTCGATGACCTGGAGCCTGCTTCCCAGCTCGATGACCCGGAGCCTGCTTTCCAGCTCGATGACCCGGAGCCTGCTTTCCAGCTCGATGACCCAGAGCCTGCTTTCCAGCTCGATGACCCGGAGCCTGCTTTCCAGCTCGATGACCCGGAGCCTGCTTTCCAGCTCAATGACCCGGAGCCTGCTTTCCAGCTCGATGACCCGGAGCCTGCTGCTCAGCTCGATGACCCGGAGCCTGCTGCTCAGCTCGATGACCCGGAGCCTGCTGCCCAGCTCGATGACCCGGAGCCTGCTGCCCAGCTCGAAGTGCCCGCTGCCCAGCTTGGTTTATTCCTGCCCGCTGTCATCTCGGATGTGCCCGCTGTCATCTCGGATGTGCCCGCTGTCATCTCGGATGTGCCCACTGTCATCTCGGATGTGCCCACTGTCATCTCGGATGTGCCCACTGTCATCTCGGATGTGCTCACTGTCATCTCAGACATACCCACCGTCCAGTTTGATGTACCCGATACCCGGCCTGATGTGCCCTCATCTGTTCGGTTGGAGGCCATGAACTTTGGACAGATGCACCTTGTTGGAGCGTCCAGAGGCCGCTCCTTTAGGGGGGGGTACTGTCATGAGAGGGTTTACCCGTTGGTGGCGCTATTGGTCTCTTGGATTGCAGTACCAGTGTCCACCAGCAGGTGTCTTCCAACACCTGGGACCTGCAGTAAGAGGTCTCTCCTGCTGGTGGCACTGTTGCATCCTTGGGCCGTAGTACCGGTGTCAACCAGCGGGTGCACTCTGGCAGTGTGGAGCAAACAGCACACACTGCGCTCAGCTGTGACATGAGGTCAATTACCACAGCCTTATAAATACCCGGCAAGCCCTCATAGGCTTGCCTTGGTATCTTTCTCCCTGTGCCTTGACCTTGCTGTCTGTATCCTGATTGTGAACCTGTTCTGTCCTGCTCTGCTCTGATCCGATCCGATCCCTATCCCAGGCCCATCCTGTTCTTGTCCCCCCTGATTCCCTTGGATCACTGCCCTGCAGCTTTACCATCCATCCTCTCCCTTTCCTGCTGGTTTCCCGTCCTTACCCATCTGCTGACCTCCCTGTGTATGACCTTGGCCTGGCTTTGTTTACGATTCCGGTATCTCCATTTACTTGTATATATTGTTGTTTGTAGTGGGTTTGTTGTGTTGGTTTTGCACTGTTTATATTCCTTTTACTTGTCACTTGTTTAATAAACACCATTATTTCACTTACATGTGTTTCTGGTCTCCTCTGTGCAGTCCACACAGTCTGGTCAATTAAATCCCCTGACAGCATGTCCCTGTACCTTGATGAGATTAATTTTTGCTGGTAAGTGGAGAGCTTGTAGCAATGCCACTACATAATGTTGGTTGTTAATTTGTTTATTGTCAGCTGTTTTGAATCCTCGATTAAGCCAGATCATGCCAAAATCGTGGACTACGCCGAATGCGTAGCGACTATCAGTGTACACATTGATCTTTTGACCTTCAAAAAGCTGACATGCTCTCATGAGGGCATATAACTCCGCTTGTTGGGCAGATGTAGCAGACAAGGGCTTTGCTTCAATGATGTTATCGGGAAGAGTGACCACCGCATAGCCCGTTTTGTAAGTGGTGTCTGTTGGGCACGTGCAGCTACCGTCAACAAAAATGTCTAGGTAATCGGGGTTAGGGATGTCACTGAGATCTCTTCTGGGTGCTGTGACAGTGAGAAGTTCCTGTGTGCAGTCATGGGTGTCCTGGGCTGCGACTGGGAGTTTCAACAGCGGTGTAACAGCCTAATCGCCGCCGTAGCTTCAGCACAAGATTTTACTGTCAGGTTGTGAGTATTCATCAAAATGATTTCGTACCCACTGGACCTTTGGGCGGTAATGTGTTGAGTGGACATGTTCTGCAACAGATGTAGGACACTGTGTGAAGTGTATAGGATTGTTGGCGATCCCAGGGTTATTTTAGATGCTTCTTTTACTGTCATGGCACAAGCCGACAGTGCTTGTAAACAGGCAGGCATACCTTGGACTGGTACTGGTAGTTTCCTGAAAATGTAGGCAATGGAGCGCTAGCGAGTGCCGTGCATTTGCGCAAGAATTGCAGCAAAGGCAGGACCTCTGACCACGCAATAGAGTGCAAAAGGTTTCTCATAATTCGGTAACCCTAATGCTGGCGCATTGGCCAGAGCCTGCAAAAGGGATTTAAAGGCCATTGTCATCTCACTGGTATATGTGACCATCTTTAGTGCTTGGAGACTGGTGGCAGGGCGCAGGATTGAGACATAGTAGGAACAGTCAGGAATCCACTGCCTGCAGTACACTATCGATCCAAGAAAGGAAAGGAGGGCTGCCTTATCCTTTGGGGGGCCTAGGCAAGTGAGGGTCTTAACTCTCTCTGGGGATAGCATTCTGGTCCTGCCTGAGATAATACATCCTAAGTATTCCACCCTCTCTTGACACCACTGGATCTTCTTCCAAGACGCCAAGTGGCCCTTGAGAGCTAGGTGAGTCATCAGGCTCTCAGAGTCTACCGCACACTGCGCCCCGTCTACACTGCACAACAGCAGGTCATCCACGTACTGCAGCAGGACTGAACCCTCTGGTGGGACCCAATCATCCAAAGTGACTTTGAGCACCATGGAAAAGGCAGCTGGACTGTCTACATATCCCTGTGGAAGACGGGCCCATGTTAGTTGACCTTTTTGCCATGAAAAAGCAAATATGGGCTGAAAATCCTCATGCACCTCTATGCTAAAGAAAGCATTGGACAGGTCTAGTACCATGTAAATGGTGGATGATGCAGGAATATTTACAAATATTCTTGTAATATCAGAAACAAGGGGTGGCAAGGGTTGAATGCTTTTGTTAACAACAGGCAAATTCTGCACCATCCTCTATTCCTTGTTTGCCTTTTTTACTGAATTAATTGGGGTATTCCAGGGACTAATAATGGGTTTCAGGATGCCCTTTCTCAAATACGCCTCTATTTGGGGCTGCATTCCCTGGATTTTCTGTAATGGTAGAGGATACTGTTCTGAAATGAAGGAATGGTATCAGGCTTGAAGGTAGGGACATATGGTGTGCATTTAATGTGTCCCACATCTGTCTTAGATTTTGCCCAAATGGGGTGTCCCTCCAGACGCCCTGGTATGGTCATGAAATAGAAGGTAAGGTCCTGTCGCTTTGGCACAGTAAGGTTACAATGGGGAGATTTAGCCGTCATTCCCCCTCCCTGTCAAATTTGATGTGTAGTCCCAGTTTTGACATTAGGTCTCACCCCATTAAACACAACGGGCAGTTTACTAACACCGCAAATTGTGTGGTAGTAAGTAATTTGTCGTCTAGGTCAGAGACCTCTAAAGGTGGTGTGATTTTGTGTATAAGATCTGTGCCATTAATTCCCACAGAGCATCCCTCGGTGCAGTCATCAGTTACAAAACGGGGGGTCGTTTAGGCAACTGGTTGTAGCCCCCGTATCGAGAAGAAAACAAATCACATGCCCCTCAACTTTTAGAGTGACCTGTGATAAGGTTTTCCAGTGATCAGAAAAAAGATGCATCACCAAGGTGGGAGCATGCTCCGGGCAGCCCTATTGTTGGTCATGAAATGGGTTACAGGATGTTCTCTGGTCTGTGGAATTGCCGGGCCAATTCATCTGACTCTTTGCAGGCGCGCCTGTCTCCCTTTGGTGATGTGGAGGTGGACCGGGAGTTTCGGGTGTTCTGCTCTGTCTATATACGGGACCAATACCCCTGCCATTGCCCCTGTTTGAACCACCCCTCCATGGTGTTCCTCATGTGGGGTGATAGCCTCTTCCCTAGGGGCAATCTTACTTCCAGTGGCTGGAATCCCCACAGTTAAAACAGCCCTGGTTATATAGTGGATAAGAATTGTCATATCGATGTGTATAGGTGGGGAGGGGGATGGCTGGATACATTGCTGTCTGTTCAGTCGGGTTTGTAGTAGTCTGTGTGAATATGCCTCCCTTTGTGTTAAATACCCCTGAAGCAGCTCTCTTTTTAATGTCATCCATGAAGTCCTTCACGGTTTGTTTTGACCAGTCAGGATTTATGAGTTTAATGATCTGGGTGGCTTTTGGATCCCCATTATTCATCACAGTACTGGCAAATAACGGATCACTGTCAACATCACAGGATGTATAAATTTTATATAATCGAGAGACAAAAGTATAAAAATCCTCTCCTGGTTGTTGTTTGCAGAAGATTAAATCATTTATGGGCATTTCGGGTTTATATGCTTTACGCCAAGCAGATAGTAATTTGTCCCAACATTTTCGCCAGTCTTTTCCCTTTTGATAAAGCTCAGCTTCATTGGACCATGCAGCTACATCTATCTCTGCAGTGCTGTCAGGATCTATGGCCTTAATTATGATTGCCAGATCCTCACCCGACATTCTCCCACGGTCACAGTACCGCTTCAAGAAATTTACCACCTGTTTTGGGTCCTTTTTTGGCTTGGGGCATGTATCCTTTAACTCCTTTACAGTTCCTAATGGTAGGGGTATTTGCACTTGTGTATTACCCATCGTTATCAGGGGATACATAGGTGTTCCTTTGTGAATCATAAATAATGACGTCTCTACACTTGGCCTATCTCCCCTTTTGTTCTGGGAATTGTGTGGTTCAGTGTCCTCTGTGACTGAGTCATCATTATTTTTTTGTACTGACCCGGTGGGTGAATCAGAATTAAGGGGGGGGTTCTAATTGGTCTCTGGGAATTGGCCATACTTTTTAAAATATTGACTTCTAGCAGTTTTTTAGATGCCCTGGTTTGCATCTGTCCTTCATTTGATATTTGGTTCAATACCCTCCTTCTTTCCTCTGGTTTCTGGAGTTTCTCCTCCCTCCTTTGTTGCTTTTGAAAATGTTTGTCATCCCTTTCTTCCCCACTATGGTCTGCCAATATTTGTTCCTTCAATTCCTTTCACATTTCCTCTAATATTAAATCATGTTCTTTTATCACCCACCTATCATTTTCCTGTTCATCTAACCAATCCTCTCCCTTATCTTGGGCAATGGCTATTAATGCTCCTATTGTTAATTCATCTGAGGGGTATCATTTATTTTTAGGCTTGGGGTCATTGTGTTTCTTCTGATCTATAGGGGGGGTCCCATCGGTTTTGGCCATAATGTATGGGGAGGCGCAGGGTAAGGGGTCAATGGAGGGGGTAGTGAACCTGGAGACATATGGGAGACAAAAGGGTTAATTGGATGGGACAAGGGAGTGCTGGGGACTGGTCTGGATGTTGGATTTTTGTAGATAGTTTGTAGGAATTTCTTTCTGTATTCCTTTAAAGCCTTTGACCAAATCTTATAACAATTCAACATATATTCTTTATCATAGGGAAATGGTGGATAATTGTACTGTTTATGTTGCCCACATATTTTAGTGACCTCATCCCAATCTTCCTGGCAACAAGGGCCATGTATGGTTAACCCTGATACTTGTAAAGTGTGTGCTCTAGACAGAATGTTGGTCCAAAAAGGCTCAGTACAATTTTTTCCATAATTTCCTGACACAAAATTGATTGGGGTCGGCTGCTCTGACTTACCACCAGCATGCAGCTTCTCCAATTGGTTTCCCATGATTATTTGTAAACGTCAGCAGCAAAACACACAATCAATGATCTTGGACACACAACAAATCTTTCACCAGTTCTATATTCAACAGTACTCCTAATACCTTTAACCATCAATCCCTCTTGAAAGCCAAAAGTATTGTGGATATTAAATCCAGACATGGGGTGGACCCTCCTCAAAAAGAGGCCCCTTTCCAAGTTTGTGATAATATCCACCAGGAACAGAGGAAACAAGATAAGTAGCCTGACCGTAATAGACAAACAATAAACCTGTTTTACACTCTGAGCAGCGTCCTGCTCTCAAAAATCTGGAACGTCCTGGACCATTCATTTAAATTTTAAATATCAAAATCTACTCAGTGTCCTGTCCAATAATAATAAACAGAATTAATTTCCAATTATGGTTCTCAGTCCTGGCCAACCTAGTGGGGGCTCTTTATCTCATTATCAACAACAATCTTCGCGAGCTTCCTAACAATTTTAGAAGTTCAAGGTATGGAACCAATCAAGGCAAGGATTCACAAGATAATAAAACTATGTGAAAATTTTCCTTACCTTGACTGGAAGCCACACCCACCACTTCTGATACCATCTGAAAGGTGCGCCCCTTTTGCTCGAGCTGGACTTAGGTGGGCACTGAGAGATTTTCTTGAACGATTGGGTAATCAAGGCACCATAGACAAATATGGATTATCAAGAGTACGATGTATTGAAGTTTTTTCACATGTTATATAGGGTAACATCATTATACAGCATTAAGGGGCAGTCCCTTAGAATATCCAATCATAGAAGTACAAGTATCATGAGTTATACGTTATATATCACACATATTTGCATAGTATTCTGCCTAGAGATATGACTATAAAGTACTTATCTAAATATACCTTCTTGACCCTTAACTAAACTGTAGCAATTTGGAACATTGGTCCAAGGCATTTGGTTCCCATTCAGATCCCCCCGAGGTGAAGCCTTCCAGAAAGGGTCTGAAGGAGACAGACCCATTTAAGCCAGGAGGTTTGGTGGCATTGTGGCGGAAGATCCACCTTTGTTCACGTTGCAACAAAATCTTGTTCCAATCCCCTCCTCGTATACCAGGATGTATACGGTCGAGGGTTGGGAAAGAGATTCTAGGGCAAACCCCATCGTGTATGTCGGTAACATGTCTGCCCAGTGGAAGACTTGGATTACATGTCCTCATTGATGTAATGTGGTGATAGGCTCTTTGCCATAATTCATGTATTGTCTTCCCAACATAAAAACAGGCACAGTCACAGAGAAGGAGATACACCACACTGGGCGTTTGGCAGTTGGAGTAGTGTTGTGGTCTATAGCGTTCGCCATTGGATAATAGAATATTTTTTGATGTATTTCGAAACTGACAGTTATTACATCCACTGCAGGTAAAAGTTCCTGCACGTTTGCACAGATCTCTCTGTCCATCTTCCTTAAATTCACTGGAGACCAACTGGTCTCTAAGAGATCTGACGCATCTAAAGGTGAAAGAGGGGATATCTGGCACAAAAGGACCTATGATGGGATCCAGGGTTAAGACATGCCAGTATTTGTCTACAATACGCCTAATTGTTTTGTGCTGGTTTGTAAATTTTATTATAACAAAGACTGGATTTTTTTTTATTT
This sequence comes from Aquarana catesbeiana, assembly GCF_042186555.1. NCBI lineage: Eukaryota > Metazoa > Chordata > Amphibia > Anura > Ranidae > Aquarana > Aquarana catesbeiana. The sequence continues at coordinate 135,183,462 of NC_133332.1, read as the reverse complement.
GTTTTGGAAGAGGAATTGTAGAGCAAATCATGTGTCCTGCTACATGCCCTGTTGAAAGCTTTCTTTTGGCATGTGTTTGAGTAACCTCATGCCAAAAGTCTTCCTTTAAGTAGATGGGCCTCCCTCCTAAATGCTTCATTGTCTGAACAATTTCTCCTAATCCTCAAGTACTGCCTGTAGGGAATGGAGGAAATTAAAGCCTGTGGGTGAAAGCTACTGGCATGTAATATGAAATTACTGTCATGGTTATGCAGTAATCTTTGTCTGTCTGGTTACATCTACTCTCATGTGTTCAGACTAATGCCCCGTACACACGGTTGGATTTTCCGATCGGAGCGTGTTGTCGGACATTCCGACCGTGTATGGGCTCCTTCGGACATTTTCCATCGGATTTTCCGACACACAAAGTTTGAGAGCAGGCTATAAAATTTTCCGACAACAAAATCCGATTGCGTCAATTCCGACCGTGTGTTTCCAGTTACGACGCACAAAGTGCCACGCATGCTTAGAAGAAATTCCCAGACGGAACAGCTAGGTCTGGTAAAATTAGCATTCGCAATGGATACAGCACTTTCGTCACGCTGCAATGTAAAAAATGGTTTAATACAGCGCACTCTCTTCTTCTTTATAATGTGAGAAGAATAAAATAGTTTTGCTGCTCATATTCACACAGACTTCTCTCAAACTTCTTTCTTTATTATTTATCGTGATTCCCTCAATATATTTTGATTTGTCACATCTGACAAAATTTTTTTTTTGTTTTATTTATTTATTTATTTATTTTTAAAGGCTGTTTTTTGGGGGGGGTTGTATTTTTTTCAAGGCTGATCTTTGTTTTATTTTATTTTTAGTTTTACTCCATAATATTTTGTGTGTGTTTTGTGTGTCAAGTTACCACAACACCATTGATATCTTATATTATTTAATCTCAAGAAGGTTGCTTGGTGTTGGTGTCCCTTGTTAATTTCACATTGTATTTTTGAAATGTACCCAAATCCTCACAAACAAACTGTCCTTTTTTAAGGAAAACATCCTTTATTAAGGGCCCAGAACCAAACAAAGAGGGAGGCAACGCTGGAGAAACATTAGAAATTGTCGAAGCTTTGGACCCCCAGGGCAGACAACAATTATTTAACATCAAAATTGGTGGCCTGAGGAGTCCATATCTAAGGGAGTGCAGTCTGGTCCAGAAGTCCCAGAGATCTGGAAAGCAGCAGATGACATCTGTGTCCCCAGGCTGTGGTACTACAAGAGGCTGCATCTTTTGCCAGACCAGACTGGACCCAGGGTCATCACTCTCTGGTCTTCTTTCCACGCTTCCTTCCATGCTGTGGCTCTGGTGTTGGAGATGTGGCAGGAGGAGGAGTAGGACTTGGAGGAGGAGGAGGAGTAGTAGGACCTGGAGGAGGAGGAGGAGTAGGACCTGGAGGAGGAGGAGGACTATGTGTGAGGTCACAAATGTGGGTAGCAGATGTTATTTGGCCCCTCAACCCCTTATTGAGAGCTTCCAAAATTAAGGACTCATACAGGAGTCGTTGGCCCTCCTCCATCTGCAGCATTTTGCAGACAGTTAGGCCAACAAAGTCCTCCTCCACACTGTGGGGGCTTCTCAGGGCCTCTGTAGCCTTCCAAAAGAGGCCTATGGCAGCCTCCTCCAGGTTGCTCCTCTTCCTGCCACTTTGTCTTTGAAGGTGTAGGGGGGGACCTGGGTATCGGGCAGCCTGCTTGGTCCAGCCACCTCCTGGCTGAGACTTCCCTGTGTTTGAAAAAGGGACATGGTTTTAGTTTTTGCATCATCAATCACAATCATAAATTAGTACTCCAAACTAACATCTAGTTAACATCATTGATTGGACAACCAGAAATATTTAGAAGAATGCTATAACTGGCTCAAGCAGGGCTCCTCCACATGTTGCTGCTTGGAAGGCCCAGGTTGGGCGTCAGAAGCCTCAGCTGGGGGGGAAGAAATCGTGGAAGGAAGAGTGGAGAGTGCTGGCCTGGGTTCAGTCTGACCTGCCAGAAAATGCAGCCTGTCATAGTACCACAGCCTGGGGACATAAATGTCATCTGCAGCTCCGGATCTCTGGGAATCCTGGACCTTCTTGTACTCCCTTAGATAAGTGTTCCTCAGGCCACCAATTAGGATCTTCAAATAGGTGATGTCTGCCGTGGGGATCACCGTCTTCACAAATTCCAGCAATTGATCCAGCGCTGCCTTCCTCTTTGTTTGGTTTTTATATTCAGGGTGGTTTATCTCCCATAGACAGGGCAGCTCCCTGAACATATCAATGAAGATTGCCATAAAGTCCTTATCTTTCAAGATATCCATTTTCACTGCAAGACACAACACAAGACAAACCCTAATGTCAGCCTAAAGTCTTCTAAACTTGTGCAAATACAGGCCTCAATCTAGAAGCAGTATAGGCCCAATGTTAAATCTTACCTTCGTTATCACGATCGGCGCCTCCGTTACTCCTTCCTCCGCTCACAGATCGTACGTACTACGCACGCGTGTTACGCTTTACAGACACTGCGCATGCGTGAAACTCCGCCCGCACCTGAAGTTCTTTCTAGTCTATTCCCCGCCCCTTCTCATTCGGCGCAGTGGGGAAGAGCACATGGCGGAGTCAGAGCATGTGTCTGATATTTACACCAACGAGGAGGAGGAGGAGGAAAGCCCGGTGCCTGAAACATCCCGATCCAGAAGGAGGCGATATAAGGCATCAACTATGTCCTTTGGGGAGATGTTGGAGATGGTCGACATAATGAAGAGGGCCGACTATGATGGAAAGTATGGATCTTACCCCAACCCCAATGTCCGAAAGGCCAAGATAATGGCGAAAGTGGTCAAAAGTCTGCACTGGAATTTCGGGGTACGTCGATCGAAAGATCAGCTCAGGAAGCGGTGGTCGGACCTGAAATTAAGAGAATACGAGCAGTACAGAAAGATCCGGAGAGTGCTCCAAAAAAGTAAGTAGTTGTGCTGTGTTCCTATTCTTTTTGTCTTTATTACGTTCATGCTGCTCCATGTGCTTTTCTTAACTGTTAATCCAGTTTAAAATGTCAACTTTCATGTTCATGGGCACATTATTCGTTCATATCAAACATTTTTCTTACTTGTCTGAAAATAATTTGGTTGTGTAGATGTGTTTGTTAATAGAATGAAATGCAAACTAGATTCTGTGTAAGGAGAGGACACTCAGCAGCTGTTTAGACATCTGGACGCTGTAGCACTAGTGTGGGACACAAGAACACCCTTTTTATTAGGGGGCCCACACAGATGCTCCAGTGTATACTATAGGGGTGTCTCCATCTGTGAAGCTTGTACAAAACAGGTAAAGTATTGAAGCTTGACAAAGGACACAAAAAATTCTACATCTTGGAACCCAAAATAGACAATTGTACCCCACTTCAAAGCAATTTTTCATATTTATAGCTCTTCCCTCAAATATCTGTGTGCTAAGTATACGATTTTTTTTTTTACATAGGGGAGAAAAGACTCGGAGGACACCCCTCATCTGAGGAGACCAGAGACCCCCCACCTCTGGAAGAAGGGGAAATCCAACAAAGACAAGAAGAGCAGGAGGAGGAAGACATGATGGAAATTGGCACCACAACAGGTGAGTGTCTGCGACCACAGGCTCAGGTAAGACATGGATGCCGGCATATTTATAATACATGTTTTTTTTTGGTTTCTATCTTTTTAGGTGATCGTGATGTTGTGGATCCAGATCCTTTCACCTCGGAAAGTGCACAGATCCTGATCGGGGAGATCATGGGGTGTAATAGGGACTTGGAAAACATCAAGAAAAACATCAATGATGTTCTTCAAAAAAAAAAGAACATCATTGATGTTTTGGGGAGAGTTTAGAACCCCTCCAAATCCCTTTGTTTTATGGTGTACTACAATTTTTACATTTTTTGTCAAATAGTAGAAAAGCCAATTTTGAAGATGCACACATTGTGTCAACATGTGCTATCTGCCATCACGGCAGATCAATGGACGCGTTTTGGGGGTGCAACCCCTTCCTCAATAATAAAGTAGCTGAGAGGAAGGGGTTGCACCCCAAAAACACCTCCTTTGATCCCCCATGATGGCAGGTAGCACATGCTGACATTTGTAAATTTGTGTGCATCTTCAAAATTTGGCTTTTCTGGGTGTGACTTCACCCCATCTGAACGCAATATCAAACACAGTTCCTAAATACTCATGTCTGATATTGCCTTCAAGTTCTATCAAATGTGAACTTTGTAAGTTCAGGATTTGTGTCTTTCTTGTTGGTTTTAAACATGCCTGTTTTATCTTAAATGGACATTTCTACTTTTTCTAATGCCACCCCAAAAAATTGTTATACAACAAACATGTTGGTTTGTTTTAAAAACCTTTTCTAAATGCACATGTGATTGTGCTGGTATTAAAAAGATTGTTAATCAAGAATGTGTGGATTATTGTCTCAACACTCCAACACTTTTGTGGTGCTCTAATTGCTGCTTTCTGTGACAATGGGGGTTATTTCCTAAGGGCAAATCCACTTTGCACTACAAGTGCAGTTTCAAGTGCACTTGTAGTGCAAAGTGTCTTTGCCTTTAGCAAATAACACCCAACAATGCTTTGTAAGGTTACACAATCACGCCATTTTCAGGATTCCACACATTTTTGTCAGGGTCAGCTAAAACAAACACAAGCAGTAAATGTCACCAAAGATTTGCTTAATTATTTTTTTTTATTTGAAAAAGGTTTCACACATTGTCTGGCATATTGATAGCCCCCCTACCCGCAAAGAATTCAAGGTATCTTAGCCGGACATCACGGGCACTCAGGGAGGGCAAGCCAGGACGGCCACTTTCAAGCGCCGTTAGGGTTGGTTCATTTTGAATTCCAGCCTCAGGCCCAACTGAGCCAGCATAGTTGGCAGAATGTTGCCGTAGAACACAGCACGCCAGGATAATGTGATTCAGTTTGTACTCCGCCATATGTATGGGTGTAAGAAATAGGCGGAACCGGCTGGCCATGATTCCAAACGTGTTCTCCACCACTCTTCTGGCTCTGGCCAGCCAGTAATTAAAAACCCTCTGGTCCGGGGTGAGGGTCCTCATCGGGAATAGCCGCATAAGATGGTCCCCCAGCGCAAAAGATTCATCCCCAATGAAGATGAATGGGAGTCCTTCCACATTGTCTTCTGGAGGTGGCAAGTCCAAGCTGCCATTCTGGAGACGCCTGTAGAACTCCGTCTGGGTGATGACTCCACCATCGGACATCCGGCCATTCTTCCCCACGTCCACATACAGAAATTCATAAGTAGCCAACACCACCGCCAACATCACAATACTATTGAACCCCTTATAATTATAATAGTATGACCCCCGAGTTGGGTGGTGGGATGATGTGGACGTGTTTCCCATCAATTGCCCCTCCGCAGTTAGGAAAGTCCCACCGCTGGGCAAAGTGGGAGGCCACAGTCTGCCATTCCTGTGGCGTGGAAGGAAACTGTGAGGGAAAAAAAATAGTCTTTTTGCACATAAACATGGAAAGCAGATTAGACACAAACATTCTTGACCAACATCAAGATAACATTGATTTATGGAAATTTTTAAAGACCAAAGTATTAGGTACACCTATCATATCCCCCCCCCCACCTCTCATGGGCCATTTCCAACATTATGGGGGGGGAACTTTTGGACAGGTAACCCTCTCCACTTCATTGAGAGATGAATGCCTAAATAATGTGTATTACTTGGAACAGCCCCTCCTTAGTTACACTATTGGCAGCCCACTGGACAGGTAAGAAGTGTCATAATACAAAGATATAAATACACACTGTACACATTTGAGCACATTTGGACATTCTGCTATTACCTATCAAGATAATAATAGGATACAAAAACTTTAAACAGTACCATTTGAAAGTATACAGGCAGGCCCTTGCACTACATGCTTTGGGGAATTCATCCAAAAATCTAAGCACAAAAGAGATGGGTATAGTGTGTATGGGTTTGGCAAAGTCAGCAGATAGATGATTGAGAATAGATAGAGAATTGGTATCAGCTGACTTAGCAGTTGGGGGAGGGAGGGTTCCAAATGATTTGGGGACCCCCAAAAAAGCCTCTGGGACTCTGCCTGAATTTAAAGCACAAATCAGATTTCAATACATTTTAGGGGGTGTTTGGGGTAAAGCACTAATATGGAGCTGATAAAATACATTGTTAAGTGACTACATGAGGTGAATATAGGGCCAGGAGACCATGCTGGGGAGGTAAGTGAAGGCAAATATGTATGAAGGACAACAAAAATAATTACATAAAAATCCAGCATGCATGAGAACAAAGGGGACATTCACAGCATATTACAATCATGGTAATTAGGGAATGAGGAAAGAAATACAATATATTATCAAACATTAAATACAATAAAATGTGATATTAAAGGTTAAATCTTACCTTAATATATTCCTTCTGCAGGACCTGTATGATGGCAGAACAGGTCTCCGGGATAATGATCCCCAGAGCCTGGGGGGAGATGAATGTTGAGAAGTTCAAGTCCTGCAGGCTTCTCCCCGTCGCCAAGTACCGCAGGGTGGCGACGAGCCTCTGCTCCGGAGTGATGGCTTGCCTCATGCAGGTATCCTGCAGCTAATATAGGGGGTCAGCAAAGCCAACAAACGGTGAAATACGGGGTCTGTCATCCGGAGAAAGTTCCTGAAATCATCAGGATTATTCTCACGGATCTCACGGAGCAAAGGCATGTGACAGAACTGGTCATGCTGAAGCAACCAATTCTTGGTCCATGAACTCCTCCCCACCCTGTTCATGGACTGGACTTGTGTCAAGGTCAGGACCCCAACACCAAGCTCCCGCACAGCATGAACTCTACGAGGAGTACGTATACGTAACATGGCTAGAAAACGGTCGGCTGCTCAAAGCGAAGTAACAGAATGCACTGAAGAACAGCAAGGCCTGTGAAGAGCGACCTGAAAAACAGTAACGAGCGGACAAGATCACACTGAATAGTACAATATGAACTGACTGCATGCACTGAAGAGCAGATACAAACCCACAAGCACAAACTGAACAGCAGAAAACGATCTGAAAACCACGAGTCTGAAAGCACAAATCGTCTCTCACCAAACTTTTACTAACAAGAGATTAGCAAAAGGAGCCCAAAGGGTGCCGCGATTGGTTCTGAACTGGCCTTTTCTAGTCTCGTCGTATGTGGTGTACGTCACCGCATTCTTGGCGATTGGAAATTCTGACAACTTTGTGCGACCATGTGTACGCAAAACAAGTTTGAGCCAACATCCATCGGGAAAAATCCTAGGATTTTGTTGTTGGAATGTCCGATCAATGTCCGACCGTGTGTACAGGGCATTAGAGCCCAGCCACTCTCACTTGACTGTTTTTATAACCTCTCCTCTAAGCATGGCTCCACCCCAGGCCCTATCAGGGAACCCTATATTAACCTGTGCACTGCAAGCCAGCGGTGCTGATCAACCATTGTGTATTCATTGTGTGTTTGGGTTCCTGTTTCCTGCTTGCCGTGTGCTCTTTGTTTGTCTCTGTTACTGACCTTGGCATATTCCGGACTATTCTTGTCTGCCTGTGACCCTGACCTTTTGGTGTATCCCTGACTATCCCTGTTTGCCTGTGACCCTGAACCTGAACAACCTCTTTTGTTCCTATCTGCTAGTCTCCCTGACCTCTGCCTTATCCCTTTACTATCCTTGTTGTTCCAGCCTGCTGCTTCCTTCTCCTGTAGTCTACCGTGAGCTGTGAGACCCAAGGGGCCGCGACCTGGAGCCAGACAGCAGCGCAGTCCATTCTCACCACTAGAGGCTCTGGTGAACTGCTGCTGGCTCTTAGACTCCGTGCCCTGGGGAATCTATGCTCTAGCTCCCATTGGGATCTGTGTTGTGATCCAGTAGACCTGATTCCAGAACCTCCTTGAGTACTATCCGAAGCAGTCAGTCCTAGGGTCCACTATGTTTGAACAATTTCTTTGCCTGTTCGCATGTTTTGGTGCGAACCGAACCGGGGGGGTGTTCGGCCCATCCCTAATCTATACCATACGACAATGTTACTCATAAAGGGGACCATATCTTCTGACTGGTTAATCATACGTTCCCATTCCCACAGGTACAGGTTGGGGTATGATGGGGCACAGGAAATCCATACACATTAAACTCAAGCACCTTCTTGGTTGCTTTGATCAAACAGAACCCCCCATGCCACCATCTTGTATTTACAAAAAGAAGTCGGATAAGTTTCCCACTTTGAATACAAATACAAATGGCTCAGTAGCTGAAATGTTAAGTGGATTTTTGGATGGACACCTACGCTCCTATGTAACTAATCTACAAAGTTACATACGTGACACTATGAATTTATTGCAAAATATTGATGGACTGTGCATTTCCTCCACATCGGTCCTGGAGGTTTTGTACAGTTCCATACCACACGACAAGGGCCTGGCCTGTATAAAGCATATCATTTCTCAGAATAGCCATTTTGAAAGGAAGACCAATGACTTTCTTGGAGGTGCCCTGGAGTTCACACCATAATTATTTTACCTTCAATGGTTCCCATTTCCTCCAGGTGCAGGGTGTCGCAATGGGGACTTCCTGTGCCCCATCATACCCCAACCTGTACCTAGGGGAATGGGAGTGTATGATTAACCAGTCAGAGGATATGGCCCCCTTTATGAGTAACATTGTCATATAATATAGCTATATATCAGCAACGTTTTTTCTCGTATGGGATGGGCCCACTGATCTACTACAACCTTTCCTCCATCAACTTAATCACAGTAATTTCAATGTAACGTTCACTATGACCTGATACCAGGGTACTAGGTGTAATCCTAGACACTGACTTGTCATTTCAACCTCAAATCCAATCGTTGTCAAAAGTTTGTAGAATTCACCTCCGTAACATCTCTAAAATTCACCCCTTTTTAACAAATGAAACCAAATTCAAAATACTAACCACAACATACAAAGCCATTCACAACTCTGCCCCGAGCTACATCACTAATCTTGTCTCCAAATATCACTCAAATCTACCTCTCCGCTCTTCTCAAGACCTCCTGCTTTCAAGCTCTCTCATCTCCTCCTCCCATGCTCGTCTCCAGGATTTCTCCAGAGTAGGGATGAGCCGAACACCCCCCGGTTCGGTTCGCACCAGAACCTGCGAACGGACCAAAAGTTTGCATGAACGTTAGAACTCCATTGACGTCTATGGGACTCGAACGTTCGAAATCAAAAGTGCTCATTTTAAAGGCTAATTTGCATGGTATTGTCCTAAAAAGGGTTTGGGGACCCGGGTCCTACCCCAGGGGACATGTATCAATGCAAAAAAAACTTTTAAAAACGGCCATTTTTTCGGGAGCAGTGATTTTAATGATGCTTAAAGTAAAAAAAAAAAAAGTGAAATATTCCTTTAAATATCGTACCTGGGGGGTGTCTATAGTATGCCTGTAAAGTGGCGCGTGTTTCCTGTGTTTAGAACAGTCCCTGCACCAAATGTCATTTTTAAAGGAAAAAATCTCATTTAAAACTGCTTGCGGGTTTAATGTAATGTCGGGTCCTGGCAATATGGATGAAAATCAGTGAGACAAACGGTACCCCCCAGTCCATTACCAGGCCCTTTGGGTCTTGTATGGATATTAAGGGGAACCCCGCACCCAAATTAAAATAAGGAAAGGTGTGGGGCCACCAGGCCCTATATACTCTGAACAGCAGTATACAGGCGGTGCAAACAAGACAGGGACTGTAGGTTTGTTGTAGAATCTGTTTGTCATTTTGAACGGGTACATTTTTAATGTGTTTAGCTCCAGCCAAAATATCTTTTTTAAGCTTTTTGGAAAACATAGGGAAGGGTTATCACCCCTGTGACATTTGTTTTGCTGTCTTTCCTCCTCTTTAGAAGATTTCACCTCACTTTTTGTCCCAATGACAAATGTTTTTTGAGAATTTGGGGTTTTTTGTGGAACAAGGATTGGAAAGCATCAGTGGAAAGGAGAAATGTTTTTCCCATATTAACTCTTACAGGAGAGAATTTCCCTTCCTAGGGGTAGATTTCATCTCACTTCCTGTTGTCTCCTTCCGTTTGCAAGTAGGAGTCGTTTGTAAGTTAGATGTTTGAAAGTAGGGGCCTGCCCTATATACTCAGCAGAAATTTGGGCCTTAGGTGTTGTTGTGGCCACAACAACGTAAGCCCTCACAGGGCCCTGCTGTGAAATATTAGATCAAGAATTGTAATTACATGCCCCTGTTGAACAGGGGCAGAAAAACTGGGCCTTTGGTGGTGGTGGTGGTGCTGGTGCCACAACACTGTAAGTCCTCACTCGCTCTTGGTGGGTGCAGAAATGGGCCCTGCTGTGAAATATTAGATCAAGAATTGAAATTACATGCCCCTGTTGAACAGGGGCAGAAAAATTGGGCCTTTGGTGGTGGTGGTGGTGGTGGTGCTGGTGCCACAACACTGCAACCCCTCACAGACACTCTAGTTGGAATGCAGGAACAAGCCCTGCTGCAAAGTATTGCATCAAAAATTGTAATTACACGCCCCTGTTAAACAGGGGCAGAAAAATTGGGCCTTAGGCACTGGTACTGGTGCCACAACACTGCAACCCCTCACAGACACTCTAGTTGGAACGCAGGAACGAGCCCTGCTGCAAAGTATTGCATCAAAAATTGTAATTACACGCCCCTGTTAAACAGGGGCAGAAAAATTGGGCCTTAGGCACTGGTGCCACAACTCTGCAACCCCTCACAGACACTCTAGTTGGAACGCAGGAATGAGCCCTGCTGCAAAGTATTGCATCAAAAATTGTAATTGCACGCCCCTGTTAAACAGGGGCAGAAAAATTGGGCCTTAGGCACTGGTGCTGGTGCCACAACACTGCAACCCCTCACAGACACTCTAGTTGGAATGCAGGAATGAGCCCTGCTGCAAAGTATTGCATCAAAAATTGTAATTACATGCCCCTGTTAAACAGGGGCTGAAAAATTGTGCCTTAGGCACTGGTGGTGGCGCCCAGAACCAAAAATGTTCTTACAAGCTATCAGCGTGATGATTGAGAAGGAAGAGGATAATTACTCAGGGATAGTCACTCAGCATCAGCATAGGCAGTCTTTGAAGGGATCTGAGATTTCAAAAAAAATTATTCGGTTACATCAGCATCAGGTGCTTGGTAGCTGGTGGTGATTAGGGATGAGCCGAACACCCCCCTGTTCGGTTCGCACCAGAACATGCGAACAGGAAAAAAGTTCGTTCGAACATGCGAACACCGTTAAAGTCTATGGGACACGAACATGAATAATCAAAAGTGCTAATTTTAAAGGCTTATATGAAAGTTATTGTCATAAAAAGTGTTTGGGGACCTGGGTCCTGCCCCAGGGGACATGGATCAATGCAAAAAAAAGTTTTAAAAACGGCCGTTTTTTCAGGAGCAGTGATTTTAATAATGCTTAAAGTCAAACAATAAAAGTGTAATATCCCTTTAAATTTCGTACCTGGGGGGTGTCTATAGTATGTCTGTAAAGGGGCGCATGTTTCCTGTGTTTAGAACAGTCTGACAGCAAAATGACATTTTGAAGGAAAAAACTTATTTAAAACTACTCGCGGCTATTGCATTGCCGACAATACACATAGAAGTTCATTGATAAAAACGGCATGGGAATTCCCCAAAGGGGAACCCCGAACCAAAATTAAAAAAAAAAAAATGACGTGGGAGTCCTCCTAAATTCCATACCAGGCCCTTCAGGTCTGGTATGGATATTAAGGGGAACCCCGGCCAAAATTTAAAAAAAAAATGACGTGGGGTTCCCCCTAAATTCCATACCAGACCCTTCAGGTCTGGTATGGATTTTAAGGGGAACCCCGCGCCAAAAAAAAAAAACGGCGTGGGGTCCCCCCAAAATTCCATACCAGACCCTTATCCGAGCACGCAACCTGGTAGGCCGCAGGAAAAGAGGGGGGGACGAGAGTGCGGCCCCCCCTCCCTCCTGAACCGTACCAGGCCACATGCCCTCAACATTGGGAGGGTGCTTTGGGGTAGCCCCCCAAAACACCTTGTCCCCATGTTGATGAGGACAAGGGCCTCATCCCCACAACCCTGGCCGGTGGTTGTGGGGGTCTGCGGGCGGGGGGCTTATCGGAATCTGGAAGCCCCCTTTAACAAGGTGACCCCCAGATCCCGGCCCCCCCCCTGTGTGAAATGGTAAGGGGGTACATAAGTACCCCTACCATTTCACGAAGAAAGTGTCAAAAATGTTAAAAATGACAAGAGACAGTTTTTGACAATTCCTTTATTTAAATGCTTCTTCTTTCTTCTATCTTCCTTCATCTTCTGGTTCTTCTGGTTCTTCTGGCTCTTCTGGTTCTTCCTCCGGCGTTCTCATCCAGCATCTCCTCCGCGGCGTCTTCTGTCTTCTTCTCCTCGGGCCGCTCCGCACCCATGGCATGGGGGGGAGGCTCCCGCTCTTCTCTTCTTCTTTTCTTCTCTTCTTCTCTTCTTCTTTTCTTCTTTTCTTCTCCGGGCCGCTCCACAATCCATGCTGGCATGGAGGGAGGCTCCCGCTGTGTGACGGCGCTCCTCGTCTGACAGTTCTTAAATAATGGGGGGGCCACCCGGTGACCCCGCCCCCCTCTGACGCACGGTGACTTGACGGGACTTCCCTGTGGCATTCCCCGTGACGTCACAGGGAAGTCCCGTCAAGTCACCGTGCGTCAGAGGTGTTTTGGGGGGCTACCCCAAAGCACCCTCCCAATGTTGAGGGCATGTGGCCTGGTACGGTTCAGGAGGGAGGGGGGGCCGCACTCTCGTCCCCCCCTCTTTTCCTGCAGCCTGCCAGGTTGCGTGCTCGGATAAGGGTCTGGTATGGATTTTTGGGGGGACCCCACGCCGTTTTTTTTTTTTTTTTTGGCGCGGGGTTCCCCTTAAAATCCATACCAGACCTGAAGGGTCTGGTATGGAATTTAGGGGGAACCCCACGTCATTTTTTTTTTTAAATTTTGGCCGGGGTTCCCCTTAATATCCATACCAGACCTGAAGGGCCTGGTATGGAATTTAGGGGGACTCCCACGTCATTTTTTTTTTTAAATTTTGGTTCGGGGTTCCCCTTTGGGGAATTCCCATGCCGTTTTTATCAATGAACTTCTATGTGTATTGTCGGCAATGCAATAGCCGCGAGTAGTTTTAAATGAGTTTTTTCCTTCAAAATGTCATTTTGCTGTCAGACTGTTCTAAACACAGGAAACATGCGCCCCTTTACAGGCACACTATAGACACCCCCCAGGTACGAAATTTAAAGGGATATTACACTTTTATTGATTGACTTTAAGCATTATTAAAATCACTGCTCCTGAAAAAACGGCCGTTTTTAAAACTTTTTTTTGCATTGATCCATGTCCCCTGGGGCAGGACCCAGGTCCCCAAACACTTTTTATGACAATAACTTGCATATTAGCCTTTAAAATTAGCACTTTTGATTTCTCCCATAGACTTTTAAAGGGTGTTCCGCGGCATTCGAATTTGCCGCGAACACCCCAAATTGTTCGCTGTTCGGTGAACTTGCGAACAGCCAATGTTCGAGTCGAACATGAGTTCGACTCGAACTCGAAGCTCATCCCTAGTGGTGATCCAAGACTGATTCATTTTTATGAAGGTCAGTAGATCGACCGAGTCGGTGGACAGACGCACCCTGTGATCGGTTACCATGCCTCCAGCAGCACTGAATGTGAGTTCCGAAAGAACGCTGGATGCAGGACAGGCCAGTAGCTCAATTGCATACTGTGCAAGCTCTGGCCAATGATCCATCCTCAAGACCCAGTAACCCAGAGGATTTTCGGTGGGAAAGGTGTCCAAGTCTGATCTTGCCCCTAGGTATTCCTGCACCATGTAAAACAGACGCTGGCGATGGTTGCTGGAACCGATCATACCTTGGGGCTGCGGACCAAAAAATTGTCTGAACGCATTGGTCAGACGGCCACCTTCTCCAAAGCTCCTTCTTTGACTGACCGAAGCCTCAGCAACACGTTGTCCAGAAACAGGAGTTTGTAACCTCCCAGTCTCTGGGAACGCGTTGCACAGACCTTTCTGCATGGCCTCCTGAAGATGTTTCATCCTTTGCTCCCTCTGCGATGGCAAGATAAGGTCCGCAACCTTACCCTTGTAACGTGGATCAAGGAGGGTTGCCAGCCAGTATTGGTCCTTCTCCTTGATACCACGAATACGAGGATCCTTCCGCAGGCTTTGCAGGATCAGAGAGGCCATGCAGCGTAGGTTTGCTGAGGCATTCGGTCTGGAGTCCTCTCGGTCACTAAGGACGACACCTCCATACTGACACAATCTTCCTCCTCCTCCTCCTCCTCCTCCTCCTCCTCATCCTCTTCCTGTGTGATCGGCGGGCACGCAGGAACACTGTCTGGATAAAGGGGGCCTTGAGAGCTAAGGAAGTCCTCCTCTTCCTGCCTCTGTTCTGCCTCAAGTGCCCTGTCCATTATTCCACGCAGCATGTGCTCCAACAGGTGGACAAGGGGGACAGTGTCACTGATGCATGCACTGTCACTGCTCACCATCCTCGTGGCCTCCTCAAATGGTGACAGGACAGTGCATGCATCCCTGATCATGGCCCACTGGCGTGGGGAAAAAAAACAAGCTCCCCTGACCCTGTCCTGGTGCCATAGTCGCACTGGTACTCATTGATAGCCCTCTGCTGCGTGTGCAGCCGCTGCAGCATGGCCAACGTTGAGTTCCACCTGGTGGGCATGTCACAGATTAGGCGGTTCTTGGGCAAGTTAAACTCCTTTTGGAGGTCCGTCAGCCGAGCACTGGCATTATATGACCGGCGGAAATGCACACAGACTTTCCTGGCCTGCCTCAGGACATCCTGTAAGCCCGGGTACCTGCCCAAGAACCGCTGCACCACCAAGTTAAGAACGTGAGCCAAACAGGGCACATGGGTCATTTGTCCCTGTTGGAGGGCAGAGAGGAGGTTGGTGCCATTGTCGCAAACTACCATTCCTGCCTTAAGTTGGCGTGGCGTCAACCACCTCTGAACCTGCCCCTGCAGAGCTGACAGAACCTCTGCCCCAGTGTGGCTCCTGTCCCCCAAGCACACCAGCTCAAGCACCGCATGGCATCTTTTGGCCTGCGTACTTGCGTAGCCCCTTGAACGGCTACGGAGCACCGCTGGTTCCGAGGACAAAGCACAGGAAGAGGCCATGGAGGAAGAAGAAGAGGAGGGGGTGGAGGAGAGAGGTGTGTCACAATCATTAGCATTTTGGAGGTGTGGTGGCGGAACAACCTCCAACACTACTGCACCTTGTCCTGCATCCTTCCCAGCTGCCAGCAGAGTCACCCAATGCGCCGTGAAACTTAGGTAACGTCCCTGTCCATGCCTGCTGGACCATGAGTCAGCGGTAATATGCACCTTACCGCTGACCGCCCTGTCCAGCGAGGCATGGACATTGCCTTCCACATGCCGGTAGAGAGCCGGAATCGCCTTCCGTGAGAAAAAGTGGCGTTTGGGTACCTGCCACTGAGGAACAGCACATTCCACAAACTCACGGAAGGGGGCAGAGTCTACCAACTGAAAAGGCAGCAGTTGAAGTGCTAGCAATTTTGCCAAGCTAGCATTCAACCGCTGGGCATGTGGATGGCTGGGAGCAAACTTCTTTCGGCGGTGCAGCAGCTGGGGCAGGGAAATTTGCCTGGTACAATCTGACGTCGGTGTACCAAAATCAGATTGCCCACAAGTACTTGGCTGTGACACACCTAATTCTACACCTTCATTCCTCTCAGTGCAGGTCTCAGAGAGGACTGAAGGTCTAGTGGGGTTGGAAATCTCAGCTGATGAGGAGCAAGGAGAGGTCCTCTTTGTTCTTTGGTGTGGGTCTTTTAGATACGCTTGCCAACGAACTGCATGGCAGGTTAACATATGTCTGGTCAAGCATGTGGTACCCAAGCGGGAGATGTTTTGGCCACGCGAGATACGCTTGAGACATATGTTGCAAATAGCAGCGGTGCGATTTGATGAACTCGTCTCAAAAAAGGCCCACACCAAAGAACTTTTTGAATAACGCGCAGAGACTGCAGCGCCCTGCACATGTGGAGCTTTGGGGTGTGATGCAGTCAATGTGCTGCCCTTAGGCTGGCCCCTGGAGGGCATCCTGCCTCGTTGGTGATGTGCCGCCTCCTCCTCCTCCTCCTCCTCCTCTCTCCTATCAGGCACCCACGTTGAGTCAGTGACCTCATCATCCCCTCCCTCCTCATCACTGGAGCAAACCTGGCAGTATGCTGCAGCAGGGGGAGCATGACTGCCAGATTGCTGTCCTTCTTGGGCACCCCCTCTGTCCGTGCTCATGTTACTGCCTTCATCGAGCTCAGTATCATCATCAGAGCCTTCCAAACGCTGGGCATCCTCCTGGAGCATGTACCCAACACTGTGGTCAAACAGTTCGAGGGACTCCTCAGGAGGACATGGTGGGGCTAGGGAAGGAGTCACTGATGACATTGAGCCGAGGGAAGAGGCCACTGCTTTGCCAGACAAAGTACGCTGGGCATGGGTGAGAGAGGATGAGGAGGATGAGGACGGCTTGGTCATCCACTCGACCAAGTCTTCCGCACGTTGCGGCTCAACATGGCCAGCTGCCGAAAAAAAGGCCAAGCATGTCCCATGGCCACGTGCTGATGAGAATGCACCGTCTCCACGACCAGCACTAGACACAGAGCCTGCTTGCCCTCTCTTATTGGCTTGTGACTGTCTGCCTCTCCTTCTTGGCCTTCCAGACATACTAATGGCCTGTAGCTGCACTAAGCTGGGATATATATATATATATATATATATATATATATATATATATATATATATGTACTGATACTGCAGCTAGCAAAATCAACTGCCTGCCTGTAGTATGAGAACACCACCAACCTTCTACAGGTAGCTTTAGCTGAACACTGTGAGGTGGACGCACCCCACTAACTTGTAGGTTTAGCTGAACACTGTGAGCAGGACGCACTGCACTAACTGTAAATAGTCTAGCTGCCTGACTGTGGTACTAATAGGATCAAAAGAACACCAGCAATTTTCTTCAGGTAGCTGTATTTACTGTAACAAGACAAGCCTGCCTGTCAGTAAGAAGATAACAGAAACGGATCTAGCTGAACACTGTGAGCAGGACGCACCCCACTAGCTTGTAGGTTTAGATGAACACTGTGAGGTGGACGCACCCCACTAACTTGTATGTTTAGCTGAACACTGTGAGCAGGACGCACCCCACTAACTTGTAGGTTTAGCAGAACACTGTGAGCAGGACGCACTGCACTAACTGTAAATAGTCTAGCTGCCTGACTGTGGTACTAATAGGATCAAAAGAACACAAGCAATTTTCTTCAGGTAGCTGTATTTACTGTAACAAGACAAGCCTGCCTGTCAGTAAGAAGATAACAGAAACGGATCTAGCTGAACACTGTGAGCAGGACGCACCCCACTAGCTTGTAGGTTTAGCTGAACACTGTGAGGTGGACGCACCGCACTAACTTGTAGGTTTAGCTGAACACTGTGAGCAGGACGCACCCCACTAACTTGTAGGTTTAGCAGAACACTGTGAGCAGGACGCACTGCACTAACTGTAAATAGTCTAGCTGCCTGACTGTGGTACTAATAGGTTTAAAAGAACACAAGCAATTTTCTTCAGGTAGCTGTATTTACTGTAACAAGACAAGCCTGCCTGTCAGTAAGAAGATAACAGAAACGGATCTAGCTGAACACTGTGAGCAGGACGCACCCCACTAACTTGTAGGTTTAGCAGAACACTGTGAGCAGGACGCTCTGCACTAAATGTAAATAGTCTAGCTGCCTGACTGTGGTACTAATAGGATCAAAAGAACACCAGTAATTTTCTTCAGGTAGCTTTATATACTGTAACAAGACAAGCCTGCCTGTCAGTAAGAAGAGAACAGGAACGGATCTAGCTGAACACTGTGAGCAGGACGCACTGCACTAAATGTAAATAGTCTAGCTGCCTGACTGTGGTACTAATAGGATCAAAAGAACACCAGTAATTTTCTTCAAAATACTGTAACAAGACAAGCCTGCCTGTCAGTAAGAAGATAACAGGAACGGATCTAGCTGAACACTGTGAGCAGGACGCACTGCACTAAATGTAAATAGTCTAGAAGATAACAGGAACGGATCTAGCTAAACTGAATACAGTGTATATATATATATATATATATATATATATATATATATATATATATATATATATGCAACACCTGGGATGCATATATATAGACAATACACTTTAAGTGCAGCTAACTGACTGACTGTCCTGCCTAATCTAGCTAACTCAAATGAAATGACACTGTCTCTCTCTCTCTCTATTTCTCAGCACACCGGAACACACTGCACAGGGCCGCCGTGCAGGCGGCCTTATATAGTGTGGGGCGTGTACTAAATCCCCTGAGCCATAATTGGCCAAAGCCTCCTTGGCTTTGGCCAATTATGGCTCTCTGTTAAGGCGGCGCTGTGATTGGCCAAGCATGCGGGTCATAGTGCATGCTTGGCCAATCATCAGCAAGCAATGCACTGCGATGCCGCAGTGAATTATGGGCCGTGACGCGCCACACGAATTTGGCGGGAACGGCCCATATCGTTCGCAATTCGACGAACGATCGAACAGCCGATGTTCGAGTCGAACATGGGTTCGACTCGAACACGAAGCTCATCCCTACTGATGACATTGAGCCGAGGGAAGAGGCCGCTGCTTTGCCAGACAAAGTACCCTAAGCATGGGTGAGAGAGGATGAGGAGGATGAGGATGGCTTGGTCATCCACTCGACCAAGTCTTCCGCATGTTGCGGCTCAACACGGCCAGCTGCCGAAAAAAAGGCCAAGCGTGTCCCACGGCCATGTGCTGATGAGGATGCACCGTCTCCACGACCAGCACTAGACACAGAGCCTGCTTGCCCTCTCTTATTGGCTTGTGGCTGTCTGCCTCTCCTTCTTGGCCTTCCAGACATACTAATGGCCTGTAGCTGCACTAAGCTGGGATATATATATATATATATATATATATATATATATATATATATATATATATATATTTGTACTGATACTGCAGCTAGCAAAATCAACTGCCTGCCTGTAGTATGAGAACACCACCAACCTTCTCCAGGTAGCTTTAGCTGAACTCTGTGAGGTGGACGCACCCCATTAACTTGTAGGTTTAGCTGAACACTGTGAACAGGACGCACCCCACTAACTTGTAGGTTTAGCTGAACACTGTGAGCAGGGCGCACCCCACTAACTTGTAGGTTTAGCTGAACACTGTGAGGTGGACGCACTGCACTAACTTGTAGGTTTAGCTGAACACTGTGAGCAGGACGCACCCCACTAACTTGTAGATTTAGCTGAACACTCTGAGCAGGACGCACCCCACTAACTTGTAGATTTAGCTGAACACTCTGAGCAGGACGCACCCCACTAACTTGTAGGCTTAGCTGAACACTGTGAGGTGGACGCACTGCACTAAATGTAAATAGTCTAGAAGATAACAGGAACGGATCTAGCTAAACTGAATACAGTGTATATATATATATATATATATATATATATATATATATGCAACACCTGGGATGCATATATATAGACAATACACTTTAAGTGCAGCTAACTGACTGACTGTCCTGCCTAATCTAGCTAACTCAAATGAAATGACACTGTCTCTCTCTCTCTCTATTTCTCAGCACACCGGAACACACTGCACAGGGCCGCCGTGCAGGCGGCCTTATATAGTGTGGGGCGTGTACTAAATCCCCTGAGCCATAATTGGCCAAAGCCTCCTTGGCTTTGGCCAATTATGGCTCTCTGTTAAGGCGGCGCTGTGATTGGCCAAGCATGCGGGTCATAGTGCATGCTTGGCCAATCATCAGCAAGCAATGCACTGCGATGCCGCAGTGAATTATGGGCCGTGACGCGCCACACGAATTTGGCGGGAACGGCCCATATCGTTCGCAATTCGACGAACGATCGAACAGCCGATGTTCGAGTCGAACATGGGTTCGACTCGAACACGAAGCTCATCCCTACTGATGACATTGAGCCGAGGGAAGAGGCCGCTGCTTTGCCAGACAAAGTACCCTAAGCATGGGTGAGAGAGGATGAGGAGGATGAGGATGGCTTGGTCATCCACTCGACCAAGTCTTCCGCATGTTGCGGCTCAACACGGCCAGCTGCCGAAAAAAAGGCCAAGCGTGTCCCACGGCCATGTGCTGATGAGGATGCACCGTCTCCACGACCAGCACTAGACACAGAGCCTGCTTGCCCTCTCTTATTGGCTTGTGGCTGTCTGCCTCTCCTTCTTGGCCTTCCAGACATACTAATGGCCTGTAGCTGCACTAAGCTGGGATATATATATATATATATATATATATATATATATATATATATATATATATATATTTGTACTGATACTGCAGCTAGCAAAATCAACTGCCTGCCTGTAGTATGAGAACACCACCAACCTTCTCCAGGTAGCTTTAGCTGAACTCTGTGAGGTGGACGCACCCCATTAACTTGTAGGTTTAGCTGAACACTGTGAACAGGACGCACCCCACTAACTTGTAGGTTTAGCTGAACACTGTGAGCAGGGCGCACCCCACTAACTTGTAGGTTTAGCTGAACACCTTGAGGTGGACGCACTGCACTAACTTGTAGGTTTAGCTGAACACTGTGAGCAGGACGCACCCCACTAACTTGTAGGTTTAGCAGAACACTGTGAGCAGGACGCACTGCACTAACTGTAAATAGTCTAGCTGCCTGACTGTGGTACTAATAGGATCAAAAGAACACCAGCAATTTTCTTCAGGTAGCTGTATTTACTGTAACAAGACAAGCCTGCCTGTCAGTAAGAAGATAACAGAAACGGATCTAGCTGAACACTGTGAGCAGGACGCACCCCACTAGCTTGTAGGTTTAGCTGAACACTGTGAACAGGACGCACCCCACTAACTTGTAGGTTTAGCTGAACACTGTGAGCAGGACGCACCCCACTAACTTGTAGGTTTAGCTGAACACTGTGAGGTGGACGCACCCCACTAACTTGTAGGTTTAGCTGAACACTGTGAGCAGGACGCACCCCACTAACTTGTAGGTTTAGCTGAACACTGTGAGCAGGACGCACTGCACTAACTGTAAATAGTCTAGCTGCCTGACTGTGGTACTAATAGGATCAAAAGAACACCAGTAATTTTCTTCAGGTAGCTGTATATACTGTAACAAGACAGGCCTGCCTGTCAGTAAGAAGATAACAGGAACAGATCTAGCTGAACACTGTGAGCAGGACGCACTGCACTAACTTGTAGGTTTAGCTGAACACTGTGAGGTGGACGCACCCCACTAACTTGTAGGTTTAGCTGAACACTGTGAGCAGGACGCACTGCACTAACTGTAAATAGTCTAGCTGCCTGACTGTGGTACTAATAGGATCAAAAAACACCAGTAATTTTCTTCAGGTAGCTGTATATACTGTAACAAGACAAGCCTGCCTGTCAGTAAGAAGATAACAGGAACGGATCTAGCTGAACACTGTGAGCAGGACGCACCCCACTAACTTGTAGATTTAGCTGAACACTCTGAGCAGGACGCACCCCACTAACTTGTAGGTTTAGCTGAACACTGTGAGGTGGACGCACTGCACTAACTGTAAATAGTCTAGCTGCCTGACTGTGGTACTAATAGGATCAAAAAAACACCAGTAATTTTCTTCAGGTAGCTGTTTATACTGTAACAAGACAAGCCTGCCTGTCAGTAAGAAGATAACAGGAACGGATCTAGCTGAACACTGTGAGCAAAACGCACCCCACTAACTTGTAGGTTTAGCTGAACACTCTGAGCAGGACGCACCCCACTAACTTGTAGGTTTAGCTGAACACTATGAGGTGGACGCACCCCACTAACTTGTAGGTTTAGCTGAACACTGTAAGCAGGACGCACTGCACTAACTGTAAATCGTCTAGCTGCCTGACTGTGGTACTAATAGAATAAAAAAACACCAGTAATTTTCTTCAGGTAGCTGTATATACTGTAACAAGACAAGCCTGCCTGTCAGTAAGAAGATAGCAGAACCGGATCTAGCTGAACACTGTGAGCAGGACGCACCCCATTAACTTGTAGGTTTAGCTGAACACTCTGAGCAGGACACACCCCACTAACTTGTAGGTTTAGCTGAACACTGTGAGGAGGACGCACTGCACTAACTGTAAATAGTCTAGCTGCCTGACTGTGGTACTAATAGGATCAAAAGAACACCAGCAATTTTCTTCAGGTAGCTGTATATACTGTAACAAGACAAGCCTGTCTGTCAGTAAGAAGATAACAGGAATGGATCTAGCTGAACACTGTGAGTAGGACGCACTGCACTAACTTGTAGGTTTAGCTGAACACTGTGAGCAGGACGCACTGCACTAACTGTAAATAGTCTAGCTGCCTGACTGTGGTACTAATAGGATCAAAAAACACCAGTAATTTTCTTCAGGTAGCTGTATATACTGTAACAAGACAAGCCTGCCTGTCAGTAAGAAGATAACAGGAACGGATCTAGCTGAACACTGTGAGCAGGACGCACCCCACTAACTTGTAGATTTAGCTGAACACTCTGAGCAGGACGCACCCCACTAACTTGTAGATTTAGCTGAACACTCTGAGCAGGACGCACCCCACTAACTTGTAGGCTTAGCTGAACACTGTGAGGTGGACGCACTGCACTAACTGTAAATAGTCTAGCTGCCTGACTGTGGTACTAATAGGATCAAAAAAACACCAGTAATTTTCTTCAGGTAGCTGTATATACTGTAACAAGACAAGCCTGCCTGTCAGTAAGAAGATAACAGGAACGGATCTAGCTGAACACTGTGAGCAAAACGCACCCCACTAACTTGTAGGTTTAGCTGAACACTCTGAGCAGGACGCACCCCACTAACTTGTAGGTTTAGCTGAACACTGTGAGGTGGACGCACCCCACTAACTTGTAGGTTTAGCTGAACACTGTGAGCAGGACGCACTGCACTAACTGTAAATAGTCTAGCTGCCTGACTGTGGTACTAATAGGATAAAAAAAAACACCAGTAATTTTCTTCAGGTAGCTGTATATACTGTAACAAGACAAGCCTGCCTGTCAGTAAGAAGATAACAGAACCGGATCTAGCTGAACACTGTGAGCAGGACGCACCCCATTAACTTGTAGGTTTAGCTGAACACTCTGAGCAGGACGCACCCCACTAACTTGTAGGTTTAGCTGAACACTGTGAGGAGGACGCACTGCACTAACTGTAAATAGTCTAGCTGCCTGACTGTGGTACTAATAGGATCAAAAGAACACCAGCAATTTTCTTCAGGTAGCTGTATATACTGTAACAAGACAAGCCTGTCTGTCAGTAAGAAGATAACAGGAACGGATCTAGCTGAACACTGTGAGCAGGTCGCACTGCACTAACTTGTAGGTTTAGCTGAACACTCTGAGCAGGACGCACCCCACTAACTTGTAGGTTTAGCTGAACACTGTGAGGTGGACGCACCACACTAACTTGTAGGTTTAGCTGAACACTGTGAGCAGGACGCACCGCACTAACTTGTAGGTTTAGCTGAACACTGTGAGCAGGACGCACCCCACTAACTTGTAGGTTTAGCTGAACACTGTGAGCAGGACGCACCCCGCTAACTTGTAGTTTTAGCTGAACACTGTGAGCAGGACGCACTGCACTAACTGTAAATAGTCTAGCTGCCTGACTGTGGTACTAATAGGATCAAAAGAACACCAGCAATTTTCTTCAGTTAACTGTAAATACTGTAACAAGACAAGCCTGCCTGTCAGTAAGAAGATAACAGGAACGGATCTAGCTGAACACTGTGAGCAGGACGCACTGCACTAACTGTAAATAGTCTAGCTGCCTGACTGTGGATCAAAAGAACACCAGCAATTTTCTTCAGGTAGCTGTATATACTGTAACAAGACAAGCCTGCCTGTCAGTAAGAAGATAACAGGAACTGATCTAGCTGAACACTGTGAGCAGGACGCACTGCACTAACTGTAAATAGTCTAGCTGCCTGACTGTGGTACTAATAGGATCAAAAGAACACCAGTAATTTTCTTCAGGTAGCTGTAAATACTGTAACAAGACAAGCCTGCCTGTCAGTAGGAAGATAACAAGAACGGATCTAGCTAAACTGAATACAGTGTATATATATATATATATGCAACACCTGGAATGCATATATATACACAATACACTGTAAGTGCAGCTAACTGACTGACTGTTCTGCCTAATATATCTAACTCAAATCAAATGTCACTGTCTGTCTCTCTCTCTCTCTCAATGAATGCCGGAACACACACTACACAGGGCCACCGTGCAGGCGGCCTTATATAGTGTGGGGCGTGTACTAAATCCCCTGAGCCATAATTGGCCAAAGCCTCCTTGGCTTTGGCCAATTACGGCTCTCTGTTCAGGCGGCGCTGTGATTGGCCAAGCATGCGGGTCATAGTGCATGCTTGGCCAATCATCAGCCAGCAATGCACTGCGATGCCGCAGTGAATTATGGGCCGTGACGCGCCACACGAATTTGGCGCGAACGGCCCATATCGTTCGCAATTCGGCGAACGGGCGAACAGACGATGTTCGAGTCGAACATGGGTTCGACTCGAACATGAAGCTCATCCCTACTCCAGAGCCTCTCCCATCCTCTGGAACTCGCTACCTCCATCTATCCGGCTATCCCCTACTCTTGCTACCTTCAGGCGATCCCTGAAAACTCATCTCTTCAGGAAAGCCTATCACGTCTCCAACTAATCTCCTACCACTTCCATCAGCTCATTCCCCACAGTTACAACCTTTTGTACCACCTGCCCCACCCTATTAGATTGTAAGCTCTTCTGAGCAGGGCCCTCTTAATCCTCTTGTATTTTATTGTATTATAACTGTATTGTCTCCCTTTTATATTGTAAAGCGCTGCGTAAACTGTTGGTGCTATATAAATCCTGAATAATAATAATAATAATAATAATCTACAGTACTTAAAGGAAGGCTTCTGGCACGAGGTTACGCAAACACTTGCCAAAAGAAAGCTTTCAACAGGGAATGTAGCAGTACATGTAGTGATTTGCTCTACAATTCACCTTACAAAACAAATAAAAGAAATCCAATCTCTATTATAACAAAATTTTCAAACCAGCACAAAACAATTAGGGGTATTGTAGACAAATAATGTCTTAACCCTGGACCTCATTATAGGTACCACCCCTTTCACCTTTAGACATGCCAGATCTCTTAGAGACCAGTTGGTCTCCAGTGAATTTAGGGGAGATGGACAGAGAGATCTGTGCAAACGTGCAGGAACTTTTACCTTTGGTGGATGTAATTACTGTCAGTTTCTAAATACAAAAAATATTCTATGATCCGATGGCGAGCGCTATAGACCACAACACTATTCCAACTGCCAAACACCCAGCGTGGTGTATCTCCTGCTCTGTGACTGTGCAAGTTTTTATGTTGGGAAGACAATGCAGGAATTCTGGCGAAGATCCTATCGCCACATTATATCAATGAGGACATGTAATCCAAGTCTTCCACTGGGCAGACATGTTACTGACATACATGATGGGGTTTTCCCTAGAATCTCTTTCCTAATCCTTGACAGTATATATCCTGGTATACGAGGAGGGAATTGGAACAAGATTTTGTTGCAACGTGAACAAAGGTGGATCTTCCGCCTCAATGCCACCAAACCTCCTGGCTTAAATGGGTCTGTCTTCTTCAGACCCTTTCTGGAAGGCTTCACCTCGGGGGGGGATCTGAATGGGAACCAAATGATCCTAATTGAAATCTTCAAATTATCTCATAGAACTTAATCTTTATAGTTAAAAAAAGAATTCCTTTTGGTAACTGATTCACAACTCTTCATTATACTGTACATGTGGTTTTCCTATGTGGTTTGTTGTTTTCCACCCTAGGAGTGTTGTAATTTTCAAATGTTTAATGTATATAATCTGCTAGTTCTTTGGTGTAGAGGTGTAGCACTAACTCACGGTGGAGCTGCTGGTTTAAGCGGGTCTGTTACCTTCACTTTGCTTCCCTCTGTTTCACGGGCATCGGGTCTAAGGATTCCATGGAGTTTACTGCTGGACGACACATGCACCAACACTGGAGTACGTTTTCAATGCTTTATTGAACAGTCAAACTTTAGGAAGTAGCAGGAAAGAGACGGAAAAGGAAACTCTCAGGAGAAACTCAAATATCTTCTTGCAAAATCTTAGCAACAAATGTCTCAATAGAATTCAGATGGGACACAGTCTTTGCTCATCTGGATAGGTCTCTCTCACCGGTCTAGCAGCCAGCACGCAGCACAAATCTAAAGTCTCTGCCACAGACTTACTCTGCACGATCCTCTGCCACAGGATGTATCAGATCTTCTGCAGTGAACAGTCAGTCACAGTGCCTGAACCTTTAAGCCGAATCGGCGACACTATGCTGTATGGTTACTTCTTTTGGATACGTCCTCCAGCCGAGTCACCAGGCCCCTTTATAGACCAGCACGCTGCGTGATCTCTCCAAGACGGTTCCTCCCCTGGGATCTCCTCGGCTGTCCAGCTTCGTAACACAGGACCGACAGCTCAGGACCATTCCTTGGCCGCGGTGGTAGGCCCCAGACAAGCCTCTGGACCCACCCCTGCCCTGTAGCATCGTGGGACTCCCGATCGGAGGACCACGAGGTAGCTCCTTAACGCATACCTGTCGGCCAGGAGGGCCAGCAGGTGGCTGCAAAACGACCCTTAGAACATGGCATCTGTCCCATAAATACCCTCGCCCAGAATGCAACTCGGAGGACCACCTCCACCGAGCTTGCCTCCGAGACAGAGGAGCATCTATACACTTCGACACGTTGCCCTTCCAACACTGACTAATGGTAACAGTGACACCCACCAGTCAGCACAGAAGCATACACAACGTCAGCCAAGCTGGAACACAGTCGAACTTTTAACCTTCCTAACACACAATTTACTAAATTTACCTAATCTGTGGTAGATTGTAAATCTACCAGAGCTACATACTCCCCCCACTACAATAGACGTTGTCCCCAACGTCTGTCCTAAATGCAGTAACAGTAACTCTCAAGCCTGAGAGTAGCATTTGAGTTTCTCATAACTTTAGATAGACAAAGAGAGAGAAAAAAGGACAGTTTAAAGACATTATGAGACTTATATCTATAAAACATTATGTTCACAGCCGTGAACAAAACCACAATATAAATTTTTTTTCCAACCTCACTAACTAACTAGCTGAAAAGCCTCCAAGCTACATATATGATCCGATGATCCCTAAAAAAGAAACATATTTAAACACACATATATACACACTACACAGCACCAGGAGCAAAGCCTCTTTTGAAAATGAGACTCTCTTCCTATGATTTATATTAGAAAGAATATGTACTTTTGGAGTCCATCCCTGCACAAGAACTTTTCTTATAAAGAAATCCGGCTAGCAAACAGAAGTCCTTGGTTTTAAATACAGAACAGGATCTGTAGATCTTGACCACGCAGATCTCTTTGCCCTGTCGCTATCTAACTAGCTAACTTCAAAGTAATAGTGTCCACAATTACCAGTAAAACCGAGGATCTGGTAGAGTCACATACTTTCCTTCTTTTTCTACAGTGGTAATAAAGTATACAGCATTGTCCTTTCCCGGTCTGTAGATTACCACTTTATCAGCATAGATATGCCGACCATAGTTCCAATGAACAAAGTATCCGTTAAAACGTTCATCCATCCGGACAGAACATCCAGTCTTTCTAAAGGGTTTAGGCACAGACAAGTAGTCCCAAATAGCTTCATTGTACCAAAGTTCCCGATTAGCTTCGATCTCCCGCATGACATCCTGGGGCACATAAGGGAACTCTAATCCATACTCTGCGGCCACACGCTTGTTTAACATCCTTTTCAAGCGAGCAAGTTTTGTGTAAAGATCTGTCTTTTCCCATACCAGGCGGTACACAAGAGTCTAATGACTTTTTCACCATAGACCCACCCGGTGTCTGTAGCGAATCAATAACTTTTGACAAAGTCCCAGCAACAGCACTGTGCGTCTCCACACAGGGCGACGTCTTCCCAGAACTCATGGCAGTCCATTCAGGAAGGGTCATTGTGGAGGCAACATCCTCGCCTAGCCTAGCTCTTGTGACATGGTTTCGAACAAGTCATCATCCCCGGAAAGATCAGACATGGATTCTATTTCCAAGTGTCTCAATTCTTCTGCTGGCGAATACTTATTTACAGTCCCCAACAATGGCTTACCCGTTCCAGACGTAGACTCTGGTAGCTCCGGCTCAGGTAACCTCTGGGGTAGGCCTCCACCACGGCCGCGAGAAGCCTTCACATAGCCCACCTTCTTCTGAGTAGGCACCACAGGAATAGGTGTAGCGGATTCAGAAATCAAAGTAATGTCTCCTGATAAGACGGCAGCAGCAGCGTCTCTCTCCGAAACACTTTCAGCAGCAACAGGCGAAGTAGCGGCCCGTCGCTCTCTCTCTGTAGTGATAGCAGCTTCCACTGTAGCGATACCTGTCACCCAATCCATCCGGTAGGCATGGGGTGGCATAGTAGGTGGCTCCACTACAAACAAGTACTCTCCACACTGCGGACATCGACCGAATGGACGAAGATGCACGGCCAATCCTCCACATTGATGGCAGGTCATGCCCAGTCCCTCAACATCTCCCGAGGTATACAGGACAAACTTCCCCTGTGGTTTCATTCGAACTCCAGTATCCGTGAGCAGATTGCACAGTATTCATCACGGTGCTTGCAGGGAACACTCTGGGTCCCACAACCGATTGCAACGCCGGAAAAGACATGGCCACACTCTGATCCCTTCAGCACGATCACGAGGCTTCTCTTCTCCTTTGGCGCCAAGCACACTACACGCGTTCCACGCGGTAGCAAGTAGGGTAATTCCTCCCACTTGTTCTTTCAGTCACGTAGCTCCCGGGCCTCTTCTGGCACCCAGCGTCTACGCACTTAAAAGCAAAGTCCTGCAGTTTAACCTTTCCTCTTCCTGAAAAGATTTTTCTCCAAAGTCCAGCTCTCTCTGTAAACTCCCGGTAAAACACTCCACTGGGTTGCAACAATTGTCGGTCAACAAATCCCGGACGACGCCCCCACATGTAGCACTAACTCACAGTGGAGCTGCTGGTTTAATCAGGTCTGTTACCTTCACTTTGCTTCCCTCTGTTTCACCGACACCGGGTCTAGGGGTTCCGTTGAGTTTACTGCTGGACGACACATGCACCAACACTAGAGTACGTTTTCAATGCTTTATTGAACAGTCAAACTTTAGGAAGTAGTAGGAAAGAGACGGAAAAGGAAACTCTCAGGAGAAACTCAAATATCTTCTTGCAAAATCTTAGCAACAAATGTCCCAATAGAATTCAGATAACTATGTGGAATGCATTCCCCTCATGGGACACACTCTTTGCTCGTCTGGATAGGCCTTTCTCACCTCTCTAGCAGCCAGCACGTAGCACAAATCTAAAGTCTCTGCCACAGACTTACTTGGGGGGGTAAATCTGCACGATCCTCTGCCACAGGATGTATCAGATCTTCTGTAGTGAACAGTCAGTCACAGTGCCTGAACCTTTAAGCCGAACCGGCGACATTATGCTGTATGGTTACTTCTTTTGGATACGTCCTCCAGCCGAGTCACCAGCCTCTCTATAGACCAGCACGCTGCGTGATCTCTCCAAGACGGATCCTCCCCTGGGATCTCCTCGGATGTCCAGCTTCATCACACAGGACCGACAGCTCAGGACCATTCCTCGGCCGTGGTGGTAGGCCCCAGACAAGCCTCTGGACCCACCCCTGCGCCGCAGCATCGTGGGCCTCCCGATCGGAGGACCACGAGGTAGCTCCTTAATGCATACCTATCAGCCAGGAGGGCCAGCAGGTGGCTGTAAAACGACCCTTAGAACATGGCGTCTGTCCCATAAATACCCTCGTCCAGAATGCAACTCAGAGGACCACCTCCACCGAGCTTGCCTCCGAGACAGAGGAGCATCTATACACTTCGACACTTTGCCCTTCCAATACTGACTAATGGTAACAGCGACACCCACCGGTCAGCACAGAAGCATACACAACATCAGCCAAGCTGGAACAGAGGCAAACTTTTAACCTTCCTAACACACAATTTACTAAATTTACCTAATCTGCGGTAGATTGTAAAGCTACCAGCGCTACAGAGGATTGTATATCAATATGATTCTGTATTCCTTAAATATATATTTTTTCTTTTCTTTTTTTTCTTGTTCCTTTTGTTATATATCTTTTGTTTGTTTTTGCATTTCTGACATACAGTCAGGTCCATAAATATTGGGACATCGACACAATTCTAATCTTTTTGGCTCTATACACCACCACAATGGATTTGAAATGAAATGAACAAGATCTGCTTTAACTGCAGACTTTCAGCTTTAATGTGAGGGTATTTACATCCAAATCATGTGAATGGTGTAGGAATTACAACAGTTTGTATATGTGCCTCCCACTTTTTAAGGGACCAAAAGTAATGGGACAGATTAACAATCATCCATCAAACTTTCACTTTTTAATACTTGGCTGCAAATCCTTTCCAGTCAATTACAGCCTGAAGTCCAGAACGCATAGACATCACCAGATGCTGGGTTTCATCCTTGGTGATGCTCTGCTAGGCCTCTACTGCAACTGTCTTCAGCTCCTGCTTGTGCTTGGCATTTTCCCTTCAGTTTTGTCTTTAGCAAGTGAAATACATGCTCAATCGAATTCAGGTCAGGTGATTGACTTGGCCATTGCATAACATTCCACTTCTTTCCCTTAAAAAACTCTTTGGTTGCTTTTGCAGTATGCTTCGGGTCATTGTCCATCTGCACTGTGAAGCGCCGTCCAATGAGTGCTGAAGCATTTTGCTGAATATGAGCAGATAATATTGCCCGAAACACTTCAGAATTCATCCTGCTGCATTTGTCAGCAGTCATATCATCAATAAATACAAGAGAACCAGTTCCATTGGCAGCCATACATGCCCACGCCATGACACTACCACCACCATGCTTCACTGATAAGGTGGTATGCTTTGGATCATGAGCAGTTCCTTTCCTTCTCCATACTCTTCTCTTCCCATCACTCTGGTACAAGTTGATCTTGGTCTCATCTGTCCATAGGATGTTGTTCCAGAACTGTGAAGGCTTTTTTAGATGTTGTTTGGCAAACTCTAATCTGGCCTTCCTGTTTTTGAGGCTCACCAATGGTTTACATCTTGTGGTGAACCCTCTGTATTCACTCTGGTGAAATCTTCTCTTGATTGTTGACTTTGACACACATACACCTACCTCCTGGAGAGTGTTCTTGATCTGGCCAACTGTTGTGAAGGGTGTTTTCTTCACCAGGGAAAGAATTCTTTGGTCATCCACCACAGTTGTTTTCCGTGGTCTTCCAGGTCTTTTGGTGTTGCTGAGCTCCCGGTGCGTTCTTTCTTTTTAAGGATGTTCCAAACTGTTGATTTGGCCACACCTAATGTTTTTGCTATCTCTCTGATGGGTTTGTTTTGTTTTTTCAGCCTAATGATGGGTTGCTTCACTGATAGTGACAGCTCTTTGGATCTCATATTGAGAGTTGATAGCAACAGATTCCAAATGCAAATAGCACACTTGAAATAAACTCTCGACCCTTTATCTGCTCCTTGTAAATGAGATAATGAGGGAATAACACACACCTGGCCATGGAACAGCTGAGCAGCCAATTGTCCCATTACTTTTGGTCCCTTAAAAAGTGGGAGACACATATACAAACTGTTGTAATTCCTACACCGTTCACCTGATTTGGCTGTAAATACCCTCAAATTAAAGCTGAAAGTCTGCAGTTAAAGCACATCTTGTTCATTTAATTTCAAATCCATTGTGGTGGTGTATAGAGCCAAAAAGATTAGAATTGTGTTGATGTCCCAATATTTATGGACCTGACTGTATGTGCCTCTCTGCCCTTCCTGTCCTGGTCCAGACGATCTGCTCCACCATAGCACCCGCCAATCGTGTCTCTCACTCGGCGCACTGGGGCCATTCACGCCTTCCATGACATGCTTGGCATTTCCCTTTACTGGAGCTGGGGAGCCAGGCTTCACCTGGTTGCCATAACTCCAGATGTGCACCACGAGATGCCGACGCGGGACGGTATCGCCAATACATCACATTAGGTGGGCAGGATATCCCCTCCTATCCATCAGGTAAGCGTGGCGGAGGTGCCACTGCACGCCAATGTCTCGGGGGCGCCCCTGTGATGTCTGCCCCTCCCCACATTCCTATCAGGATTGGTTAACAGGTCCCCTGTATCTTCATAAAAGTGGTGTTTGTTTTCTCCCCACTCTATGCTGTGTACCTAGTGGTGATAGGACCACACTGGTATCAAGCTCCAACCAAGGTAACTGTTTTTGGTAAAAACCAGTCATTTGGCCTTTTCTCCTTTTTGCTGAGGGGGTACTATTTTTTTTTTTTTTTTTTTCTTTTTTCCACGTCAGCAAAAACCACTTGAGGGCAGAATCAGGTTAACGTTCATTAGCTGCCGCCTTCAACAGTTCACATCATTGTGGTATATGTTTTCCTCCTTTAATTCTGTGTTTTCCCCTTTTTCTCCCTTTCTTTTCTCCCTTTTCCCCTTCCATTAATTTTAGTATAAAACACACATACCCAGAGCATAACCCTTTACGTGCAGTTCTTACCTTGTTAGCTATTAAACACCCCCGTGGCTAAATATAAATCCCATTTGCATTAGTTTTCCGGCCTCCCTTTTCCCTTTCTTTTCCCTTTCCCTCCCACCCTCTCCAAGGCTCTTGTATCTACCCACCCCCCTCCCACCTTTAGCCCACCAGGTGTCTCCCTCCCCCACCACCCCCATATAGTAAAAGTACCAGGAGTGTCTTAAATCCAACTAGTTTTATCTCTATTCTGCTCCCGCCCTTCCTGATACCTCTATGTTCCCATGTTCACATTGAGGTAATTTATCATCTAATTACCTCCGAATTTCAAGGGAGAGTACCAATATAATCAAGCCATGGGCTCCATATTTTAACAAATTTACCGTAGCTACACCTTCTAACATAAGTTGTTTTTTCTGTCCACACAAGCTTGTTCATTACTTCAACCCAATCTTCCGGGGTTGGGGGTATAGCAGATAGCCAGGACTGAGCTATCAACTTCCTTGCCTGGTAAAGGCACCTCTGCACAGCGATATTAATACTGGTAAACCCTATATTTTCGCTTGTCAGGCCAAGAATACATACCCTGGCCTCTAGTGCTAGTTTAATCTTCCACCTGGTTGCTATGATTTTTGTTATCTCTCTCCAGTACCTTGCTAATTTTGGGCATCTCCACATCATATGGATAAGATCTCCTGTGTCCAGGCACCTGGGGCATTTATCGTCCAGTCTATTACCAAATTGATGTAGTCTTTTTGGGGTGTAATAGACTCTATACAATAGAAAGAGGTGTGAGGCCTGCTGCGATGGAGAGACGGACACCAACGGGCAATACTCCAGAATCCTCTTCCATTGATAGTCCGTGATCTCCCCCACATCTGTCTCCCACCTTGCCCTAGCTCCCATAGACGACTGTGGAGCAAGTAGTTTTCCGACCAGCTTCCCGTATATCTTTGCTATCAGGCCCTTGGTGCTATTTGTTTTTACAATGCTTTCAAGGAGAGAGACCTTACACCACTCAAGCGGGTTATTCCTGAATTGGCTATTCAAGGCGTGCCTAACCTGAAGGTAATAGTAGAATGTTTTTTTGGGAATACCATATTCAGTCCTAAGCTCAATAAAAGATTTTAATATTTTATTGTCCCCATATAATTGAACTAGCCTACTAATTCCTTTGAGTTCCCAAAAACTATTTTTTTCCAAGGTCATCAATTCCTGCAGAAACTTGTTTCGCCATATAGGTGAAAATTCGGTGAACCCTCTGTAATCCATAATCCGTTTGATCGACTGCCAGACTTTCTTTACTAATCTATTTGTTGGAAGCCCATCTTGCAGTGACCCGGCCTCTAATGCCTCTATCAGAGACTTATGGGGGTTATTCTGTAGCATAATTTCCCCGCTAGTATTCTTCCACCCCTGGGTCTCGCATCCCCCTATATGCTGCAACTGGGCTGCCAGGAAGTAATTATATGGATGAGGCACTGCCAGTCCCCCCTCACTAGTAGGACGTTGTAATGTCTGCAGGCTAATCCTTGCCTGTCCTTTCCTCCAGATTAGTTCTCTAAACAAGATGTTTATTTTTGAGAACCATTTCTTCCCAATCCAGACTGGGGAGTTGTGGAGTACGTACAGAAGCTGTGGCAACCATATCATTTTGATTAAGTTGGTTCTGCCTGCCATTGACAGGGGGAGCTTTCCCCAGATATCGCTTTTTCTTTTAAATTTTTCCAGCAGGGGGGTTAGGTTATCTTCGATATAATGCTGGGGGTCACTAGATATCGTTACTCCCAAATATCTCATTTTCTCGGTCGTCTTTAGCCGGGGAATACCACTGATCGGGGGTCTAACAGTTAGATCTATGGGTAGGAGCGTGGATTTGCCCCAATTCACAACGAGTCCTGATAGGTTCCCAAACCTTTCCACCAGCTGGATCGCTTTTTCTAGTGATGGTCCGGTATCACCCAAAAATAGTAGCACATCATCTGCAAAAAGTGCTATCTTATCCTCCCCATTGCTTCTCTTAAATCCCTGCACTCCGGTTGTTGTTCTGATTGCTTCTGCCAGCGGCTCCATAGCCAGGGCGAACAACAGGGGTGACAATGGGCACCCCTGCCTCGTCCCTCTCTCAAGAGGCATCCATTCAGAAAATTCGTTATTTATCTTTAATCTAGCTTTTGGATGGGAGTACAGAATTTTCACCCACCTAATAAACGTGGGGCCAAACCCAAATCTTTCCAAGACCCACCACAGATAGTCCCACTCCATGCTGTCGAACGCCTTGGCGATGTCCAAGGACAATATTGCTCTAGAGGCGTTTTCCCCGATTGGAGATTGAAGACACAGGTAAGTCCGCCTGATGTTTACACTAACAGACCTATTCGGGATAAATCCCGACTGGTCCGGGTTTACCAAGCCCGATATGCATTTATTTAGTCTGGTTGCCATTATTTTAGCAAGGATTTTAATGTCTGTGCAAAGCAGTGAGATTGGCCTATATGAGGATACATCAAGGTGGTCTTTTCCCTCTTTCGGTATCAGTATTATATTGGCCTCTAGCATCGAGGAGGGCAGCTTTCCCTCTATTATTGCCCAGTTCAATGTTTTCAAAAGAAAAGGGAGTAGTACCGCCCCAAAGTATTTATAGACTTCTAAGGGCAATCCGTCCGGGCCTGGTGATTTTTGATTAGGCATATCTGCTACTGCTTGCTTTAATTCTTCCAGGGTTATTGGGGATTCCAGGCCGACCCTATCTGCGTCAGGAAGAGTCGGCAGATTAGCATTCTCCAGGAAGCTTTCCGCCATCTTTTGTTCTAACCTACCCTGTGATTTATATAAATCCTTGTAATAATTGAAAAATGTTTCCTTTACTTTCTGAGGGTCAAATGAATTTTCTCCATTAGGAGTCCTGACCATGGGCAGTGATGAGGAGGAAGAGTTGGTGTTGACCAGCATTGCCAACGTTCGTCCCACTCTCTCCCCCTCTCCAAAGTACTTCTGTCTCTGGAACAGTCTCCTATTCTCGGCCTTTCTAATTGTATCCATCCTGTACTCCTGTTGCTTTTTCAACCATAGTGCCTGATTTTCCGAGTTCGGGTCTTTAACATACTGCCTCTCTAATTTTGACGCCTCGTCCCTAATTCGCTCCCTATTTGCTTGTGATTTTTTCTTGGTCCACGCTATCTGCTGTATAAGCACTCCCCTAAGAAAGGCTTTTAGGGAATCCCAGACCATCCCCTCCGACGCTGTACCCTGATTGTTTCCAATGAACTCTTCTATTTTCCCAGAAATATCTTCTGTTCCACCCATAATCTCCAACCAAACAGGGTTCAGTGCCCAAGCACTACGGGTGCGTCTATCATGTAGCTTTATCTTCAGCGTTAGGGGTGAATGGTCCGAGATCCCCCTCTGCTGGTATTCTATCCTGGCCACAAGCGACTGCGCCACCCCATTGCCGATCGCTAAGTCGATCCTAGAAAGTGTGTGGTGCGACTCCGAGAAACAAGAATACTGTCGAGCCCCTGGGTTTCGGGCTCTCCAAAGGTCATACCACCCAACCTCTTCCAGAAACTGAGCCAGCCGCCCCTCAGTCACTCCTGTCAGCCTAGCCCCAGGTGGAAACCTGTCCAGGCGGCCGTCGAGGACCATATTGAAGTCGCCCACTATTATGGTTGGAATGTCAGTTTTGTCCTCCACATACTCCAGTAACTGATATAGAATTTCCAGCTTGGAAGGCGGAGGAATATACAGGTTGGCTATAACAAATGGGTGGCCCTCTATAAGACAATGTAGAAACACATAGCAGCCCAATGTGTCGATCTTAACATCTCTGCAAAAAAACGTCACACCTTTTTTAACCCAAATACTAACCCCCCTTGAATAAGACGAATATATTGAATGGTACTGGGCCTGGAATTTCCTACTTCTGGTCAACGGTATGGTCTCGTTGGTCAGGTGGGTCTCCTGGAGGCACACCAAACCCGAGTCGTGCGACTCCAACTCGGCAAATACCATTGCTCTCTTAACAGGGTCTCCCATACCCCTAATGTTCCATGAGCTAATACCTACTACACTAACTGACATTTAAGAAAAGTACCATCTATGCCATCAGAAAACCAAAAGAAAAAAAAAAAAAATAAACTAGAATAATTAATAAAAAACAAACGGCAAATCTGATCCAAATATCCAAAGGTGTTCCTAACCCCTCTGCCATGTTCACCCTCTCTAATGTGTCTATATGTTTGTGCACTCGTTCCTATATCACTAATTCCCTCTTCTGACTCCATTATTTAGTGTTTCCAAGCAATATATGTGCATCTCGATATACTATAGGTTCTATTAATCTTTTCACTCCACAACTTTTGAACTCGTGTAATGTGAACTTCTTTTTTAGTTATTTTAACTCCCTGTGCTCCCTTACCCTCGTATACTCCCCCCCTTCTCCCCCCAAACCTATCTTGGTGCGCCCTAGGGGCTTGTTTTGTGACCATACTAACCCCAACTCTATATTCAAACCAACATTCCTTTCCCCTATCCAAACGTACTCCCCCCTCTATCCCTCCCACAACCTTTATCCAAATTTCATTCCGCAGTGCTTTCAAGTAAGAAACAACCTCAACACACCACTCTTTCCCAACTCTCATTTCCCACTTTCGACAATCCACCCCTCCCCCCTCAACCCCTGCTGCAAAAAAAAAAGAAAAAAAAAAAAAAAAAGGAAAAACACACCCCTTCCCCCAACCACAAAAAGGAAAATAAATTAGCACTTCTTTTGATCTCTAAAAGTTCCTCTTATTATCATCAAGCCATTTAGTGGCCTTTTCTGTAGTGTCAAAAAATTGGATCGACCCAAGAGCTTCAATGCGCAATCTCGCCGGGTACAGTAGCGCATATGGTATTTTTAACGTCCGCAGGCTGCGCTTTATTTCTATAAAGCCCGCCCTCTTCTTTTGTAACTCAGGGGAGTAGTCTGGGTATAGTGAGACTCGGGCTCCATTATAGAAGATGTCCCCCTTCTCCCTGGACTTCTGCATTAATATGACCTTGTCCCTATAGTTGAACAGTTTCACAATCATCGGTCTAGGGCGAGTACTCGATGAAACTACCCTGGTAGGCACTCTGTGCGCCCTTTCTATGGCAAAAAAGCGTGAAAAAGTCTCAGGTCCAAAGACCTCCCTCAACCATCCCTCCATAAATTCTTCAGGGCGGGAGCCCTCGCTTTTCTCTGGAAGACCCAGTACCCTCACATTCTGTCTCCGTGATCTATTCTCCATTTCGTCCATTTTAGACTTGTAAGTGTCTAACTGGGCTTGCATAGCTTTAAATTCCTGTTGCATTGGATGCAGTACATCCTCAACTTGGCTTAACCTCTCCTCCAGTATTGAGGCCCTTTCTGCGGCTTTTTGTAATTCGTGGCTCATGGAGCGTAGCTCTTCTTTAAGGCCCCTTAGTTCATCATTTAAACTGGTTAATGAGCCCCTACAGGAGTTTACAGCTTTCAACACCTCTTTTAATGTGGGCTCGGGCTCGGCTGGTTCATTAGAGGCAAGAGTGTCCTTTGGTGTCTTATCCAGTGGGCCCTTCTCGGGGCTTTTTTTATTCGCCCCTTTAACAGGGATCGGTGGTGCGGATAAGGTTTTCCCTGTGCTTCTTCTGTCACTCATACCTCCCGTCTGTGTTTTTTCTTGGGGTACCAAGTTGCTTTTGGTTGGAGAACGCTGGGGGGTATGCGCGTACTTTTCTAATTTGGCTGCTGCCGTTGTTGCAGATGACCCCTGGCTCCCCTTTTCTTTAAGTGAGCGGGTAGCTTGAGCCACCGAGCTTTCCTGTGTATGTTGAGCCTGCTCCTCCCCCTTCTTCCTAGTCATATTACAACAGTAAAATATTGCAGTAGTAGCTGCAGCAGTAGCGGTAACACGAAAAGAATTCAGAGATGATATAAAAGGTACTGGGAAAGAAAAAAAAAAAAAAAAAAAAAAAAAAAAAAAAAAAAGGGAGGGGGGGGAAAGACAAGGAGCAAGAGTAACTTTCAAGAACAGTTCCAGGCACAATTTTCCTTCCAGGGAAAGGTACAGCTCAGAGACTTTAACCAACTCAGATTGTCTCTACTCCACTACTCCACGGCTACCCTCCCTCCTCGTACCTCACTAGGGATAGCCAAGGTTTTCCTCTATACCCTATCTTACAGTATAGATCCCCGTACAATGTAGAGTAGGGAGGTGCAGAGAGAGGTTTTCACAGGCCGACTATCCGCTGCGTCTGCCCAGCAATACAGTATAGCTGTCCGGCGGTTTAAACCGGACAGCCCACAGAGGTTTACTCACGGGACCGGCACTTGACATTCAGAGCCTTCACAATGAGTTCATCGCCCGGGACGCTTGGATAGCCCAGCTGCTCGTCGATCTCTCTCTCATCAGCGTTCCCTCTCGCGAGAGTGCAGGGGCCGTTGCCAGGCAACCCGCCGACGCGTGGAGCCTGGAGTCCCGTCACTTAGGGTCAGGTATACAGCCCTTCTCAGCGCCGGTCCGCCTCGGTACGATACCAGCTCGTCCGCCTCCGAGACCCCCAGCGGACCACGAGCTGTGAGGGAGCCGCACAGCAAGCCGGAGGAAAGGAAAAGGAAAAGGAGGGTGGTGGCTACATGACACTGGGTCTCCTCGCTAGGTGTAGCTGGGGGTTGCAGCAAAGGGCTGGGTGGGGAGAGAATTCACATCCCTCTGCTCACGGCCGCATCCACATCCGGTCACGCCCCCCCCGCTGAGGGGGTACTATGGCTATTATAGTTAGCTGCAGATTAGCACCATTACTTGGTTGCATACATATGTATGTCACTGAGTGACTTGATGGTGTTCTTTGGCCCCCCTCCCTTATCTCTTTTTAGGCCCTGTAAATTTTCATCTGTCCCAGTTGAAGTATAAAATTCTTACAACACCCAGAAACAAGCCAGGTATGTATGATTTGATTAGATACAGATAAAGTTCTCATCCAAATACAGTTGGTCATCTAACACTCCCTTAACAAGTAGAAATCTGCCCTCAAGGTCTTTATGTATTAGATTTGAGTGAGAATTTGCAGTTATGGGAAAAAAGAATTGCAACTCCCTATGATTTGTCCTCTGCATTGGTCAAGTGGAAGTTGGGGAATTTAGGGTGGATGAACTTGGGGTTGTACAGTCTTGGGAAGTGCATTTCTTGGAGTAATACCACGTCAATTAGCGGGCTATGATAATATTGGACTATTTTTCTGCGTTTGGGGAATTTAATCCCCATGTATTGTGGAAAGCAACCCTTAGCATGGGAGATGAACTGTTTGTATTAGCCATGGAGAGAGAGGAGAGAAGGCTTGGGTGGTGCAGAGTCACTTACCATTAGGTCCACGGAATTATCAGTGGAGGGCAAGTGTTCGGGTCGAAGGGTCCCTGTGTTCCCCATGGTTGATTGTGTGGTTCTGTCAAGGCAACTATAAAATAAGACACTGTTAGAGGAGAAAGGAAAAGAGGAAAATAGATATGAAGAAAGAGTAGGACGGAAAATTATCCAAGGGGCTGTGGGACGTAGTCCTATCATGCCCTCAAAAGAGTATGTACATTCTACCTCTTCTAGAGAGGGAGAGGATCTGGCCACGTGAGATGAAGTAAACATATCCCCTGGTCAGGTAAAGGCACATGTGTGCTGCTCTGGTCGCAGCACCCCAAAACATTCAAGAAACATTATAAACTCTAGAAAAAAACAGCACATCTATAACTTGTGAGGGAACTCAGATGGCAGTTTGGCGTTGAGTAGTGGAGGGGGACGGGAAGGGAGAGGGAACGAAGTGGGGATAATGGTGGAGGGAGAGAGAAGGTAGAGGATGGGTTAGGAGTGGGCCATGGTTAAAGACAAGTGTGTCTTGTAGTGAAGGGTCTGCCTTCCTCCGGAATGGTGATGCTTGATAGGAGCTGGAAAAGATTATCTGGGTGAAGAAGGGGATCTGGATGTCTCAATTCCATTGTGTATGGAATTGAGCAGAGTAGAATGGCAGAGTCCATAAGTTGATGAGGTGTGGCCTCCTAGTGAAGAGAATTGGCGGTGATTTAGAGACCATTCCGGGGTTTGCAGTGGGGTGAGGGCATATCTGTGTGGCATGGTCCTTGTCCCTGATAGGTGTGGGAAGCCATAGGTTGTTGGAGTGTCAGAGGCTCTATTGAGCCGTATCAAAGTTTTTTTTTATAATCTTTATTTAACAAAACATTTTTACATTTATTAAACAACATATACACATCCATACTTTATCTGTAGTGTATATAGGTTACCATCTACTTGTACAATGTACAAATCATTGATCAATTCATATACCCCTATTTACCTTTTTTTTTTTTTTTTTTTTCTAAACCAAATAAGTTCTTATATACACACCACTACTTTTCTCTTATACCCATAGTCACTAACTCACATTTGTACATCACACCTGCTCCCCCCAACCCCATTCAATCACATCCTATTCACATATACCAGAAAAAAAGAAAAAAAGAAAAAAAAAAAGGGAGGAAGGGGCAATCACCCCACTCCCCTCTCCATTCAACCTATTAATTTCCTTTAAGTCTAAGTCATATATCTCCCTCAACAAAGACGATGAGGCTCTAAACTCCTCCAAAATTTGTGAGGTTGTTATTATCTGCTTTTTTTTTTTTTTTACCTCCTTTAATTACCATCCTTTCTTCCAGGGAATGCATCTCGCCCATCTCACACTCCCATTCTTCTATGGAGGGCGCTATTCTACTTTTCCATTTTCTGGCTATAGTAGTTCGTGCTGCAGTTAGGAAGTATTTTAAGATTCCCATTAAACAGGTCCTTACTGATTATTTCCACCTGACTGACACACCGGATGTGTCTCCCATGGTTCAATGGGAGGCACATAAGTGCGTCGTAAGAGGACACATAGCTGCTAGGAAGAAGAAAGCACATTAAGCGTTGATTATCTCTCTTTCCAAGGAAATAGCTAGGCTGGAAGCTCAACATAAATGCTCTTCAAGTAGCTCAGGAACTAGCAGACACACGGGCTCAGTTAGTAGAGGAACTGTTTAAGAAAGCACGCAAGGGACTTATCCTATCACACAAACTCTTTTATAAGCAAGGCAATAAGCAGAGTAAGCTACTAGCCAGACATACACAGAGACGCACACAGACCCACACAGTGCACCATGTGACCGACTCGTCGGGCACGATTTACTCCAAAAACAAGGAGATTGCACACCAATTCTGTCGCTTTTATAGTGAACTCTATAACCTTAAAGGGACGAGTCACAATCAGAACCCTACCAATATTGAAACACAATCACGACTGATAAACAAATTTCTCAACAAATAAGCCCTAAAGTCCTCCCGGAGGCTGACAGGAACACGCTAGAAGCCCCTTTGCCCTCCGAAGAATGGATGGAAGCCCTAAAAGCCACAAAACCTGGCAAATGTCCAGGACCAGATTGCAGACCTTCTAGCCCCATGCTTCCTTAAGGCCTTTAATACGCTAGACACCTTCTCCTGCCCCTCAGAGACCTTACGAGAAGCCTACATTTCTGTAATCCACAAAGAAAATAAAGACCCAACTAATGCGGCCAATTATCGGCTTGCCTTCCATGTACCAGCCTGGATAGGATTAGACCAAGTGGGTTTTATCCCTGGCAGGGAAGCCAGGGACAACACCATCAAAGCCCTGAACCTACACCATTGGCTCACCTCCTCCCAACAAGAGGGATTCTTCCTGGTAATGGATGCGGAGAAGGCGTTCGATAAAGTGGCCTGGGACTATATGGAAGTGACACTGATGGCTCTTGGTTTAGGAAGCAAGATGTGTGCATTTATAGGCTCCCTGTATGTGAATCCGAAAGCCAGAGTACGAGTCAACGGCCACCTATCGAGCGCCTTCCCTATCCATAATGACACTAGACAAGGGTGTCCTCTCTCACCCCTACTCTACATCCTCACCCTAGAACCCTTGCTTCGTTGCATCAGAGAGAACCCAAGCATAAAGGGCATTGCAGTACACCAAAAAGAATACAAGATAGCGGCTTTTGCGGACCACATTCTGCTCTTTCTATCCTCACCACTGACGTCCCTACCCAATCTTATGCCAATCTTACACCTCTTCCAGCGTATCTCAAACTTAAAAATCTCTCCTTACCAAACGACCTAGTAAGTCAATGCCAATCAAATTTCCCGTTTAGATGGGAGAAAGAGGCCATCACTTACTTAGGCATTCAACTACCAGCTAATCTAAAAACACTGTACACTATAAACTTCCTATCGGAGTTAAAACGTGTACAACAAGATCTTCTGAGGTGGAACATACCTTCCCTTTTATGGTTTGGATGGGCCGCGGTCCTAAAGATGACAGTCCTGCCTCGCTTACTGTACAAAATGCAGACCATCCCGATGCACTTACCACCCACCTTTTTTGCAACATACAGAGGGATGTGCAGATCCTTTCTATGGGGTGCAAAATTAGCTCGCATCGGGT
This sequence comes from Aquarana catesbeiana, assembly GCF_042186555.1. Taxonomy (NCBI): domain Eukaryota; kingdom Metazoa; phylum Chordata; class Amphibia; order Anura; family Ranidae; genus Aquarana; species Aquarana catesbeiana. The sequence goes on along the minus strand of NC_133332.1, from coordinate 135,140,197 downwards.
GGGCAAAGCTAGTTCTGCCCAAAACAAAAGATGGAATTGGCCTACTGGATTTACAGCGCTATCATTGGGCTGTCGACATGACCAGGGTAGTAGACTGGAATGTCCATGCCCGGTGCAAAAGTTGGGTGAACCTGGAGAAATTAATGGTAGACACCGAACTGGGCTTGATACCTTGGGTTTCTAAACAATTGATACCACCTAGGCTTCACACACACCCTCTTATTGAGGCAACACTCCAAGCCTCCAAAACTTATGCACAGATACAGGCTAAACACTTCTTCCGAAGAGGTAAATTCCTAAGAATACAGGATCTCGCTGCATTGTCCAACACTAAATCTTTCCCTTCTTGGTCTTATATGCAACTCAAGCACTTTCTAGATGTGCCATCAAAAATACTCAAATTCACGAACCCTCCCACAATTTTCGAATCCTTATGCTCGAGCTCTTCACCCCAGAGTCACGTGATCTCGGCCTTATATGCCTCCATGTTTGGAGAATCGCAATCATCTCTACACTCAGATCATGCGTTTTGGGAGTTAGTCTTAGACAGGGAGATAGGAGAAGCTAGGTGGGATCGTATCCACTTATACATACATAAAGGCTCTCAATGTCCATACGCAGGAAAATGGGTACAAGCTCAAAATGAGATGGTATAAGACTCCACAAGTGGTTCATAAGATTTTCCCGATGGTGCCAGACCACTGCTGGCGATGTGGAACAGAGGTGGGTACCCTCCTCCATGACTGGTGGTCCTGCCCTCTAATCCAGCCGTACTGGAATAAGATACATGAAGTGACTACAGCGATTTCTTCACTCCCATTGGAGTTCACTCCAGGACAATACCTGCTACACTTATCAAAAATCCCCCCAAAATAATACTTCAAATCAATAGCTATGCACCTGATAAACGCCGCCAGGCTCTGCATTCGGTACACTGGAAGTCCACACAGCCTCCTTCACTAAAAGAATGGGCCCTATGGGTTGACCGCATAGCAACGATTGAGGAACTTATCCTCGCATCGCAAGATAAAATCTCCAGCTTCTCAGCTGTCTGGGAGGCGTGGATCACATACAAAAACTCTCAGCCGTATCAGGACTTATTGCAACAAATTGTGCAATCTATTAGCATAATGCAAATTTACTGTGGATGGGCTTCCCCGGAGATCTGGGAAACCCAGTGAATGTAGCAGGTGGACAATGGGCGGAGAGGGTAGCAGGTGGGACTCCACCCCCTCTCCGTGTATCTCCCTATCCCCCTCTTCTTTCTGTATTCTTTTCCCCCTTCCCTCCCCCCTATACCCTGTCTTCTTTCTCTTATCCGGATACAATGAGAGCCCTGTAACTGAACGGTTGTGGTGCTTGGTTAGGGTAGTAATGCCCGATACCGAGCCCCATAGCAATAGCCACAGTTGAGGACAACTGGGTAAAGATGATCTAATATTTCTATGCTCTGGCAGGTGGTTCCGGGAAAACAGTGAAATAGCAATAAACTATCCTGTAAGTAGTCATAGTGAACTGAGGAGCGTATAAACTATAGAACATTGACCAAGCTTCTTTGTATTACATAAATAGGACACGTTTGGAACTTCCATATTTACTGGATAATTACTGTACTTTGAATATGTGAGTTGTGCTTGAAATTACTTTCTAGTGGAACCTGTTACCTAATTTGTCACATTGTAGGATTGTTACACTATGCTGTATACTTCTTGAAATCTGCAATAAAATCTTTATGAGGGAAAAAAAAAAAAAGATTCCTTTTTTATACTTTTCACTGATCCTGGGATCATTGACAGTACTGCAACCAATACATCTGGTTGTAGGTTTATTCCTGTCACAGCCAGATATATTTTAAATATTTTTTTCCAGAATATTTGGACCTTCAGGCAAAAGTATCAGATATGTGACATTGTGCCTTTTGCCGCACAACACCTCCAACATAATTTTCCGGATTAATTTTATGCATATCTACTGGACATCTATACCATCTAGCTAATATTTTGTAATTTCTTTCTTGGTGTCTAGTAGAGATCGATAACTTATGTGTTAATGTAATTGCTTTTTCCCATTTTAATCTGGGGATGACAATCCCCAGCTCTTCTTCCCATTTTTTTATATAAAGTATCTCTTGCTCTTTATTTTCTCAGATTAAATATTTATATACGTTAGATGGGGTATGTGCTGGTCTATGTTCTTGTAGGAATAGCCCTTCTAGCTCTGTCAATGGTCTATCCAATACAGCCTCTCTCGTCAAGGAGAGGATGTATTGTTGGAGCTGTCCATATTGCTTTATGTTCTATACCCAGGGCATCTAGTGGAGGGAGTCTATTCCCTTCCATTGTCTCTACTATCCTAGTATCTTCACATCTCTGCCATTTAAGGAAGGTCTTGGTTACTAATGCTGGTGGGAATTCTGGATTTCTAAAAAGGGGGGTCATTGGGCCTCTGTAAGTAGACCCTATCCCCGGCTTTATCAAATCATCCCACACTTTCAGGGATGACACAACCAGGGAGGGCATATCCCCATCCAGGGGTCTATTTTCTCTTGTTATCCATGGTATTGATTTCAGTTTTATGGCCGCGACCTCTTCTTCAAGCTTCATCCATTGCTTGCAATCTGCATTGTGAAACCAATCCACAATCCTAGCTACAAATGTTGATCTAAGATATACCAATAGATCTGGGAGGGCCAGGCCTCCATCCTTTTTTAGCCTATTTAGTAATTCTCTGTAATTCTGGTGGGCTGCTTACCCGCCCAAATGAAGCTCCCTATAATCTTACGTAGTTGATTCAGAATATTTGTTGAGGGAAATATTGGTATCGTCTAAAATATGTATAAGATTTTAGGTAATATATTCATTTTTTTGATGTTTATCCTACCCATCCAAGAGAAGATTCCCTTATTGTATTGTTGGAGTGTCTTATTTTTTTTTTGCACTATTGGAAGATAGTTATATTCCTGGAGCTTGTTCATATCTTTAGGGATGAATGTTCCGAGATATTTAATTGCATTTGTCTGCCATTTAAAAGAAAAGTTTTTCTTAAAAAGTTCTACCGTACTACTTAACAATGTAATATTCAAAGCTTCTGATTTATTATAGTTCACTTTAAAATTGCTCAGTTCACTGAATCATTTAAATTCTTGTATTAAATTTGGTAACGTCACCAAAGGATTTGTAATGTATAATAACAGATCATCTGCATACACCGACATTTTATATTCCACCTCCCCCACTTTTATTCCTTGTATATTGTTTTTATTCTGAATCGCTATCATTAGGTGTTCCATAGCTAATACATATAACAGTGGGGGCAACGGACATCCCTGTCAGGTTACATTGGCTATAGTGATGGTAACAGATATATCGCTGTTTGCACGTATTCTAGCAGTTGGGTTATGATATAAAACCATTATTTTTTCCAGAAGCAATGGACCCAGTCCCCATTGTTTTAATGTCTCTTTGAGAAAGCACCATCCCACTCTGTCAAACGCCTTCTCGGCATCAATTGCCAGTAGGTAGGATGGGATGGTGCGTCTCCGAGCATGTTCCACCAATATCAGTGTCTTTAGGGTATTGTCTCTCGCCTCTCATCCCTTTATGAATCCCACTTGATGTAAGTGTATATGTGCTAGCATTATCGTGTAAGTCTATTAGTGATAATCTTCAAATATAATCTAAGGTCTATATTCGTCAAAGAAATTGGTCTATAATTTCCGCATATGGTATGATCTTTCTCAGGTTTGGGTATGAGTGAAATATATGCCTGCATACCCTGTGGGACAAAGGGCTGAGAGGCGGATACTGAGTTAAATGTCCGTTCAATAATTGATGTTAAGACTTCTTTAAATATTTTGTAAAACTGTGGAGTAAAGCCATCCGGTCCAGGGCTTTTTCCTGGTACTAATGCATCAATTACTTTCTGTATTTCCAACTCTGAGAATTCCTGTTCTAGTTGCTCCATTTCTGTTTTCACCAATGTTGGTAGAGCAGTGTCTTTTATACATTGATATAAATTCTGTTGAAATGGTTCAGGGTCCCCATTTGCTGATTGGTTTGGTATGTTATATAGTCTGGTATAAAAGGCATGGAATGTTTTCAGGATCCCTTTTGGATCATAGACCATATCACCTGTTTCTGTTTTGATCTTAACAATAGATGATGTGCTTATTCGTTGGCTTAATGCTCTAGCTAGAAGTTTGCCAGGTTTGTTACCTTGTTGATAATATAAGGTGCAATTTTTATCTCTCAACTGTAATGTTTGTTCATTTAATAAAATTTGTAGTTCTGATCTCTTTTCTGTTACTTCTATTAATTTTTTTCGTATTGGATTTTGTTTATGTTGAGCTTCTAGTTTAGCTATTTCTTTCAAGAGCTGAGCTATTCTATTCCCTTTTGCTTTCTTTAATCTGGCCCCATGTTTTATAAATAAGCCCCGTACTACACACTTCAATGTTTCCCATTGAATAGGTAGGGAAGTGGTGTCTTTTGCATTATCTCTTGAAAAGTTTGTTATTGCCAATCTGATCTCTGATACACAAGCCTCATATAGCAGATTATCATTTAGTTTCTAAGTACCTCTTGTACCATTCCCATTAGATAAAGCGATTACCAGAAATATCGGCGCATGATCTGACCATACAGAGCTACCTATCTCAGAGGAGAGGTCACCGTCACCCCCAACTGGTTTATCAAAAAATAATCAAGTCTGTGGTATGTACCATGGACTTTTGAATAGAAAGTATAGTCCCTTTCTAGCGGATGAAGAGCCCTCCATATATCAACCAATTGATGTTTAACCATCATTTTCTTACATTTTCTTTTATCCCTATTCATCTGTATTATTGAGGGTGCCCTAGTTTCCATATCCCTATCAAGGCTATTTTCCCCTCATCTGTCTCCAGCCTCCCGGTGCAATAAAGCGACCATACGCCGGCGCTCTCCTGACAGCAAACGGATGGCCAGTGCAGCAGAGCAAAGCAAAGAGTGACAGAAAGCTGAAAGTTGAAAAGCAGTGTACGGCAGAGAGGGCTTTGCTAGCCTGTTTACCTGTCTTCAGCCTTTCCGTGCAGCAAGACAGATACATGCCGGCGTTCTCCCTGATAGCAGACGGGCGGTTAGCTGAGGTGGAGAGAAAAAGAGGAACGGCTACTTCCCCATTTCACTACTCCACTCCACACAGGCAGACTCCACAGTGTGATAGAAAGTGGAGAAGCGGTGTATGGGAGAGAGGTCTTTGCTAGTCTGCCTGCCTGTTTACAACCTCTCTGGACAGAAAAGCAAACACACACCGACATTCTTCTGAAAGCAGACGGGCGGCCAGCTGGAGTGAGAGAGTGAGAGAGGTGGAGAGAGGAGCGGCTGCTCTCACAGGCTGCCTCCCCCCCCCACGTCTCTATTCTATTCGATACGAGCAGAGTGTGATAAAAATTTGAGGATGACAACACACAGACAAGCAGCCCTGCAACCAACAGCAGGGAGAGGCAGAAAATCAATAGATGGCATCAAAGCGTACCTATCCCCCCGCATACCTGAGCAAACGGGAAGGTCAGACACAAAGAAGCGAAGCGGAGGTAACACCATGGACTGTGCAGAAACAGCAGAGCGGGAGTCCCAGGTAAAGCAGGCGAGTACCCAGAGGACAAGTGACAGTGTCATGGCAAACGGTAAGAGATCCCCTACAGCAGGGACAGGGAGGAAGACCCCAGAGCCAAGCCCCCCCGGAAGTGGTGGGAGCCCCAAGGTAATAGGGGCTAAGAATAAGGGCCAATGTATCCCTGGTAATGGACATCTACCAGTGGACATACAAAGCCCACTGGTAGAGAGCCGGGATACAATGACGCAATGGGAGGATATCAGGTGGTCATTAGAAGAGGCACAGTCCATAGACACAGAGACTATGATGGGAAGAGGAGGAGAAGGCCCAATCCCTGATATGGATCAAAGTATCCGACAGGAACATCTAGAAATAACAAGGGGGGATATGGGAGTAAGCGGGTCACCACATAGACACGAGTGTGAACAGGGGAATGCTCAGGATGGCGAGGGGAACCCACAGGGGTGGAATGGACAAAATACAGACCCAGAAAGGGACATCTGGGAATTGTTGAAGGCCCTCCCCACCAAAAATGACATTCAGCAATTAATAAAAGCAGTTGAGCAATCCTGTATGCAAGCAGTGGCAAGTTTAAAAGAGGACATCAGGGATCTGGGACACAGAGTAGAAGGGGCGGAAAAAGAACAAGAAACTATCACACAGGCAGTGGTAGATGTTCAAGAGTCCATGAAAAAATATGAAGAGATATTAAATTCATACAGAGAACAGCTGGATGAGTATGAGAACAGGGATAGCCGACAAAATATACGTATAAAAGGATTAAAGGAGTCAATTACAGCGATAGAATTAGCCCCAGCAGTACAAAAAAATTTTGGACAGATTGTGGGGGATCAAGCCCCAAATGTTATTGAAATAGATCGGGCACATCGGGTCCCTCCCCAGAACACAAAATCTGACGAGATGTAAATTGTAAAGTTCACAAATACACCGTGAATGAAAATATAATGAAGACTGCACGTAAAATTCCTACAATTACATTTGAAGGCTCAAACATAGCATTGTATCCAGATATCTCAAAAAGAACTCTTTTTAAGCGAGGGTCGGTCCGTCCACTGTTAGAAATCCTACGAAAGGCTGAGATCAAATACCGGTGGGTGTTCCCCTTTAGTTTAACAGCTTCCAGGGATGGAAAAACTGCAACTTTGCGAACAAAGGATGATTTAAAATCATTTATAGAGAAATTAGACCTTCCGATGGTGGACTTTACGGACTGGAGAATAAGTTCTTTAGGGCCCCCCCTGCAACGAGCAGATAAGTGGCAAGAAGTACCGGCAAGGGTTAACAGGGGTAGAGCTTAAAGAAGGACTTAAAGGACTTTTTGGGGGGGGGTTCCCCTTCTTCTTTTTTTTTTTTTTGTTGTTGTTTCTCCACCTGGGAATGGTTCTAAAGGGTGAAGCCCGGGAGGAGGGGGGAATAGATGGGGGGACATGAGGGAAAATGAGGACCTTGTGTAGGTCAATAGGCCAGCCCCAATTAAAGGGGAGAGTAATCCTACGGAATGCAGGGAAGGGGGGTAGCTTGCGCGTGGGAGGTGCCCATACGCACAAGCTCCCCACCCCATTTTTAGATATACCCCTAAAGAGAGGTTGTTGGTATGGGGGAAGAGCATGCAAGGTTTATGTCTATAACACAAATGTGATATATTTTTTGCTTTTTTGTTATGTTATGTACAGGTATGTGTTTAATGGGGTATTGAATGTTGGAAATGGGGAGGTAACAGGGGGGGTGGGAATGGCAGTAGGGAAGATAGAGACTAAGGGCAAGAGAACAGGGGGTTCCTGGGACAAAAGAAAATGACAGCCATATTGAAAATATTGTCATACAATGTGAGGGGTTTGAGCTCACCTAAAAAGAGAGGGAGACTGTGGGTGGAGATGCAACACTTGGGAGCTGACGTGGTTCTCTTGCAGGAGACCCATTTTGGGAGTAGCTCGATTTCAGGCCTGCCCCAGAATATATTGAAGCAATGGTATCATGCGGTATCTCCAGTGGCAAGGGCAAGAGGGGTTACAATTGCATTTAAGAAATCATGCACCTGTATAATGGAGACCGTACAATGCAACCCAGAAGGTCGGTATTTGTTTGTAAAAGGTGTAATACAGGTGAGACGACATACCTTTGCTTCAATATATGCACCCAATGAAGGGACTGTTAATTTTTTGGTTAAAATGTTTAAAAAACTGGAAGAATTTAAGGAGGGATGTGTAGTGGTTGGAGGAGACTTCAATATGGTGCTAGATCCGAGTATAGATACATCTACGGGTAGAACCACTTTATCTTTTGGAGCCATAAAGCGAGTTAAACAAACCTTATGCTTACAACATCTTGTGGACAGCTGGCGAGCTCTACATCCAGGGACTAGGGACTTTAGTTACTACTCTAAAACACACGATACTCGCGGTTGGACCTTTTTCTGGTGGACCAATTCTACCTGGGGAATGTTAACACAAGTACAATCGAACCAATAACTATATCCGACCATGCCCCAATAACTATGACCCTCCGACCAACACAAATGGCGCGTTCGGAACGAATATGGCATCTGAAAGAGTCATTGTTGGATAAGGAGGACACAGTGGAGAAACGAAGTATTAAGATAAAGGAATATTTTGAAATAAATAAAACAGAAGAAATGTCAGATCAAGTGGTGTGGGAAGCCTATAAGGCTGTTGTAAGAGGGGAGCCAATCGCCATTGGTGCGCACATGAAGAAGGAAGGTAAAAGAGAGATAGACGAACTACTAGAGAAGATTAGGGCCCTAGAGATAAAGCACAAGAAAAACCTCGACCAAATGGATGACAGATGTCTGGAGAGCTTACGAGTAGAGCTCTCACAATGCCTAGAACATAGAGGGAAGAACAAAGTTAGGTTTTTTGCTAATAGAGCATACGAACAAGGAAATAAATGTGGAAGGCTATTGGCAAAACTACTCAAAAAACAACAGGACTCTAGACACATGCATAGCTTATTAGTGCAAGGCAAGAAAATAATGGATACAAAGGCTATAGCTAAAGAATTTGGTAAATTCTATGAGGCCCTATATAACATCGCCAAAACAGAACCATCTGAGGGAGGGGAAAGCGAGGGTCATAGGAGGAATAAGATAGATGAATATATGGAGAGCGCTGCCATGCCTATAATACCTAGAGAAATATCTGAAGATATGGAACGTCCAATTACGGTTGAAGAGTTGAGCAGAGTGATAGCAACCCTGCCTTCTGAGAAAAGTCCTGGGCCAGATGGGCTGACAAACTCATATTATAAGAAATTTCTCCCAGTTTTGGTAAAACCACTCTGCAGTTATTTTAACTCTATTAATGCTGCAAACCCACTCTCTCCAGAAGCATTACTGGCATATATAACGGTATTACCAAAAGAGGGAAAAGATCCCCAGGTATGTGCTAATTACAGGCCTATCTCTCTGCTGAATTCTGACACCAAATTATTGGCCTTAAGACTTCAGGAACATGTAGGCGATTTGGTACATCCAGACCAGACAGGGTTTATAAAGGGACGGGGAGCTAGGGACAATACCATCCGCGCTCTCCATGTATTGCAATGTATGCGACACGATCCGGATAGAGCCCCAGGAATCACTCTGTCGATGGACGCCGAAAAGGCCTTCGACAAAGTGAACTGGGGCTTTATGAGAGAAGTATTGGGGAGGATAGGTCTGGGGGGGAAAATGTTAGGGTGGATTATGTCACTATATGGGAAACCAAGAGGAAGAATTAAGGTCAACGGGACAGTATCCGAATGTTTCAACATACAAAACGGTACCAGGCAAGGGTGCCCGCTGTCCCCTTTGATATTTGCGATAGTAATAGAACCAATCCTGTGCAGAATTAGAAAGAATGAGGAGATAGTAGGGACGTACATAGGACATATGGAACATAAAGTAGCAGCGTATGCGGGTGACCTGTCATTTTTCCTCTCCGCTCCTCAGGCATCTATAGCCGCACTGATGGCGGAGGTACAGAGATTTGGAAGGGTGTCTGGTTTCAAGATCAATTTTGAGAAATCAATCATCTTTCCTTGTAATATCTCAGCGGAGATGGAGAGGTTATTGAAAGAGATGTACCCATTTATATGGAACAAGGAGTCGCTGACGTACCTAGGGGTACAAATTAGCGCAGACTATGAACTATTGTATGAACGTAACTATGGCTCATTACTGAAAGAAATAACAGAAGAGCTAAAGAAATGGAAGGGTAAATACCTGACCTGGTTTGGGAGAATCAGTGCCATAAAAATAAGTATACTGCCCAGAATGGTTTATGTGCTGCGCACAGTGCCAATCAGGTTGCCAGCGACTCTCTTCAGGCAATTGCGTAGGCTGTTTGTGGCCTTTGTGTGGAATAATAAAAGACCTAGATTGGCTTACGATATCTTAAGGAGAAGCAGAGCTGAGGGAGGCCTAGGACTCCCGGACATAACATCCTACTATAAGGCCATGACTCTAGTAAGAATAGTAGAATGGTGCCATGACCTAAAGAGAAAACCATGGGTACAGGCAGAAATGTCAATGGCGGGGAGAAATCTGGCAGGAGCACCATGGATCCAAGGGTCATTGAGAGGGTTGTCAAAATGGACATCACCGATGACCCTGAATTCACTGAAAGTATGGGATAGAATGAACAGTAAGGGTAGATATGCCCCCCAGACCTCCCCTCTGGCTCCTCTGGAGGGATTCCCTTGGTTCCCTCCGTGGGAGGAGATGGGAAGTCTGGGGGCATGGGGCCAGGATGGAAATACTAGATGTGGTAAGTTTGCTCCTAATGGAGCCCTATTATCACTGACAGAGATGGTCATGAGATTTGGTGAGACGCGAATGGCAGAATGGAAATACCACCAAATGAAGAGTTTTCTCAAGAAAACAAAACCATTAAGACCCATGAACTCACTTACGGCATTTGAGAGGCAGTGTGCACAGATATCAGAATCTGGGCATATGCTAACTCGAATGTACAGAATGATCCTAAGGGAAAAAGAAAGGACACCCCCATACTTTGTAAAAGAATGGGAGAGGGAGCTGGACCAAGTCTGGACAGATAAACAAATTAATAGAATTATATTGTTAACATTCACAACTTCCATAAGCTCAAAGGTGCAAGAAATGGCATATAAGTTCCAAGTGAGATGGTACAGGACACCAGTAAAACTAGCACAAATCACCTCAGCTTCTAGCGATAGGTGCTAGAGGGGTTATGGACAGAGGGGAACCTTTCTTCATCTTTGGTGGACATGTCCGATAATTAAGTCATTTTGGGAATCAGTGGCCCCATGGATTAAGAAACTAACAGTGGACTCCTTGGAGTTCGGACCTATACAATATTTGTTTCACGGAAATCCCGGACCTGTCAAAAAGTATAGGGAAAGTATAACCCCACACTTATTAAACGCAGCAAAACAACTAATCCCGAAGTATTGGAGGCAAGATCGGAGTCCAACAGTTTTGGAGTGGAGAAGAGGTTAACATAATAAAGGAAGCGGAGAGGTGGGTTCATGTGGTTAAAAATCAAAAAGAGAAATTTGAAAGTACATGGGCAAAATGGGAACAGTGCGCCAGGGAGATAATGGAAGAGGGAAACATCAATGGGTAATGAAGGTATAAATGGAATAGTCATTAAGAATTAAGAAATAAGAAGATGAGCCCAGAAAGAGAGAGTTAAATATTGACATGACTTCTCTAATGCCAATTAAGTAAAGGGGGTGGGGGGTAAGATATGGTTACATGTTCTCATTTTCCGGGGTTTTTTTTTTTTTTTTCTTGTTCTTCCATCCACCCCGATTCCCCTAATAAACACTGAGTGGTGAGGGTGATGCGGGGTAGGGTTGTGTGTTTTTTTTTTTTTTCTTGGTAAATTATATAATTAGGAACTATATTGATTTATGATATGAGTTAGAAGAAGGGGGAATTCACTTTATAATTTAGTTTCATCATGTTTGTACGTTGGGGGGAAGAGCTGGGGTAAATTAATACTAAGGAAGGGGGTGGAGGGAAGAATGCACAATTTATTAATTATGGATTATAGTGATTTATGACACAAATTGAATAAGGGGGAAATTCATGTTATAATTTTATTTAAGCACATTTGGATAGGGGGGGAGGAGTTGGGTAAATTAATATTAAGGATGGGTGGGGTTCTTTTTTCCCCCTTTCTCATATGCACAAATTATATAATTTTGAATTATAGGGATTTATGACACAAATTAGAATAAGGGGGAAAACCACTCTATAATCTCATTTAATTACGTTTGCACGTTGAGAGGAAGTGCTGGAGTAAATTAATATTAAGGAGGGAGGGAGGGGATATCACGGATAGTAAAAAAAAAAAAATTTTTTTTTCTCTTTCACTTTATAATCAGGGCAAGTCACTTTATAATACTTAATAATCACGTTTGTACGTTGGGGGAAAGGAGTTGGAGTAATTAATACCAAGGATAGGGGTGAAGGGAGGAACTATAGATTTTAACAAAGAATTTTTTTTTTGTAATTTAATAATAATAATTAACATATCCCTATCAAGGATGAAGTGGAAATCTCCACCTATTATCATGACCCCCTCTGCTCTTTCCATAAGTTCCATTAGCAATTGTGTTCCTACTTTAATCTGACCTTGATTAGGTAAGTATATATTGATGAAAGTGTATTTTTTACCGTATATGACAAGTTTAAGTAATATTGCTCTTCCATCTCTATTCCTCCAATTTTCCAATACCTGATGAGGTAGTGACTTATGAATTGCTTAAAAACTCCCCTAGATTTTGAATAAACAAAGGAATCATGGTACCAAGTGGTGAAATATCTATTTTGTATGTTAGGTGCATGCAAAATGCGTCTCTTGAGCCGTATCAAAGTTTGAGAAGTGGGTCGGAGCCCTAGAGGGAATAAAGTTGATGTGCATAAAGTCATCTGTGAGCAGTGGCACTATCGGGGGGTTGGAGTCCTTAGATCTCTTGGGTTTGAGCTTCTGCCACAATGGGACAATCGGGCTCATGGGGAGTGTATGCTTCCAGGTTCCGGGAGCTGGTCCTGTTGGTGGGGAAGCAAGGGCTTGCAAGATGGGGCCTAGGTGTAGCAGTATTTTTTCTCCATCTGGGTATTTGGAGATCATGCAGGACTTATTCTTGCATGTAAACTTGAGGCTAAATGGAAATAGTCACCAGTATTTGATATCCTTTTGGGTCAGCACTGATAGAAGTGGTTTCAGTGACCTCTGAATAGTGGTTGGTGATAAGTCAGCAAATATCTGGATAGGGTTGGACTGGTGCATCAGCTGGGACACAGAGTGGGCTTGTTTCATTACCTCCTCCTTGACCATATAGAAGTGGGGCTTTACCACTATGTCCCTTGGGAGTCCGTTGGATCGAGATGGACCTAGGGCTCTGTGCGTCTGATCAAGTTCTAGCCTGTGATGTGGGATATCCGGGATGAGCTCTTGTATGAGGGAGTGAGTCGCAGCTGCAGGGTCAGTGACAGTCTCGGGATTCCTCGAGACTGTCACTGACCTTCTCGACCGATTTTCAAGATCATCTCTTTTAGTGTGGTCTCTAGTTGGTCTTGGAGGTCTTGTATACGGTCTGTATTTTAATTAGTCCTGGCTACAGTAGCATCCAGTTTACTTTCTATCACCTCCATGTGAGAGCCCAGCTTCTGTATATCAGCCCTAATCTCACCAGTTATTTTGGTTGCTGTGGAGGATAAGCCGCGGTCTAACAGCTCTGAGAACTTGCAATGTCAAAAGATAGATCAGAGTGTTGTGCTGAGAATGCCTCTCTGCTCTGATGCTGTGTGGGGTCTGCTTCCATGGGGGACAGTAATAGATCATCCATGGTATAGCCAATCAGGGATTCTGTGGACGCTGGGGAGGCAGGGATGTGGATGTGGGTACTCACGTGTCCTCCACTGTGTGGGCTGTGAGGCAGGGGGGTCCGGGGAGGCTCTGTCCTGCCATGTCTCAGTTCCATTTGCATGTGAGGCAGTGATGCGGTCACCATTTTTGATTTGTAGGCCGGCTCCCCGACCTGTGTTAATTGCGGTTCCAGGACTCGGCGGGCAGTTCCAGAGGTTATATATTGAATCCCCCTGTGTTCCCCCGGGAGTGGACGATGGATGGTGGTGGGTGTGTAGTCTGCTATGGGGGGGCACAGAACGACTGGAGCAGTGTGGAGCTCCCAGTCTACGTGGCCATCTTGTTCCTGGTTGATCCTATCCCCATGCGGAATCTGTGCCTAGTCACAGTCATCCTGGCCCCGGCCCATCAAACTGTAGGTCACCCGGAACTCCATCAACAGCACAGGTTGCAACAGCTCTGACCATGAGTCCCTGGGCCAGGCCTGCCATGTAGCAACTCTCTCTAACTAGCAAGAAAGTTCTCAATATCATTGGAGGGCAACATGGGCTGTATGAAGTCAGCTACTCAAATCTCAGCATTGTTTCTATAGGTAACAGCAGTCATCTCCTGCTTTGGCAAACTCTGTTTAGGCATGTATGAGCCTTGTCCTGTTGGTAACAACCCCTTCAGCTGCAGAGTTCTGTCTCTTGTCTTTTTAAAGTACTCTTTTTTTCTTAGAAGGCCCGATCTTCACAGTCACTCCACTGCACAGCTGCAGCACTCTTGCACATTTCAACCTGAAGTATTGTCTCAATAAGGGCTGATAAACACACATGATGCTTTCCTTGCAGGTGCACCACCTGCTGCACACATTGCAGAACAAAACAGTTTCTGGAAAACTCACTGTTCTGGCACGCAGGATCCGGAACTCCACTGTCTTGCCTGCTTCCTAGCACCAATTGTGGTATTGGGGAGATTATACATATGTGGCAGGTACTTTTCCAATGATTTACGCCAGCCCACTTTCATTAAATAGAAAGTTCACATAGACCTCAGTTCTTCCACATCAATATGTAACCTTTAAACAAGTCAAAGGTGTAACTTAACATGTGTAAATAAAGTTAAGAACTGAATATGCACTAGGAATTTCATGACTGTGTCATTTCTGTCTCAACATTTTAGTCCAGAAATAGAATCAAAAGACCGGTTATCGATCGGTGCTAGCATTAACTCGGATCATCCACTAGTTTTAAACACTCTTTTAAATAAAGCATTTTTTTATTTTTCTTGTTCGTATATAACTTTATTAACTAGTATCCAAACGGCATTGCCCACTCAAAGATGGCCGCGGTTTAAATACCTACTTGGTCTACAACAAAATGGAGTCATCTCCACTTCCTGTCCCAATGATATAAAGCCAACATGGCATTAGCCAATCCGGTGCCCTGATGAAGTCACGTGATGTGACGCAACGCGTAGGCACGTAACCGGAAATACGAGAACGCGGACCGGAAGTGACGTAGCGAGTATCGCAAACAAGCTGTCCCCACTGTTGTTTGGCACTTTTTTCATTTATTTTGATGTAAGCAGCCATTTTATTATATTTTATTAAACTCCTTGGCTTAAACCTACTACACTATTGGAGCCTTTTTGTTTCCTATCACCACCATATGGAGCTTATCCATTAGAGGAAGTGACACCACCCCGGAGATGGCCCAGGACGCCACTACCACCACCGGACTATAGCAACTACATATCTATTGAAAGCTACAGGCACTCATATTGTGCCAGGAAGGTGAGAGTTCTGGGAGCCCCGAGTGGGTGTCCTTTTCCACGAACAGTCACCAGATCACCTAGCAACGCATGTTCACCCACCAGTCACAAGTGTTATACTTTATGATTATATGATTTGTGTGATTTTATTAACACCTTAGTCACCTTGATACACGTTTTTTATGGACTTTCACTTTGTATTTATTCATTTAACTGTGTTATCTGAGTCAGGACTGTATTTTCAAATAAGCAGTTTTTTCACTTGATATTTAATTTGTTGTTTGCGCAGAAACACGTTCACAATCTGACACGATTGCACACATTTTAGTCCAGAAAACACTTTGTGACCCTAAATAAAGATGGCAATAGTTTTCACAGGCAAAGGTAGATTAACCACTTCCCGCCCAGCCTATAGCAGATTGATGGCCGTGAAGTGGTTCTGTTATCCTGACCGGCTGTCGTATGACGTCCAGCAGGATAACATGCTGGTGCGTGCCCACAGGGGCGCGCAGTTCGGCGATCGCGTCAGTCTGACACGGCGCATCTCTGATCGTGATAAGGAGCCTCTGTCAGAGGCTTCTTACCATGTGATCAGCTGTGACCAATCACAGCTGATCACCGCATAAACCAGGAAGTGCCGGTAAACGGCATTCCTCGGTTTGCGCTGACAGAGAGAGACGATTGGCAGCTCTCCCTGTCAGAAGGTGGGTCTGTTCTGATAATCAGCACATTGATTATCAGCACAGCCCCATCAGGTGTGCCAATAAGCTGCCAATCAGTACCCAGCAGTGCCCCAATAATAAAGCCTGCAAGTGTCCACCACAGTGCCAATCAGAGCCCACCACAGTGCCGATCAGTGCCCATTACAGTGCCAATCAGTGCCCAGCAGTAACACCTGTCAGTACCTCATCATCAGGGCTGCCCATCAGTGCCACCTATCAGTGCCAATCAATACCACCTAACAGTGCCAATCAGTGCCTCCTGTCAGTGACCATCACAGCCGCCTGTCAGTGCCCATCACAGCCGCTTGTCAGTGCCCTTCAGTGCCACCTATCAGTGCCCATCAGTGCTGCATATCAGTGCCGCCTATTGGTGCCCATCAGTGCTGCATATCAGTGCCGCCTATCAGTGCCCATCAATTCTACATATCAGTGCCACCTTATCAGTGCCAACTCATCAGGGCCCATCAGTGGCGCCTCATAAGTGCCCATCAGTGGTGCCTCATCAGTGCCCGTCAGTGAAGGGGAAAACAAAATTTTATGACAGAAACTAAGAAAAACTTTTTTTCAAAAATGTTGGTCTTTTTTAGTTTGTTTAGCAAAAAATAAAAACCCCAGAGGTGATCAAATACTACCAACAGAAAGCTCTATTTGTGGGAAGAAAATGACAAAAATTCAGTTTGGGTACAGTGTTGCATGACCGCACAATTGTCATTCAAAATCTGACAGCGCTGAAAGCTGAAAATTGTCCTGGGCAGGAAGGGACGAAAGTGCCTGGTATTGAAGCGGTTACGTTAATATTGTGGGGGAGTAGTGATATCTTGTTTGGAGGCTACATAATTACATATATAGTTACATAGTAGGTAAGGTTGAAAAAAGACACAAGTCCATCAAGTCCAACCTATGTGTGTGATTATATGTCAGTATTACATTATATATCCCTGTATGTTGCAGTTGTTCAGGTGCTTATCTAATAGTTTCTTGAAACTATCAATGCCCCCTGCTGAGACCACTGCCTGTGGAAGGGAATTCCACATCCTTGTCGCTCTTACAGTAAAGAACCCTCTATGTAGTTTAAGGTGTAAACCTCTTTTTCTTCTAATTTTAATGAGTGGCCACAAGTCTTGTTAAACTCCCTTCTGCAATAAAGTTTTATCCCTATTGTGGGGTCACCAGTATGGTATTTGTATATTGAAATCATATCCCCTCTCAAGCGTCTCTTCCCCAGAGAGAATAAGTTTAGTGCTCGCAATCTTTCCTCATATCCTCCAGACCCTTTATTAGCTTTGTTGCCCTTCTTTGTACTCACTCCATTTCCAGTACATCCTTCCTGAGGACTGGTGCCCAGAACTGGACAGCATACTCTAGGTGCGGCCGGACCAGAGTTTTGTAGAGTGGGAGAATTATCCTGTTTGCTTTGTTAGCAGCAGCTTGGCATTGCATGCCACTGCTGAGATTATCATCTACTAGGACCCCCAGGTCCTTTTCCATCCTAGATCCCCCCAGAGGTTATCCCCCCAGTGTATAGATTGCATTCATATTTTTACACCCAAATGCATTATTTTACATTTTTCTACATTAAACCTCATTTGCCATGTAGTTGCCCAACCCATTAAATTGTTCAGATATTTTTGCAAGGTTTCCACATCCTGCAGAGACGTTATTGCCCTGCTTAGCTTAGTATCGTCCACAAATACAGAGATTGAACTGTTTACCCCATCCTCCAGGTCGTTTATGAACAAATTAAATTGGATTGGTCCCAGCACAGAACCCTGAGGGACCCCACTACACTCTCAGATCATTTCGAGTACTCCCCATTTATCACCACCCTCTGAACTCACCCTTGTAGCCAGTTTTCAATCCATGTACTCACCCTATGGTCCATGCCAACGGACCTTATTTTGTACAGTAAACATTTATGGGGAATTGTGTCAAATGCTTTTGCAAAATCCAGATACACCACGTCTACGGGCCTTCCTTTATCTAGCTGGCAACTCACCTCCTCATAGAAGGCAAGAACGATTCTTCATGAAATCCTGATTACAGCTAATGATACCATTCTCATTACTAAAATCTTGTATATAGTCCCTTATCATCCCCTCCAAGAGTTTACATACTATTGATGTTAGGCTTACTGGTCTGTAATTCCCAGGAATGTATTTTGGGCCCTTTTTAAATATTGGTGCTACATTGTCTTTTCTCCATCAGCTGGTACCATTCCAGTCAGTAGACTGTCAGTAAAAATTAGAAACAATGGTCTGGCAATTATTTGACTGAGTTCCCTATGTATCCTCGGGGGCAAGCCATCTGGTCCCGGTGATTTATTAATGTTAAGTTAACCAAGTCTAATTTTAATTCTGTCCTCTGTTAACCGTGGAGGTGCTTCCTGTGATGTATCATGAGGATAAACACTGCAGTTTTGGTTACTGAAGCCCCCTGATTCCCTCATGAAGACTGAGGAGAAGAATAAATTTAATACTGTAACAAGCCCCTTGCTCGCTCGGTTCCACTCTCCCGACACTCCTCTGCAGCTATTGAATCAGATTGCAACGTCTGATGGTTCGGTCATCCAATGCTCCGGGATTAGAACTTCAGCTATGTGCCATTCTAACCCAGTTGTGATAGCTCAGAACAAACACCAGGCAGGTTGTATGTAAGTTCAAACAGGAATCTGTTTTATTCAAAAATACTTGCTCTTTTATACACTAACAGTGGAGGTGCATACATCCGGCTCATATTACTCTAACAATACACCTGTAACCTAATTAACCTAATTAACATGGGCTAATTAACTAATCCCTTTAGACAGCCTAGATGACTCAGACATGACCTTTAGGCCAGACTGGCCGTCTTGTAGCTTAGAACCCCCAATCAACATTATCACAATAGCAGAGTTAATTAAACACAAACCACAAAAGGGATCTAATGACTCTTAGATCCCATACTAGAGACTTATTTACAATACACATTTTAGCAGACAACCACAGGTAGCTGGAATTGATGACATTAGCATTTAACAGTAGGAGTCCCAACGGTATGAATCAGTCACTATTCCAATATCGCAAATCCAGGGTCCCCAGAGTCTGTGTGTCCTGGGGGATCAGGACCCGAAT
Source organism: Aquarana catesbeiana (assembly GCF_042186555.1). Taxonomy (NCBI): domain Eukaryota; kingdom Metazoa; phylum Chordata; class Amphibia; order Anura; family Ranidae; genus Aquarana; species Aquarana catesbeiana. The sequence goes on along the minus strand of NC_133332.1, from coordinate 135,121,138 downwards.
CCACAGTAATACCACCTCAAGGGTCCCCAGGCATACAGCTCACAAAGAGCACAGTTCCCCCAAATGCAAGGGCCCACGATCGATCGGCAAGAGGCTAGCATACAGTCCCCTCCAAAAGTCTCTCTCCCGGCTAGGTCTGTCACAAATACCTTCGCCATCTCCCCATCCTTTGTAACCAGATGTCCTTCCTCATTCTTTATGGGGCCAATATGATCTGTGAAAAAAAAGAGAAAAAGGAAAAATCTCTGTGCAAAGGATTAGGTACTAAATAAAGAGTTGAAGGGGGTTAATAGAACTGCTGCCTCTACCAATTACTACCACTAAGTGGAGCAATATCACATGATAGAAAACAAAGTAGATATGGCGCTGTTCTACTGCTAACAAATTGTGGTGTAAAAATACATAAGCTACTTCCTTTGGAAAGATCCTAGAGACTAAGGAGATATTACACTGTGTAATTGTAAGTGTTACCAATGTGCATCAATTGTATAATAGCCAGTACTAAGGACAGTCTTTTTCCTAAATTGCTACACATTGGCACTAGGGATGAGCTGAACACCCCCCAGTTCGGTTCGCATAAGAACCTGCGAACGGACCGAAAATTTGCACGAACGTTAGAACCCCATTGACGTCTATGGGACTCGAACGTTCAAAATCAAAAGTGCTCATTTTAAAGGCTAATTTGCATGGTATTGTCCTAAAAAGGGTTTGGGGACCCAGGTCCTACCCCAGGGGACTTGTATCGATGCAAAAAAAACTTTTAAAAACGGCCGTTTTTTCGGGAGCAGTGATTTTAATGATGCTTAAAGTAAAAAAAAAAGTGAAATGTTCCTTTAAATATCGTACCTGGGGTGTGTCTATAGTATGCCTGTAAAATGGCGCTTGTTTCCGTGTTTAGAACAGTCCCTATATACTCTGAACAGCAGTATACAGGCGGTGCAAACAAGACAGGGACTGTAGGTTTGTTGTTAAGTAGAATCTGTTTGTAATTTTTAACGGGTACATTTTTAACGTGTTTAGCTCAAGCCAAAAAATCTTTTTTAAGCTTTTTGGAAAACATAGTGAAGGGTTATCACCCCTGTGACATTTGTTTTGCTGTCTTTCCTCCTCTTCAGAAGATTTCACCTCACTTTTTGTCCCAATGACAAATGTTTTTTGAAAATTTGGTTTTTTTTGTGGAACAAGGATTGGAAAGCATGAGTGGAAAGGAGAAATGTTTTTCCCATATTAACTCTTACAGGAGAGAATTTCCCTTCCTAGGGGTAGATTTCATCTCACTTCCTGTTGTCTCCTTCCGTTTGCAAGTAGGAGTCGTTTGTAAGTTAGATGTTTGAAAGTAGGGGCCTGCCCTATATACTCAGCAGAAATTTGGGCCTTAGGTGTTGTTGTGGCCACAACACTGTAAGCCCTCACAGGGCCCTGCTGTGAAATATTAGATCAAGAATTGTAATTACATGCCCCTGTTGAACAAGGGCAGAAAAATTGGGCCTTTGGTGGTGATGGTGGTGGTGCTAGTGCCACAACACTGTAAGTCCTCACTCGCTCTTGGTGGGTGCAGAAATGGGCCCTGCTGTGAAATATTAGATCAAGAATTGTAATTACATGCCCCTGTTGAACAAGGGCAGAAAAATTGGGCCTTTGGTGGTGGTGGTGCCACAACACTGTAAGTCCTCACTCGCTCTTGGTGGGTGCAGAAACGGGCCCTGCTGTGAAATATTAGATCAAGAATTGTAATTATATGCCCCTGTTGAACAGGGGCTGAAAAATTAGGCCTTAGGCACTGGTGCTGGTGCCACAACACTGCAACCCCTCACAGATACTCTAGTTGGAACGCAGAAATGAGCCCTGCTGCAAAGTATTCCATCAAAAATTGTAATAACACGCCCCTGTTAAACAGGGGCTGAAAAATTGGGCCTTAGGCACTAGGGATGAGCCGAACACCCCCCTGTTCGGTTCACACCAGAACATGCGAACAGGAAAAAAGTTCGTTCGAACACGCGAACACCGTTAAAGTCTATGGGACACGAACATGAATAATCAAAAGTGCTAATTTTAAAGGCTAATATGCAAGTTATTGTCATAAAAAGTGTTTGGGGACCTGGGTCCTGCCCCAGGGGACATGGATCAATGCAAAAAAAAGTTTTAAAAACGGCCGTTTTTTCAGGAGCAGTGATTTTAATAATGCTTAAAGTCAAACAATAAAAGTGTAATATCCCTTTAAATTTCGTACCTGGGGGGTGTCTATAGTATGCCTGTAAAGGGGCGCATGTTTCCTGTGTTTAGAACAGTCTGACAGCAAAATGACATTTTGAAGGAAAAAACTCATTTAAAACTACCCGCGGCTATTGCTTTGCCGACAATACACATAGAAGTTCATTGATAAAAACGGCATGGGAATTCCCCAAAGGGGAACCCCGAACCAAAATAAAAAAAAAAAAATGACGTGGGAGTCCCCCTAAATTCCATACCAGGCCCTTCAGGTCTGGTATGGATATTAAGGGGAACCCCGGCCAAAATTTAAAAAAAAAATGACGTGGGGTTCCCCCTAAATTCCATACCAGACCCTTCAGGTCTGGTATGGATTTTAAGGGGAACCCCGCGGCAAAAAAAAAAAAAAAAAACGGCGTGGGGTCCCCCCAAAAATCCATACCAGACCCTTATCCGAGCACGCAACCTGGCAGGCCGCAGGAAAAGAGGGGGGACGAGAGTGCGGCCCCCCCCCTCCTGAACCGTACCAGGCCACATGCCCTCAACATTGGGAGGGTGCTTTGGGGTAGCCCCCCAAAACACCTTGTCCCCATGTTGATGAGGACAAGGGCCTCATCCCCACAACCCTGGCCGGTGGTTGTGGGGGTCTGCGGGCGGGGGGCTTATCAGAATCTGGAAGCCCCCTTTAACAAGGGGACCCCCAGATCCCGGCCCCCCCCTGTGTGAAATGGTAAGGGGGTACAAAAGTACCCCTACCATTTCACTAAAAAACTGTCAAAAATGTTAAAAATGACAAGAGACAGTTTTTGACAATTCCTTTATTTAAATACTTCTTCTTTCTTCTATCTTCCTTCATCTTCTTCTTCTGGTTCTTCTGGCTCTTCTGGTTCTTCCTCCGGCGTTCTCGTCCAGCATCTCCTCCGCGGCATCTTCTATCTTCTTCTCCTCGGGCCGCTCCGCACCCATGGCATGGGGGGGAGGCTCCCGCTCTTCTCTTCTTCTTCATCTTCTTCTCTTCTTCTCTTCTTCTCTTCTTCATTTTCTTCTCCGGGCCGATCCGCATCCATGCTGGCATGAAGGGAGGCTCCCGCTGTGTGACGGCGCTCCTCGTCTGACAGTTCTTAAATAACGGGGAGCGGGGCCACCCGGTGACCCCGCCCCCCTCTGACGCACGGGACATGACGGGACTTCCCTGTGGCATTCCCCGTGACGTCACAGGGAAGTCCCGTCAAGTCACCGTGCGTCAGAGGGGGGCGGGGTCACCGGGTGGCCCCACCCCCCGTTATTTAAGAACTGTCAGACGAGGAGTGCCGTCACACAGCGGGAGCCTCCCTTCATGCCAGCATGTGTGAGGAGCGGCCCGGAGAAGAAAATAAAGAAGAGAAGAAAAGAAGAAGAGAAGAAGATGAAGAAGAAGAGAAGAGCGGGAGCCTCCCCCCATGCCATGGGTGCGGAGCGGCCGAGGAGAAGAAGATAGAAGACGCAGCGGAGGAGATGCTGGACTAGAACGCCGGAGGAAGAACCAGAAGAGCCAGAAGAACCAGAAGAACCAGAAGATGAAGGAAGATAGAAGAAAGAAGAAGTATTTAAATAAAGGAATTGTCAAAAACTGTCTCTTGTCATTTTTAACATTTTTGACAGTTTTTTAGTGAAATGGTAGGGGTACTTTTGTACCCCCTTACCATTTCACACAGGGGGGGGCCGGGATCTGGGGGTCCCCTTGTTAAAGGGGGCTTCCAGATTCCGATAAGCCCCCCGCCCGCAGACCCCCACAACCACCGGCCAGGGTTGTGGGGATGAGGCCCTTGTCCTCATCAACATGAGGACAAGGTGTTTTGGGGGGCTACCCCAAAGCACCCTCCCAATGTTGAGGGCATGTGGCCTGGTACGGTTCAGGAGGGGGGGGGCCGCACTCTCGTCCCCCCCTCTTTTCCTGCGGCCTGCCAGGTTGCGTGCTCGGATAAGGGTCTGGTATGGATTTTTGGGGAGACCCCACGCCGTTTTTTTTTTTTTTTTTTGGCGCGGGGTTCCCCTTAAAATCCATACCAGACCTGAAGGGTCTGGTATGGAATTTAGGGGGAACCCCACGTCATTTTTTTTTTTTAATTTTGGCCGGGGTTTCCCTTAATATCCATACCAGACCTGAAGGGCCTGGTATGGAATTTAGGGGGACGCCCACGTCATTTTTTTTTTTTAATTTTGGTTCGGGGTTCCCCTTTGGGGAATTCCCATGCCGTTTTTATCAATGAACTTCTATGTGTATTGTCGGCAATGCAATAGCCGCGGGTAGTTTTAAATGAGTTTTTTCCTTCAAAATGTCATTTTGCTGTCAGACTGTTCTAAACACAGGAAACATGCGCCCCTTTACAGGCATACTATAGACACCCCCCAGGTACAAAATTTAAAGGGATATTACACTTTTATTGTTTGACTTTAAGCATTATTAAAATCACTGCTCCTGAAAAAACGGCCGTTTTTAAAACTTTTTTTTGCATTGATCCATGTCCCCTGGGGCAGGACCCAGGTCCCCAAACACTTTTTATGACAATAACTTGCATATTAGCCTTTAAAATTAGCACTTTTGATTTCTCCCATAGACTTTTAAAGGGTTTTCCGCGGCATTCGAATTTGCGGCGAACACCCCAAATTGTTCGCTGTTCGGCGAACTTGCGAACAGCCAATGTTCGAGTCGAACATGAGTTCGACTCGAACTCGAAGCTCATCCCTATTAGGCACTGGTGCTGGTGCCACAACACTGCAACCCCTCACAGATACTCTAGTTGGAACGCAGAAATGAGCCCTGCTGCAAAGTATTGCATCAAAAATTGTAATTACACGCCCCTGTTAAACAGGGGCTGAAAAATTGGGCCTTAGGCACTGGTGCTGGTGCCACAACACTGCAACCCCTCACAGATACTCTAGTTGTAACGCAGAAACGAGCCCTGCTGCAAAGTATTGCATCAAAAATTGTAATTACACGCCCCTGTTAAACAGGGGCTGAAAAATTGGGCCTTAGGCACTGGTGGTGGCGCCCAGAACCAAAAATGTTCTTACAAGCTATCAGCATGATGATTGAGCAGGAAGAGGATAATTACTCAGGGATAGTCACTCAGCATCAGCATAGGCAGTCTTTGAAGGTATCTGAGATTTCAAAAAAAATTATTCGTTTACATCAGCATCAGGTGCTTGGCAGCTGGTGGTGATCCAAGACTGATTCATTTTAATAAAGGTCAGTCGATCGACCGAGTCGGTGGAGAGACGCACCCTGTGATCGGTTACAAAGCCTCCAGCAGCACTGAATGTGCGTTCCGAAAGAATGCTGGATGCAGGACAGGCCAGTAGCTCAATTGCATACTGTGCAAGCTCTGGCCAGTGATTCATCCTCAAGACCCAGTAACCCAGAGGATTTTTGGTGGGAAAGGTGTCCAAGTCAGATCTTGCCCCTAGGTATTCCTGCACCATGTAAAACAGACGCTGGCGATGGTTGCTGGAACCGATCATACCTTGGGGCTGCGGACCAAAAAATTGTCTGAACGCATCGGTCAGACGGCCACCTTCTCCACCGCTCCTTCTTTGACTGACCGAAGCCTCAGCAACACGTTGTCCAGAAACAGGAGTTTGTAACCTCCCAGTCTCTGGGAACGCGTTGCACAGACCTTTTTGCAAGGCCTCCCGAAGATGTTTCATCCTCTGCTCCCTCTGCGATGGCAAGATAAGGTCCGCAACCTTACCCTTGTAACGTGGATCAAGGAGGGTTGCCAGCCAGTATTGGTCCTTCTCCTTGATACCACGAATATGAGGATCCTTACGCAGGCTTTGCAGGATCAGGAAGGCCATTCAGCGTAGGTTTGCTGAGGCAATCGGTCCGGAGTCCTCTGGGTCACTAAGGACGACATGGTCCGCAGCCACCTCCTCCCAGCCACGTACAAGTCCATGTGTTTCTTGGGACTGATCCCTTAAAGACTGCTGCTGATGCTGAGTGCCAGGCTCCACCTCCATACTGACACAATCTTCCTCCTCCTCCTCCTCTTCCTGTGTGATCGGCGGGCACACGCAGGAACACTGTCTGGATAAAGGGGGCCTTGAGAGCTAAGGAAGTCCTCCTCTACCTGCCTCTGTTCTGCCTCAAGTGCCCTGTCCATTATTCCACGCAGCGTGTGCTCCAACAGGTGGACAAGGGGGACAGTGTCACTGATGCATGCACTGTCACTGCTCACCCTCCTCGTGGCCTCCTCAAATGGTGACAGGACAGTGCATGCATCCCTGATCATGGCCCACTGGCGTGGGGAAAAAAAACCAAGCTCCCCTGACCCTGTCCTGGTGCCATAGTCGCACAGGTACTCATTGATGGCCCTCTGCTGCATGTGCCGCCGCTGCAGCATGGCCAACGTTGAGTTCCACCTGGTTGGCATGTCACAGATTAGGCGGTTCTTGGGCAGGTTAAACTCCTTTTGGAGGTCCGTCAGCTGAGCACTGGCATTATATGACCGGCGGAAATGCACACAGACTTTCCTGGCCTGCCTCAGGACATCCTGTAAGCCTAGGTACCTGCCCAAGAACCGCTGCACCACCAAGTTAAGGACGTGAGCCAAACAGGGCATGTGGGTCATTTGTCCCTGTCGGAGGGCAGAGAGGAGGTTGGTGCCATTGTCACAAACCACCATTCCTGCCTTAAGTTGGCGTGGCGTCAACCACCTCTGAACCTGCCCCTGCAGAGCTGACAGAACCTCTGCCCCAGTATGGCTCCTCTCCCCCAAGCACACCAGCTCAAGCACCGCATGGCATCTTTTGGCCTGCGTACTTGCGTAACCCCTTGAACAGCTACGGAGCACCGCTGGTTCCGAGGACAAAGCACAGGAAGAGGCCATGGAGGAAGAAGAAGAGGAGGGGGTGGAGGAGAGAGGTGTGTCACAATCATTAGCATTTTGGAGGCGTGGTGGCGGAACAACCTCCAACACTACTGCACCTTGTCCTGCATCCTTCCCAACTGCCAGCAGAGTTACCCAATGCACCGTGAAACTTAGGTAACGTCCCTGTCCATGCCTGCTGGACCATGAGTCAGCGGTAATATGCACCTTACCGCTGACCGCCCTGTCCAGCGAGGCATGGACATTGCCTTCCACGTGCCAGTAGAGAGACGGAATCGTGGCGTTTGGGTACCTGCCACTGAGGAACCGCACATTCCACAAACTCACGGAAGGGGGCAGAGTCTACCAACTGAAAAGGCAGCAGTTGAAGTGCTAGCAATTTTGCCAAGCTAGCATTCAACCGCTGGGCATGTGGATGGCTGGGAGCAAACTTCTTTCGGCGGTGCAGCAGCTGGGGCAGGGAAATTTGCCTGGTACAATCTGACGTCGGTGTACCAAAAGCAGATTGCCCACAAGTACTTGGCTGTGACACACCTAATTCTACACCTTCATTCCTCTCAGTGCAGGTCTCAGAGAGGACTGAAGGTATAGTGGGGTTGGAGATCTCAGCTGATGAGGAGCAAGGAGAGGTCCTCTTTGTTCTTTGGTGTGGGTCTTTTAGATATGATTGCCAAGGAACTGCATGGCAGGTCAACATATGTCTGGTCAAGCATGTGGTACCCAAGCGGGAGATGTTTTGGCCACGCGAGATACGCTTGAGACATATGTTGCAAATAGCAGCGGTGCGATCTGATGCACTCTCCTCAAAAAAGGCCCACACCAAAGAACTTTTTGAATAATGCACAGAGACTGCAGCGCCCTGCACATGTGGAGCTTTGGGGTGTGATGCAGTCAAGGTGTTGCCCTTAGGCTGGCCCCTGGAGGGCATCCTGCCTTGTTGGTGATGTGCCGCCTCCTCCTTCTCCGCTCTCCTATCAGGCACCCACGTTGAGTCAGTGACCCTTATCATCCCCTCCCTCCTCATCACTGGAGCAAACCTGGCAGTATGCTGCAGCAGGGGGAGCATGACTGCCAGATTGCTGTCCTTCTTGGGCACCCCCTCTGTCCGTGCTCATGTTACTGCCTTCATCGAGCACAGTATCATCATCAGAGCCTTCCAAACGCTGGGCATCCTCCTGGAGCATGTACCCAACACTGTGGTCAAACAGTTCGAGGGACACCTCAGGAGAACATGGTGGGGCTAGGGAAGGAGTCACTGATGACATTGAGCCAAGGGAAGAGGCCAGTGCTTTGCCAGACAAAGTACCCTGGGCATGGGTGAGAGAGGATGAGGAGGATGAGGACGGCTTGGTCATCCACTCAACCAAGTCTTCCGCATGTTGCGGCTCAACACGGCCTGCTGCCGAAAAAAAGGCCAAGCGTGTCCCCCGGCCACGTGCTGATGAGGATGCACCGTCTCCACGACCAGCACTAGACACAGAGCCTGCTTGCCCTCTCTTATTGGCTTGTGACTGTCTGCCTCTCCTTCTTGGCCTTCCAGACATACTAATGGCCTGTAGCTGCACTAAGCTGGGATATATATATATATATATATATATATATATACTGATACTGCAGCTAGCAAAATCAACTGCCTGCCTGTAGTATGAGAACACCAACCTTCTACAGGTAGCTTTAGCTGAACACTGTGCAGAGCTCGCAAAAAAATAACTTGTAGGTTTAGCTGAACACTGTGAGGAGGACGCACCACACTAACTTGTAGTTTTAGCTGAACACTGTGAGCAGGACGCACAGCACTAACTTGTAGTTTTAGCTGTACACTGTGAGCAGGACGCACCACACTAACTTGTAGGTTTAGCTGAACACTGTGAGGTAGACGCACCACACTAACTTGTAGTTTTAGCTGAACACTGTGAGGTGGACACACCACACTAACTTGTAGTTTTAGCTGAACACTGTGAGCAGGACGCACAGCACTAACTTGTAGTTTTAGCTGTACACTGTGAGCAGGACGCACCGCACTAACTTCTAGGTTTAGCTGAACACTGTGAGGTGGACGCACCCCACTAACTTGTAGGTTTAGCTGAACACTGTGAGCAGGACGCACCCCACTAACTTGTAGTTTTAGCTGAACACTGTGAGCAGGACGCACTGCACTAACTGTAAATAGTCTAGCTGCCTGACTGTGGTACTAATAGGATCAAAAGAACACCAGCAATTTTCTTCAGGTAGCTGTAAATACTGTAACAAGACAAGCCTGCCTGTCAGTAAGAAGATAACAGGAACGGATCTAGCTGAACACTGTGAGCAGGATGTACTGCACTAACTTGTTGCTTTAGATGAACACTGTGCAGAGGTCTCACTACACTAATTAGTAGGTTTAGCGGAACACTGTGAGCAGGACGCACAGCACTAGCTTGTAGTTTTAGCTGAACACTGTGAGCAGGACGCACCGCACTAACTTCTAGGTATAGCACTAACTTGTAGGTTTAGCTGAACACTGTGAGGTGGATGCACCACACTAACTTGTAGTTTTAGCTGAACACTGTGAGCAGGACGCACTGCACTAACTGTAAATAGTCTAGCTGCCTGACTGTGGTACTAATAGGATCAAAAGAACACCAGCAATTTTCTTCAGGTAGCTGTAAATACTGTAACAAGACAAGCCTGCCTGTCAGTAAGAAGATAACAGGAACGAATCTAGCTAAACTGAATACAGTGTGTATATATATATATGCAAGACCTGGGATGCATATATATACACAATACACTGTAAGTGCAGCTAACTGACTGACTGTTCTGCCTAATCTATCTAACTCAAATCAAATGACACTGTCTGTCTCTCTCTCTCTCTATCTATGAACGCTGGAACACACACTACACAGGGCCGCCGTGCAGGCGGCCTTATATAGTGTGGGGCGTGTGCTAAATCCCCTGAGCCATAATTGGCCTAAGCCTCCTTGGCTTTGGCCAATTACGGCTCTCTGTTCAGACGGCGCTGTGATTGGCCAAGCATGCGGGTCATAGTGCATGCTTGGCCAATCATCAGCCAGCAATGCAGTGCGATGCCGCAGTGAATTATGGGCCGTGACGCGCCACACGAATTTAGCGCGAACGTCCCATATCGGCGAACGGGCGAACAGACGATGTTCAAGTCGAACATGGGTTTGACTCGAACACGAAGCTCATCCCTAATTGGCACATACTGTGGATGCTTTTAACTCCAGGAGGGGGAAAAGGATCTGGTGAGTGCAGCCGCAATAGGAGCACAAACTAAGACATGCACGGTGTGTTCACTCACTGAAAAGATTAGAAAAGAGGATTTTCTTCACGGGCACAGGAGCACTTTATAATCCGCATTTATTTATTTTATTTTTGGTGTTTTAGTGATGTTTTTCTATTAGTTTTATTTGAAATGGACATTATAGTAATGTAGACATAGGAGATCTACTTGCTGTTTGTAATAATAGCACTTCAGAACGTTTCAGCATGCATATTAATTGTAATTGCACCTTAGATTGTCTCAGTATGCACAACAATTTTATTTAGTGTTTTATTTTATCCTAACGGGTAATATATATATTGATTTTTTCACCAAGGATCACACACTTAGTTTGATTTTAGTTTCAATGTAAGACCACACTGTATTAGTATTTTTGGTTTAGTTTTATTTGGTATTATACAATTGATACACATTGGTAACACTTATGCCCCGTACACACGGTCGGATTTTCCGATGGAAAATGTCCGATCGAAGCGTGTTGTCGGAAATTCCGACCGTGTATGGGCTCCATCGGACATTTTCCATTGGATTTTCCGACACACAAAGTTGGAGAGCAGGAGATAAAATTTTCCGACAACAAAGTCTGATCGCGTCAATTCCGACCGTGTGTGGCCTGTTCCGACGCACAAAGTGCCACTCATGCTCAGAAGAAATTCCGACACGGAACAGCTCGGTCTGGTAAACTTAGCGTTCGCAATGGATACAGCACTTTCATCACGCTGCAATGTTAAAAATGGTTTAATACAGCGCACTCTCTTCTTCTTTATAATGTGACAAGAATTACCGTATTTATCGGCGTATAACACGCACTTTTTTCCCCTTAAAATCAGGGGAAAGTCGCAGGTGCATGTTATACGCCGATACCCTGCGATCCCGAGCTGTCAAAATTTCAAAATCGCCGACTGCGATTTGAAAATGGCGCCGCCGGCGCCGAAATACACAGAGCCGGTCCTCGGCTCTTTCCGGCGGCTCTCGTTTACTTTCGGCTCCACTCGTAGTCCCGAGCGGAGCTATCCGAACCTACTCGGATAGGTCCGCTCGGGACTACGAGTGGAGCCGAAAGTGAACGAGAGCCGCCGGAAAGAGCCGAGGACCGGCTCTGTGTATTTCGGCGCCGGCGGCGCCATTTTCAAATCGCGGTCGGTGATTTTGAAGCCCAGGAAGCAGGGACAGGGGATCGAAGGCTGCACTGGGGCAAGGCTGCATTGGGGAAGGCTGCACTGGGGAAGACTGCACTGACAAGGCTGCACTGGGGAAGGCTGCACTGGGGAAGGCTGCACTGACATGGCTGCACTGACAAGGCTGCACTGACAAGGCTGCACTGACATGGCTGCACTGACAAGGCTGCACTGGGGAAGGCTGCACTGAGAAGGCTGCAATGATGGGCATTTAAATGTAAGTTTTTTTCCCTTCAACTTCCCTCCTAAAAGTTTTTTTTTCCTTAAAATTCCCTCCTAAATTGGGGTGCGTGTTATACGCCGGTGCGTGTTATACGCCGATAAATATGGTAAGTAGTTTTGCTGCTCATATTCACACACATTTCTCACAAACTTATTTCTTTACTATTTATCGGGATTCCCTCAATATATTTTGATTTGTCACATCTGACAACATTATTTTTTATTTTTTTTTTGGTTTTTAAGTCCGATTATTTTTTTTTTGGTTTGTCTTTTTTTCGAGGCTTATTTTTTTGTTTTTGGGATTTTTATTTGTACTCCTGAAAATTTTTGTGTGTGTTTTTTGTGTCAAGTTACCACAACACCATTGATATGTCGTTCTATTTAATCTGTAGAAGATTGTTTGGTGGTGTTGTCCCTTGTTAATTTCACATTTTATGTTAGAAATGTACCTGAATCGTCACCAACAAACTGTCCTTTTTGGATGAAAACACACATAGGAGAGGATAATTTTCCTATAACTTTTATTAAGGGCTCACAACCAAACAAAGAGGGAGGCAATGCTGGAGAAACTGCAGAAATGGGTGAAGCCTTGGACCCCCAGGGCACACATCAATTATTTTCAAGGAAAATTGGTGGCCTAAGGAGTCCATATCTAAGGGAGGGCAGTCTGGTCCAGAAGTCCCAGAGATCCAGAAAGCAGCAGATGACATCTATGTCCTCAGGCTGTGGTCATACAAGAGACTGCAGCTTTTGTCAGACCAGACTGAACCCAGGGTCATCACTCTCTGGTCTTCCTTCCAAGCTTCCTTCCACGCGGTGGCTCTGGTGGTGGAGTTGTGGCAGCAGGAGGAGGAGGAGGAGGAGGATGGTCCAACTCAATCACGTTGGTCTTGGGTGTTAGTTCCCCACTCACCTCCTTAGTTAGGACTTTATAAAGAAGGTCCTCACACAGCTTGCGTTGACCCTCCTGCATGCCCTGCAGTTTTGTGGCAGCCATGCAGGCAAAGGCCTCTTCAGGAGTGGGGAAGGCTCGGAGGGACGCAGAAGACTCCTTAATGAGCCTTAGCGCTGAATCCTGCATGGGAGTCGTCTTCCTTGCTCTTTTATATGGAAGGCGGAGGGGAGGAACCTGCGATTCAGTCAGGCTGCGACTGGTCCCAGGCTTCTCTTGGCTGACACTTAGCCCCGCTTCCTCCTGGCTGACACTAATCCCCGCCTCCTCCTGACTGCCACATTCCACAACCTCCTCCTGGCTGAGGTCTTCCTGTGTATGAAAAAGGGACATAGTTTGAGTTTTTTATTCATCAATCACACACAATTGTCACCTCCTGACTGTTGCAAATTGAATGTTAACAAATATATCAGACTATCCTTCTGAGCCCAGCAGTTTTCTTTCTTGTCCCAATTTTGGGTGCCCACTACTGTCTATTGATATGTAAAACACTTTTTTCAATCAGCAATTAGTGATCAATAATAACATCTAGTAAACATCATTTAGTTATTGACCAGAAATCTGTAGAAGAATGCTATACCTGACTCCAGCTGGGCTCCTCCACTTCTTCCTGGCTGGAAGGCCCAGGTTGGACATCGGAAGCCTCAGCTGGGGTGGAAGGAAGAGTGGAAGGAAGAGTGGAGAGGGATTCCCTGACTTCAGTGTGGTCTGACAGAAATCGCAGTCTCTCATAGTACCAGAGCCTGGGGACATAAGCGTCATCTGCTGCAGCTCCGGACCTCTGGGAATCTGTGACCTTCTTGCGCTCCCTAAGATAAGTGCTCCTCAGGCCACCAATTTTGTTTTTTAAATAGGGGATGGTTGCTGTGGGGACCACCGGCTTCACCAACTCCAGCAGTGTATCCAGCGCTGCCTACCTCTTTTGTTTATTATTATAATGGGGGTGTCTCACCTGCCACAGACAGGGCAGCTCCCTGTATTTGTCTATGAAAAGGGGGAGGAAATTGTGGTCATTGAAGCCATCCATTTTCTCTGCAAGACACAACACAAGACAAACCCTAAGGTCAGGCCAAACTCTCCTAATCTTGTAAAAATATAGGCTTCAATTTCGAAGCAGTATAGGCCCAAGTTTAGACCTTCGTTATCACGATCGGCGCTTTCGATGCTCCTTCCTCCGCTCACAGATCGTACGTAATACGCACGCGTGTTACGCTTTATACACACTGCGCATGCGTGTAACTCCGCCTGCCCCTGATGTTCTTTCTAGTCTATTCCCCGCCCCTTTTCGTTCGGCGCAGTGGGGGAAGAGCACATGGCGGCGACACAGCAGGTGCGTGCTAATTATAGCAACGAGGAGGAGGAGGAAAGGCCGGAGCCTGAAACGTCTGGATCCAGGAGATTTAAGGCCTCAAATATGTCCTTTGGGGAGATGTTGGAGATGGTCAACATCTTGAAGAGGGCCGACTATGAGGGGAAGTATGGACCTTACCTCAACCCCAATGGTCGAAAGGCCAAGATCGTGGCGAAAGTGGTGAAGAGTCTGCACCGGCATTTCGGGGTATGACGATCGAAAGATCAGCTCAGGAAGCGGTGGTCGGACCTGAAATTAAGAGAACATGAGAAATACAGAAAGATCCGGAGAGTGCTGCAAAAAAGTAAGTAGTTGTCCTGTGTTCCTATTCTTTATGTTTATTACGTTCGTGCTGCTCCATGTGCTTTTCTTACAAGTCTACATTTTTACATGGCAAATTTAATGTTCATGGGTACATTATTCGTTCGTATCAAACATTTTTCTTTCGGCCTATAAAACACCATTGTTTAGGCCATATGCATTTAGCCACAATTTTTACGCCCTACTTGTCATAAACTATTTTGGTTGTGTAGATGGCTTTGTTACTAGAATGAAATGCAAACTAGATTCTGTGAAAGAAGAGGACACTCAGCAGCTGTTTTCACATCTGGACACTGGAGCACTAGTGTGGGACACAAGAACACCATTTTTATTAGGGGCCCACACAGGTGCTCCAGTGTATACTATAGGGGGGGCTACATCTGTGAAGCTTGTACCAAACAGATAAAGTATTGAAGCTTGACAAAGGACACTGAAAATGCCACATTTTGGAACTCTGCCAAAATAGACAATTGTACCCCACTTTCAAGCAATGTTTTCTAATTATAGTTCTGCCATCAAATCACTGTGTGCTAAGTATAGCATTTTTTTTTGACATAGGGGAGAAAAGACTCGGAGGACACCCCTCATCCGAGGAGAACACAGACCCCCCACCTCTGGAAGAAGGGGAAATCTCACCATCCCAAGAAGAGCAGGAGGAGGAAGACGTGGTGGAACTAGTCACCACAACAGGTGAGTGTCTGCGACCACAAGCTCAGGTAAGAGATGTATGACGGCATTTTTTTAATACCTTTTTTTTGGGTTTCTCTCTTTTTAGATGATCGTGATGTTGTGGATCCAGATCCTTTCACATCAGAAAGTGCCCAGATCCTGATCGGGGAGATCATGGGGTGTAATTTAGAATTGGAAAAACTCAATAAAAACATCAATGATGTTATTCAAAAAAATAAAAACATCATTGATGTTTTGGGGCGAATTTAAAACCCCTCCAAATCACTTTGTTTTTTTGTGTGCTCCAATGTTCACAATGTTTGAAAGATTTGTTGAAAAGCCTAATTTGGAGGATGCACACAGTGTGCCAACATGTGCTATCTGCCATCACGGGAGATCAATGGACGCGTTTTGGGGGTGCAACCCCTTCCTCAATAATAAAGTAGCTGAGAGGAAGGGGTTGCTCCCCCAAAACACGTCCCTTGATCCCCCATGATGGCAGCTAGCACATGTTGACATTGGTAAATTTGTGTGCATCTTCCAAATTTGCTTTTCCTGGGGTGACTTCACCCCATCTGAACGCAATAACAAACACAGTTCCTAAATACTCATGTCTGATATTGCCTTCAAGTTCTACCAAATGTGAACTTTGTAAGTTCAAGATTTTTGGCTTTCTTGTTGGTTTTACACATGCCTGTTTTAGCTTAAATGGACATTTATCTGTTTGATAATGCCCCCCCAAAAATTGTTATACCACAAACATGTTGTTTTGTTAGAAAAAACTTTTCTAAATGCACATGTGATTGTGCAGGTATTAAAGAGATTGTTAAGCAAGAATGTGTGGATTATTATGTCAACGCTAAAACACTTTGTTGGTGATGTCATTGCTGTTTTCTGTGAAAATGGGGGTTATTTCCTAAGGGCAAATCCTCTTTGCACTACAAGTGCAGTTTCAGTGCACTTGTAGTGCAAAGTGTCTTTGCCTTTAGTAAATAACACCCAACAGTGCTTTGTATAAGGTTACACAATCACGCCACTTTCTGGACTCAACACATTTCTGTCACGATCAGCTAAAACAAACACAAGCAGTAAATGTCCACAAAGATTTTCTTTTTTTTGCTTTTTTATTTGATAAAGGCTTCACAAATTGGCATATTGATGGCCCCCCTACCCGCAAAGAACTCCAGGTATCGTAACCGGACATCACGGGCACTCAGGGAGGGCAAGCCAGGACGTCCACTTTCAAGCGCCATCAGTGTTGTTTCATGGATCATTCCGGCCTCAGGCCCAACTGAGCCAGCATAGTTGGCGGAATGTTTGCGTTAAAAGTTATGGAGAATTCAGCACGCCAGGATTATATGATTAAGTTTATACTCCACCATATGGATGGGTGTCAGAAATAGGCGGAACCGGCTGGCCAGGATTCCAAATGTGTTCTCCACCACTCTTCTGACTCTGGCCAGCCTATTTCTGACACCCATCCATATGGCGTAAGTAAAAACCCTCTGTTCCGGGGTGAGGGTCCTCATAGGGAATGGCCGCATAAGGTGGTTCCCCAGCGCAAATGCTTCATCAGCAACGAACACGAATGGGAGTCCTTCCACATTGTCCTCTGGAGGTGGCAAGTCCAATCTGCCATTCTGGAGATGCCTGTAGAACTCCGTCTGGGTGATGACTCCACCATCGGACATCCGGCCATTCTTCCCCACGTCCACATACAAGAAGTCGTAATTAGCCGACACCACCACCAACATCACAATACTATTGAACCCCTTATAGTTGAAATAGTATGGGTGGTGGGACGATGTGGACGTGTTTCCCATCAATTGCCCCTCCGCAGTTAGGAAAGTCCCACCGCTCGGCAAAGTGGGAGGCCACAGTCTGCCATTCCTGTGGCGTGGAAGGAAACTGTTGAGGAAAACAAAAATAAATTAATATTTTTGCACATAAACCAGGCAAGCAGATTAGACACAAACATTCTTGGCCAACCTCCAGATAGCATTTATTAAGGGGAATTTAACAACACCAAAGTATAAGGTACACCTATCATATCCCCCCCCCATGGGCCATTTCTAACATTATGGGGGGTGTGGAAATCTTGGACAGGTAACCCTCTTCACTTCATTGAGAGATGAATGCCTAAATACAGGGTATTACTTGGAACAGCCCCTCCTTAGTTACACTATTGGCAGCCCACTGGACAGGTAAGAAGTGTCATAATACAAAGATATAAATACACACTGTACACATTTGAGCACATTTGGACATTCTGCTATTACCTATCAAGATAATAATAGGATATAAAAACTTTAAACAGTACCATTTGAAAGTATACAGGCAGGCCCTTGCACTGCATGCTTTGGGGAATTCATCCATAAATCTGACCACAAAAGAGATGGGCGTAGTGTGTATGGGTTTGGCAAAGTCAGCAGATAGATGATTGAGGATAGATAGAGAATTGGGATCAGCTGACTTAGCAGTTGGGGGAGGGAGGGTTACAAAAATGATTTGGGGACACCACAAAAAAAAGCCTCTGGCACTCTGCCTGAATTTAAAGCAAAAATCACATTTCAAAACATTTTAGGGGGTGTTTGGGGTAAAGCACTACTATGGAGCTGACAAAATACATTGTTAAGTGACTACATGAGGTGAATATAGGGCAGGAGAACATGCTGGGGAGGTTATTGAAGGCCAATCTGTATGAAGGACCTAAAAAATGAATTACATAAAAATCCAGCATGCATGAGAACAAAGGGGACATTCACAGCATATTCCAATCATGGTAATTAGGGAATGAGGAAAGAAATACAATATATTATCAATCATTCAATACAATAAAATGTGATATTAAAGGATAAAAATCTTACCTTCATATACTCCTTCTGCAGGACCTGGATGATGGCAGAACAGGTCTCTGGGATTATGATCCCCAGAGCCTGGGGGGAGATGCCTGTCGAGAACTTGAGGTCCTGCAGGCTTCTCCCTGTCGCCAAGTACCGCAGGGTAGCGAGCAGCCTCTGCTTCCGGAGTGATGGCTTGCCTCATGCAGGTATCCTGCCTGCTGATATAAGGGGTGAGCGAAGCCAGCAGACGGTGAAATACTGGGTCCGTCATCCTGAGAAAGTTCCTGAAATCATCAGGATTATTCTCACGGATCTCACGGAGCAAAGGCATATGAGAGAACTGGTCACGCTGAAGCAACCAATTCTTGGTCCATGAACTCCACCCCACCCTGTTCATGGACTTGACTTGTGTCAAGGTAAGGACCCCAACACCAAGCCCCCGCACAGCACGAACTCTACGAGGAGTACGCATACGCAACATGGCTAGAAAACGGTCGGCTGCTCAGAACGAAGTAACAGAACGCACTGAAGAACAGCAAGGCCTGTGAAGAGCGACCTGAAAAACAGTAACGAACGCACAAGAACACAATGACTACTTAAAGTCACGCGGAACTTGCTTGCACACACTGAAGAGCAGATACAAACCCACAAGCACAAACTGAACCGCAGAAAACGATCTGAAAACCACGAGTCTGAAAAAGCGCGAATCGTCTCTCACCAAACTTTTACTAATACGAGATTAGCAAAAGGAGCCCAAAGGGTGCTGCGCTTGGTTCTGAACTGGCCTTTTCTAGTCTCGTTGTACGTGGTGTACGTGACCGCGTGGTTGGCGATTGGAAATTCCGACAACTTTGTGCGACCGTGTGTACGCAAAACAAGTTTGAGCCAACACCCGCCGGAAAAAATCCTAGGATTTTGTTGTCGGATTGTCCAAACAAAGTCCGACCGTGTGTACGGGGCATTACAATTACACAGTGTAATATCTCCTTAGTCTCTAGGATCTTTCCAAAGGAAGTAGCTTATGTATTTTTACACCACAATTTGTTAGCAGTAGAACAGCGCCATATCTACTTTGTTTTCTAACAATATGGTCTGTCCTCTCCTTTCTACTGTTTACATACTTAAAGAATTTCTTGAGATTTTTTTTTACTCTCCTCCGCTATGCGTCTTTCATGTTCTATCTTAACCGTCCTTATTGCACCCTTACATTTCTTGTTGCATCCTTTATAAAGTCTGAATGCTGATGATGATCCCTCAACCTCGTATTTTTTGAAGGCCTTCTCCTTTGCTTTTATATGCATTTTTACATTGGAGTTAAGCCATCCAGGACTTTTGTTCACTCTTTTAAATTTATTACCCAATGGGATGCATTGGCTAATGCCCTTATTTAATATGCTCTTAAAGCAAACCCATCTCTCCTCCGTGTTCTTTGTTCCTAAGATTTTATCCCAATTTATGCCTTCTAGCAAGGTTTGTAGTTTAGGGAAGTTGGCTCTTTTGAAATTCAGTGTCTTTGTATTCCCCTTATGTTTCCTATTTGTGTGATTTATACTGAAGCCAATTGACCTGTGATCGCTGTTACCTAAAATGCCCCTTATTTCCACATCTGTGATCAGGTCTGTATTGTTGGTAATCAGTAGATCCAGTAATGCTTATTTCTAGTTGGTGCATCTACCATCTGACCTATAAAATTGTCCTGTAAGACATTTAGGAACTGGCGAGCCTTAGATAAATGTGCGGTTCCCTCTGCCCAGTCTATGTCTGGATAGTTAAAATCCCCCATTATGATAACAATTCCCATCCTGGCTGCTAATCCAAATTGTGATAGGAGATCTGTCTCCTCTTCCTCCCTCAGGTTAGAGGACCTATAGCATACTCCCAGTATTATTTTCCCCTTAGCTTCATCCCTTTGGAGCTCTACCCATAAGGATTCCACCTCCTCCCTAGCTCCTTTAGTGATGTCATCTCTCACATTCACTTGTACATTATTCTTGATGTATAGGCATACCCCTCCCCCTTTTCTACCCTCTCTATCCTTGCGATAAAGGGTATACCTTTGAATGTTTGCCAGCCAATCATGAGAGCTGTTGAACCAGGTCTCTGAAATTCCCACAAAATCCAAATCCTCCTCGTACAACAGTATCTCTAGTTCACCCATCTTGTTTGCCAGGCTCCTAGCATTTGTGAACATGCCACGTAGTTTAGACCGGTCACATATTATCCTCTTATTGGGTGTTCCGAGATTGCAACTAGGACTTGCTACTATACTTACCTTGGGTTTATGTGCTTTGGTCAACCTACCACTAATGCCCCCAATACTATCATCTGGAATATGTTCCATGCTCTACCTCTGGACCATCCCCCCCATCACTTAGGTAATACATATCTTCAAGTTTTACACTTTTACTTTACTTAGAATGCATTCAATTAACATGAAAAATGTATGTGATACTAAATCCACTTTAAAGTGGTTGTAAAGGTTGAAGTTTTTTTTACCTTAATGCATTATCTGCCATAAGGTAAAAAACCTTCTAATGTCAGCTCCCCCAAGCCCTCTAAATACTTACCTTAGACTGATTTCGATCCACCACTGTGCCTGAGAGCAAGATCACTGCTCTCTCTCTCTCTCTCCTGACTGGACAAGGAGGCAACAGCCAGAACTATTGGCTCCCGCTGCTGTCAATCAAATCCAGTGATGAGGAGGGGGAATGGACAAAACTGAACTCTGTGTGTCAATGGACAAACAGAGCAAGGCTTGAGGTTGAGCCAACATGTGGGCCACCATAGAAAGCGGCATCGTGTGGGGGCACACAGAGAGGGGGTGGAGCCCAGAGCACTGGTGGGGGACCCCAGAAGAGGAGGATAAGGGCTGCTCTGTGCAAAACCATCTACCAAAGTAGTAATAATTCTTGGATTGTTTTTTCTTGATAAGTAATAGCATTTTCACCTACAGTAATACAGATACGACCTAAAATATTACTAGTTCTTGACCTTGAACCAGATTAAACATGAGAAACTTATTTCTACATAAAAATGTTCCAACATTTAGATTGATGTGAAAAATTATTTTACAAGCTTTTACATTAATGCCGCATACACACAAGTGGACTTGCCAATGGGCTAAACTCTGTCGGCATTTCCGACGGAAAGATTTAGAACATGTTCTATATCTGAGTCCATCGGAATTGCTGACAGAAAAAGTTCAATGGGGCATACACACAGTCGGAATGTCCGATCAAAAGCTCCCATCTGACTTTTTTTGTCGGGAAGTCCGGCCGTGTGTACGTGGTATAACAGTTTATAAAAAGGCTTTTGAAGAGGCGCATGCACGGTGCTCTGTGACATGGATGCTTGATCACAGAGCTCCGTCCCTCTCCGAGCCTTCGGCTCCCCCAGCAAGGGACACACTCTCCCCCACACTCTAAGTTGGGACTGGATCACACGGCAACCCTCGGGCACAAATCCGGACGGATCAGTCCACCAAAACGGACTCCTTCAGCCTATTTTCACAGCCTTGTTAGAAGCCACGGAGACATCTAAGATGGCGGTGGAACGGCAGACTCACGATGCTGCACACACAGGCACAGCAGCTTCTTCTCCCTGGCGGACTGCTCTTTATAAAGAGGTATGTGGAGGGGCCCCTCTGCTTCAACCAATAATGGAACCTGAGTCTCCAGCTTCCACATTATCCCTGATTGATCAGATCCTGGATGAAATGAACATGCCATCCACTGTTTCAGCCTCACAACGGCCTGGCATAAAGCAACAGGATATGGGCCAGATTACCTCATATCCCCATGATATCACTATGCTCTTCACTAAATTCGCAGAAATGCTTGATAAAGCACTTGCTCAAACTGCTGCTAAAATCACCTCAGATATCACCTCAGATATTAAATCAGACCTTCACCTTTTGGGCTCTCGCATTGAGCATATTGAAAATAAAATGGACACCACAATTGATCGGGTCAATCAAAATACAGATCGCTTTCAAGAACTACATGAACAGTTGGAGGGGGCCATCGCCAAAGTTGATGACCTTGAAAATAGGTCCAGAAGGCTGAACTTCAGGATCAGAGGCCTTCCTGAGACTTTCACTGACATTCCAGAAGCAGTGCACTCTCTGATCAAAAACCTTATACCTGACATCAGACCCACAAATTGGAACTCGATCGGGCCCACAGAGCCCTTGGTCCCCCTCGCTTGGATGGTCTACCTCAGGACATTGTGGTGAAACCTCATTACTACAATGTTAAAGAGGAAGTCATGAGGAGAGCTTGCACCATACCTCAAATTCAGCTTCTGGGTCATACAGTTCAAGTTTATGCTGATATTTCTCCCTATACTATCCAGAGAAGGTGAGCACTCAAACCTCTTCTGACTGTCCTAACACAGAAAAATATTAAATACTGGTGGCTTTTCCCTCTGAGCCTGAAGTTTGAATATAACGGCAAGCCCTTCAAATTCTCTACACTCGCGGAAGGAGAACTTTTGCTGAAAAAACTGGGACTCCTGTCCACTGACCCAACTTCACCGATGCAATCATCTCCATCCAGCCTGCCTAAACAGCCGCCTCCATCTAGTCCTCTCACATCTACGTGGCAAACACCCAAGTACAAGAAAGCTAAGGAAGGCATTGCTACATTAACTAACAGACCCACTTGCTTTTTTCCCTTTCTCATCCCTTTTTTGGGATGCGGGCGTGCCTGGCCCCTTCAGCACTCAGGCCTCCCTGATCTCTTCAATTGTCCTCACTGCCCTGTGGTTCAAACTTCTCTTGCTGGATTCAGTACACTGCTACGGCCCCTCAGCTGTGGAACTTCCTTCTATATGACCTGATCGGGAACGTTTCCGAAATTACCCGTACTTTACCATCACATGTTCTGGATCTCTACATGGGATAAGACATAAACCTCCTGTAACATTCGGACTCTGGGAGCATGGGGAATATTAGCCTCCTTCTAAATATAAACCTCCCTAGGTCCTATAGGTGGTTCTTTTTCATTACAGACGTCATGGTCACTTGTTCCCCACCTTCAGTTACCAAGCAATATCTTAGCAGCTGCTTCACAAAAACATTTTCTCTAGAATCCCCTGAGTTGCCACCTCACCCACCCCACAGGCTCTCTGCTCCCTACCTCCTTCTTGGGACGGCTCCTCTCTGGTCTTGGGGGACGTTGATCCTTTTTGATCTTCTCTGTGTTTTTTGTTTGTTTTTTTGTTGTTTTTTTGCCCTTTGTGACCATTTTAGGTTTTGATCCTCCCTGAACCTACCTTTACAGGTTTAGTTATCAGTTATGGTTGGGGAGGGGAGTGTGTCCTAACATGTTATAGATTGTTTATTACCATTGTTTTCGTGGGTGCCGTGCATGGAGCAGCACCTTTGCACCTCCTCCTACACTCGGAGCCGGATTTCTTTTCTTCCTGCTCCTGGTTGGGATCTCCCCCACTAGTTGGGGGTACCATATTTGTATCTCGGGATATGGTGAACGCATTTCTCCCATATCCTTGGATCCTTCTCTCTTTTCCTACTATTCTTCTGCTCTCTTTCCCTCTTCTACCCTTTACTAACTTCATTCTTTTCAGTGACGTGTGCGGTCCCGCTCACCCGCAGGACCCGGGATCATGATCTAGTGGTCTTGAGGTCGGATCATGACCGCGAACCACCCCTCCGATGGAAGGTAGGTGATTGGGGTTTACTGGCTTCTCAACCTACACTGCTCCATGGCTGACCACACCACTTCTACACAGGCCCTGCACTTTGCTTCACACAATGTACAGGGGATTAACTCCCCAATTAAGCATTGGAAAGTCTTCCAATATTATCATGACCAAAAATTAGATATACTATTCCTCCAGGAAACACACTTACCAAAATCTTATGCTCCGTCTTTTATACGTGCCAAATTCCCTACGTTCTACCTTGCCAATTCTGACAAAAAAACCAAAGGGGTAGGTATTTTCTTTTCCCGCAAAACATAATTTTCACTGACCTCAGAATTTAGGGACCCTGATGGCAGATTCATTCTAGTGAAGGGACTCATTGATAACCAACTTTACTCCTTAATCTCATTGTATGCACCTAATCGAGGACAATCCAAATTTTTTCAATCCCTCTTTCTCACCCTAGCTCCAATGCTGGAAGGCATGGTCCTATATGGCGGAGATTCGAACATAGCATTTGATGCAGGAAAGGATAATTCCCGGCCCCCGGGAAAGGATGGTGTACGTCCCACCAGACAGAGTCTCAATGTAGCCAGACAGATTTTCCATCAGGGTCTGGTGGACGCCTGGAGGAAGCTAAATCCTGGGATTCGGGACTATACATACTATTGCAGTCCCCACAATACTTTTGCCAGAATTGATCACTTTTTCATTATGCAAAAACATACCCCGCTAGTGCGAAAAGCAATCATTAAGGACTCTGGTCGGACCACTCTTTCCTCCTCTTAATCATACACAAACCAATGACTCATCACCACGGGTTTCATTGGAAATTAAACACCTCACTACTTAGCAATCCCTCCCATGTCCTTGAAATTGAAAAAGATATCCAGGAATATTTCTTGCATAATGACCTTGATAATATCTCTCCCACCACATTGTGGGCGGCTCACAAAACCTATGTACGTGGTAAACTGATCCAAATGTCCACTAGAATAAGCAAAGCCCGCAAACTAGAAATAGCCAGATTGGAAAGGGAATTCTCATATTTAAGTAAACAACATAAACGTAATCCCACTTTGGGATCAGCAGCTAGTCTTGAATCTGCACGCACGGCTCTTAATTTGTCCCTCACAGCCATTGCTGAGAAAAGTTTGAGATGGGATGGAGGGAGGTTTTACCATCAAAAGGACAAGCTAGGAGCCATGTTGGCACACAGGCTGACTCCTAGGTTAAGGGTGCGTGCTTTACCTAAGATACAATTAAGCAATGGTTCCCTCTCCCAGAATCCCCAGAAAATTATGAAATCCTTTCATGATTTCTACCGTTCCTTATACAGTACTCATGTACTACAGCCTAGCCTAATTGACTCCTACCTCGGCTCACTGAAAATCCCTAAGCTCCGGGATCACCATAGGGACAACTTGGAAAACCCTATTTCAGCGGAGGAAGTTTCCCAGGTCATTCATAACCTTAAAAATGACTCTGCTCCCAGTCCGGATGGCTTTTCAGCCCCGTACTACAAACATTTTCCCCCGCTACTTTCTCCCTATCTAGCTTGCTTTTTTAATCAGCTTCGAGTCGGGGGACAATTGGACAAGATGCTCAATTCAACCTTCATCACAGTACTACCAAAACCAGGCAAGGACACTAGCTGCACAGCTAATTACCGGCCCATATCATTGACCAACAACAATCTAAAAATCTTAACTAAAATCTTAGCAAATAGAATATCCTCATTTATTAGCCTATATATTCATAGGGATCAGGTGGGCTTTATTCCTGGGAGACAGGGTCCAGATCAGATCAGGAGAGCTATAGACATAGTTTCATTACTAAAATCTGGCTGGGACAAGAGACCCCCTCAGCAGGGATTTGTGCTTTCACTGGATCTCATGAAAGCTTTTGACTCTGTCTCCTGGGCCTTCCTGTTCCCGATACTACAAAAGTGGGGTTTTGGTCATTCCTTTATGAATATAATAGAAGCACTATACTCCACTCCGGTAGCACAAATTAAAAGGCAGGGTTACTACTCGCATCCTTTCCCAATTTTAAATGGTACAAGACAAGGTTGCCCTTTGTCCCCATTGGTTTTTGCCGTAGTCATCGAGACACTGGCTATCGCCATCCGGGATAATCCGGACATACATGGAGTGCGTTGTGGCCCACAAACCCACAAATGCACTCTCTTTGCTGATGATGTGCTGTTTTTCATCACCTCACCACTTACATCTTTACCAAATATATGCAGGGTACTCGATGACTTCGGCAAGGTATCTGGCCTTAGGGTTAATTACTCTAAATCTATGGCACTAAACATTAACTTACCAACATCCATGATAGCCCTGTTCAAAAACATCTTCCGGTTCGGATGGGGCGAGACAATGATCCCCTATCTGGGTATCAATCTTACAGCATCATTTGACAATCTCTATAATG
This sequence comes from Aquarana catesbeiana, assembly GCF_042186555.1. Classification (NCBI taxonomy): domain Eukaryota; kingdom Metazoa; phylum Chordata; class Amphibia; order Anura; family Ranidae; genus Aquarana; species Aquarana catesbeiana. Next base: position 135,095,140 of record NC_133332.1, on the reverse strand, counting down.
CAAATTTTCCCCCGCTCTATCGTAAACTGGGAGAGGACTTATCACGATGGGATAAAATGGGGTCAATTCAGTGAAAATGACTTTCCTTTATCTATTTAGATCACTACCAATACCCATCCCCAAGGATCACCTTAGGAAATTTCAATCTAAAATTATTAAATTTATATGGGGCGCGAAGAATTTCCAAGGAGACCCTGTTCAGGAGTAGAGATCAGGGAGGAGTGGGTCTGCCTAACCTTCTCTGGTACCATCAGGCAGCACAACTTTCCCAACTCTCCACTATCTACTCTAAAGTTGCACACCCAGATTGGGTACACATGGAACCGCACCAACTCCTTTCCCATGTTGGAGTAGTTGCTGCAGACAGGAAGGAGGAACTGGAGTGTGGAATCATCTTCTGTATGGAGAGAACCTTTCAGGGATCATGGACAGATTGAATGTACCTTAAAGTTGGATGGAGGGAGAGTGAGTGGTAGAGGTATATGGAAATTAAACCTCCAGATCTAGTATTGAAAAAGGTGATAAGAGTGTGTTTTACGTTTTTTTGGTCGTCTAAGTTGGAAAAACTGAAAAGGGAGAAAGTGATGAAAGATAGAATGAAAGGAGGAAAAGCTCTACTTTCTTATGAATGCTGAGGATCACCCTTGGAGCCTCATCAACCACACCGATAAGGAGACTACAGAGGCCATATCTATATGCGCATTGCCCCCCTGGGGTGACTGGATCTGGTGAGTGAGGACCCTTGAGGGGGAGCCCTAAGTCACCAAGGATACTGAGAGCACTCAAGTCACGTTTTTGAAAATTCTCTTTTACCGTTTTGAAGACATCTTTATGCATTAATTATGGACTGTTATATAAACACTTATTAAAATTTTTTAAATTTTTTGTTTACTTATAATGCTTATGGACTTTACAACCTGGTAGCAGTATATCATTTATCACATTGGTCAACTATATGGTGATTTATGGGCATACTACTATCTTCTTTATCTATGATGTTATTATTGTTTAGCTATAGCTACGGAGGTATACCATTAATTTATCACTAATTATCGCACTGTACACTGATGATTTTACACTTTTGTAAGTTATTTTTGGTACTTTATATGGATATTACTTACGGTATATTTCTACACATGTCGAGTGTATAACTTTGGATGTTTTATCCACACATATCACTACCATAAGTATAATAACTACACACTTTGTGAGAGGAGATTGTATATGCAGTAGTATACTTGTATACCAAAATCTATCCAAACGCCTCCCCCATGTGTTTTCATATTTGTGGGCATATTGGGTCCATGCTACACATTTGGTGGGACTGCCCCAGGCTCAGGGGCCTATGGAATAGGATCTTTACTATCATTAGAAAAATAACGGGATTACCAATGCAAAAGTCTCCTCAGCTAGCTCTCCTGAACTTTCCCTGCCCAAAAACCCCTAAATTAGTCCAACGACTTATTATGTTCATTTTCCTTGGGACCAAGCTCACAACTGCACGGGCCTGGAAAAGACCAACTGTATCCTTTCTCTTGGTTAAGAGAAAGATTTCATGGATCATGGCCCAGGAGAAAATGGTTAGCATCCTTCTGGACACTACCTCTAAACACGATGCTGTCTGGGATCCCTGGACTAGATACATATCTCTACTGCCCATGGCATCTCCATCACCCGGACCTCTGTAGATGAGCGAGTACCGCACTGTCTTATAATGTATCATCCCTTTCTTCTCTACTCTCTCCTCTTTCCTATCTCCTTCTATACTTTTTGTTATCTGCATACAGGTTCTGCTACTTTGCTAAGACTTGGAGAAGCTACTTCAGCCCATTCCTTAATTACAGGTGATAGGCTTCTTCAGATGGTTACCAAAGCTAATTTGATGCAGATCGGACCTATGGTTCGATCCCTCCATATATTGGACCTCTACATGCAACTATAGCCATAATCTCTGTTAGTTCTCCCAACAATCTTGGTTCAATACCTTTACTAGACACTTCATATTTTGATTCACTCTTCTTTCTAACGGTTTTGCTTCACTTTTATTACACCATATATCATAGTTCTGGATGTCTGGCTCCTCCTGAGAGGTGGACCTCCCCTCCCGGCACAGCGAGTTCCCATAAGGGGTGCTGGGGTGGAGGAGTGGCCCCTCTTATCGGAGTCAGTCTTATTGGACTTAACCTACTGTTGACAACATATAGGTCTCTGTTTTCAATGTATTTTGCGATCTGTCTGGTACTATCTTGGTAACTGTTGCACAATGGTTATACCTGTATTCTTGCTCAATTCTTTTGTTGATTTCTCAATTAAAAATGTAGCACTAACTCTCGGCGGAGCTGCTGGTTTAAGCGGGCTTGTTACCTTCACTCTCCTTCCCTCTGTTTTAACGGGACCGGGTCTAGGGTTCTGTTGAGTTTACCTCTGGATGATACACGCACATACTTGAGTACGTTTTCAATGCTTTATTAAACAATTTACTAAGGAAGTAGCAGGAAAGAGGCAGAAGGGAAACTGCAGAAGAAACTCAAATATATTCTTGTAAGATTCTTGACAAATGTCCTGGTGAAATTTGGATATTACAATAGAATGTGCTCCCCTCGTGGGACACACTCTTTGCTCACCTGGATAGGACTCTCTCACTTGCCTAGCAGCCAGTACGTAGCACGAACAAAAGTCTCTGCCACAGACTTGTTTGGCATAAACTGGTACGATCCTCTGCCACAGGATGTATTGGTTTTCTGCAATGAACGTCAGTCACAGTGCTTGAACCTTTAAGCCAACCCCGCAACACTATGCTGTATAGTTACTTTTAGGATACGTCCTCCAACCGAGTCACCAGGCCCCTCTCCAGACCAGCATGCTGCGTGATCCTTCCATGACGGGTCCTCCCCTGGGATCTCCTCGGTTGTCCAGCTTCCTCCCTCTGGATAGACAGCTCAGGACCATTCCTCGGCTGCTGTGGTAGGCCCCAGACAAGCTTCTGGGTCCACCCCTGTGCCGCAGCAACATGGGCCTCCGGAACGGAGGACCACGAGATTGCTCTCTAATGTATACCTGTCGGCCAGGAGGGCCAGCAGGTGGCTGTAAAAACGAACCCCACAATATGGCGTCTGTCCCATAAATACCCTCGCCCAGAATGCAACTCGGAGGACCACCTCCACCGAGTTGTTTCCGGGACAGAAGAGCATCCATACGCTCCAACATGTTGCCTTTCCAACACTGACCAGTGATAACAGCGACACCCACTGGTCAGTATGGAAACACACACAACGTCAGCCAAGCTGGAACAGAGGCAAACCTAACCTATTTAACGAACAAGTTACTAAATTTACCTAACATATGGTAGATCGCAAATCTACCAGCGCTACAAAAACTATTGAAATTAAAAAGGCTTTTGATTGGCCATGCTAACCTGTATAATGTAAACATTGAATATATTGGTATGCTTTTTCTTACAAACAAAGGTTAACTAACTACAAGGAAAATGTAAAGCTTCACCACTACAGAGTGGTAAACAACATTTTTACTTTTCTATCTTTTTTTAGAGATCTTAAAGAGAGTTTGAGATTGAGTACATGACTGCATTAAACTATAGCAAAAACATGTCCCTTGATAACTTTAATGTAGGATATTGTGCAGAATATAAAACAAAGCAAAGAAAGGTATCTTGAATCTGACATTTTGCACTCATTACAGCCAAACGATTTAGAACTTGCAAGCTTTAACTTGTGTGGTGCTGTTCCTATTATGCATGTTTCTTATAATTTATTACAGAATATTTTGAGACCTTAAGGGAATAACAATCTGTTAAAAATAAGGGAATTCACATGAATGCTGCTGCATAGCAATACATAGTACATGGTGCAAAAGCAACCACCACTAACCTAAAGAACGTTTGGTTAGCTAGAAGGTAATTGTGCATGAGCTGGATTAAGATTGCAGGTTTTCTTTATAGAGTATTATTAAAAATATTGGTTTATGGCATATCTAGTATTTATATCATCTCAGTTATTTTAGTTTGCAAAAATTATATAGTGATAAAAAATAATGATCACAAAATGTGAGAAAAATAAATTTGCTACAGTGATATACTATTTATCACAAACATTAAACAGTCAAGCTAGTAGTCTGTCTTACAGAGGCCAGTAAAAGAATCATTCTGATTCTTATAAGTTATCTTCAGTTGCTGAGTGGAGGTGTTTTAAGTATTAAAAAAAAAAAACAGCATAATAAACCAAAAGTACCAAATTAACAGCTCTCAGGATCTCTAAGTGATACATCCATTGGAGCTCCACAAGAAGACAATTGTAAGATGTCACTGACAGTGATACAAAGTTGTTTATTAAACCACGTTAAACATAAAAGTCATGGATGTATTAACATGTCAAAAACAAGCTGATCTGATTACTAGACTCTGTGGCATTGGTGGAAAACCAACAGCATGCTCGCTGGAGACCAAAAGCCATAGAAGGGATATCCTGATAAGAAGAGCTGTCAGCATTGAGCTGACTATGTCAGCACAACATTTCTGTAACAACATTAGCTAAGGGGCCAGTAGTGACGTCAGTTGCGGGCCGGGAGGAAGCCACGGGAAGCGGGGATGAAACATAAGCTTGACCTGGCTGCCGTGATTAAGTCAAAGGACCAAAGGCAACCAGAATATTTATACTAAACTGAGGGAAAATAAAACATAAAAACAAAAAGAAGGACTGGATTACAGAGGCAGGACTGGATTATAAAATAACACAGACTTGAATATAAGCAAACAGTAAGATAAAAAATTAAAAATGCTATATTTGAAAATGAGGGGATCGCTATTAATCTTCCACCATTGTCTTACATAAAAAGAAAACTTTTTGTTTACACAAACTGCAGAGGTTCTTACAAAGGTTATTAAGCTTCAGGTACACTAGCAGCTCCTAAACTTGAGTTTGAGCAAAAAAAACGCCAAAAACACCTAAACTCAACTCCATGAAAGCCTATGTGTCAATGTACACATAGGCGTTTACCAGAGTTTAGGAACTGTTACATTAGGTGAAGTTTAATCCTCCTCAACCTCCCTCTCCTGAACATGGAAGAATCGCGTTCAGCAGGAAAACACAAAATGAGGCAAAATTACGGCAAAAAAATGAGGTGCGATTTTGCCGCGTTTTGCATTTTCCCACGGCCATGGTAAATGACGACCAAGTGTACATGAAGCCTTACAAAGGTGACACATAATCAGACAAGTAAATAATTAAAATCTCTAGAGCCATTATTAAAGCTTTACATTAATACTAATGGCAAAGGAATATATATATAATAAAAATATTAATAGTAGAAATGTTATTATTGCATATAGTAAATTAAGCAAATGAATAGCCAATCACTAGACAATTGTATATGAAAAGTAGTTTATAACGTATAGCTTCAGATGGAAGTCATCTTGATCGAAACAACCACAATAAATACACTAAAGAATAATAATAACAAAAATAATGAATGGTCTGGTGAACCAAAGAGAATTACATATTAAAAATACCAATCTGAAAAGGAAAAAAAAGGAAAAAAAAGAAAAAAAAACTATCCTCACCTATATATCAAACTATGTTATACGCCTCAAGATCCTCATTGAGGCCATTTGGGGACATGGAACCTAGCTTAAAAATCCAAAAAGTCTCCCTCTTACATAGGAGGGAGTACCTTTCATTAACTGTAAGTGAATTATTACTGATGCATTCAATCACTTTCAGGCACCCAAAATTTTTTTATGGGTCTGACGATAATGAACCTACCGTGTTCCCGATGCATTTACATTACATGTGTTTATTATGGCCCACATACAATAAATTGCATGAACATTGTAAAAAATGAATCACAAACTCTGTGGAGCAGGTAATAAACTGCTTTATTTGGAATACATTTCCATTACTATCTGTTACTTCAAATGGTCCATGGCAGATAAACTGACATGTGAGGCATCCCCTCTTTCTACACTGGAATGTGCCTACCCTGTGATCAATGTAAGATCGAATATCTTCAGATGTTTTTCTTTTGGGATAGTACCACTACCTTACTAGGAGCTATTATGTTTTTGAGGGTCCTTGCTCGAGATGGAAGCAAAATAGGGGACAATTTTGGGTCCAACTGGTGTATACACCAATGTTTACAGATCATTTTAGAAATGGCTCTATATCTGTCATTATATCCAGTAATAAACCTAACCGCATTTGACTCTTCAGTGTGCATAGTTTTATCTTTTGGAGGAGATTAAGATGTTTTTCAAAGGCTCCTTGTATGAGGTAATCTGGATATCCCTTTTCTTTTAACCACTTCAGCCCCGGAAGAATTTACTCTCTTGAAGACCAGGCCATTTTTTGCGATACGGCACTGCGTTAATTTAACTGATAATTGCGTGGTTGTGCGATGCTGTACCCAAATAAAATTGTCCTTTTTTTCCCCACAAATAAAGCTTTCTTTTGGTGGTATCTGAGCTATAAACAAAAAAATTGAAAAAAAAACAATATTTTTAACTTTTTGCTATAATACATATCCAATAAAAAATGTTAAAAAAAATCTCAATAACTATATAGTGACTGGTTTGCGCAAAAGTTATTGCTTCTACAAAATAGGTTTATGGCATTTTTATTATTATTATTTTTTTACTAGTAATGGCCGTGATCAACTATTTTTAGCGGGGCTGAGATATTTTAGCAGACAGATTGGACACTTTTGACACTTTTTGGGACCAGTGACATTATTACAGTGATCAGAGCTAAAAATATCCACTGATCACTGTATAAATGACACTGGTGGGAAAGGGGTTAACACTAGGGGGCAATCAAGGGATTAAGTGTGTCCTAGCCTCCCTGGCGGTTTTCCCAAGTGTGGCTCGGGGTTAAAATTCAGGACCATTAGCGGTAACCCCGAGCCACACTCGGGATTACATCGCAGGATCCTGGTGTGGCTTTACTTACCTTGTCCCCGGGATCCTACGATGTCCCCCCGCTGTGTCTGCAGGCTCCGTCCTCCTCCAAAAACTCTCTGTGCCAGGCTCCGTTCCCTGTGAGCGGCGTGACGCACTGGCGGCAAATTCAAAAAATTGTAAAAACATAACACATACAGTACTGTAATCTTACAGATTACAGTACTGTATGAAATTATTTCACATCCCTTTTGTCCCCAGTGATTTGTCCTATGCCCTGCATGCAGTTTTATGTTATATATACTGTTCTTTCTGCCTGGAAACTGGAGATTGTCCATAGCAACCAAAAAGTGTCCCTTTACATCAAAAGTGGCTTTAGATCAGCTAGAAAACAGAGATAGTAAATTAGAACACTTGCAGAATTGAGCAATAGTGAATCGTGGGGAAATTTATTTTATTTTATTTTATTTTTAATTATTTATTTTTATTTATTATATTATCATTTATGTTTTTGTGTTTCAAACTTTATCATACCCGGGATATCTACTAGACTCTTGTTTGGACAGATTTAAGTGTGTTATTGTTAAGAATTACAGACCTACAATATAAAACGCCAAATTTCCATGCAAAATAATTGTACCGCTTTCAGCACCTAAAATCCAAAATAATCATACTGCCAGGGAGGCTAGAGGGTGTGTTTCTAACTGTGGGGTAAGTGGAATGACTGGGAGTACAGAGAGATCACTGTTCCTGATCACTGGGAACAGACAATCTCACTGTACTCTCCTGTAAGAACGGGATCTGCTTTGTTTACATTGGCAGATCCCCGTTCTGCCTCTCTGAGGAACAATTGCAGGTGGCCGGCGGACATCGCGGCCACTGGACCCACGCATCAGCTCCCCCGCTGTGCAGCGGGAGCACATACCGGTGGCAGTGCACACCAAGAGTGTCTCGTGAACAAGACGATGTACAAGTACGTTGTTTCGCACAATAGGGCCGCCCTGCTGCAGTGCGGTGGGCTGTTCTTAAGTGGTTACATTTCTTTAAATTTAATTGACAATAGTTCACCCTGCCTAATATCATTCTGAGCAGTTTCTTTTCAATCTACTAAATTGCCCCCTGGAGATGTTATTCCTCCAAGCTGGATGATGAGAACTAGAATAGTGAAGATAAGAGTTGCCACCTGTTGGCTTGGTAGGGTTATTAGTCACAATGGCTGTATGAGATAACTCCAAATCTAAAAACTGTGTCTGTGTCAATGACAGTAGTAAAACTTATGCCCCGTACACACGGTCGGATTTTCCGATGGAAAATGTCCGATCGGAGCGTGTTGTCGGAAATTACGACCGTGTGTGGGCTCCATTGGACATTTTCCATCGGATTTTCCGACACACAAAGTTTGAGAGCAGGCTATAAAATTTTCCGACAACAAAATCTGATCACGTCAATTCCGACCGTGTGTGGGCTCCATCGGACATTTTCCATTGGATTTTCCGACACACAAAGTTGGAGAGCAGGAGATAAAATTTTCCGACAACAAAGTCTGATCGCGTCAATTCCGACCGTGTGTGGCCTGTTCCGACGCACAAAGTGCCATGCATGCTCAGAAGAAATTCCGAGATGGAACAGCTCGGTCGGGTAAAGTTAGCGTTCGCAATGGATACAACACTTTCGTCACGGTGCAATGTTAAAAATGGTTTAATACAGCGCACTCTTCTTCTTTATAATGTGAGAAGAATGAAGTAGTTTTGCTGCTCATATTCACACAGACTTTTCACAAACTTATTTCTTTATTATTTATCGGGATTCCCTCAATATATTTTGATTTGTCACATATGACAAAAATATTTTTATTATGTATTTTTTGTTTTTTAAAGGCAGTTTTTTTTTATATTTTAGGTTTGTATTTTTTCCAAGGCAGATCTTTGTTTTATTATTTTTTTAGTGTTACTCCAGAATATTTTTGTGTGTGTTTTGTGTGTCAAGTTACCACAACACCATTATTATCTTGTATTATTTAATCTCAAGGAGATTGCTTGGTGTTGGTGTCCCTTGTTAATTTCACATAGTATTTTTGAAATGTACCTGAATCCTCACAAACAAACTGTCCTTTTTGAAGGAAAACACACATAGGCAAGTATAATTGAAACCAAAAATCCTTTATTAAGGGCTCAGAACCAAACAAAGAGGGAGGCAATGCTGGATAAACAGCAGAAATTACCGAAGCCTTGGACCCCCAGGGCAGACATCAATTCTTGAACATCAAAATTGGTGGCCTGAGGAGTCCTAATTTAAGGGAGTGCAGTCTGGTCCAGAAGTCCCAGAGATCCGGAAAGCAGCAGATGACATCTGTGTCCCCAGGTTGTGGTACCACAAGAGGCTGCATCTTTTGCCAGACCAGACTGGATCCAGGGTCATCACTTTCTGGTCTTCCTTCCATGCTTCATTCCCAGCTGTGGCTCTGCTGTTGGAGATGTGGCAGGAGGAGGAGTAGGACCTGGAGGAGGAGGAGCACTAGTAGGACCTGGAGGAGGAGGAGAAGGAGGAGAAGTAGAAGGACCTGGAGGAGGAGGAGGAGGACCATGTGTGAGGTCACAAATGTGGGTATCAGATGTTATTTGGTCCCTCAGCCCCTTATTGAGAGCTTCCAAAATTAATGACTCACACATGAGTTGTTGGCCCTCCTCCATCCGCTGCATTTTACAGGCAATTATGCCAGCAAAGTCCTCCTCCACAGTGTGTGGTGCTCCCAGGGCATCTGTAGCCTTCCAAAAGAGGCCTATGGCAGCCTCCTCTAGGGTACTCCTCTTCCTGCCACTTTCTCTTTGCAGGTGGAGGGGAGGGACCTGCATATCACGCAACCTGCTTGGCCCGGCCACCTCCTGGCTGCGACTTCCCTGTTTATGAAAAAGGGACATGGTTTTAGTTTTTGCATTATCAATCACAATCATAAATTAGTACTCCAAACTAACATCTAGTTTACATCATTGATTGGACAAACTGAACTATTTAGAGGAATGCTATATCTGGCTCAAGCTGGGCTTCTCCACATGTTGCTGCCTGGAAGGCCCGGGTTGGGCGTCAGAAGCCTCAGATGGGGGGAAGGAAGCGTGGAAGGAAGACTGGAGAGTGATGACCTGGGTTCAGTCTGGCCTGCCAGAAAATGCAACCTGTCATAGTACCACATCCTGGGGACATAGATGTCATCTGCTGCTCCGGATCTCTGCGAATCCTGGACTTTCTTGCGCTCCCTTAGATATGTGCTCCTCAGGCCACCAATTAGGGTCTTCAAATAGGTGATGTCTGCCGTGGGGATCGCCTGCTTCACAATTTCCAGCAATTGATCCAGCGCTGCCTTCCTCTTTGTTTGGTTCTTATAATGTGGGTGGTTGATCTTCCACAGACAAGGCAGCTCCCTGAACATGTCAATGAAGATTGCCATGAAGTCGGTATCGTTCAAGATATCCATTTTCACTGCAAGACACAACACAAGACAAATCCTAATGTCAGCCAAAACTCTCCTAATCTTGTTACAATATAGGCCTCAATCTAGAAGCAGTATAGGCCCAAGTTTGGCTCTTACCTTCGTTATCACGATCGGCGCCTCAGATACTCCTTCGTCCGCTCACAGATGGTACGTACTACGCACGCGTGTTACGCTTTATACACACTGCGCATGCGTGTAACTCCGCCCGCCCCTGACATTCTTTCTAGTCTATTCCCCACCCCTTTTCATTCGGCGCAGTGGGTGAAGAGCACATGGTGGAGTCAGAGCAGGTACGTGCTAATTATAGCAATGAGGAGGAGGAAAGCCCGGATCCGGAAACATCCCTATCCAGAAGGAGACGATTTAAGGCCACTAATATGTCCTTTGGGGAGATGTTGGAGATGGTCGACATCCTGAAGAAGACCGACTATGATGGAAAGTATGGACCTTACCCCAACCCCAATATCAGAAAGGCCAAGATCATGGCGAAAGTGGTCAAAAGTCTGCACCGGAATTTCGGGGTACGACGATCGAAAGATCAGCTCAGGAAGCGGTGGTAGGACCTGAAATTAAGAGAGCCCGAGCAGTACCAAAAGATCCGGAGAGTGCTGAAAAAAAGTAAGTAGTTGTGCTGTATTCCTATTCTTTTGTCTTTATTACATTCGTGCTGCTCCCTGTGCTTTTCTTAAGTGTTGTACAGTTTAAAATGGCAACTTTCATGTTCATGGGCCCATTATTCGTTTGTATCAAACGTTTTTCTTTTGGCCTATAAAACACCATTGTTTAGGCCATATGCATTTGCCAACATTTTTTAGGGCCTACTTGTATGAAAAATATTTGGTTGTGTAGATGGGTTTGTTTTACTAGAAGGAAATGCAAACTAGATTCTGTGTAAGGAGAGGACACTCAGCAGCTGTTTTCACATCTGGACACTGGAGCTCTAGTGTGGGACACAAGAACACCCTTTTTATTAGGGGGCCTACACAGGTGCTCCAGTGTATACTATAGGGGGGTCTCCATCTGTGAAGCTTGTACTAAACAGGTAAAGTATTGAAGCTTGACAACGAACAATTAAAATGATACATCTTGGAACTCTGCCAAAATAGACAATTGTACTCCACTTCCAAGCAATGTTTCATCTTTATATTTCAGCCATCAAATATCTGTGTGCTAAGTATACCATTTTTGTTTTACATAGGGGAGAGGAAGAAGATGTGGTGGAAATTGGCACCACAACAGGTGAGTGTCTGCGACCACAGACTCAGGTAAGAGATGGATGCCGGCAGATTTTTGATACCTGTTTTTGTTTGGTTTCTCTCTTTTTAGGTGATCGTGATGTTGTGGATCCAGATCCTTTCACATCAGAAAGTGCCCAGATCCTGATCGGGGAGATCATGGGGTGTAATTTAGAATTGGAAAACCTCAAGAAAAAAATCAATGATGTTATTAAAAAAAATAATAACATCATTGATGTTTTGGGGCGAGTTTAAAACCCCTCCAAATCACTTTGTTTTTTTTTTGTGCTACAATCTTAAAAATGTTTTAGCAATGTTTAAAAAAGCCAAATTTTGAGGATGCTCACAGTGTGCCAACATGTGCTATCTGCCATCACGGGAGATCAATGGACGCGTTTTGTGGGTGCAACCCCTTCCTCAATAATAAAGTAGCTGAGAGGAAGGGGTTGCTCACCAAAACACGTCCCTTGATCCCCCGTGATGGCAGCTAGCACATGTTGACATTTGTAAATTGGTGTGCATCTTCAAAATTTGGCTTTTCCAGGGGTGACTTCACCCCATCTGAAGGCAATATCAAACACAGTTCCTAAATACTCATGTCTGATATTGCCTTCAAGTTTTACCATATGTGAACTTTGTAAGTTCAAGATTTGTGTCTTTCTTGTTGGTTTTACACATGCCTGTTTTATCTTAAATGGACATTTCTATTTTTGATAATGCCACCCCAAAAATTGTTATACAACAAACATGTTGGTTTGTTTTAAAAACCTTTTCTAAATGTACATGTGATTGTGCAGGTATTAAAAAGATTGTTATCAAGAATGTGTGGATTATTGTCTCAATGCTACAACACTTTTGTGGTGATGTAATTGCTGCTTTCTGTGAAAATGGGGGTTATTTCCTAAGGGCAAATCCTCTTTGCACTACAAGTGCAGTTTCAGTGCATTTTCAAGTGCACTTGTAGTGCAAAGTGTCTACGCCTTTAGTAAATAACACCCAACAGTGCTTTGTATAACGTTACACAATCATGCCATTTTCAGGACTCCCCACATTGCTGTCAGGGTCAGCTAAAACAAACACAAGCAGTAAATGTCACCAAAGATTAGCTTTTTTTTTTTATTTGATAAAGGCTTCACAAATTGTCTGGCATATTGATGGCCCCCCTACCCGCAAAGAACTCAAGGTATCTTAACCGGACATCACGGGCACTCAGGGAGGGCAAGCCAGGACGGCCACTTTCAAGCGCCGTCAGGGCTGTTTCATGTAGAATTCCGGCCTCATGCCCAACTGAGCCAGCATAGTTGGCAGAATGTTGACGTAAAAAGTTATGTAGAACACAGCATGCCAGGATTATATAATTAAGTTTATACTCCGCCATATGGATGGGTGTCAGAAATAGGCGGAACCGGCTGGCCATGATTCCAAATGTGTTCACCACTCTTCTGGCTCCGGCCAGTGGTAATTAAAAACCCTCTGTTCCGGGGTGAGGGTCCTCATCCGGAATGGCCGCATAAGATGGTCCCCCAGCGCAAATGCTTCATCCGCAACAAAGATGAATGGGAGTCCTTCCACATTGTCTTCTGGAGGTGGCAATTCCAAGCTGCCATTCTGGAGATGCCTGTAAAACTCCGTCTGGGTGATGACTCCACCATCGGACATCCGGCCATTCTTCCTCACGTCCAAATACAGGAAGTTGTAATTAGCCGACACCACCGCCAACATCACAATACTATTGAATCCTTTGTAATTATAATAGTACGACCCCGAGTTGGGTGGTGGGACAATGTGGACGTGTTTCCCATCAATTGCCCATCCGCAGTTAGGAAAGTCCCAAAGTGGGAGGCCACAGTCTGCCATTCCTGTGGCGTGGAAGGAAACTGTTGAGGAAAACAAAAAAAATTAGTATTTTTGCACATAAACATGGGAAGCAGATTAGACACAAACATTCTTGGCCAACATCCAGATAACATTTATTATTAAGGGGAATTTTATAACACCAAAAATAAGGTACACCTATCATATTCCCCCTCCCCCCTCTCATGGGCCATTTCTAAAATTATAGGAGGGGGGGATCTTGGACAGGTAACCCTCTCCACTTCATTGAGAGATGAATGCCTAAATAATGGGTATTATTTGGAACAACCCCTCCTTAGTTACACTATTGGCATCCCACTGGACAGGTAAGAAGTGTCATAATACAAAGATATAAATACACACTGTACACATTTGAGCACATTTGGACATTCTGCTATTACCTATCAAGATAATAATAGTATACAAAAACTTTAAACATTACCATTTGAAAGTATACAGGCAGGCTCTTGCACTACATGCTTTGGGGAATTCATCCATACATCTGAGCACAAAAGAGATGGGTATAGTGTGTATGGGTTTGGCAAAGTCAGCAGATAGATGATTGAGGATAGATAGAGAATTGGGATCAGCTGACTTAGCAGTTGGGGGGAGGGAGGTTTAATAATACTGATTTGGGGACACCACAAAAAAAAGCCTCTGTCACTCTGCCTGAATTTAAAGCACAAATCACATGTCTAAACATTTTAGGGGTTGTTTGGGGTAAAACACTACTATGGAGCTGATAAAATACATTGTTAAGTGACTATATGAGGTGAATATAGGGCAGGAGAGCATGCTGGGGAGGTAAGTGAAGGCAAATATATATGAAGGACAAAAAAATAATTACATAAAAATCCAGCATGCATGAGGACAAAGAGGACATTCACAGCATATTACAATCATGGTAATTAGGGAATGAGGAAAGAAATACAATATATTATCAAACATTCAATACAATAAAATGTGATATTAAAGGATAAAAAACTTACCTTCATATACTCCTTCTGCAGGACCTGGATGATGGCAGAACAGGTCTCTGGGATAATGATACCCAGAGCCTGGGGGGAGATGCCTGTCGAGAACTTCAAGTCCTGCAGGCTTCTCCCTGTCGCCAAGTACCGCAGGGTAGCGACCAGCCTCTGCTCTGCAGTGATGGCTTGCCTCATGCAGGTATCCTGCCTGCTGATATAGGGGGTCAGCAAAGCCAGCAGACGGTGAAATACGGGGTCTGTCATCCTGAGAAAGTTCCTGAAATCATCAGGATTATTCTCACGGATCTCACGGAGCAAAGGCATATGACAGAACTGGTCACGCTGAAGCAACCAATTCTTGGTCCATGAACTCCTCCCCACCCTGTTAATGGACTGGACTTGTGTCAAGGTCAGGACCCCAACACCAAGCCCCCGCACAGCACGAACTCTACAAGGAGTACGTATACGCAACATGGCTAGAAAACGGTCGGCTGCTCAGAACGAAGTAACAGAACGCACTGAAGAACAGCAAGGCCTGTGAAGAGCGACCTGAAAAACAGTAACGAACAAACACGAACACAATGACAAGTCAATTGTACTCGCTGCACGCACTGAAGACCAGATACAAACCCACAAGCACAAACTGAACCGCAGAAAATGATCTGAAAGCCACGAGTCTGAAAAAGTGCGAATCGTCTATCACCAAACTTTTACTAACACGAGATTAGCAAAATGAGCCCAAAGGGGTTCCACGCTTGGTTCTGAACTGGCCTTTTATAGTCTCGTCGGACGTGGTTGATGTCACCGCGTTGTTGGCGATCGGAAATTCCGACAACTTTTGTGCGACCGTGTGTACGCAAAACAAGTTTGAGCCAACATCCGTCGGAAAAAATCCTAGGATTTTGTTGTCGGAATGTCCGATCAATGTCCGACCATGTGTATGGGGCATAAGGCCCAAGGTGTTAGCATTACAGTGGGTGACAAAGCATGAGAACACATCTGGGCCACCATGCCAGATGAGTGTCTTCCAAAAGGGTTGGTGGCTCAGACATGCTGCTCCTCCCAGTACCCCTTCGTTATATTAACCTATCCTGATGCAAAATTTGCCCCTATCCCAGTACCGTTGGTTTGTAGGTAGAACTGGTCTGGGAACATAAGGATTTGTTCAAGTCAGAATTTTGTGCTGTCCACCAAAAATTAACCACTTGCCTACAGGGCACTTTCACCCCCTTCCTGCCCAGGCTAATTTTCAGCATTCAGCGCTGTTACATTTTGAATGACAATTGCGCGGTCATGCTACATTGTAACCATGTGAAATTTTTTATCATTTTCTTCACACAAATAGAGCTTTCTTATGGTGGTATTTAATCACTGCTGGGTTTTTCATTTTTTTACTAAAAAAAAAAAAAAAATACAGAAAATTTGGGAAAAAAAAAGTTTTTCTTAGTTTCTGTCAGTAAATTTGTAAATAAGTAATTTTTCTCCTTCACTGATGTGTGCTGATGAGGCGGCACTGATGAGCACTGATAGGATGAACTGATGGGCACTGATGAGGTGGCACTTATAGGCACTGATTAGGTGGCGCTAATGAGGAGGCACTAATATGCCGCACTTATGGGCACTGATAAGTGCCACTGATATGTGGCACTGATGAGCACTGATAGGCAGAACTGATGGCTAGCACTGGTGAGTACTGATCGGTGGCACTGATAGAAGGCACTGGTGAGCACTGATAGGCGGCACGGATAGGCTGCACTGATGGGCACTGATGGGTGGCAATGATAGGCACTGATGGGTGGCACTGATGGGCATTGATGGGTGGCACTGATGGGCATTGATGGGCAGCAATCATAGGCATTGATGGGCAGCAATGATGGGCATTGATGGGCAGCACTGATAGGCAGCACTGATAGCGAGCACTAACTGGCATCACTAATGGGTACTGGTTGGTGACACTGGTGGGCACTGATTGCTGGCACTGGTGGGCACTTATTGGTGGCACTGTATTGTAATCAGGGCACTGATGATTAGTGCCCTGATTATATGTCTGGATGTCCCCTGCGAGGAGATGCCACTGATCGGCTCTCCTCCCCACACACTTTGTCAGTGTGAGGCAAGGAGAGTCGATTACCGTTATCTCCATTAGGGATGAGCCGAACACCCCCTGTTCGGTTTGCACCAGAACATGCGAACAGGCAAAAAATTTGTTTGAACACCGTTAAAGTCTATGGGACATGAACATGAATAATCAAAAGTGCTAATTTTAAAGGCTTATATGCAAGTTATTGTCATAAAAAGTGTTTGGGGACCTGGGTCCTGCCCCAGGGGACATGGATCAATGCAAAAAAAGTTTTAAAAACAGCCATTTTTTCGGGAGCAGTGATTTTAATAATGCTTAAAGTGAAACATTAAAAGTGTAATATCCCTTTAAATTTGGTACCTGGGGGGTGTCTATAGTATGCCTGTAAAGGGGCGCATTTTTCCCGTGTTTAGAACAGTCTGACAGCAAAATGACATTTCAAAGGAAAAAAAGTCATTTAAAACTACTTGCGGCTATTAATGCAATACACATAGAAGTTCATTGATAAAAAAAGGCATGGGAATTCCCCACAGGGAAACCCCGAACCAAAAAAAAATGACGTGGGGGGTCCCCCTAAATTCCATACCAGGCCCTTCAGATCTGGTATGGATATTAAGGGGAACCCCGCGCCAAAATTAAAAAAAAAACTGTGTGGGGTCCCCCCAAAAATCCATACCAGACCCTTATCCGAGCACGCAACCTGGCAGGCCGCAGGAAAAGAGGGGGGATGAGAGAGCGCCCCCCTCTCCTGAACCGTACCAGGCCACATGCCCTCAACATTGGGAGGGTGCTTTGTGGTAGCCCCCCAAAACACCTTGTCCCCATGTTGATGAGGACAAAGGCCTCATCCCCACAACCTGGTGGTTGTGGGGGTCTGCGGGTGGGGGACTTATCAGAATCTGGAAGCCCCCTTTAACAAGGGGACCCCCAGATCCCGGCCCTCCCCCCTGTGTTAAATGGTAAGGGGGTACCCCTACCATTTCACTAAAAAACTGTCAGAAGATGAAGATGAAGAGAAGAAGATGAAGAGAAGAGCGGGAGCCTCCCTCCATGCCATGGATGCGGAGCGGCGTGAGGACAAGAAGGGAATAAAACACAGCGGAGGAGATGCTGGACGAGAACACCAGAGGAAGAACCAGAAGATCCAGAAGAACCAGAAGAAGAAGAAGATGAAGGAAGATAGAAGATAGAAGAAAGAAGAAAGAAGAAAGAAGAAGCATTTAAATAAAGGAATTATCAAAAACTGTCTCTTGTAATTTTTAACATTTTTGACAGTTTTTTAGTGAAATGGTAGGCCCTTACCGTTTCACACAGGGGGGAGGGCCGGGATCTGGGGGTCCCCTTGTTAAAGGGGGCTTCCAGATTCCGATAAGCCCCTCACCCGCAGACCCCCACAACCACTGGCCAGGGTTGGGGGGATGAGGCCCTTGTCCTCATCAACATGGGGACAAGGTGTTTTGGGGGGCTACCCCAAAGCACCCTCCCAATGTTGAGGGCATGTGGCCTGGTACGGTTCAGGAGGGGGGGCGCTCTCATCCCCCCTCTTTTCCTGCGGCCTGCCAGGTTGCGTGCTTGGATAAGGGTCTGGTATGGATCTTTGGGGGGACCCCACACTGTTTTTTAAAAAAATTTTGGTGTGGGGTTCCCCTTAATATCCATACCAGATCTAATGGGCCTGGTATGGAATTTAGGGGGACCCCCCACGTCTTTTTTTTTTTTAAATTTTGGTCCGGGGTTTCCCTTAATATCCATACCAGACCTGAAAGGCCTGGTATGGAATTTAGGGGGATCCCCACGTCATTTTTTTTTAAATTCTATTCAAATTTTTTAAAATTTTGGTTCAGGTTTCCCCTGTGGGGAATTCCCATGCCGTTTTTATCAATGAACTTCTATGTGTATTGTCGGACCGGCAATGCATTAATAGCCGCGAGTAGTTTTAAATGACTTTTTTTCCTTTGAAATGTCGTTTTGCTGTCAGACTGTTCTAAACACGGAAAACATGCGCCCCTTTACAGGCATACTATAGACACCCCCCAGGTATGAAATTTAAAGGGATATTACACTTTTATTGTTTCACTTTAAGCATTATTAAAATCACTGCTCCCGAAAAAACGGCCATTTTTAAAACTTTTTTTTGCATTGATACATGTCCCCTGGGGCAGGACCCAGGTCCCCAAACACTTTTTATGACAATACCATGCATATAAGCCTTTAAAATTAGCACTTTTGATTTCTCCCATAGACTTTTAAAGGGTGTTCCGCGGCATTCGAATTTGCCACGAACATCCCAAATTGTTCGCTGTTCGGTGAACTTGTGAACAGCCCATGTTCGATTTGAACATGAGTTTGACTCGAACTCGAAGCTCATCCCTAATCTCCATGTATACACATGACCGGCTGCGATTGGACACAGCCAATCACATGGTTAAAGAGCCACGGCAATGACTCTTTACAGAGATCGGGGTCACACCGTATCCTATCAACACGGCACGGCCGCGATCGCTATGCTGCATGCCCCCACGGGCGCGCAAGAGTGACCATTCTGGGATGACGTCATATGACGTCGCCCCAGAACGAGAGCCACACCGCCCCTTGTCATTTGACGGTGGGCGGGCGGCAAGCGGTTAAGCATGTCCGGAATTCATGTTCATGTCTTTGGATAAAAAAATATTGGAGTGCTGTTAGTCCAACTTCATGGGGGATTGAGGTAACTTCCAGAGACACCCAGGTGTAACCATTCTCTTATGAATACTGTTTTAGGGCGTCAATAATATGACCAGAGTCTTTAATATAAGATGGAAGTTCACAGACTATAGACTGAAGAAAATAGTCTATATATTGCGAGAGACTGTTAACAAAACTATTAGTACTGGCCACTATAGGTCTATCTGGTGGATGTTTGAGTGAATTGTGTATCTTAGGAAGGTGATAAAAATATGGGGTGCCGCATTCCAGGGGAAGCAAAAACTGCTTCTACCTTTTGTCCAACACCACATCACTAAAAGCTTCCTCAACTAGTTTTTCCAAGGCTAAATGATAGCTGGGAAGTAGGTCAGAAGACAGTTTCATATAGGTATTTGTATCAGAATATGCCTCTTTCAAATATTATGTCCTGTTCAGAATGGCGAGACTACCACCTTTATCTGCTTGTTTCACAATAATCTTTTTGTTGGCTTCCAGATATTTCAGAGCACCAAATTCAGAATATGTTAAATTATGGATGGAATAGTCCCAAAAAATCTCTATACACCACTTCTTTATAAAAAGTTTGACTAGCCACATTACCCTCTACCCAAAGGTCCCCTAGTATGTTTAGAATGTCCTCATACAGTGGATGGGACAATTCAACTTTCACTCTGGGAGAAGGGGGAACAGTGACTTGTGCCTCAAACTTGTGACTGGTCTTATAATGTATTTTCACTATTAGGGACTGTATAAATCTATGTAAGTCCCTAAATAAACCAAATTTATTTGGCCCTATAGAAGGAGCAAAGCTATGACCTTTCCTTAGAAGTGAAAGTTCTGCACCAGTCAGAGGGTATGAGAGGATAAATTGTACATTTTAATGGTACTCTCACCTACAAGCTGTCTTTTCTTTCTTTTTTGTTTGTTCCCACTTTGGGACTCTCCGTGTCTTCCTCTTCAAACTTTTTTTCTTTTATGGCTCCCCTTGGAGGTGACTCTAAAAAAAAGAAGAAGAATGAGGAATCAAAAGATGTGCTATTTTGGAGGGTGATGACTAGGGATGAGCTTCGAGTTCGAGTCGAACCCATGTTCGACTCGAACATTGCATGTTCTACCGTTCGTCGAATTGCGAACATTATGGGCCGTTCGCGCCAAATTCGAGTGGCGCATCATGGCCCATAATTCACTGTGGCATCGCAGTGCATTGCTGGCTGATGACTGGCCAAGCATGCACTATGACCCGCATGCTTGGACAATCACAGCGTCGTCTGTACAGAGAGCTGTAATTGGCCAAAGCCAGGGTGGCTTTGGCCAATTATGGCTCAGGGGGTTTAGTACATGCCCCACGGTGGCCTTGTGTAGTGTGTTGCGGCGGTGGAGAGATAGACAGAGAGACAGTGTCATTTGATTTAGGCTAGATAGAGTAGGCAGGCGTGTCAGTTAGCTGCACTTACAGTGTATTGTGTATATATATATATATATATGTGTGTAACGAGCCCCTGCTAGCTCGATTCCACTCTCCCGACACTCCTCTGCAGCTATAGAACCAGATTGCAGATCACAACATCTGATGGTTCGGTCATCCGATGCTCCCGGATTCAAACTACAGCTATGTACCGTTCTAATCCAGTTGTGTAGCTCAGAACAAACACCAGGCTTTTTTATACAGTAAAAGAAGGGGTGCATACCTCCTGCTCATATTACTCTGAACATACACCTGTGACCAGAAACCTAATTAACATGGGCTAATTAACTAATCCCTTTAGACAGCCTAGATGACTCAGTCATGACCTTTAGGCAAGAATGGCCATCTTGTAGCACAGAAAACCCAATCAACATTATCACAAATCAACACCGAACTCTTCTTCACATAATAGCAGAGTTAATTAACACAAACAACAATGGGGATCTAATGACTCTTAGATCCCATACTAGACTTATTTACAATACACATTCTAGCAGGCAACAGACAGACAGGTGGCTGGAATTGACATCATCATCTCCTAACAGTATTTGTCCCAGCATTATGAATCAGTCTTATCAGCAGGGGGGCTGCTGGAATAATCCCCCCTCCCTCTACAGGGACACACATCCCAAATGACCATAGCAAAGAGTCCACAACAGAATGAGACCACATACAATATATACATATATACACGATTGAGTCTGATTAGTACAGATCAGACTTGGTTTCTAATTCACCCTGCAGAGTATTGTTCCCTTAAAATCCAGGGCCCATAATCTGTTGGCAAGAGGCTCACATTCAGTCCCCTCCAATAGCCTCTTTCCTGGGTGAGTCTGTCACAATATGCATCCTAGGTGTTGTGTATATATATATATATATATATATATATATATATATACATACACTGTATTCAGTTTAGCTAGATCAGTTCCTGTTATTTTCTTCCTACTGACAGGCAGGCAGGTGTTTTCACAGTATTTACAGCTACCTGAAGAAAATTGGTGGTGTTCTTCTGATCCTATTAGTACCACAGGCAGGCAGCCACAGTATTTACAGTTAGTGTAGTGCGTCCTCTGCACAGTGTGCATGTCATGGTTATGCAATAGTTTTCTCTGTCAGCTTACCTGTCTCCATGTGTTGATCTCT
Organism: Aquarana catesbeiana; assembly: GCF_042186555.1. NCBI lineage: Eukaryota > Metazoa > Chordata > Amphibia > Anura > Ranidae > Aquarana > Aquarana catesbeiana. Next base: position 135,073,310 of record NC_133332.1, on the reverse strand, counting down.
AAAGATCAGCTGCCTCTCACCTGACTGGTTTTATAACCTCTCCTTGTAAGGAGATTCCATAATACATTGCATTATTGGTTATTGATTTTGATTATTGATTTTACCCTGAGGATATAAGTTCAGGATTGCTTATCTGCTTAATGATTTATATTTCAGTGAATGTGACAAATTGTATCTCATGACAGTATTACTTAATGACTGAATTATCTCATTGCATTATCACCCTGTCTGTCTATTCTTGTCTGATGTCTTCATCTAGGGAAACATCTGTCTGTGGTTTATATCTCTGTACACTGTTGCTGGGTATGAAAAGGCCAGAATTAGCCGTTTTAGGAACTTGTGGTTGGGCAACTGAGGGTCAGCAGACGTTAACAGAAAGTAAGGAATCACTGACCTATTAGTCTGAACTATAGAGGTTAACATTAAGGTCACAAGATGAAGACATTACTAATATATGGAAAATCACAAGATTAAGAAATTACTAATATGCTAATGAACATTTATGTGTATTATTTTGATTGGCCCCCAAATGGGGCAGAGTCTTGTAGAGGCACAGCATAAAACAGCAAACCATTCAATAAACCATTGTAATCATTCATCACGTAACCTTGTGTTTATGTGTATTGATTAACCGCCGGCGAGGTCCTCCACTGAGCCAACTCAAGAGCCTAGGCCACAAGGAGAAGACGAGCAACCTAACAGTTTTGGTACCAGGAGTGGTGGGGTGTGTTTGAACAGGTAAGTCATTTTACTCCTTTTTACCTATTTTTTGGTAATTGGTGTTGATACTTGCCATGTTCAAATAACCTTGTATACCCACCTATTTACATAACTGTGCCTTCGCAACGGACTAGGCTGGTCCCTTGGAGGGTTAATAAGGGCTCGCAGGTTTTTGAATAGTCCGACTAGGTTGGTCCGACTGTGTTGAGTAGAGATATATATGTGTATGTAAACTCGGGAAGTATAAAATACGCCCGTAGTATAAGGAGTGGCTGAGTGGACGCCCAATTTTTGGGGAAATATTGAAAAGTGCACTTATAATAACATGTTGATATAATGTAACTTTATTTGGCCACTGTATATAAGATTTTGCTTGTTTTCTTTTAGGTACCACCGTAAGTATTTACAGTATTAGAGATAAGTGTATATGTGTATGACAACTGAATGTAAAGTACTGTATTGATTTGAAAGATTTTATTAAGGCATTACACATATATGCACTAAATGAACAACATAAATCAGGAACCCGATTGTAGTGAGATAGCACCCGCTTGTCCACATTGCACATTTGGTTTACTGTTCCTTAGTGTGGACAGGACGTGGATCCTGCTCACCACTAGACCAACCGGGTTTTCATACCGACTTGGTGCAAGGGGAGTATATCCTACCACAAGGAGGGGTTTCCTATACCGAGTACTGAGGGTTAACCTACATAGCTATATCAGCCCCACAGCGATAACAGACGAGGGGACTTATTCCCAAGTCAGGGAACAGATTATAGCACAAACAGGTTGCTTTCATCTCTGTCCCTGTACTAGACACACCCTGCCAAGGTTATTAGATGGGGAATTCTGCAGCAACCCAGACCACGGCCAACCCATCCCCCTATGAGTACGTTAAAAACACACTACCGGGGCCACAGGTAGAACCTTTTTGGACACAGGTCAGAGAGAGATGCCAACAATTGGGGATACATGACCCGGGGCCACTAGGTCCCTGTTCAGAGGATGATTGGAAGGAAGTGAGCAAGGTGTGTCAGGTGCACAAGCACTCTTACCCACCTGGGAAGTGGGAAGACACCCAATACATGAAAGATTGTTACAAAACATGGAATAAATGCTTAGCCAAGTATAAAACAAAGTATGTAACTAAAGTCCCCACAACAAAACCTGTAAACTCACCCGCCCTATCCCAGCAACCTGAGGCACCACCCCCCCCTTATGTGATGGTTAAACAGGAAGATGGAACATTGGGTTCATGTCTTCAGCTGTATCCATCTTTGGATCCAGCAGTATTGGCTACCATGGTATATGGGACAGCTGATCAGGCACAAGTTACACGATGGGAAAACGAAAGTAGAAACAGGGAAGAGGAAGTCCGGGCAGAAGGTATACGAAGAAGGGAAGAAGAGAGGATTAGAAAGTTGGATCCGAAGGAAAGGGAATTAGAAGAAAAGTTAAAAGAGCTTAATAAAAGAAAGGAGGAATTAGAGGAGAAAATGTCTAAGAGAGAGGAAGAGCTAGAAAATTACAAAAGAGAGCTAGATAAGAGGGAGGGTGAAATAAGAGAGTATTCTGCAATAACTAAGGAAGAAAGGGATGGAATGTCCCTGGAAGAGGGAGAAGAGGAAGGAGTCAGAAAGTTAAGCCCCAGGGAAAAGGAATGGGAGGAGAAACAGAAAGAATTTAATAAGAGACAGCAGGAACAGGAAGAAATGATAAAAAACAAAAGGGAAGATTTAGAGGCATACGAGAGGAAACTAGAGAAAGAGGCAAGAAGGATAAAGGAGGCCGAGGAAAAGATAATTTCACAGCCATCCACTACACTCAGAAGCCAAACTAAACCGGCCATAAGCCAGAAACCCCCACAGGAGGAAAGGGAGCAGGGAAAGCAGGGTGAATCCTCTACTGAGGAAAGAGAAATAGACATGGAACAGGAAAGTCTAGGTGCCACCTTTAAAGCACCACTCATGCATATAGGGGAAACAATAATACATATTCCCCTACCTTTAGGCACACTGTCAAAAATAAAGGAGTTATGCCCCAGCCCAAAGAAAAGCCCTAGGGAGGCTGGCGCTTTCCTTGCAAAATACAGTGCAGGGACGAGCCTGGATAAGGAAGATATAGCAGGGATCCTTAGTATAGTTGACCCTGACAGTCCAGAAGGGCATCCCGTAGATGCCTTATGGACAGCTCACATAGAAGAAAATAAAGATTGGGTATCTTTTTGGAAAGGTATGGGGAATCACTGGTCTACTATATACAAGGGTTCATCCGCACTTCAGGAACTTATCCTAGCAAAACAGGGACAAAAGGAAAAATTCTATGAATTTTGTACCCGGGTATATGGTCTGTGGAAAGCAGTAGATAACGCCAACCCCCAGTTGTTCACCACCACTATTATGGCCGGTGGCGATACGAAGGTGACGCAGTTGCTTAAATTCACTAATCCAAAGTGGGCAGAACAACCTCCAGATGAATTTATGAAGGATGCTAGGTCACGAGAAACATCAGGGGTATTTGAGCAGAAGGGTGGCATTTTTCCCTCCCTGACACCAACCCAGACTCTGCCAACTGGTGGGACTCCGCCCACCCACATAATGACAATGCAACCTTATCCACCAATGCAATCTTATCCCCCAGACCAGGGTTACCCACCAGACCAGGGGTGCTTTAACTGTGGGGAACTGGGGCACTGGAAATCCCAATGTCCCTACAGACCTAGAACGAACGCCCAGAGAGGAAGAGGTAGGAATCTTAACACCACCCCCCGTCGCCTTCAGGATATCAAGTATCCTCACCCACCACAACCCCAACCACCCCAACCACAACCCCAATACCAGCCTCAGCCTAATAGACCACCCCCACGCATCCCGATGCAGTGGCCATCCGCTCGGCGGACACCACAATAGGGATGCCAAGAGTACGTCCCGTCCCTCAGCCTTGTGTGTTACAATTCATCGTGGAAAAGTCTCCCGCAGGTACTATTGCGGGTAGACAATCACCTGATATGTCTATTGTTGGATTCAGGGGCTACTTCAGTAGTTTGAATGATGCCATATATGACACACCGCACTGCACTGAGGGAAACTCTATTGGTATAAATGGGACATCAATTACCCACCCCATCACTCCACCATTGCCCGTGGCCACTCCAGAAGGACAGGAACTGTGTGCCCAGAGTTTTGCTGTCCTTGTGGATTGTCCAGTATCTTTAATGGGGAGGGACCTACTCTCAAAACTGAATATCACCATTAAATTTGACAGAGGGGGCTCCCTTACTGCCAGCTCACCGTTCTGCGATTTACATGCTCCAAAAAGACACACTTACAGGGGACTCTTTGCAGCATTGCCACCCACTTTAGAAACACATGCCATATGGGCAAACAACAAAGGGAGTGTAGGTTTTATTAACTGTACACCTTACACACCACAAATGCGTCCAGATGCCGAAGTACAATATCACAAGCAATACCCCCTGCCACTCGAAAAAATTGAAGGCATCACACCATTAATCAATGATTACATAGCAAAAAGGATTCTGAAACACATTATAAGCCCCTGGAATACACCAATCTACCCTGTGAAAAAGGCAAATGGGGAATGGAGGCTTGTACAGGACCTAAGGGCCGTCAACAAGCAGGTTATACCTCTGCCACCTTTGGTAGCAGATATTTCTTTTATCTTTTTGAAAATACCTGCTGATTCCCTTTGCTACACAGTAGTGGACCTGGCGAATGCATTCTTTAGCATCCCGATCGATGATGGGGTATTGCCCATGTTTTCATTCTCATGGGGGAGGGGTAAACAGTTGACCTGGTCAAGATTACCGCAGGGGTACGTGGACAGTCCGGCAGCCTTCTCCATGGTCCTTAATGAGACAATTAAGTCATGGACTGCTGAGCGCGGGTCGGTACTAATACAGTATGTGGACGACTTGCTCCTGTGCAGTCGATCTGCTGAAGATTGTGCGGTCGATTCCACATCTCTGTTACATCACCTGGCCAGGACTGGCCACCTAGCGTCACGAAAGAAAATACAATGGTGCCAAAGTCAGGTAGAATACCTGGGATGCATTCTGAAGGAGGGAACCAGGCTGGTATCCCCCAAACGTGCCGCAGCCCTGCAGGCTCTCAGTCCTCCAAGAGACAAAGCAACTTTGCTCTCATTCTTGGGCGCAATCGTATATTGCCGCCAATGGATCCCAGATTGTTCATATTATGATGGCATTCTGAGGGAGGCTACTGTGTCCACCGCCCCAAAGACAATAGATTGGACAACAGAAAGGCTCTGTGCTTTTCAGGCCTTGTTACAAAGTCTGACTCAGGCCCCCGCCCTGGGATTGGTAGAATATGGCAAACCCTTTCAATTATACTGTGTGGTATCGGGAAATTCTTTTGCTGCGGTTTTAACACAGCAACATGGAACCGGGTACCGACCAGTCTCCTATCTCTCAAAAAAGTTGCCTACCCAAGTACAGGGGATGCCATCTTGTCTACAAAACCTTGCTGCTTGTGCTATGGCAGTTCAGGAGGCTAACAAATCAGTATTAGGCCATGAGCTGACTCTCTACACTACTCATTCAGTAACTCACCTCCTGCAAAACATGAACACACAACATATGACGGCACAGAGGCTTAGTGGGTATGAGATCACACTTCTGAATACTGATAACCTCACCCTCAAACACGCACCACCAAGTAATCCCACTGTCCGTCTTTTGCACTCTTTGCTCAGGCTACCACGAGACCCTGATCAGAAGCACAATTGTGTTGAACAGGTTGCAGCAATAACCAGCCCTCGCCCAGATCTCACTGACATTCCCATACCAGGAGTGCAGGACGTCTTCATAGACGGCAGCTGCTCCCGCCCCTCCGATGCAACATTCCTGACAGGGTATGCCATTGTCCAACTCCCTGACGTGGTATTGGAAGCAAAAGCCTTACCACCCTCCTCGGCACAGGTAGCAGAATTGGAGGCGCTCACAAGAGCTTGCATACTTTTCTCAGATCAGGAGGTAAACATCTACACAGATAGTAGGTACGCTTTTGGGGTCACGCATGACTATGGCGTAATATGGGCAAATAGAGGATTTAAAACTGCTGACAACAAGCCAATTGCTAACTCTACGCAAATTAAAGCACTCCTGCAAGCGATTCTTCTCCCAAAGCGGATAGCGGTCATCAAAGTAAAGGCACATTCATCAGATAACAGCAGAATTTCCAAAGGAAACGCGCTGGCAGACAGAGAAGCAAAAAAGGCCGCTGCCCTATACATTGGTCAGCCAGCCCCCACAACCATGTTCTTCAAAGAACATTTTACATCACCCAACTTTAAAACCATTGTGGCACAAATACAGGGATTAGCTACAGAGGAGGATGTTTCTTTTTGGGTCAAGGATGGCTTGACCAAGGACCAAGAAGGTCTTTGGTCAAAAGAGGGGAAGATATTGGGCATACCAGAATCAAGCAGTGTTCTCATACTCTCCTATCTCCATGGTCCAGGACATATAGGTACCACCGCCCTAACAAACATATACGCAAAGTCTTTCTGTACAAACAACTTAAGTAAACAGGCAAAACTCCTCACCAGTAGTTGTCTGACCTGTGCACAAAACAATGTCCAAGGGAAAAATCATGGATTACATGGCCACCTGCCCCCACCCCTGGGTCCCCTAACAGATTTGCAAATAGACTTCACACACATGCCCAAACAAAAAGGCAATTTGAAATGCCTTTGCGTGATCGTATGCAAATGGTCAGGTTGGGTTGAAGGTATTCCGTGTACAGGTGAGACTGCTAAAATTGCTGCCAAATGCATACTGAACCATTGGGTCTGTAGGTTCGGAATACCAACGGCCATATGGTCAGACAGAGGGCCTGCCTTCAGCTCCTCTGTTACACAGACTTTAGCTAAGCTACTAGGCTTACAGTGGAAATTGCACATCCCTTACCACCCACAAAGTGCAGGAGTAGTGGAAAGAATGAATAGGAACATTAAAGACAAGTTAAAAAAGGCTACGGGGGGCACCATGAAAGGATGGTTGGATTACCTTCCTTCTGTCCTATTTCAGATCAGAACAACGCCACATGCTAGAACAAAACTCTCGCCCTTTGAGATTTTGATGGGAGTTCCTGCAAACATAGAGCTGCCCTCCTTAGATCAAAACACTGACATTAACATCTATTCCCAACAGGAAATGTACGTGAAAAATCTGGTAAGTATGCTACAGGATATGAACGAACAAGTCTCTGTCACCTTTTCTCCTCTTTCAACAGAACCTACTCATCCCTTCATCCCAGGAGACAAAGTACTGGTGAAACAACTGGCACACAAAAAGAAGGTTGGACCCATTTTCTCTGGACCTTGGAAGATAGAGAAGGTTTCCAGAACTGCTGTACTGACCGATCTAGGAAACACCTGGATCCACGCCAGCCGGTTAAAGAAGTGTCCACAGCAACCCCAGACCCCTGACCCTCCTCCAGCACCCCAAGACTCCTCTCTTCAGGAACAACGATCAGATTTGGAGGACATTCAAGAAGGCATAAAACAAATCTCTCGGACCGACGAGACGAATCCCTCACCAACAGGAAGAAACGAGTAACAGAACTTTGCACACAGTACCTGACAAAATGATTTCTACCTTTGTGTCAGGAAAAACATTATGCTTCTGGACATGTCTGATTCTGATAGTATTCATACCTACTTGGTTAATAACAAATTGTGTGTACCATCCAGAAGATTTAGGGCTACTAGAAGGAATATGTGGAAAAACCCAGACAGCCAAAGCACCTAGTTTAAAATATAAAAGAAGTATACCCCCCACTGAACCCCCTTCAGGTTTCACTGACAAAATGTTGTTAAAGTTTAAGTACAGTTATGCACAAAAATCTGGTTTTGAGAAATGTTGGATATGCAGCAAACTCCACCCTAGTACAGCCAGGATCCCGTTGATGGCCATTCCCTTAAACATCACTCCTTTCCTGAATGGAACCCCCTATAGTTCTTGCCAATGTCATAAGAAAAAGTCCCAACAAGCCCCTCAGTTTTCAAATTGTGGGCAGGAGCCACGCTCCAGATTGGTGTTTCATACTGGGAAACATTTCCAGGGGAGCTGAGGTGTGCAAATGGTCAAAACTTAATGTCTCCATGGCTTCCCTTACCGATAACTCACTTTTTCGCACCTCAGACCCTGTGATAAATGCTACCATCTATGACCTTTTTAATTCTAGTTCCCACTCCACGGTCGCACAGTTACTAGCTCTGCTGATGGCATCTGGTCATTCAAAGGGTGCAAGGACCATTGTTAGTCAACGACCCTTGGCATTAGGTAACACAACCTACATCTGTTGTGGCAAGCTCTGTTACCCATGGATTCCTGAAGAACCCCAGGGGTGGTGTTATCTTGCTAAAATAGTCCCTGTAATGGGAGTAGTGGGGGATAATGGACAAGGACACCTACTTAAAGCTAGTACCCACCCAAGATACCCTCTAAAACACCTTGGAAAAAGAGAAATGTTCCTAGAAAAAGATATGACCTGGGCCTGGTTTCCTTCCTGGACAGGGTGGGGAATAGATTTGATGAAGAAACTAAACAACTACACCTCAATCATTGATGAGATCTTGGAAAAGGACTCAGATGACATCTCAAAATTAAACCTAGAAACCAGAGCAATTAAAAAACAACTAGAGTTACATGACTTGGCTATAGAAAGCATGAGTGCAGCCCTCACTGGCCTCTGTGAAATTACTGAGGACTATGAATGCTGCACCTGGATACATAACACAAGTATCGAGATCCCTGATTACTATGACATTATTGCACAACACAGAAAAGAGGTAAACAAGCTACAACAGGATGCAAGGGATATTGGGAAAACATGGGACCCTTTCTCTACAGGGTTCAGTTTAGGAGGTCTCACTTCATGGTTGAAGAACACTGCAATGACTATTTTTACAATACTGCTTTTCATATTATTCTTATATGCATGCTTCATGTTACTTAAATACCTTTGCAAAAAGGGTAGCAAAGCACACTCCGAAACCATGAAGCTAACTTCCATTTCCAGGGATCCCACGGTTTGGTACGAGAACCAGGAAAATAAGGCCGGGGGATATGAATCCTTAAGGCGTGACGAAAAGGTAGAAATGACCATTTCGATGATATCGAATGGTCAAAGGGAGGATTGTAAGGAGATTCCATAATACATTGCATTATTGGTTATTGATTTTGATTATTGATTTTACCCTGAGGATATAAGTTCAGGATTGCTTATCTGCTTAATGATTTATATTTCAGTGAATGTGACAAATTGTATCTCATGACAGTATTACTTAATGACTGAATTATCTCATTGCATTATCACCCTGTCTGTCTATTCTTGTCTGATGTCTTCATCTAGGGAAACATCTGTCTGTGGTTTATATCTCTGTACACTGTTGCTGGGTATGAAAAGGCCAGAATTAGCCGTTTTAGGAACTTGTGGTTGGGCAACTGAGGGTCAGCAGACGTTAACAGAAAGTAAGGAATCACTGACCTATTAGTCTGAACTATAGAGGTTAACATTAAGGTCACAAGATGAAGACATTACTAATATATGGAAAATCACAAGATTAAGAAATTACTAATATGCTAATGAACATTTATGTGTATTATTTTGATTGGCCCCCAAATGGGGCAGAGTCTTGTAGAGGCACAGCATAAAACAGCAAACCATTCAATAAACCATTGTAATCATTCATCACGTAACCTTGTGTTTATGTGTATTGATTAACCGCCGGCGAGGTCCTCCACTGAGCCAACTCAAGAGCCTAGGCCACAAGGAGAAGACGAGCAACCTAACACTCCTCTAAGCATGGCCCCACACCAGACCCTATCAGGGAACCCTATATTAACCTGTGCACTGCAAGCCAGCAGTGCTGATCAACCATTGTGTATAAGCCTCCGTGTGTACTTGCTGTGTTTCCTACATCTGATTCCTGTTACCGACTTTGACCTGTTCTTAACTATTCCTGTCTGCTCGTGACCCTGACCTTTGGTGTGTCCCCGACCATCCCTGTTTGCCTGTGACCCTGTACCTTGACGTGTACTCTGTTGTCTTCGTCTCCTTGTTGCCCCGACCTTGGCTTGTCCCTTACTTTCCTTGTTGTTCCAGCCTGCTGCCCCCTTCCTCTTCTCCTGTAGTCTACCGTGAGTGAGAGCTGTGAGACTCTGGGGGCCGCAACCTGGAGCCAGACTGCAGCGCAATCCCTCCTCACCAATAGAGGCTCTGGTGAACACCTGCTGGCTCTTAGACTCCGCGCCCTGGGGAATCTATGCTCTAGCTCCCAGTGGGATCTGTGTCAGTGATCCAGTAGACCTGCTTCCTGAACCTCCCAGGGTTCAATCCGCAGCAGTCAGTCCTAGGGTCCACTACCTAGCGGTGCACTTCTGACTCCTACAGAGTGCATCTGTCACCTAGCCCCAAGGTGACCTGACAGTGCACCTAAAGCTACCTGAAGAAAATTGGTGGTGTTCTTCTGATCCTATTAGTACCACAGGCAGGCAGCTGCAGTATTTACAATTAGTGTACTGCGTCCTCTGCACAGTGTGCACCTAAAGTTACCTGAAGAAAATTGGTGGTGTTCTTCTGATCCTATTAGTACCACAGGCAGGCAGCTGCAGTATTTACAGTTAGTGTAGTGCGTCCTCTGTACAGTGTGCACCTAAAGCTACCTGAAAAAAATTGGTGGTGTTCTTCTGATCCTATTAGTACCACAGGCAGGCAGCTGCAGTATTTACAGTTAGTGTAGTGCGTCCTCTGCACAGTGTGCACCTAAAGCTACCTGAAGACAATTGCTGTTGTTCTGATCCTATTAATACCACAGGCAGGCAGCTGCAGTATTTACAGTTAGTGTAGTGCATCCTCTGCACAGTGTGCACCTAAAGCTACCTGAAGACAATTGCTGTTGTTCTGATCCTATTAATACCACAGGCAGGCAGCTGCAGTATTTACAGTTAGTGTAGTGCATCCTCTGCACAGTGTGCACCTAAAGCTACCTGAAGACAATTGCTGTTGTTTTGATCCTATTAATACCACAGGCAGGCAGCTGCAGTATTTACAGTTAGTGTAGTGCGTCCTCTGCACAGTGTGCACCTAAAGCTACCTGAAGACAATTGCTGTTGTTCTGATCCTATTAATACCACAGGCAGGCAGTTGCGGACCTCTCCTTGCTCCTCATCAGCTGGGATCTTCAACCCCACTATACCTTCAGTTCTCTCTGAAACCTGCACTGAGAGGAATGAAGGTGTAGAATTAGGTGTGTCACAGCCAAGTACTTGCGGGCAATCTGCTATCAGTACACCGACATCAGATTGTACCAGACAAATTTCCCTGCCCCAGCTGCTGCACCACCAAAAGAAGATTGCTCCCAGCCATCCACATGCCCAGTGGTTGAATGCTAGCTTGGTTAAATTGCTAGCACTTCAACTGCTGCCTTTTCAGTTGGTAGACTCTGCCCCCTTCTGTGAGTTTGTGGAATGTCGGGTTCCTCAGTGGCAGGTTCCCAAACGCCACTTTTTCTCATGGAAGATTACTCCGGCTCTCTACCGGCATATGGAAGGCAATGTCTTGGCCTTGCTGGACAGGGCAGTCAGCGGTAAGGTCTTATTACCGCTGACTCATAGTCCAGCAGGCATGGACAGGGACATTACCTATCTTTCACCGCACACTGGGTGGTTCTTCTGGCAGCTGGGAAGGATGCAGGATAAGGTGCAGTAGTGTTGGAGGTTGTTCCACCACCACGCCTCCAAAATTCTACTAGTGGTGATTCTGCCACACCTATCTCCTCCACCGCCTCCTCTTCTTCCTCCATGGCCTCTACCTGTGCTGATTTGTCCTCGGAATCAGCGGTGCTCTGTAGGCGTTCAAGCACGCAGGCAAAAAGATGCCATGCAGTGCTTGAGCTGGTGTGCTTGGTGGACAGGAGCCACCCTGGGGCAGAGATTCTGTCAGCTCTGCAGGGGCAGGTTCAGAGGTGGTTGACGCCACACAAGCTTAAGCCAGGTATGGTGGTTTGCGACAATGGCACCAACCTCCTCTCCGCCCTCCAACAGGGACAACTGACCCATGTGCCCTGTTTGGCTCACGTCCTTATCTTGGTGGTGCAGCGGTTCTTGGGCAAGTACCCGGGCTTACAGGATGTCCTGAGGCAGGCCAGGAAAGTCTGTGTGCATTTCTGCTGGTCATATAATGCCAGTGCTCAGCTGGCAGACCTCCAAAAGGAATTTAACCTGCCCAAGAACCACCTAATCTGTGACATGCCCACCAGGTGGAACTCAATGTTGGCCATGCTGCAGCGGCTGCACATGCAGCAGAGGGCCATCAATGAGTACCTATGCAACTATGGCACCAGGACAGGGTCAGGGGACCTTGTTAAATTTTCCCCACGCCAGTGGGCTATGATCAGGGATGCATGCACTGTCCTGTCACCATTTGAGGAGGCCACGAGGATGGGGAGCAGTGACAGTGCGTGCATCAGTGACACTGTCCCTATTGTCCACCTGTTGGAGCACACGCTGGGTGGAATAATGGACAGGGCACTTGAGGCAGAACAGAGGGAGGAAGAGGAGGACTTCCTTAGCTCTCAAGGCCCCCTTTATCCAGACAGTGCTCCTGAGTGCCCGCCCATAACACAGGAAGAGGACGAGGAGGAGGTGGAGGAGGAGGAGGATTGTGTCAGCATGGAGGTGGAGCATGGCACTCAGGATCAGCAGCAGTCTTCAAGGGATCATTTACAGTCTGAAGAAACCCATGGACTTGTACGTGGCTGGGAAGAGGTGGCTGTGGATCATGTTGTCCTTAGTGACCCAGAGGACTCTGGACCGAATGCCTCAGCAAACCTATGCTACATGGCCTCCCTGATCCTGCAAAGCCTGCGGAAGGATCCTTGTATTCGTGATATTAAGGGGAGGGATGATTACTGGCTGGCAACCCTCCTTGATTCACATTACAAGGGTAAGGTTGCGGACCTTATCTTGCCATCGCAGAGGGAGCAGAGGATGAAATATCTTCGGGAGGCCTTGCAGAAAGGTTTGTGCAACGCGTTTCCAGAGCCTGGGAGGTTACAATTTCCTGGTCTTCCTAGACAACGTGTTGCTGAGGCTTCGGTCAGTCAAAGAAGGAGCAGTGGAGAAGGTGGCCGTCTGACCGATGTATTCAGACAATTTTTTAGTCTGTAGCCCCAAGGTATGATCGGTTCCAGCAACCATCGCCGGCATCTGTTTTACATGGTGCAGGAATACCTAGGGGCAACATCTGACTTGGACACCTTCCCCACCGAAAATCCTCTGGGTTACTGGGTCTTGAGGATGGATCACTGGCCAGAGCTTGCACAGTATGCAATTGAGCTACTGGCCTGTCCTGCATCCAGCGTTTTTTCAGAACGCATATTCAGTGCTGCTGGGGGCTTTGTAACTGATCACAGGGTGCGCCTGTCCACCGAACTGGTCGATCGGCTGACCTTCATAAAAATAAATCAGTCTTGGATCACCAGCTACCAAGCACCTGATGCTTATGTAACCGATTGATTTTTTTTAATGTGAGATCCCTTCAAGACTGCCTATGCTGATACTGAGTGACTATCCTGTTATGCTGAGTGACAATCCTCTTCCTCCTCAATTTTCATGCTGATAGCTTGTAAGAACATTTTTGGTTCTGGGCACCGTCACCAGTGGCCAAGGCCCAATTTTTCTGCCCCTGTTTAACAGGGGCATGTAATTATAATTTTTGATGCAATACTTTGCAGCAGGGCTCATTCCTGCGCTCCAACTAGACTATCTGTGAGGCGTTGCAGTGTTGTGGCACCAGCACCAGTGCCCAAGGCCCGATTTTTCAGCCCCTGTTTAACAGGGGCGTATAATTACAATTTTTGATGCAATACTTTGCAGCAGGGCTCATTCCTGCGCTCCAACTATAGCATCTGTGAGGGGTTGCAGTGTTGTGGCACCAGTGCCTAAGGCCCAATTTTTCTGCCCCTGTTCAACAGGGGCATGTAATTACAATTCTTGATCTAATATTTCACAGCAGGGCTCATTCCTGCGCCCACCAAGAAGAACTATGAGAGCTTACAGTGTTGTGGAAACACCGCCACCATCACCAAAGGCCCAATTTTTCTGCCCCTGTTCAACAGGTGCATGTAATTACAATTCTCTATATAATATTTCACAGCAGGGCCCGTTACAGCGCCCACCAAGAGTAACTGGCGAGGACTTACAGTGTTGTGGCACCAGCACCACCACCACCACCAAAGGCTCAATTTTTCTACCACTGTTCAACAATGGCATGTAATTACAATTCTTGATCTAATATTTCACAGCCTGTTCCTGCGCGTAACTGTGAGGGCTTACAGTGTTGTGGCAACACCAATACCTAAGCCCCCAATTTCTGAAGAGTATATAGGGCAGGCCCCTACTTTCAAACATCCAACTTACAAACGACTCCTACTTGCAAACAGAAGGAGACAACAGGAAGTGAGATGAAATCTACCCCTAGGAAGGGAAATTCTCTCCTGTAAGAGTTAATATGGGAAAAACGTGTCTCCTCTTCACTGATACTTTATCACCAATCCTTGTTTCACTAAAAACCCCAAATTTTCAAAAAACATTTGTCATTGGGACAAAAAGTGAGGTGAAATCTTCTGAAGAGGAGCACAGACAGCAAAACAAATGTCACAGGAGTGATAACCCTTCCCTATGTTTTCCAAAAAGCTTGAAATAGATTTTTTGGCTGGAGCTACACTTTAAAAATGTACCAGTTCAAAATTACAAACAGATTCTACTTAACAACAAACCTACAGTCCCTGTCTTGTTTGCACCGCCTGTATACTGCTGTTCAGAGTATATAGGGCCTGGGGGCCCCACGCCTTTCCTTTTTTTAATTTGGGTGCGGATTTCCCCTTAATATCCATACAAGACCCAAAGGGCCGGGTAATGGACTGGGGGGGTACCTATGCCGTTTGTCTCACTGATTTTCATCCATATTGCCGGGACCCAACATTACATTAAAGCCGCAAGCAGTTTTAAATTACTTTTATTCCTTTAAAAATGTCATTTTGTGCAGGGACTGTTCTAAGTATGGGAAACACGCGCCACTTTACAGGCATACTATAGACACCCCCCAGGTACGATATTTAAAGGAATATTTCACTTTTATTTTTTCACTTTAAGCATCATTAAAATCACTGCTCCTGAAAAAACTGACATTTTTAGAACTTTTTTTGCATTAATACATATCCCTTGGGGCAGGACCTGGGTCCCCAAACCCTTTTTAGGACAATAACTTGCATATTAGCCTTTAAAATTAGCACTTTTGATTTCAAACGTTTAAGGCCCATAGACTTTAATGGGGTTCTAAAGTTCGCGTGAACTTTCGGTCCGTTCGCAGGTTCTGGTGCGAACCGAACCAGGGTGTTCGGCTCATCCCTAGTGATGACTCATGATCAAGTGAAACAACTTCTTCCAAAGGTAGTGAGTCTGGAACTTTAGGGTGAGCTCCTTCTTTCAAGTAACACTCCAGGTCACAGCATAGAAGACTATATCTGTCCTGAGTTGATATAGTAAAAGAGGGTATGCTTAAATTATCATTAACTCAAGTAAGAATATGTCAGGGCTGGGCTCAGCCCTTCCTTTTCTGAGCTGGCCACTCATCTGTCAGCTAATTGCCAGCTCCTTTCTCTCCACAGTGGATCAGCTGTTGATGATTTGCTAATCAGTCCTGCCTACTTAAAGCCGCCCAGCTCACTTAATCTCTGCCTTTGCCTTTGGTCACATCTCAGAGACTTTCTCCTGCGTTCCAGTTGAAGACTTGCTTGGCTGACGTCCCTTCCGTCTCCTGATCTTGCTTGCTGTACTATTACTTTGATCTCTGGCTCTCTGACATTGGCATTGGCTGACTACCCAATCTGGTTACTGAACTCTGGCTATGTATTGACTACGCTTACTCTATTTACCTTTTATTATTATTAAACAAGTGTGATTAACTGTACTTCTGTCTCGGTCTGATTCATGGTTTCTGTCAGAATATATTTCTTACCTGGAGTGTTGGGTAACAGGGAACTTAGGATAGAATGGTGGATAGATGGAGAAATGGATTGAGACGGCTGACAGCTACCATCTATTATCATCATTATAGCATGCAATGTTGGTGGATGTGGAGGGTTGGGAGGCTGATGCCAATAAGATGGCATCCTTATTAATATGGTTGCTAGATGTCACTTCATTCTTTTGTACTATATTTATGTAGAGGGTCTTCCCTTGTTGTTTTTTTTTCTTTGTCTCTTTTACTCTTATTTATTATCTATTATTTAACCACTTCCCACCTGACCACTGCATATGTACGGCTGAGTGGGCACTCTCTCCTTCTGAGTGGACATTCAGGAACATCCCTCAGAAGGAGGGGGATTGCGCACGTGCGGGCCTGGGCAGCGACGCAATCCCGATGCGCTTGTGTCACCCGGACACGGTGCATCTCAAATCGTCAGGAGGGCTGTGATTGGCCCTCCTGATCACATGATGGCTGTGTCCAATCACAGCCATCATGTGATGTAAACAGAGAGCCAGTTGCTAGGCGATCGGCTCTCCTCTCCTCACACATTAGTTGTCATTGAGGAGAGGAGAGCGGATCGCTGCAGCCGGCTGGTGATCAGTGTGTGTGAGCTGTTTTTTACAGCTTTTTACACACTGATCACCAGCATAGTAACACACAGAGTAAAACACATGTCCCCAAAACACATGTCCCCAAAACACATGTCCTCACATAGTAAAAACACCTGTGCCCCACATATGTCCCAGTAAAATCACATGTCCCAATGATTATCTGCATACATATGTCCGTGATCACCTGTGCACATCTGTACATGATCATTTGCGTACATCTGTCCGTGATCACACAAACCAATTATTATACACTTAACAGGATTTTTTTTCTACCAAAGACATAAAACATGACAAAAATCTTAAGAGGGACAAAGACTGCTTTGAAAACCTGGAAGAGCTTCTTACCCTTTCCCAATGTAGCCAAAACTAAAATACAAGGTTTGCTAGAGTTCAGCTTTAAATGACTCCATAAATCTACAATAATAACATCATATAACTATGACAAATAAAGATTTTAAAATGTATGTATCCGTAAACATAATAGAATGACAACAGAAAACATAAATATGAACGGCATACCTGGTTGTGCTATACAAGTCTTACCATCAGGAGGGGTATAGCATGTGACAAACTATATGATGTTACAAAAAGGAAAAATACTTACCATAAAAGACTTTCAACATTAGAAAAATGTTTTCATATCTTTTTCAAGAATACATTTTTTTCTTTTCTGATCTGTTTAAGCCACCAGCATATCATTCACAAATGAAAGTGGCTATAGACAGCGGTCTACTGCCACACTTGTTCTTTAATTAACAATAGTTATAAGTATTCCAAAGAAAAATATATTGGCAAGAAACAAATGACACACATTTTATTTTATTCTGATGAATTGGTTTTGCAGTACTCTTGTCTAAAATAGAAATAGAAAACTAAAGAACAGACATAGGGCATATTTGTTATAGCACAAATGCAATAACAGGTAATCCAAAAAAAGAACAAAAAGAGAACATTTTGCTATGTAACTGTTATATTTTTCAAAGCAACACAAATTAAATAGTAAAATAATTCAGTTGGAATTTGTTTGGCTTATTTTCTAGGAAATTTTTAATTTTGATGTTTTGTAATGAAAGATAGCAGGTTACAGCTTTCTCAATGACCAAAATAGGAGAAGGAAGCGTATATATTTGCCAACATAAAACAATCTAAATCTCATGTATATTGAGCAAGTAGTCATTTATTCAAAGCAAGACAGTATAATGCACATAATAAAAAACACATTCATTCCCAAATACAGCCAATGTATTCAAATCAATGTTTGCACTGCAAAACAACAGGCATTTTTCTTTTTCATATTTCTCATTTTTCAGATATAATAAAAAAGAGAGCTGTAAAACACAAGATATAGATATAAAGCATATAGGGTGATGTTTTTTAAAAAATATGATTATATTTTAGATTTTTTTTGTTTTCAGCATTTGTGAACTTGGTGGTTTATTTATAACAAGCATTGGAATCTAGGCACACATTTGCACCCCATCTACAAACATTCAATAGAATTACTGAGTGTAGAGGGTGAGTGTTAAATATTTCTGACTAAAATCTTCATATGCAGTGCATTAAATATGAACACTCAAATTATCAGGGCGTTCGACCATTTGTTCAGCCCATAGAACGACCACAATGCACTGCACCGCCGCACAGTGCATTGGAAGCCCAGATTGGCTGAAGCAATGAAAGCTTTGCCAAATTAGGGCACATAGCACTGTCATATTCATGATTGGACACTGTCATGATGACTCTATCCAATCATGGCTCATTGGCTCTTAGTCCCACCCCACAATATAAAAATATTCTTCCCATAGCAGCCATTTGCAGTGTGATATTGACGTGGAGAGAGATAGAACAGTAAGAAGGGTCGCTGGTTCGAATCCCAACCACGACACTACCTGACTGGAGTTTGCATGTTCTCCCTGTGCCTGCGTGGGTTTCCTCCGGGTACTCCGGTTTCCTCCCACACTCCAAAGACATGCTGGTAGGTTAATTAGATCCTGTCTAAATTGTCCCTAGTATGTATGAATGTGAGTTAGGGACCTTAGATTGTAAGCTCCTTGAGGGTAGGGACTGATGTGAATTTACAATGTATATGTAAAGCGCTGCGTAAATTGACGGCGCTAAATAAGTACCTGAAATAAATAAAAATAAATAAAATAAATAGAGTAGGGCTCTGTGAGTTAGTGTGCTATAGTGGGCTATTGTGATTCTATTGTGTGTGTAAAGTATCAGTTTAGTGTGAATCTAGTGATAGTGCAGTGTTAAATCTCAATGTGTTATTGCAGGTTTACCAAAGTATATTGCAGTGCGTTAGTGCACGTTTAACACAGTATATTTCAGTGCGTTGGTGCACATTTACTGCAGTATATAAAAGATCAAGCATGGCAAAAACGCCAGCCATTTGGGTACCACATGCTTGACAAGGCATTTAACCTCCCACCACTCAGCCCGTTGGCAAGAGCACCTGAAAGACGCACAAAAAGGATGCAATTTTGCTCCTCCTCACTCTCCACCTTTCCAGTCTACCCTCACTATACCTCATGACCTTTCAGCAGCCTTCACTGACAGGGATGATGGTATAGCAAAGGATGTCACAGTTCCTTGCAGCATGTCTGCCAGTAGCACACCACCATCCGTAGACTATAGCAGGCAATAATCTCTGCCCCATCTGCTGCAGTGAAAAACAAATACAGTCGCTGCCACTCACATGTCCAGCATCTAAATTCAAGCTGGTCAAAGCTGCTGGCTTTAAAACTCATGCTTTTCTGTCTGGTGGATTCTGCCCCTTTTGTGATTTTGCAAACTGTGCTGTACCACAATGGCAGGTTCCCAGTCACTATTTATTTTCATATAAGATCATTCCATCACTGTGCCATCACGTGGAAGGCAATGTTGTAGCATCTTTGGACAAGGCAGTCATTTCTTGCTTTCATCAAGAGTACATCTCCAGGGTTATGGTGTGAAGGTACCACCAACACCCAAAGCCCATTTTTTTGCACCTGTTACCTCTATCCAAAGTCTACGAAAGAGACACCAGAATTTATCCCAAAAATCTCTGATCTTGTTCCAAGTGCACTAAATTTTGGCCTCATCATACAGACTGACTCCCCATGCCATTGTTTACAAAATAAAGAAAGCTTGCAGGGAAAATTTTTTTGGCTTTATAAATGTAATTATTGCTGCAGAAGGTTCTATGCATTGTGCAAATGTGCCACTATACAGACAGACTGAGGGGACCCCCCAGGCACTATAGTTAAAGGAATTGTTCACTTTTACTGTTATTTCTGATTTTTATGTTTTCACTTTAGGAATCGGTAAATTACTGCTCATTTAAGAATTATGTTTTTTACAAACTTTGTTTTCATTGATACATGTCCCCCAGAGCAGTACCCAGGCCCCTATACCATTTGTATGCCCAATTACTTGCATATATACCTTCAAATTGGGCTCTTTTGATTTTTCCAGTTCGGGTCCCATAAATTTTAATGGGGTTCATTATTAGATTCCGAACTTTTGCGATTTCCGAAAGTTCTGCTGCGAACCGAGCTGGGGGTCATTCAGCCCATGTCTATTTATAGCATAAATTTTACAGACCCACAGTGTTTCAATTTAAAAATCAGAATTCAAGATGGATGAATATGAGTATAGTCAGACAAAATATGGAGGAATGTAGATAGTGAATAAAAATCAAAAAACTTCTGAAAAGTTTGATCATTTGTGGTTCAGATGAACTTTTTAGAATTTTTAAAACCTCTGAAATTTGTAATTTCTGAACTGGAAATCTTATTGAAGTTCAATGAGAATATAAGATGCATAATTATGCAGAATGGCTTAGAAAGATCCTGGCAGCACTGCCTGTAAGGATGACACCAAAAAATAGTTTCAGTCATTTCCTTTAAAAATTATACCAGGGATGCCAAGATAAAAGGATAAGAAATGGTGGCAATGGTAGCCAAGCTAAAGATGCCAGGCTGCTAGGGAATAAGGGGCATAACAATCCTTTAGCTCCATTCTCCCTGAAGCTTTTGGAAATCTGAACCACTACAAATAACACTGAAACTAGTATTTGGTAATCTGAATCAGTGAAATTTGGTTTTAATTCTCATAGTATTATACTTTTTTTTAAAAAAACAGCAAAGCTTTTTGCAGTGGGAGTGGTTAAGTCACTGGGGTTGACTTACTAAAGGCAAACAGATTGTGCATGTTGCAAGTGCAGTTGCTCCAAAGCTTAGTAAATCAGGATAAGCTATGCTGACTTCCATCATCCAGTCACATGCAAGCAAAAATACTGTTCTGTTTTTCAGTTTTTTCCTTGCATGAGATTGGGTATTCTTTGTAAAGTAAAGCTTCACCTCATCTGGATCAACTTCATTTGCAAAGGGCACAGCCTATTTGCCTTTAATAAATTAATCCCACTAAATATGCTTCTTTGTCATTTTCCAACAAGGTAAAAATGATTTTCATTTCTTCTCTCATTTTTAGCATTGTTGTGAATTACCTTCTCAGTGAAATGTAGTACCAAGTTATGTAAAAAAAAAAAAGTAAAAATCAATCTCCATTTAAATAGCTAAATACAGTACGTAGTTGAAACACATACAGTAATGTTTAGATATTCTTGTTGTAACAAGCCCCTTGCTCACTCGATTCCACTCTCCCGACACTCCTCTGCAGCTATAGAATCAGATTGCAACGTCTGATGGCTTGGTCATCCAATGCTCCGTGATTAGAACTTCAGCTATGTGCCGTTCTAACCCAGTTGTGATAGCTCAGAACAAACACCAGGCAGGCTGTATGTAAGTTTGTTGTGGAAAATTTTATTTATGTATATTGTCAGATGCCCCCCAGTGTCTGTTTTGCTGCAATACTCTCATTTGAGGGTATTCGCACATACAGATGCTGGTGGAAGACCATTGGATGCGGAAACCTTCCCGTGGACACGGCGGATCTGTTTACCTTTTTAAGGATGTCTGTTTATGTCTCTCCAAGGAACTGGCCACTCCATGGCGACTGCATTTCAACTCCTAAGTAAACAAGTTTGCGTACCTTGGGAACCATAGTATAATCATACAATATTATGGCCCACTGGGCCATGGTATAGTATGGCTCGCATCACTGGTTACAGTGGGAATGTGCACACGGCTGTGTTCAAAGCCATGTGCTTGCTGCATGGTTTTGCACACCACCGTCTGCACACGTCACTACTGCTTTTATATTTGATTATATGCATGTGTGTCATTGGTTCTTTTGAATGAATACAAGTGTCTGATTGGCTGATTCTGAAGTCAGCAGCCTCTTTTGTTATCCATGTGTTTAGTATAAATAAAAGCCACTTGGCTACCTGTTCAGGATTTTACACGGAGCTTGAAGTGATACCAACGTCTGTTTGTGTTACTTGGAGAGATAAATGAGCGCGCTTTCCCGGCATTATATAAGAGAGCTTTTTGTGCTTTTAAGCGCAAAGAAATTATATGCTTATAGGGAGAAGTTTAGATTTTCCCTGACATTAATGGCGAGCCAGCCAGGAGGCCAACAGATCTTCTAAATTCAGCGGACCTCGAGGGGGAAGAGACCTCCAGAACCAGAACCAGCAAAGGCCGGCCTATGGTAAGACAACCATACTTCAAGTTTTTTGAACATTTTTGCTGTTCTGTGTTTGGGATCTTGATTCTCTGTCCGCTGTATGAGGTAAGATCTGCCAGGCAAAGAACCTTATGTTTTTGTTTTTTTGTCGCTCTCTGTATAATGACGGGACTTTTATTGTAGGTTATACTTTTGTCATTGTAAGTAGGTCTATTATTTGGGGAAGCACCTATATTTAAATCCTCTATAGGTCCCATTTAATACAAACCTAAAGTGAATGTTGTGTATGACTGAGCAGGCTGTGTAATTGTATGTTGTGTATGACTGAGAAGGCTGTGTAATTGTATGCTGTGTGATATGTTTGTGATGTATATGAGAAATAGAAATGGATGAATTGTGATTTTTACCTTTGTATGGGACCAAGTCACATGTCCCCATAAGTGTAAAAATATTTTTAAAGGGTTTGGTTTTAAGTTGAAATGCCTGTCGCATATCCAAGTGCCCATGTATTGTTGGGACATCACAATAGGAGCTGTTTACACCCTGTGGGGGGTCTCAGGTTTCTAGGTAATAACATGGGGGGGAGTTTCTGTTGACTTTCTAACTCTCAGAGTTAGATATTGTGTTGTATTTGCGACAAGAGTGTATTGTTTAAGACTTTTTTCATGTTTTATGTAACTTTGGCGTTTTGGATATATTACATAATTGCATGGTTCGTGGGGTTTGAGTGGAGACATCAGTCCATCCTGAGTGTGGGTGTGTGTCTGCTGTTGTCCCTGTGCATTGTGTCTCATTGAGATGCTCATATTAGTTTAAAGGTACCCATATAGCGCCATCGGTTTGCGCAGGGCTCCACACGTGCATCGTATGCTCACGTCGGTCCCTGCCCTCGGGGAGCCCGCAGTCCGGGGTCCCCGGTTTGCATTCATGTACTAGGGCCAATTTTGGATGGAGGCCAATTGGCCTGCCAGCAAGTCTTTGGAGTGTGGGAGGAAACCCGAGTGCCCGGAGGAGACCCACGCAGGCGCAGGGAGGACATGCAGAGACCGGGCGGGTGGTGTCATGGTTGGAATTCAAGCCAGCTGCCCTTTTTGCTGCTGGGCGGGGGTGCTAACCACTACACCACTGTGCCACCCAATATTGTTTCGTTAAATATACCTATATTTCAGTATAGGCCCTAATTGACATAGCCTAAAGTGTTTGTCTAGGGATAAGTGTTAATATTGGTGACTCAATTGGTGTTTCAATTGTATAGTCAGTTTTTGTAGGAAGAAATCCTGGTTTGTCTTGTCATTTGTTAATGTCGGCTATTTTTCTGTAGTCCGGGTTTCATTCACCATTTTGCCGTGGACCATTTTTCAATTGCTGCAACTGCCTTTTTGTTTCTGCTGATTTTAGTCTCGAGCGAAATATCTCTGGTTTTGTACTGAATTCCAGTTCCAGTAGAATCATTTAGTTTTTATTCCAGTTGTTTTAAAGAAGTTTATGTTTCTAGTGAAGAAATCTCGATTTTGGCAGGATCAACAACTAAATTTCATGTGTTAATGGTGCCATTTTTTTTGTGGCTGCCGTGGAAGGAAAAAGAACTCCTTCAGCCATCTTTTTGCAGGAGTTTCAGTTTTTGGCTTTTGTTACACTGTTGTGTGGTATTTCCGTCAAAACTTTTGGTTTTCCTAGGGGATATGTGAGTCAAGGGGGATTCCCTCCCATTTGCAATATGGGGGCTTATTCCAACCACTCCGGGACAAAGAGTTTTTATCTGTTGATGTTAGCCATAGATTTTTCTAATGTCTTGATAGACAAAATATGAAGCTATTTGAGGCTTCCCCTCCCCCTCCCTCTTCCTACTCAGGTATGCAACAGGAAGTTGGTGGGAGGGGCTTGGCATCTTTTGACTTGTGTTTGGAAAGACAAAATCATTTTTATTTTTAAATTAAATGAAGGTTTATACTGTAATACAGTTTTGGGTAGAGAGCAAACAGGAGGCATCCAAGTTATTGTAATATCTAGGTACAGACGGAAGCCATAAGATTGTTTTTGTTTTGAATAGCGAAGGATTTCATGGTGTTTTTGTAGTTGTCGGACGAACACGTTTAGAGGGCTGTATATCGTGAGACTGGTCGGGCCGTGTATAATAGTCGGAATTCCAGTTCGTGATTGTATTAGCATAAACGTGAGGAGTAGTACGCTAACAGCCCCGCTCAGGCCGTGTAGAATAATTGGAATGCGGGGGTCGATTATGGTGACAAAAGCGCAAACCATAATCGCTCCGAAAATAAAGCGCAGGGTTCTCTGGACGCAGAGTTCGCCAAAAAAAGCGATTTGAATCGTCATGGGCAATAGGTCGTCCATGCACCCCAGTCAGACAGCTACATAATACATGAAATCTGAGTTCTGAGGAAAAGGCCATTAAACTCCAGAAAGATTGACATAAGTGGTCCAAGGATACTATTTTGGGTATGCCTCTGGAGTTGATGTAGCGCGACTGTGGCTTCAGAAATCTGTAATGTTGAGTGAGTTGATGGATGCGTAGTATACATTTGTGTGATTAAAAATACACAGGCCTGTTTTTGAACTTTGTGTGGCTGGTCCATGCAAAGATTTTGAAATGCTCTCGTGCCTTTCAAATTGTATTCTTTTCTATCGCTAAAAGAATGAAGGCAGCATTCCATCTGGTCGTTTTTATTTTTTTCGTTTTTGGGAACTATAAAATACCTCCCCCACATTTGTATCTAAATGTTTGTCTTTGTTTCATTGTTTGTATGTGGTAACAAGATGTTTGAACCTACCGCGACAGCCCTCTTGCATGTCACAGCTGTTGTATTTTAAGTAAAAACGTGAAATTAAGACTTACAGGGGGTTTAGTTATTATCGGTTTTGTGGAATGTCAGTGACAATTTACCAATGTACACGAATGTTGTATTGTTTACCATTCTTTGAAGGATAGAGTAATAACCTTTGTTTATAAGTATCTTTTCAGGTCCAGTTTCTGGAAGTGTGTGTACAGGTGTATAAGAAGGTAAAAGTATCATAGGCTATTTCACTGTTTTATTCTGCACCATTCTAAACCCTGCATGTCTTCCTCCAGTTTGTAATGAGGAGGGAAGAAAAGGGGGGATGAGAGTGGTGAGAATAACACATTTTCAAACCAATAATACTAACCGCTCTAATTCTAACCAAGTTTGTGCCAAGACTGTCTTTCTTTGATGGAATTTGAATCAGCAAGCAGCAGTCTGGTGAAGGAGGCTCCCATCCCAGATGCTAAGAACCTTTTTGTCACTGGTTCCAGGTATTACACCCCGGATGGTAAGCCACACACAGGTTATGCAGTGACCACAGTCCTGATGTCTGGGTTATTGTCATATGAGGTTTGTTTGAAGGTCAACCAAAAACAGAATTGTACTTTCCTCATTAGCTGTCAACTACATTCTCAGCTGATGCGGTGGGTGCAATCACTGTAACATGAACTTCAAAAGGTCCACCACAGGGTTCACGAGTCCATCCTGGACCCTGACACAATAACCAGTTTACATTCTTTCCAACCAGGTGACTGGGTCATTGTAAAGAAGCTTGAGGGATGAGACCACGCCAGCCACTGCAAGAAGCGGATCAACCACAAAAGAGTAGAGGAGTATCTTTGTTCATTTATATTTTTTTGTTTAATAAATTTTGGCAAGGGTAACGATGAAAAGCATCCCAACTAGCTAAGAAAGAGAACAGGACACATGGTCGGGTCTACTAGTGCCCCAGCGATGACGGCGGTACATGCTACGTGACATTCATATTGGTGTGAGGAGTTTTGACAGACTAGTAAAATCCAAACAGACACCTGTCAAAAGAACTTAACAGAACATTCATAGAGGGTAAAATTAATTATAATTTTAACAATAGCTCTGGTTCTTGCCAGCTTTGGTATCGGGATAACTAGGTAGCCCACAAGTGTGCTACAACTGAAGTTTGGTATTAATGCGGATCTACAGCTTATAAGGTAATTTCCCGTAACGCAAGAGGTTCATGTGTGCTGATGAAACTCGTCCCAGCATCTTATGTCATGGCCGATCGTGAGGATCTGATGGCGCGAGAGAAGGTAAGAATGGCAGGGACAGCTGGAAGGGAATTGCTTGTACACGGTGGGGGCTTGAGCTTATGAAACGCTTGAACAATTTCTCATCCATTGAGGATGGGATGTTTCATGTAACGGTTGAAGCTACAAGGAAGTTCCCACAGTCCAAGGGGGTTTCTGGGAATTCATAAGTAAAGATTGTTATATCTGGATCAGGGATAGTAGTGACAAAGTTCAGGCCCATATGGATAAGGTTTAGATCCCTACAAGGCAAAGCCAGAGCTATAGCTGGTGAAGGTTGGAATCCTTTTAAGGGTTTGGGAAACTTGGGGGATTTTTTATTTTCCATCGGATCATGGTTGAAGGAAGTAGGGGTATATATACTCATGTTGTTTTTATTTCTATTCCTTCTATATGTCGTGATGAGGTGTTCCTATTGCCTGACTGGACGCGTGACCAGAGCCAGAGCAGATGACCACATCTTCCTCACCGAGATGAGACGCCCCGAAGCCCAGCCCACGTACGAGACACAGAGGATCCCAGATCGACCGGCGATTACTACAGCTCACCATGTCGTGTCCTCCTTATAAGTCATTCCTCCTGAAGAATAGAATCTACAAGTCAAGCCGCATTTTCCTTTTTTATGGACTCATATGGACTGTAAGGACTGATACATTTCCAGGTGTAAGAAGAAGATCAAGATTCATCGAGGGACACATGGGAGGATATGACAAAGAGGAGGAGCTGTTGTGGAAAATTTTATTTATGTATATTGTCAGATGCCCCCCAGTGTCTGTTTTGCTGCAATACTCTCATTTGAGGGTATTCGCACATACAGATGCTGGTGGAAGACCATTGGATGCGGAAACCTTCCCGTGGACACGGCGGATCTGTTTACCTTTTTAAGGATGTCTGTTTATGTCTCTCCAAGGAACTGGCCACTCCATGGCGACTGCATTTCAACTCCTAAGTAAACAAGTTTGCGTACCTTGGGAACCATAGTATAATCATACAATATTATGGCCCACTGGGCCATGGTATAGTACGGCTCGCATCACTGGTTACAGTGGGAATGTGCACACGGCTGTGTTCAAAGCCATGTGCTTGCTGCATGGTTTTGCACACCACCGTCTGCACACGTCACTACTGCTTTTATATTTGATTATATGCATGTGTGTCATTGGTTCTTTTGAATGAATACAAGTGTCTGATTGGCTGATTCTGAAGTCAGCAGCCTCTTTTGTTATCCATGTGTTTAGTATAAATAAAAGCCACTTGGCTACCTGTTCAGGATTTTACACGGAGCTTGAAGTGATACCAACGTCTGTTTGTGTTACTTGGAGAGATAAATGAGCGCGCTTTCCCGGCATTATATAAGAGAGCTTTTTGTGCTTTTAAGCGCAAAGAAATTATATGCTTATAGGGAGAAGTTTAGATTTTCCCTGACAAGTTCAAACAGGAATCTCCTTTATTGCAATATACAGGCTCTTTTATACACTAAAAGAGGAGGTGCAGACCTCCTGCTCATATTACTCTAACAATACAGCTGTAACCTAATTAACCTTATTAACATGAGCTAATTAACTAATCCCTTTAGACAGCCTAGATGACTCAGACATGACCTTTAGGCCAGACTGGCTGTCTTGTAGTTCAGAAAATCCAATCAACATTATCACAATAGCAGAGTTAATTAAACACAACCAACAATGAGGATCTAATGACTCTTAGATCCCATACTAGAGACTTATTTACAATACACATTTTAGCAGACAACAGACAGGTAGCTGGAATTGATGACATTAGCATTTAACAGTAGGAGTCCCAACGGTATGAATCAGTCACTATTCCAATATGGCAAATCCAGAGTCCTCAGAGTCTGTGTGTCCTGGGGGACCAGGACCCGAATCCACAGTAATACCACCTCAAGGGTCCCCAGGCATACAGCTCACAAAGAACACAGTTCCCCCCAATTGCCAGGGTCCACGATCGATCGGCAAGAGGCTAGCATACAGTCCCCTCCAAAAGTCTCTCTCCCGGCTAGGTCTGTCACACTTGTAATACCCTCTCAGACTAAATTTCTCCAAAGTGAGGGGTTATTTCCTTTTAGACAGCAACCACTGGAATAGGCTTCCCCATTTTAAGTTTTACCATCATCTTGTCTCCTAGTGACAAGTGTAAAATATAGTTTTTTTCCTACTTCTCTCTCTCCTAGAGCTGAAGGTCAACAGGACTAAAGCTTCGTACACACTATAAAAAAATCGGGTGAACATTTTCGTCCAAGAACGATCATACAATTTTCTGACAATGTGTACACAACTTTCAACAGCCAATTCCGACCTTCTGAACAAAAGTTTATGAAAGCACAAACTCCAAGTTTCTTTTCTGTACAGGAACAGAATGAGCGATTTTTGATTAATGTGTACCATTTTCGTACAGTTTTTGTATGAGAAAAACTGGAAACAGAAGACTGTGCATAATCAGAAACAATAAACAAACAAAAAAGCCTTTGTCGTACGAGAATTTTTGTACATTATTTCCTTCCATGGTTCCAACTTGCTTTGAAACAATGAGAAAAATTGGATGATCGTTCACTTGATTTTCTTATAGTGTGAGGATACAGGCAACAATAAAAACCCTAACAGTTGTTCTTTTAAGCCCCTACTCTATCCAAAACTTTAAAAAAAAGTAATTTAAGTAATTTCAACTGAAGAAAACAAAGCTATTCCTCATTTACACATGAATGCATATACAAAAGAAATAGTAATAAACACATTATTTGCAATTAATAATATGCATTAAAAATAGTATGGTAGAATCATAATCTAGCTGGGTAATGACGACTAACAATATTTAATCCTGACTGTTTCTAGTATCATTGAAATAACAAGTTCCTAAGGGAAGAAACCAGCAGAGTTGAAAAATGTGTTGTTCATATATATGGAACTTTAGGCATACCTTAGTGTCACTGTTACTCAAAAGCTGAACTGAAGCTGACCCTGCTTCAGTTCCTGCCTTAATTACAACTGTAGAATAAAAACAATGGTGAAAAAATGTGCAAAAAACGCACTGAAATATACTGTGTTAAACGTGCACTAACGCACTGCAATATACTTTGGTAAACCTGCAATAACACATTGAGATTTAACACTGCACTATCACTAGATTCACACTAAACTGATACTTTACACACACAATAGAATCACAATAGCCCACTATAGCACACTAACTCACAGAGCCCTATTCTATTTATTTTATTTATTTTTATTTATTTCAGGTACTTATTTAGCGCCGTCAATTTACGCAGCGCTTTACATATACATTGTAAATTCACATCAGTCCCTACCCTCAAGGAGCTTACAATCTAAGGTCCCTAACTCACATTCATACATACTAGGGACAATTTAGACAGGATCTAATTAACCTACCAGCATGTCTTTGGAGTGTGGGAGGAAACTGGAGTACCCGGAGGAAACCCACGCAGGCACAGGGAGAACATGCAAACTCCAGTCAGGTAGTGTCATGGTTGGGATTCGAACCAGCGACCCTTCTTACTGTTCTATCTCTCTCCACGTCAATATCACACTGCAAATGGCTGCTATGGGAAGAATATTTTTATATTGTGGGGTGGGACTAAGAGCAATGAGCCATGATTGGATAGATTTTAAGTTTTACCATCATCTTGTCTCCTAGTGACAAGTGTAAAATATAGTTTTTTTCCTACTTCTCTCTTTCCTAGAGCTGAAGGTCAACAGGACTAAAGCTTCGTACACACTATAAAAAAATCGGGTGAACATTTTCGTCCAAGAACGATCATACAATTTTCTGACAATGTGTACACAACTTTCAACAGCCATATCCGACCTTCTGAACAAAAGTTTATGAAAGCACAAACTCCAAGTTTCTTTTCTGTACAGGAACAGAATGAGCGATTTTTGATTAATGTGTACCATTTTCGTACAGTTTTTGTATGAGAAAAACTGGAAACAGAAGACTGTGCATAATCAGAAACAATAAACAAACAAAAAAGCCTTTGTCGTACGAGAATTTTTGTACATTATTTCCTTCCATGGTTCCAACTTGCTTTGAAACAATGAGAAAAATTGGATGATCGTTCACTTGATTTTCTTATAGTGTGAGGATACAGGCAACAATAAAAACCCTAACAGTTGTTCTTTTAAGCCCCTACTCTATCCAAAACTTTAAAAAAAAGTAATTTAAGTAATTTCAACTGAAGAAAACAAAGCTATTCCTCATTTACACATGAATGCATATACAAAAGAAATAGTAATAAACACATTATTTGCAATTAATAATATGCATTAAAAATAGTATGGTAGGATCATAATCTAGCTGGGTAATGACGACTAACAATATTTAATCCTGACTGTTTCTAGTATCATTGAAATAACAAGTTCCTAAGGGAAGAAACCAGCAGAGTTGAAAAATGTGTTGTTCATATATATGGAACTTTAGGCATACCTTAGTGTCACTGTTACTCAAAAGCTGAACTGAAGCTGACCCTGCTTCAGTTCCTGCCTTAATTACAACTGTAGAATAAAAACAATGGTGAAAAAATGTGCAAAAAAACTCCATAAAATAAAAGATACCTATTGGATTCTAACTATGAATACACAAATTAATTACTAAAGTGTTTGTTGTAAATGAACTGCACTGCATTTCCAAGGTATTGTAATAGGAACACAGATGGTGATAAAAACCTGAGATAAGCTCTAACATTTATTGATCTATTCAAAACTAAATTTAAAAAAAATTGGCTGAAGTTGCACTTTGCATGCAAAATAGTAAAACAGTTGCTGGAGTAAGCAAAATAATTTTTGGTGCCTCTTTTATAGTTTATTTTAAACTGATGAGCTCAAAGGGAATGTAAAACAGTGTCTATTGATAAGCTTGTGCAAAGTAATCTATTGTGTCCAAAGAATTGAGGGTTAAACTGTGGGTCTGCACTAAAATTAATTTTGGTGTATTTTTTCCTAAAAATAAAGACTTGATAAACTGCTACCCAAATATCATGAAACAAAAAATTGCAACTGCCATCATTTTATTCTACAGGGTGACTGCTTTCAGAAAATTTAAATTGTAAAATATCTATGAGCCCCTAAAGATAGGAAAGTGGTGTCAGCAGAGGTGTCCAAATGTAAAGGAGAAGCTGAGAAATGGATTCTTCATTGTTTCAATATTTATTGCTCAGAGAATAGTATAAAACACCATTAACGCATTTAATGACACTACACTGGCCACTTCCTCAGAATAGTGCATAAAACCCTGGAAATGCCTGTACATTCCTGCAGCAGCCTTTTATCTTCATAGTTTTTGGAGATGTGTCTTTGAAGATATTTTGTTTTTTTTTTCCCAGGGAGTGTAAAATGCTGGTACCGAGGTGGTTAAAAACATCTACTTTGTGTTTACATTGTAGGGCTAGCAGGCTGCCATAATTCTGATGCAATAGAAAGTTATTGAAAAAAGGTTAAGATTTCAATGCTCCTGTTAATAATGTTGATATGAATTTCTCTGCAACGCCAATAACTATAAGAAAAAGGAACTAGTGGCTAGTATGTCCTAGTAGATAAAAAAGATCAAATTATGAGAGAATATACTGGTGTGCGGGGACTCCCATCATCCTAAATAATAGTAGAAAAACTGTCTGCAGCAAAGTGCATGTAGGGGACGCCCCTTTGGATTTTAAAGGCAGAAAAGAAGTAGGAGGAGTAGATAGTGATAACATGCAAAAACAGTGCCAACTTTATTAATGTACAAAAATGAATAAAATGTCTAAAAGACAAGACAAACATGTGCAGTGGATGATCGATATCTTTACAAATAGTTGAATATAAGACATATAGAGCATTAATAGATAATATCACCCAGTGCCATCGACCCCAGAGAGCCAACCCAAACCCAAGAGTGGGTATAGTGGGGGTAGGTGGCTAGTAAATATATCACGACATGTTTTGGAGAAGACCGTAGTCAAACTTGTATATTCCTTCTTCAGGGGAATTATTTTACATACAGAGGGGTGAAAAATATTTCT
This sequence comes from Aquarana catesbeiana, assembly GCF_042186555.1. Lineage (NCBI taxonomy): Eukaryota > Metazoa > Chordata > Amphibia > Anura > Ranidae > Aquarana > Aquarana catesbeiana. Next base: position 135,041,211 of record NC_133332.1, on the reverse strand, counting down.
TATCTCTAGAACATAAATGTAGAAATAAATGAATAACATAGCAAAGAAAGACCATATGAGTGGTCTATTTTCTGGCCATTATTATATAGAGTAACCAAAGTCATAGTACTTACATGGTCAAGCTCATGTCATAAATAAAAAACAGATAAAGGGATCACATGCTGGCTGTGAAAGTCCACAAATGACAGAGAGGGTACCCGTGGCAACACGCAAAGCCGCAGGGGCAATTTCACAAGGGACGCCCAATCCTCCCTGTAGCAAACAATGTCAGCATTAGGGGGAAAGATTGCACATATAGAAAAGCAGAGAGGTAAGTTTAAAAACTGTAGAGTGTATGGTAGCTGGCCATATAGGGTACCAGGTCCATATGAAGCATGGTTCTTACCTAGGTTGTAAACCAGAGACATCTGTTGCTGACAGTCCGGTGTCTGCCAATGAATTGGCACAAGACATCCGGGTGTGAGCATTAAAGTTGCCTATATATAGAGGTAATAAACCAATTCAGTGGAAGTAATCATGTCAATTCAGCTGTGTTTAAACACAGCTGAAAGAGGCTAAAGAGAAGGTGTGTCAAAAGCAGCCAATCAATGGCAAACAGAGAGACCATCCTTGCCGCCGCGTCGACACGCATGGCACACAGGGATGTGTCTCTAGGGGCGTACCTCAGGCGCAAGGTTGTGCGGCGCAGCCACGCCCACAGGTGGCGTGATGGCGTCACGCGTCAGCGCGCCACCGGTGGGAAGGCATCACCGATCGTCATGGAGACGACGGTGAGAGCGTATAAGCGCTCCACCCCACGCAGCCAATGAGAGACGGGGAAGGAAACCCTCACTGACTCAGGCTACACAGGAAGAGCCCGCCCGCCGGGTGTCGGCGCACAAGTGACAATGTGGGAACACAGGGGCACTCAGCCCTGCCATCTAGTGGATGGATGGAAAAAGACAGCCAGCATGTTTAACAAAGGAAAACACAATAATAATAGATAATGAAAAATAATAGAATAATGAAAAACAACAATGGGGATGACAGGGGTGGAAAGTTATAACCAACAGTATATACCAGGATATGTCATTACATATAGTTGGAATGGTTTAAAAATATAACAAGGATAATAATAGTAGAAAAAGAATCTGAGTTTTAAAAGAAGAAAGGGAAAATTAGCCAGTTATTTACATATTAAGTTCACAGATCCCAGAGGAGAAGCCTGGGAGGAAAGGTCTAAAGTTAAAGGCCTCATTCAATCCTGGTGGTGAGGTGGCTCGTAAATTGTGGATCCACCTGAGTTCACATTGAAGGAGGCTTTTATTGAAGTCACCACCTCTTGAGTTGAAGTGAATGCGATCAAGTCCCAGAAAATGAATTTTGGGGATCGAGGTGGGGTGTGCAAGGGCCATGTGTCGGCCAATGGTTACATCAGGATCACGTTTTAAAATGGTTGAAACGTGTTGGTATATTCTCTTCCATAGAGGATTGATAGTCTTTCCGATGTAATAACGCCCACACTCGCATGTAAGTAAGTGCACTACACCCGGGGTCTTGCAGTTGATAAAATGTTTTGGATGGAATAACCGTCTATTAGGTAGGTGAATGTTCCTACGCCTGTCCATATACTGACAGTAGGAACATCCACCGCACGAAAAGGTACCTAGGGTTTTACAGGTATCCCCTCTATGTGATTTGTACTCACTTTTAACTATTCGGTCACCAACAGATGGGGCTCTCCTATAGGTCACAGCCGGCGTGTCTGGGACAAAGGGAGATAGTAACGGGTCCATTTTGAGCAGCTGCCAAAACCTATTCAGGATTTGTTTTAATTGTCGGTGCTGTGTGGTATATGTGGTAATAATTCTGGTAGTGTTGTCGGTAGAAGATTGTTTTGGTGTATCCAATAGATCCTGTCGTGACAAAGCTAGTGTTCTTTTATAAGCTTTTTTAAGGGAAGACTGAGAGTAGCCTCTTTCGAATAGTCTAATCCTTAATTTATCAGCTTTGTTTTTCAATATGGAGTCATCCAAACAGTTTCTACGTGTCCTGAGGTATTGTGTGTAAGGTATAGAGGACAGCAGGGGTTTAGGATGGAAACTGGCTGTGTGTAGAAGGGAGTTTCCTGCTGTGGGCTTACGGTACAACTGACTTGAGAGGCTGCCTTCAGGCTGTTTTTTGACCGACACATCCAAAAAGGTGATCTCTGTCTCACTGTACACCATAGTGAAAGCAAGGTTGAATTCATTGCAGTTGATTGCAGCCAAAAAATCGTGCAAAAGTTTATCTGAACTGTCACATATAAGGAATACGTTGTCTATATATCTGCACCACGTTAGGACATGGCACATATAGACAGACAGCGAATCGTTGGTTATCAAGGAATGTTCCCACTCCCCCAGGTACAGATTGGCGTACGATGGGGCACAACATGTCCCCATCGCAACGCCCTGTACCTGGAGGTAGTGGGAACCATCAAAACAAAACACATTGTGAGATAGTATAAATTCGAGAGAGTTCAAAATGAACTCGTTGTATTCTGGCTTGGATTCACTGAATTGTGAAAGTGCACGACGCACCATTACAAGGCCTAAGTTGTGGGGTATACTGCAATATAGGGACTCAATGTCAATAGTGACTAGGAGAGTACCCTCGGGGATGTGTATATCTCAGAGGGCTTGTAAGAAATGTATGGTGTTGCGTGTATAGGACGCTTGACATTCAACAATAGGTTTCAGATGGTTGTCAACAACCCGGCTTAGATTTTCCGTGAGATTGCAACATCCAAAGACGATGGGTCTGCCTGGTGGTTTGTCTAGATTTTTATGCAGTTTTGGCAGTGCAGAAAAGATGGCTTCTTTAGGGTGATCAGTTCTGACAAATTCCCATATCTCTTTGGTTATGATATTGTGGTGGAATGCCGTGTCCACAAGGTCGTAGAACTCATGTGCAAATCTATCTAAGGAGGACCATCCAATAGGGTGGTACCACTCCCTGTTTTTAAGTAGATTTTGACACATTTCGATATACTGAGTATTGTCCATGACCACGACATTGCTACCCTTATCGGATGGTTTAATGAAAATGCCATGGTCATGGGCCAAGGTATCGAGTGCCTCTCGCTCATCACGATCAAAATTACTTTTAGACCTGTGAAAAAATTTCATATTCTCAATATCAGCTGTGACGAGTTTCAAAAAAGCAGAGGTATTTGGGTTAGAGCTTGGGGATGGGTAGAGTGTGGATTTCTTTTTAAATTTTGTTAATGAATCAGGAGCAGGTACTATTGTTGGTGTGATGGAAACCTCATCAGTTATTGAGGAAGTTGATATATAGTCAACTGACTCAGGAAGATGGTCAGAGTCCATCAAGTAAGAGGGGTCCTCAGAATCAGAGGACTCAGTGAGGTCATTTTCGTCAAGTAATGCAATTAAATTGGCCAGTGCAAGACTCTCCTGGTCAGACTGCTGAGAGTCTAGGATCATATTTTTTAGTAAACATGTCCTAGTAGATAAGGCACCTCATCCCAAAAATTAAATAAAGTAGGGAGCAAAGAGGAAAGGAGATTATTGCGGTGCCAACGACAACTCAATACAATAGATATATAGAAAAATAAATTTTATTACAATGAATTAAAAACATTAATACAAATTCTAGAAGCACATATAGAGGGGAGCTCTTTGAAATATTCTGTTGACCAAAAGAGATGATGATGAGTTATAACAGTAGGTCAATTCTTCCCTACTAGTTTCGCCAAGGCATTGGCTTCATCAGGGGAATAGAATATAACAGAAAACAAATGTGGCTCTATAAAAAAGGAAAAACAATCACATAAGTAAAGTAAAAATGAACAACAATAAGAACATGATATATATCACGGAAAGATTAGGCTGAATGGTACCCAGTGTCCAATCCCCCTTCCCCGGTGAGCCAACCCCCCCAGAAAAAGGGGCTACCAAGTGATGGGATGATTTCCCAAAACACCCCCATGTCCCCATACGTACCCTGGCAGCCCCATGGGGCAAGACCAATGCGATCCAGTATCACAGGGTGATAGCCACAAACTTCCCAGTAATTGGCTGTAGAGGGTTTAAAGGAAGCCTCATGAAAACTGAAAAGAAAAAAATGATAAACAAATAAAAAACTATAGCTGTGAAATGCTCAATTCATTTACTATTGAGAGGGTTATAAAGCCTTAATACATACCAAGAACTAGGGATGGGCCGAACACCCCCCGTTTGGTTTGCACCAGAACATGCGAACAGGCAAAAAGTTGGTTCGAACACGCGAACACCGTTAAAGTCTATGGGACATGAACATGAAAAATCAATAGTGCTAATTTTAAAGGTTTATATGTATGGTATCGTCTTAAAAAGTGTTTGGGGACCTGGGTCCTGCCCCAGGGGACGTGGATAAATGTAAAAAATTTTTATAATGCTTAAAGTGAAACAATAAAAGTGTAATATTCCTTTACATTTCGTACCCTGGGGGGTGTCTATAGTATGCCTGTAAAGTGGCACATGTTTCCCGTGTTTAGAACAGTCTGATAGCAAAGTGGCATTTTTAAACGAAAATAAGTCATTTAAAATTATTTGTGGCTATAATGAATTGTCGGTCCGGCAATACACATAAAAGTTCATTGATAAAAACGGCATGGGATTCCCCCACAGGGGATCCCCGAACCAAAATAAAAAAAAAATGCGTGGGGGTCCCCCTAAATTCCATACCAGGCCCTTCAGGTCTGGTATGGATATTAAGGGGAACCCCGTGCCAAAATTTAAAAAAAATGGCATGGGGTCCCCTCAAAATCCATACCAGACTTGAAGGGTCTGGTATGAATTTTGAGGGGGACCCCCATGCCAAAATTTTAAAAAAATGGCGTGGGGTCCCCCCAAAAATCCATACCAGACCCTTGTCAAGGCACGCAACCTGGCAGGCCACAGGAAAGAGGGGGGGTGAGAGAGTGCCCCCCTCCTGAACCATACCAGGCCACATGCCCTCAACATTGGGAGGGTGCTTTGGGGTAGCCCCCCCAAAGCACCTTGTCCCCATGTTGATGGGGAGAAGGGCCTCATCCCCACAACCCTTGCCCGGTGGTTGTGGGGGTCTGCGGGTGGGGGGCTTATCGGAATCTAGAAGCCCCCTTTAACAAGGGGACCCCCAGATCCCGGCCCCCCATTTGAAATGGTAACGGGTACATTGTACCTGTACCATTTCACAAAAAAGTGTAAAAATGGTAAAAAAAAAACCAACACACACCGTGGGAGAAGTCCTTTATTAAAAAATTAAAAATTAAAACTGTCCCACATAGTCCATTCACCTCCACCGACGGACCAAAAAATAAATAAAGAAGATCTGCCTCCATGGGAGGCACACGCCATATGATGCGTCCTCGCAGGTGACAGCTCTTTTAAAACTGTGGGCGGGACCACATGGTGTCATCGCCAGGTGACCCCACCCCCCTCTAACGCACGGGGACATCCCTATGGCTTCCCCGTAGCATCAGAGGGGGGTGGGTCCACCCGGTCCACCCCCCTCTGACATTACGGGAAAGACATAGGGATTTCCCCATGCGTCAGAGGGGGCTGGGTCACCCGGCAATGACACCATGTGGTCCCGCTCACAGTTTTAAAAGAGCTGTCACCTGCGAGGACGCGTCATATGGCGCGTGCCTCCCATGGAGGCAGATCTTCTTTATTTTTTTTTTGGTTTGTTGGCGGAGGTGAATGGACTATGTGGGACAGTTTTAATTTTTTATTTTTTAATAAAGGACTTCTCCCACGGTGTGTGTTGTTTTTTTTTTACCATTTTTACACTTTTTTGTAAAATGGTACAGGTATAATGTACCCGTTACCATTTCAAACAGGGGAGGCCAGGATCTTGGGGTCCCCTTGTTAAAGAGGGCTTCTAGATTCCCATAAGCCCCCTGCCCGCAGACCCCCACAACCACCGGGCAAGGGTTGTGGGGATGAGGCCATTCTCCCCATCAACATGGGGACAAGGTGCTATGGGGGGTTAACCCAAAGCACGCTCCCAATGTTGAGGGCATGTGGCCTGGTACGGTTCAGGGGGGGTGCTCTCTCGTCCCCCCTCTTTTCCTGCAGCCTGCCTTGATAAGGGTCTGGTATGGATTTTTGGGGGGACCCCACGCCATTTTTTTTTTTAATTTTGGCGTGGGGTTCCCCTTAAAATCCAGACCTGAAGGGTCTGGTATGGATTTTGAGGAGGACCCCCACATCATTTTTTTTTAAATTTTGGCGGGGGGGGGCTACTCCAAAGCACCCTCCCTATGTTGAGGGCATGTGGCCTGGTATGGTTCAGGAGGGGGGCAATCTCTTGCTCACCCTCTTTTCCTGTGGCCTGCCAGGTTGCGTGCCTCGATAAGGGTCTGGTATGGATTATTGGGGGGACCCCACACCATTTTTTTTATAATCTTGGCGCGGGGTTCCCCTTAATATCCATACCAGACCTGAAGGGACTGGTATGGAATTTAGGGGGAACCCCACATATTTTTTTTTTTCATTTTGGTTCGGGGGTTCCCTGTGGAATTTAACATGATTAAAATCACTGCTCCTGAAAAAAATGGCAGTTTTTAAAACTTTTTTTGCATTGATACATGTCCCCTGGGGCAGGACCCAGGTCCCCAAACACTTTTTATGACAATAACTTGCATATTAACCGTTAAAATTAGCAGTTTTGATTTCTCCCATAGACTTTTAAAGGGTGTTCCGCGGCTTTCGAATTTGCCGCGAAAACTCCCCAAATTGTTCGCTATTCGGCAAACGGGTGAACGGCCAATGTTCGAGTCGAACTCATGTTCAACCCAAACAAAAAGCCCATCCCTACCAAGAACATGAAGATTAAATTATGGAATGGAAAGTGGCGCTAATACGACCAGAAATATGCAGTTAAACCAATATATATTTTTATTATTATTATTATACAGCGGGGACAGAAAGTATTCAGACCCCCTTAAATTTTTCACTCTTTGTTATATTGCAGCCATTTGCTAAAATGATTTAAGTTCATTTTTTTTCCTCGTTAATGTACACACAGCACCCCATATTGACAGAAAAACACAGAATTGTTGACATTTTTGCAGATTTATTAAAAAAGAAAAACTGGGGGCGTGGCCGTTTGGAGGTCTGAACAGACATGCCCATTGAGAGTTCCTGCCTTTTTGGAGCGCATTTCCATCTTTTTCCCCCTAACAGGACTGCCTTGCCACCTGCACAGAACCCAGGGTCCCCCAGACCACCAAGGCGATCCCGTGTTCCGGCCGCTTTAACTACAGGCTTGGGCCTTGACACGGGGAGCGGCAGCCATATTGGTACACCCGGCCTGTACAGCACCGCTGCATCCGGACCTTCCAGGTTACACTGCGCCTGGCTCTCTCCCTGCACGGACACCAGGGCAGCCCAGCCTACTGACCACAGCCTGCGTTCTCCCCTGTACCACCCCTGCATGCCAGCCTGAAGGACTACCAACACACACAGTAAGTAGCGGCCATCTTGCTACACCTCAGTAGCTTCCCTGTCTCCTCTGTGCTCAATCCAGGCTCCACCTAAACACCAGGGTGCCCCGACCTAGTAGACTGTGACCCCAGGAAGGGATTAAAACTAATATCCAACCCCATTTGTGGTGTGGATTGCAACACTGACCCCTGGGGCCACGTGGAGTGGCCATCTTGCTCCTCCCTGCTGCAGTATATGCATTTGCTCCTGGTCTCCTTAACCCCTTTGCTCCTGGATCACTCCCTACACTGTCCCTACACTGTCACCAGAGCTACCCAGTGGACCCAGCTGCCACCTGTAGCCCTTCTCACAAAATAACTACTCCTCGGCTGACAGTTTGCTTCCTCGCCATAGTTCTGCAACACGTTTCCATCTCATTCTGTGGTGAAAAAGACTAACAGGGAACACAGTCCTAGCTCCAGAGTCGCAGGTAGCAACCGTCCTACCCCCCCTTACTATATACCATGCTTCCTGGCTGACGATGGATGGCTGAAGACACGGGCTACTGAGCTCTGAGCTCTCCTGACATTACCAGGCTGTGTTACCTACACCCAGAATCTCTATGTCATCCTCAAGCTCTCACTCGACTGACTCCGCTGAGCTGCAGCAAGGTTCAATCCAGCGCTACCTACTCCGTACATACTCGCTCGACTCCCGCACGGGAAAGGACAAGCTGGCGGCCAGTCCCACCACAGGCAAATCTAAACCTCCTTCTCTGGTTCACATGGACTCCTCTATGTGCACTGACACTACAGGTGAGCCCTTGGCCTCTCCGATGGCCCCTCCAACCGATGTCTCAGGGGCAGCTGAGGAGCTACTTCCTCCGGGCTCGGGTGGATCAGCCGGCTCTGCGACCACAGCCCTTCTTTCTGCCTGGTGCTTGGGTCCTGTAGAATTCAATGGATCTACAGTACACCTCTATCCGGACCTGTCCCGCAACATCTTATACATGAGATGGGATGTCTGCCCATTTTTGGATTTGATCCGTCAGGCTGGGGCTACCTACACCTGGGGCCTCCTTTCAGTATCAAGGTAACCCGAGATGATAACTGTAAGTTTGTTCTGTCGGACTCTGAACAACTTCCTGCCTTCTTCACCTTCCTTGCACAAGACCCTATCAGCATCCGAACTGGCTGGACCCTCCAGAGGATCATCAACGACTACCGGGCCCTTTCCCGCAACGTCACAGACGTCTGAGATCTAGATCTGCTTCTTTTGGTCCTAGAGCAAGACATCCAACATCCCCGGAAGACTGATTTGGCTCCCCACGTGAGTCATCACTGTTACTTGTTCTCTTTGTCCAATGTTTTACAATGGGTTTACACCTTTTAGTCTGCAGTTTTCATGAAGGGACTTGACCAGGTTTGCATTGGTACTGTGTTCTCTATGTACCCTCCTTCTATGAACTCATACTAACCATACCTCTCCGCTTACAGGGATGGTATAGAAGTTTACTAAGCTCGGGGAGGTTTGTGTTGTCCTTTCTGGGACCATTACACCTAAAAAAGGATGTAGATTAGACATTGACAATGTTGCTGCTCCTTATAACTACCTGGGGGCTCCATTCAACACCGGACGTTCCTGGCCTTAGCTGTACACTTTTCCACACACGGACCATACCAAGACCAAATTGAATACTATGAGCATCGTTTCCTTAAGAATCCTTCCTCTGTTACCTAATTTTCCAGAACCCTATGATTCTCTTAATCGGGATGTGGCCCGGCCCGAATGGAGCCCACCACTAAGTTCCTGGGGTGGTACCTGTAGCCAATGTGCCTTTCTAGTTCTTCGGGCCTGGGGACCCGCTGACTGACTTGGAGTCTCCCAGAAGCTACCTTATTACCTGTTCTGGGCTTCTTGGTCTCCTCTCAGTCCCGGGCCTAATTGATCCTATACCATAGAACTAGTATAATTCCTCAATGTTACCTCATTTTTTTAAATGCTTGTTATACATACTATTGCTTGTGATGATAGCTGATTATGGGTGTTCAAGTGTTTTTTCAAACACTGATTAGATATATGCCATGTTCTTCTGTAACCTAAAATTTTAAGTACTCAATATACTACGATAGATAGGTGTGATACATATACATTATATATGCCTGCTATGTTGTCGGGTTCACAACTCAGATCTCTCTACTCCGACCTCCCTCCCCAAATAGGTTTGGCACGATTTGTTCCTAGCACGTGATATTTCACGGAGTGTCTCGCTGCTGCGAACACATTAGATTTTGTTTTGAGACACCTTTCCCAGGTGTCCTCTACCTAGCCATCTTCCATTCCTCTTCCCTTTTGTAACTACCTTCTCTTTTCCGTTTCTTCCCCAAACGTCTCCCCCTCTTTTTATGGAATTTCAATTTGCTTCTCATCTCCTCACTCCACCATGGCCTATACGGTATTATCTCACACTCGACTAAAACTGTGTTCATACAATGTAAATGGACGCAATGTAGCCTCTAAACGTGGACAAATCCTATATCAAATGCATAAATGCCAAGTTAATGTACTCCTCTTACAGGAGACACACTTTCCTTGTCAAAAGAAGTTTATTGAGTATACAATGTTATAAAGATACATAATATAAGTTTACAAGGATCTATAAAGTAAGCTCATTGTTTTACAGTAGGGTTTATATAGGTAAATATCATGAAATTTCAAATATTAAACATTGGGTTATATATCATTTCCTTAGTTACTTTTGTAGGTTTTTAAATGATTTATACCTACTATACATATTGTTTACAAGTAGAGTGTATATAGGTCAAATAAATTCTGATAATGAGCTTTAATCGTAAGGTGGAGAAAAGGAAAGAGAAAGAAGAAAAAGGGTTGAAAGGTAGAGGTATGGTCCACAAGGTTGTCCCGCTCGTCAGTTTATTATTCTTTTTAGTTCTCTTAGAAGCCTTAGAATGGGTGTCTCTGTAAGTCATTTAATCTGTTACCATGGCAACAGGACAGAGTCATTGAAGTTTGACAGGAACTGTTGTTTTATCCAAGGATGCCAAAGTTTTTCAAATTGTGGAATTTGATTTTCATCGATGGCTACCATCTTAGCATGGGACATTGTATTATTCATTCTGTGAATTGTTTCTGTTAGTACCAATGTAGGAGATTTCCATGCCTTGGCCACTGTTTGTTTTGCAGCCGTTATTAGTTGGATCATAAGTTTGAATTGAGAGAGTGTTAACCATTCCGGTTTTAGATTAAGTAAAGTTAAATATGGATCTGGTTTTATTATTTTTTTAAATATTTTAGATGCAATCACGAAGACTTCCTTCCAGAAGGTTTGGATTACTGGGCACGTCCACCATATGTGTAAATATGTGCCTATTTCTGGGCATCCTCGAAAACAAAGAGCTGAGGTATTAGGTGAATATTTTGCCACTCTAGCGGGTACAAGGTACCAGCGAGTTAGGACTTTATAATTTGTCTCCAGTGCTAAGATGTTGGGTGAAGATGACTTAGATGTGAGCCATATGTTAGACCAGTCCGTGTCTTCTAAAGTTCGTCCCAGGTCCTCCTCCCACCTCTGAACGTAAGAGGGTCTATTAAGATTTGCTACTCCATATAATTGATTATAAAGTGATGAAATTGTACCTTTAGCAAATGGATCTTTTGTACAGATTGATTCAAAAATGGATAATTGGCATAATGGTGTATCCCCCTTTAGGAATGGTGTATAGAAATTTTTGATTTGGAGATATCTAAATATCTCAGAGTTTGGTAGATCATATTTTTCTCTAAGCGATGGGAATGAAAGGAATGATTTAGATGCTATGAAGTCATTTAGTGTCTGAATGCCTGATGTTGTCCAAGCTTTAAAAGAATTTGGGTAGATCCATGCCGGATAAAAGGCCGGATTTCTGATAAAAGAAAGGAGAGGATTGTGTGGAGATTGTAACTGATATTTGTTTTTTAGTTTATCCCAGAGAGATAAGAAGTGTTTAGTTATGGGATTATGAATTTTAAAGCGGTCTTTAGGATCAAGCCATAATAAATTTGATATTAATAGAGGGTCATTTTCTGAAGCCTCTATAAATACCCATAATGGGATTTCCTGTTTTGCATGGTATTTGGACAGACTGGCCAAATGTGCTGCTCTGTAGTAGTTAGTAAAATTAGGGTATCCCAGGCCTCCTTTATTTTTGGGAAGATGTAGTGTGTGTATAGGTATACGTGGTTTAGAAGAGCCCCATATAAACGAAGTTGCTCTTTTTTGTACTATTCTCAAAAAATAGGAAGGAATTGGAATAGGGAGGACTCTGAATAGATAAAGCAATTTGGGTAGAATAGTCATTTTGATTGCATTAATCTTCCCTATCCAGGATAAAGGAAGTTGCGACCATTGTTTTATTAGATTTGTGATCTGTCTTAATACAGGAGGATAATTGGTTGAGAATAAGTCAGAATGAGATGCTGTTAAATGAATTCCAAGATATGGGATTGATTTTTCTGCCCATGTGAATGGGAGTGCAGCCCTAGCCGGGATCAATTCCATGTTTGTGAGTGAAATATTAAGCACTAGGCATTTCTTAGAATTAATCATAAGGCCGGATAGGGCTGCAAATCCATCAAGAGCTGGTATTAAGTTAGGACCAGAGACCTGTGGTGATGATAGAAAAAGTAATATATCGTCTGCAAATATACATAATTTGTGTGTAATACCTCCTACTTCAATGCCAGTTATAGTTTGGTTTGTTCTGATGTATTGGGCCATGGGTTCGAGTATAAGGGCAAATAATAAGGGAGATAATGGGCAACCCTGTCGGGTACCTCTTTCGATATTAAAGGCTTCAGATTTGTATCCAGCATATTTTATATAGGCTTTGGGTTTATTATATAATGCTTTGATCCATGTTAAAAAGTGGGGTGCAAAACCCCATTTTTGTAATGAATATTGCATATATTGCCAGGATACTGTGTCAAATGCCCTCTTAATATCGAGAGATAGAAAACATAAAGGGATTTTCCGTTTTTTAGCAATATGTGCCAATAACACTGCCCTGCGTATATTATCGCCTGCCTGTCTATTTGGCATGAAGCCTACTTGATCTCTATGTATTAATTTTCCTATAATGCTATTGAGGCGTTTTGCTATTATTTTTGCTAATAATTTAATATCGAGATTTAACAGAGAGATAGGCCGATAATTCACACAGGAAGTATCATCAGAAAGGGGTTTTGGGATCATACAAACAATTGCCATTAGTGTTTCTTGCCGAAAAGAATGTCCATCTAGAAGTTTATTAAAAGTTTCAGTGAGAATGGGAGAGAGTATATCTGAGAATGTTTTATAGTATAAAGCCGAGTAGCCGTCTGGGCCTGGTCTTTTGTTAAGTTTTAGGTCTTTTATGGCGTTAGCAACTTCATCTATAGTTATAGGCTCATCCAAACTGCTTTTTTGATTCTGAGATAACTCAGGTAAGGTAATTTTTGAGAAGAAGGATTCAGCCTCTGTAAGATTAAATTAATTGTTTGTCTTCTATAAAGTTGCGAGATGTGAGTGAAATTTATGGACTATTTTAACTGGATTACAAGTGTAGACATTTTTTGATAATTTCAAACGTATTGGTTTGAAAGATTTGTTAGTTGAATTTAATGCCCGAGCCAAATATGTACCTGGTTTGTTTGTATTCATGTAGAAATTGTGTTTGGAGCGTTTGAGAGATTTATCAACTGACTCAGTGAGAAATAGATCGTATTCCAATCTAGATTTTTCCAGATGAGATTTTGTACTCTGAGATGGATTATCTTGAAATGATATGTAGGCTGCATTAAAATTGAGTTCTGTTTTTTTTGCTAGATTTTTGCGTTCCCGTTTAAATAGTGCCATTTGTCTTTGTATTGTACCACGCAAGACAGGCTTATGAGCTTCCCACAGTGTTATTGGGGAGATGTCTGTTGTATTATTAATTGATATGTATTCCTTTAAAGCTTGTTCAATGGCCATCTGATGTAGTGGGTGTTTGAGCATTATGTCCGGTAAGTACCACGTTGGGTCATGCGCTTTTGGTATGGCTGAGGCTATAGTAGTGTATACTGCATTATGGTCAGACCACGGAATCGGAATTATATCTGATGCAATAATTTCTGGTATCATTCCTATTGTTAGAAAAATATGATCTATTCTGGTGAAGGTTTGATGAGGGTGCGAGAAATAAGTGAATTTCTTTTTCATTGGGTTACTTTCTCTCCACGAATCTACCAGATTGTATTTGGAAAGAAGTTGAGAAAAAGGTAATCTAGAGGTTATTTTGGATGGTGTAAAAGGTGATTTATCTAGAAATGGGAGGAGGACCTGGTTCGAATCCCCACACATTATCACTGTTCCTATTTTGTGTGTATTAATCACTTGTAATATATGTGAGAGGAATGGTGTAGGTTGTTTGTTAGGAGCGTAGTAGGAAATCACCGTGATTGCTATATCCATTATATAACCCATGAGTATCAGGTATCTACCTTCTGGGTCTTTAATTTCTGATGATAAGGTGAATGGTGTGGATCGGTGAAATGCAATTAGAGTTCCCCTTTGCTTGGTACAGGCAGAAGCCGTGTAAATTTGTTGATAAAAAGGAGAAATATATTTTGGAGTAGAATCTTTGGTGAAGTGTGTTTCTTGGAGGCATACTATGTGAGCCTTCTTGTTATGGAAAGTACGGAAGGCTTTGGTCCTTTTTTGAGGGACATTTATTCCCTGAACATTCAGGGAAAGTATATTCAGTGGTGCCATGGCAACAGATCAAATAGTTTTGACTTACTTTTTGTTATGCAGAGCTGACTGCGCAGATCAACCTGTGTGGACTGAAGAGATGAATAGATAGAAAAGAAACCAGTGAATTCTGGAGTAAAGAGTAAACAAAAAACATATGAGATTAGATGATACATTGTATAAATTATTTTTTGCAAGTAATCACAATTTACCCGTGAAAGAGAATAAATATCTCTCTCAGGGGAATAAGTGCCTTCGTCACACTCCCACATAATATGGTTGGGAGAATGAGGAGGGCTAATGGGGGTACACGGATCTTCCGCTTACAGGAGAGAAGTGCTATGTCAAAAGACATCAAAATGATGTTTCATTAATTGGAGTGCAGAATATAGTTTTTGTTGAAATTATTTATTCCAGGGTGGTTGTATATGGTTAGTCTTGCCCTAGGCTAAATAATTCAGTTAGAAAAGTACTGTTAATAACTTTGGTATTGATGAAGATAGTTTGAATTATTTTGGGATTTTAACCCTTTTAGAGTAAACAATTACATATTTTATTCATATGTAACTGTTTAGATATGTTAACTCATAAAATTGATGTTGTATTGCTTCAGATTAGAATAAACAAAAACACAATTCTAGGAACTAGTTAGGTAATAATGTATTTGTTTTAAAAAAAGAAAGAAAAAGCTTCCATTACTATTGAACATATTTGTCCTAAAAAGTAATAAATCTATTGTTATTACCTGATAATATATAACTGAACAAGAATTTCCTTATTTCACTTATATATTCTAAGGCTATATGAATCAGAAGTAATAAGAAATATAACTGGAATGTAACATAATCCCACACAGTGTGTGACTATCAGAATGCAGTTACATTCAGTTATAAATACAGGTTTTTTATAGAGAACCATCTCTTAGTATAATAAATGAAGATATATCAGGAATTAGGATGTCAGTCCATTGAATCTTCTTGGTCCGTGGATGATGTGGCATAACGGCCTCTTTTGTGAGAATGATGATTCCCATTTTGTTCTGAAATTTTCTGAGTGCTGCCTGAAGGTGAAGATGATGCCATTCTTCTGCGTGTGGGGGTGTTGCTGCTTGTGGGTTCTGTCAGATTTAATTTTAAAAGGGTTTGTTGTAGTTCATCTGCTGATCTGCTTCTGTAAATTGTACCTTGGTAGTTAAATCTGACTGAAAAGGGGAAGCCCCATTGATACATAATGTTGTGGCGTTGTAGTTCCATTAGTTGGGGTTTCATGGATCGTCTTTTAGTAATAGTAAGTTGGGATAGGTCAGCAAAAATTTGATAATTGTGTCCTTGAAAATTAAGTTCCTTTTTTTCTCTTGCAGCAATTAGTATTTGTTCTTTCGTTCTGTAATAATGAAATTTTGTGATTATATCACGTGGGGGTCCATCTTTCTTTTTGGCTGTGAGGGCTCTGTGTACTCTGTCCAGTTCTAAACGTTCAATAGGGATATCTGGCTTTAGTTCTTGTAATAGAGCAGTAATAGTAGATTGCAGGTCTGTCACAGTTTCAGGTATTCCCCTTATGCGCAAGTTTGAACGTCTGGCTCTATTTTCGTAATCTTCGAGCTTAGTTTGAAGTATTAAATTCTCTTCTTTTAATTGTTCCAATTCTGTTATATTTACTTGGGTTGTAATTTCAATTTCATCCATTTTTATTTCTAGGGCTGCGGTGCGGTTTCCCAGCTCTCTTATTTCTTTGGTTAGGCTGTTTGTTATTTGGTCTGAGGTTTGTTTTAAAGCCTTATGAAGCATCTTTTCAAATTGTAATAATATTACTGGGGATGCTGAGGAGGCTTGTGGAGAAGTTTGTGAGAGGATTTGTTCTGTATCTGACTCAAATGGAGAGTCTTGCTGTGACATTTTCTGTCTGTGAGAGCGCCCTGATGCTGTATCTTGTGAGGTGACTGGAGCTGCTTTAGTTGCAGTGAGTGCCTGTGAGCTCTTTGTGAGGTGATTTTTATTTCTGCCATGGTTTCCTCCCAGTACCATATTTCCTGCCCAAACTTTCACAGTTTGTTCCCTGGGGCAAAAAGGTTCAAATGGATACCTTTTGAGCCTGCAGGCTCCGCTTTGTCCTTCTCTTCTCTCCTCAGCGGTGCGGAGCTCTAACAATGCATGTCTGCTCCGCTAGGCTCCGCCCATCTCCCCCGGAGACACACTTTCAATCAGCCTCCACCCCTTGCTCCAACGGATATTTCAACAGATGGAGCCATAGTACTAATCCATCCCAAAAAACTAAGGGAGTATCTGTAGCTTTTCACAAAGCTCTCCTCGTTGGATTGTTTGATCATCTCTCTGACCCTCAGGGAAGGTACTGTCTTTGTGAAATTTTTGCTGTGGGGAGTTAAATTTACAATAGCCAACATTTATTTGCCAAATGTCAACCAAGTTCCATCAGCTTTGCAGTATCTGAAGATTCTTTCTGAATTCATGGAGGGCAAGCTCATCCTCGGTGGGGATTTTAATACCCCCCTGGAGCCACCATTGGACTCCTCCACCTCAAGGTCACGTATCTCATTCCCCAAATTGAGGGACCTGAAACGCGCACTATACGACTTACGCCTTGTAGACAGTTGGAGGGTACTGTACCCTAAGGCTCGTAACTACACACATTTTTCTCAGGTACATAAGACCTATAGTCGCATAGACTATCTATTGAGTGACCACAGTTGTCTAGACTGGTCTCCTGAGTGTGAAATAGACTCTATGAGCTGGTCAGACCACTCCCCTATATACTTGACGTTCTCACTCCCCTCCATTAGGGATGAGCTTCAAGTTAGTGTAGTGCAACCTCTGCACAGTGTTCAGCTAAAGCTACAAGTTAGTGTAGTGCGACCTCTGCACGGTGTTCTGCTAAAGCTACAAGTTAGTGTAGTGCGACCTCTGCACAGTGTTCAGCTAAAGCTACAAGTTAGTGTAGTGCGACCTCTGCACAGTGTTGTGCTAAAGCTACAAGTTAGTGTAGTGTGACCTCTGCACATTGTTCAGCTAAAACTACAAGTTAGTGTAGTGCGACCTCTGCACAGTGTTCAGCTAAAGCTACAAGTTAGTGTAGTGCGACCTCTGCACAGTGTTCATCTAAAGCTACCTGTAGAAGATTGGTTGTGTTTTTCTGATCCTATCGCTACCGCAGGCAGCCATATTATTTACACGTTAGTGTAGTGCGACCTCTGCACAGTGTTCAGCTAAAGCTACCTGTAGAAGGTTGGTGGTGTTTTCCTGATCCTATCACCACCGCAGGCAGCTACATTATTTAAACGTTAGTGTAGTGCGTCCTCTGCACAGTGTTCAGCTAAAGCTACCTGTAGAAGGTCGGTGGTGTTTTCCTGATCCTATCACTACCGCAGGCAGCTACATTATTTAAACATTAGTGTAGTGCATCCTCTGCACAGTGTTCAGCTAAAGCTACAAGTTAGTGTAGTGTGACCTCTGCACAGTGTTCAGCTAAAGCTACAAGTTAGTGTAGTTCGAACTCTGCACAGTACTCAGCTAAAGCTACAAGTTAGTGTAGTGCGACCTCTGCACAGTGTTCAGCTAAAGCTACCTGTAGAAGGTTGGTGGTGTTTTCCTGATCCTATCAATACCGCAGGCAGCTATATTTTTTAAACATTAGTGTAGTGCGTCCTCTGCACAGTGTTCAGCTAAAGCTACAAGTTAGTGTAGTGCGACCTCTGCACAGTGTTCAGCTAAAGCTACAAGTTAGTGTAGTGCGACCTCTGCACAGTGTTCAGCTAAAGCTACCTGTAGAAGATTGGTGGTGTTTTTCTGATCCTATCACTACCACAGGCAGCTACATTATTTACACGTTAGTATAGTGCAACCTCTGCACAGTGTTCAGCTAAAGCTACATGTAGAAGGTTGTGGTGTTTTTCTGATCCTATCACTACCGCAGGCAGATACATTATTTACACGTTAGTGTAGTACGACCTCTGCACAGTGTTCAGCTAAAGCTACAAGTTAGTGTAGTGCGACCTCTGCACAGTGTTCAGCTAAAGCTACAAGTTAGTGTAGTGCGACCTCTGCACAGTGCTCAGCTAAAGCTACAAGTTAGTGTAGTGCGACCTCTGCACAGTGTTTAGCTAAAGCTACCTGTAGAAGGTTGGTGGTGTTTTTCTGATCCTATCACTAGCGGAGGCAGCTGCATTATTTAAACGTTAGTGTAGTGCATCCTCTGCACAGTGTTCAGCTATAGCTATGAGTTAGTGTAGTGCGACCTCTGCACAGTGTTCAGCTAAAGCTACAAGTTAGTTTTTTGCGACCTCTGCACAGTGTTCAGCTAAAGCTACAAGTTAGTGTAGTGCGACCTCTGCACAGTGCTCAGCTAAAGCTACAAGTTAGTGTAGTCTGACCTCTGCACAGTGTTGTGCTAAAGCTACAAGTTAGTGTAGTGTGACCTCTGCACATTGTTCAGCTAAAGCTACAAGTTAGTGTAGTGCGACCTCTGCACAGTGTTCAGCTAAAGCTACAAGTTAGTGTAGTGCGACCTCTGCACAGTGTTCATCTAAAGCTACCTGTAGAAGATTGGTGGTGTTTTTCTGATCCTATCGCTACCGCAGGCAGCCACATTATTTACATGTTAGTGTAGTGCGACCTCTGCACAGTGTTCAGCTAAAGCTACCTGTAGAAGGTTGGTGGTGTTTTCCTGATCCTATCACTACCGCAGGCAGCTACATTATTTAAACGTTAGTGTAGTGCGTCCCCTGCACCGTGTTCAGCTAAAGCTACCTGTAGAAGGTCGGTGGTGTTTTCCTGATCCTATCACTACCACAGGCAGCTACATTATTTAAAAGTTAGTGTAGTGCGTCCTCTGCACAGTGTTCAGCTAAAGCTACGAGTTAGTGTAGTGCGACCTCTGCACAGTGTTCAGCTAAAGCTACAAGTTAGTGTAGTGCGACCTCTGCACAGTGCTCAGCTAAAGCTACAAGTTAGTGTAGTGCGACCTCTGCACAGTGTTGTGCTAAAGCTACAAGTTAGTGTAGTGTGACCTCTGTACATTGTTCAGCTAAAGCTACAAGTTAGTGTAGTGCGACCTCTGCACAGTGTTCAGCTAAAGCTACAAGTTAGTGTAGTGCGACCTCTGCACAGTGTTCATCTAAAGCTACCTGTAGAAGATTGGTGGTGTTTTTCTGATCCTATCGCTACCACAGGCAGCCACATTATTTACATGTTAGTGTAGTGCGACCTCTGCACAGTGTTCAGCTAAAGCTACCTGTAGAAGGTTGGTGGTGTTTTCCTGATCCTATCACTACCGCAGGCAGCTACATTATTTAAACGTTAGTGTAGTGCGTCCCCTGCACAGTGTTCAGCTAAAACTACCTGTAGAAGGTCGGTGGTGTTTTCCTGATCCTATCACTACCACAGGCAGCTACATTATTTAAAAGTTAGTGTAGTGCGTCCTCTGCACAGTGTTCAGCTAAAGCTACGAGTTAGTGTAGTGCGACCTCTGCACAGTGTTCAGCTAAAGCTACAAGTTAGTGTAGTGCGACCTCTGCACAGTGCTCAGCTAAAGCTACAAGTTAGTGTAGTGCGACCTCTGCATAGTGTTCAGCTAAAGCTACCTGTAGAAGGTTGGTGGTGTTTTCCTGATCCTATCACTACCGCAGGCAGCTACATTATTTAAACATTAGTGTAGTGCATCCTC
The DNA here is from genome assembly GCF_042186555.1 of Aquarana catesbeiana. Taxonomy (NCBI): domain Eukaryota; kingdom Metazoa; phylum Chordata; class Amphibia; order Anura; family Ranidae; genus Aquarana; species Aquarana catesbeiana. The sequence goes on along the minus strand of NC_133332.1, from coordinate 135,021,327 downwards.
TGCACAGTGTTCAGCTAAAGCTACAAGTTAGTGTAGTGCGACCTCTGCACAGTGTTCAGCTAAAGCTACAAGTTAGTGTAGTGCGACCTCTGCACAGTGTTCAGCTAAAGCTACCTGTAGAAGATTGGTGGTGTTTTTCTGATCCTATCACTACTGCAGGCAGCTACATTATTTACACGTTAGTATAGTGCAACCTCTGCACAGTGTTCAGCTAAAGCTACATGTAGAAGGTTGTGGTGTTTTTCTGATCCTATCACCACCGCAGGCAGATACATTATTTACACGTTAGTGTAGTGCAACCTCTGCACAGTGTTCAGCTAAAGCTACAAGTTAGTGTAGTGCGACCTCTGCACAGTGTTCAGCTAAAGCTACAAGTTAGTGTAGTGCGACCTCTGCACAGTGTTCAGCTAAAGCTACAAGTTAGTGTAGTGCGACCTCTGCACAGTGTTCAGCTGAAGCTACCTGTAGAAGATTGGTAGTGTTTTTCTGATCCCATCACTACCGCAGGCAGCTACGTTATTTACACGTTAGTATAGTGTAACCTCTGCACAGTGTTCAGCTAAAGCTACATGTAGAAGGTTGTGGTGTTTTTCTGATCCTATCACTACCGCAGGCAGATACATTATTTACACGTTAGTGTAGTGCGACCTCTGCACAGTGTTCAGCTAAAGCTACAAGTTAGTGTAGTGCAACCTCTGCACAGTGTTCAGCTAAAGCTACAAGTTAGTGTAGTGCAACCTCTGCACAGTGCTCAGCTAAAGCTACAAGTTAGCATAGTGCGACCTCTGCACAGTGTTCAGCTAAAGCTACCTGTAGAAGGTTGGTGGTGTTTTTCTGATCCTATCACTACCGCAGGCAGCTACGTTATTTAAACGTTAGTGTAGTGCGACCTCTGCACAGTATTCAGCTAAAGCTACCTGTAGAAGGTTGGTGGTGTTTTCCTGATCCCATCACTACCGCAGGCAGCTACATTATTTACAAGTTAGTGTAGTGCATCCTCTGCACAGTGTTCAGCTAAAGCTACGAGTTAGTGTAGTTCGACCTCTGCACAGTGTTCAGCTAAAGCTACAAGTTAGTTTTTTGCGACCTCTGCACAGTGTTCAGCTAAATCTACAAGTTAGTGTAGTGCGACCTCTGCACAGTGTTCAGCTAAAGCTACAAGTTAGTGTAGTGCGACCTCTGCACAGTGTTCAGCTAAAGCTACCTGTAAAAGATTGGTGGTGTTTTTCTGATCCTATCACTACCGCAGGCAGCTACATTATTTACACATTAGTGTAGTTGGTGGCAGCTACATTATTTACACGTTAGTGTAGTGCGACCTCTGCACAGTGTTTAGCTAAAGCTACAAGTTAGTGTAGTGCGAACTCTGCACAGTGTTCAGCTAACGCTACAAGTTAGTGTAGTGCGACCTCTGCACAGTGTTCAGCTAAAGCTACCTGTAGAAGGTTGGTGGTGTTTTTCTGATCCTATCACTACCGCAGGCAGCTACATTATTTAAACGTTAGTGTAGTGCAACCTCTGCACAGTGTTCAGCTAAAGCTACCTGTAGAAGGATGGTGGTGTTTTCTTGATCCTATCACTACCGCAGGCAGCTACATTATTTAAACGTTAGTGTAGTGCGTCCTCTGCACAGTGTTCAGCTAAAGCTATGAGTTAGTGTAGTGCGAACTCTGCAAAGTGTTCAGCTAAAGCTACAAGTTAGTGTAGTGCGACCTCTGCACAGTGTTTAGCTAAAGCTACCTGTAGAAGATTGGTTGTGTTTTTCTGATCCTATTACTACCGCAGGCAGCTACATTATTTGCACGTTAGTGTAGTGCGACCTCTGCACAGTGTTCAGCTAAAGCTACCTGTAGAAGTTTGGTGGTGTTTTTCTGATCCTATCATTACCGCAGGCAGCTGCATTACTTACACATTAGTGTAGTGCGATCTCTGCACAGTGCTCAGCTAAAGCTACAAGTTAGTGTAGTGCGACCTCTGCACAGTGTTCAGCTAAAGCTACCTGTAGAAGATTGGTGGTGTTTTTCTGATCCTATCATTACCGCAGGCAGCTACATTATTTACACATTAGTGTAGTGCGACCTCTGCACAGTGTTCAGCTAAAGCTACAAGTTAGTGTAGTGCGACCTCTGCACAGTGTTCAGCTAAAACTACAAGTTAGTGTAGTGCAACCTCTGCACAGTGCTCAGCTAAAGCTACAGGTTAGTGTAGTGTGACCTCTGCACAGTGTTCAGCTAAAGCTACCTGTAGAAGATTGGTGGTGTTTTTCTGATCCTATCACTACCGCAGGCAGCTACATTATTTACAAGTTAGTGTAGTGCACCCTCTGCACAGTGTTCAGCTAAAGCTACAAGTTAGTGTAGTGCGACCTCTGCACAGTGTTCAGCTAAAGCTACCTGTAAAACATTGGTGGTGTTTTTCTGATCCTATCACTACCGCAGGCAGCTACATTATTTACACATTAGTGTAGTTGGTGGCAGCTACATTATTTACACGTTAGTGTAGTGCGACCTCTGCACAGTGTTCAGCTAAAGCTACAAGTTAGTGTAGTGCGACCTCTGCACAGTGTTCAGCTAAAGCTACAAGTTAGTGTAGTGCGACCTCTGCACAGTGCTCAGCTAAAGCTATAAGTTAGTGTAGTGCGACCTCTGCACAGTGTTCAGCTAAAGCTGCCTGTAGAAGGTTGGTGGTGTATTTCTGATCCCATCACTACCGCAGGCAGCTACATTATTTAAACGTTAGTGTAGTGCGTCCTCTGCACAGTGTTCAGCTAAAGCTATGAGTTAGTGTAGTGCGACCTCTGCACAGTGTTCAGCTAAAGCTACAAGTTAGTGTAGTACGACCTCTGCACAGTGTTTAGCTAAAGCTACCTGTAGAAGATTGGTGGTGTTTTTCTGATCCTATTACTACAGCAGGCAGCTACATTATTTACACGTTAGTGTAGTGCGACCTCTGCACAGTGTTCAGCTAAAGCTACCTGTAGAAGTTTGGTGGTGTTTTTCTGATCCTATCATTACCGCAGGCAGCTACATTATTTAAACGTTAGTGTAGTGCGACCTCTGCACAGTATTCAGCTAAAGCTACCTGTAGAAGGTTGGTGGTGTTTTCCTGATCCCATCACTACCGCAGGCAGCTACATTATTTACAAGTTAGTGTAGTGCATCCTCTGCACAGTGTTCAGCTAAAGCTACGAGTTAGTGTAGTGCGACCTCTGCACAGTGTTCAGCTAAAGCTACAAGTTAGTTTTTTGCGACCTCTGCACAGTGTTCAGCTAAATCTACAAGTTAGTGTAGTGCGACCTCTGCACAGTGTTCAGCTAAAGCTACAAGTTAGTGTAGTGCGACCTCTGCACAGTGTTCAGCTAAAGCTACCTGTAAAAGATTGGTGGTGTTTTTCTGATCCTATCACTACCGCAGGCAGCTACATTATTTACACATTAGTGTAGTTGGTGGCAGCTACATTATTTACACGTTAGTGTAGTGCGACCTCTGCACAGTGTTCAGCTAAAGCTACCTGTAGAAGATTGGTGGTGTTTTTCTGATCCTATCATTACCGCAGGCAGCTACATTATTTACACATTAGTGTAGTGCGACCTCTGCACAGTGTTCAGCTAAAGCTACAAGTTAGTGTAGTGCAACCTCTGCACAGTGTTCAGCTAAAACTACAAGTTAGTGTAGTGCAACCTCTGCACAGTGCTCAGCTAAAGCTACAGGTTAGTGTAGTGTGACCTCTGCACAGTGTTCAGCTAAAGCTACCTGTAGAAGATTGGTGGTGTTTTTCTGATCCTATCACTACCGCAGGCAGCTACATTATTTACAAGTTAGTGTAGTGCATCCTCTGCACAGTGTTCAGCTAAAGCTACAAGTTAGTGTAGTGCGACCTCTGCACAGTGTTCAGCTAAAGCTACCTGTAAAAGATTGGTGGTGTTTTTCTGATCCTATCACTACCGCAGGCAGCTACATTATTTACACATTAGTGTAGTTGGTGGCAGCTACATTATTTACACGTTAGTGTAGTGCGACCTCTGCACAGTGTTCAGCTAAAGCTACAAGTTAGTGTAGTGCGACCTCTGCACAGTGTTCAGCTAAAGCTACAAGTTAGTGTAGTGCGACCTCTGCACAGTGCTCAGCTAAAGCTATAAGTTAGTGTAGTGCGACCTCTGCACAGTGTTCAGCTAAAGCTGCCTGTAGAAGGTTGGTGGTGTTTTTCTGATCCTATCACTACCGCAGGCAGCTACATTATTTAAACGTTAGTGTAGTGCGTCCTCTGCACAGTGTTCAGCTAAAGCTATGAGTTAGTGTAGTGCGACCTCTGCACAGTGTTCAGCTAAAGCTACAAGTTAGTGTAGTGCGACCTCTGCACAGTGTTTAGCTAAAGCTACCTGTAGAAGATTGGTGGTGTTTTTCTGATCCTATTACTACCGCAGGCAGCTACATTATTTACATGTTAGTGTAGTGCGACCTCTGCACAGTGTTCAGCTAAAGCTACCTGTAGAAGTTTGGTGGTGTTTTTCTGATCCTATCATTACCGCAGGCAGCTGCATTATTTACACATTAGTGTAGTGTGACCTCTGCACAGTGTTCAGCTAAAGCTACAAGTTAGTGTAGTGTGACCTCTGCACAGTGCTCAGCTAAAGCTACAAGTTAGTGTAGTGCGACCTCTGCACAGTGTTCAGCTAAAGCTACCTGTAGAAGATTGGTGGTGTTTTTCTGATCCTATCATTACCGCAGGCAGCTACATTATTTACACATTAGTGTAGTGCGACCTCTGCACAGTGTTCAGCTAAAGCTACAAGTTAGTTTAGTGCGACCTCTGCACAGTGTTCAGCTAAAACTACAAGTTAGTGTAGTGCAACCTCTGCACAGTGCTCAGCTAAAGCTACAAGTTAGTGTAGTGCGACCTCTGCACAGTGTTCAGCTAAAGCTACCTGTAGAAGATTGGTGGTGTTTTTCTGATCCTATCACTACCGCAGGCAGCTACATTATTTACACATTAGTGTAGTGCGACCTCTGCACAATGTTCAGCTAAAGCTACAAGTTAGTGTAGTGCGACCTCTGCACAGTGTTCAGCTAAAGCTACAAGTTAGTGTAGTGCGACCTCTGCACAGTGCTCAGCTAAAGCTACATGTTAGTGTAGTGCGACCTCTGCACAGTGTTCAGCTAAGCTACCTGTAGAAGATTGGTGGTGTTCTCATACTAATAATACTACAAACAGGCAGTTGATTTTGCTAGCTGCAGTATCAATATATATATATACATATATATATATATATATATATATATATATATATATATATATATATATATATATATATATATATATATATATATATATATATATCCCAGCTTAGTGCAGCTACATCTCACTGCAGGCCATTAGTATGTCTGGAAGGCCAACAAGGAGAGGCAGAGAGTCACAAGCCAATAAAAGAGGGCAAGCAGGCTCTGTGTCTAGAGGCAACAGTGCTGGTCGTGGACACGGTGCATCCTCATCAGCACGTGGCCGTGGGACACACTTGGCCTTATTTTCAGCAGCTGACCGTGTTGAGCCGCAACAGGTGGAAGACTTGGACGAGTGGATGACCAAGTCGTCCTCATCCTCCTCATCCTCTCTCACCCATGCTCAGGGTACTTTGTCTGCCAACCCGGCCTCTTCCCTTGGCTCAATGGAATCAGTCACTCCTTCCCTAGCCCCACAATGTCCTCCTGAGGAGTCCCCCGAACTGTTTGACCACAGTGTTTGGTACATGCTCCAGGAGGATGCCCAGCGTTTTGAAGGCTCTGATGATGGTACTCAGCTAGAGGAAGGCAGTAACTTGAGCCCAGACAGAGGGTGTGCCCAAGAAGGACAGCAATCTGGCTGTCATGTTGCCCCTGCTGCAGCATACTGCCAGGTTTGCTCCAGTGATGAGGAGGGAGGGGATGATGAGGTCACTGACTCCACGTGGGTGCCTAATAGGAGAGAAGAGAAGGAGGACGAGGAGGCACATCACCAACAAGGCAGGATGCCCTCCAGGGGCCAGCTTAAGGGCAGCATACTGACTGCATCACACCGCAAAGCTCCGCATTTGTAGGGCGCTGCTGTCTCTGCGTGTTATTCCAAAAGTTCTTTGGTGTGGGCCTTTTTTGAGACGAGTTCATCAGATCGCACCGCTGCTATTTGCAACATATGTCTCAAGCGTATCTCGCGTTGCCAAAACATCTCCCGCTTGGGCACCACATGGACATATGTTGACCTGCCATGCAGTTTGTTGACAAGCGTACCTAAAAGACCCACACCAAAGAACAAAGAGAACCTCCCCTTGCTCCGCCTCAGCTGAGATCTCCAACCCCACTATACCTTCAGTCCTCTCTTAGATCTGCAAAGGAATGAAGGTGTAGAATTAGGTGTGTCACAGCCAAGTACGTGTGGGCAATCTGCTATCAGTACACCGATGTCAGATTGTACCAGGCAAATTTCCCTGCCCCAGCTGCTGCACTAAAAAAAGAAGTTCGCTCCCAGCCATCCACATGCCCAGCGGTTGAATGCTAGCTTGGCAAAATTGCTAGCACTTTAACTGCTACCTTTTCAGTTGGTAGACTCTGCCCCCTTTTGTGAGTTTGTGGAATGTGCGGTTCCTCAGTGGCAGGTACCCAAATGCCACTTTTTCTCATGGAAGGCGATTCCAGCTCTCTACCGGCATGTGGAAGGTAATGTCCATGCCTCGCTGGACAGGGTGGTCAGTGGTAAGGTACATATTACCGCTGACTCATGGTCCAGCAGGCATGGACAGGGACGTTAACTAAGTTTTATGGCACATTGGGTGACTCTGCTGGCAGCTGGGAAGGATGCAGGACAAGGTGCAGTAGTGTTGGAGGTTGTTCTGCCACCACGCCTCCAAAATGCTACTACTGGTGATTCTGCCACACCTCTCTCCTCCACCCCCTCCTCTTCTTCTTCCTCCATGGCCTCTTACCGTGTTTGTCCTCGGAACCAGCGGTGCTCCGTAGGCGTTCAAGGGACTACACAACTACTCAGGCCAAAAGATGCCATGTGGTGCTTGAGCTGGTGTGCTTGGGAGACAGGAGCCACACTGGGGCAAAGGTTCTGTCAGCTCTGCAGGGGCAGGTTTAGAGGTGGTTGACAACACGCCAACTTAAGGCAGGAATGGTGGTTTGCGACAATGGCACCAACCTCCTCTCCGCCCTCCGACAGGGACAAATGACCCATGTGCCCTTTTTGGCTCACGTCCTTAACTTGGTGGTGCAGCGGTTCTTGGGCAGGTAGCTGGGCTTACAGGATATCCTGAGGCAGGCCAGGAAAGTCTGTGTGCATTTCCGCCGGTCATGTAATGCCAGTGCTCGGCTAGCTGACCTCCGAAAGGAAATTAACCTGCCCAAGAACCACCTAATCTGTGACATGCCCACCAGGTGGAACTCAACGTTGGCCATGCTGCAGCAGCTGCACACGCAGCAGAGGGCCATCAATGAGTACCTGTGCGACTATGGCACCAGGACAGGGTCAGGGGAGCTTGTTTTTTTTCCCCATGCCAGTTGGCCATGATCAGGGATGCATGCACTGTCCTGTCACCATTTGAGGAGGCCACGAGGATGGTGAGCAGTGACAGTGCATGCATCAGTGACACTGTCCCCCTTGTCCACCTTTTGGAGCACACGCTGCGTGGAATAATGGACAGGGCACTTGAGGCAGAACAGAGGCAGGAAGAGGAGGACTTCCTTAGCTCTCAAGGCCCCCTTTATCCAGACAGTGTTCCTGTGTGCCCACCGATCAAACAGGAAGAGGACGAGGAGGAGGAGAAAGAGGAGGATTGTGTCAGCATGGAGGTGGAGCCTGGCACTTAGCATCAGCAGCAGTCTTTAAGGGATCATTTACAGTCCCAAGAAACCCATGGACTTGTACGTGGCTGGGAGGAGGTGGCTGCGGATCATGTTGTCCAGAGGACTCCGGACCGAATGCCTCAGCAACCTATGCTGCATGGCCTCCCTGATCCTGCAAAGCCTGTGGAAGGATCCTTGTATTTGTGGTATCAAGGAGAGGGATCAAAACTGGCTGGCAACCTTCCTTGATCCACGTTACAAGGGTAAGGTTGCGGACCTTATCTTGCTGCCGCAGAGGATGAAACATCTTCGGGAGGCCTTGTAGAAAGGTCTGTGCAACGCGTTCCCAAAGACTGGGAGGTTACAAACTCCTGTTCCTGGACAACGTTTTACTGAGGCTTCGGTCTGTCAAAGAAGGAGCGGTGGAGAAGGTGGCCGTCTGACCGATGCGTTCAGACAATTTTTTAGTCCGCAGCCCCAAGGTATGATCGGTTCCAGCAACCATCGCCAGCATCTGTTTTACATGGTGCAGGAATACCTAGGGGCAACATCTGACTTGGACACCTTCCCCACCGAAAATCCTCTGGGTTACTGGGTCTTGAGGATGGATCACTGGCCAGAGCTTGCACATTATGCAATTGAGCTACTGGCCTGTCCTGCATCCAGCTTTCTTTCAGAATGCACATTCAGTGCTGCTGGAGGCTTTGTAACCGATCACAGGGTGCTCCTGTCCACCGACTCGGTCGACCGACTGACCTTCATAAAAATGAATCAGTCTTGGATCACCACTAGCTACCAAGCACCTGATGCTGATGTAACCGAATAATTTTTTTTGAAATGTCAGATCCCTTCAAGACTGCCTATGCTGATGCTGAGTGACTATCCTGTTATGCTGAGTGACTATCCTCTTCCTCCTCAATGATCATGCTGATAGCTTGTAAGAACATTTTTGGTTCTGGGTGCCGCCACCAGTGGCTAAGGCCCAATTTTTCAGCCCCTGTTTAACATGGACATGTAAGTACAATTTTTGATGCTATATTTTGCAGGAGGCTCATTCCTGAGCTCCAACTAGAGTATCCATGAGGGGCTGCAGTGTTGTCTCACCAGCACCAGTACCTAAGGCCCAATTTTTCAGCCCCTGTTTAACAGGGGCATATAATTACAATTTTGAATGCAATACTTTGCAGCAGGACTCTTTCCTGCGCTCCAACTATAGTATCCATGAGGGGCTGCAGTATTGTGGCACCAGCACCAGTGCCTAAGGCCCAATTTTTCTGCCCCTGTTCAACAGGGACATGTAATTAGAATTCTTGATCTAATATTTCACAGCAGGGCCCGTTTCTGCGCCCACCAAGAGTAACTGTGAGGACTTACAGTGTTGTGGCACCAGCACCACCACCACCGAAGGCCCAATTTTTTTGGCCCTGTTCAACAGGGACATGTAATTACAATTCTTGTTCTAATATTTCACAACAGGGCCCGTTCCAGCGCTCACCAAGAGTAACTGTGAGGACTTACAGTGTTGTGGCACCAGCACCACCACCGTCACCAAAGGCCCAATTTTTCTGCCCCTGTTCAACAGGGGCATGTAATTACAATTTTTGATCTAATATTTCACAGCAGGGCCCTGTGAGGGCTTACAGTGTTGTGGCAACACCAACACCTAAGCCCCCAATTTCTGCAGAGTATATAGGGCAGGCCCCTACTTTCAAACATCCAACTTACAAACGACTCCTACTTGCAAATGGAAGGAGACAACAGGAAGTGAGATGAAATCTACCCCTAGGAAGGGAAATTCTCTCCTGTAATGCCCTGTACACACGGTCGGATTTTCCGACGGAAAATGTGTGATAGGACCTAGTTGTTGGAAATTCTGACCGTGTGTGGGCTCCATCACACATTCTCCATCGGAATTTCCGACACACAAAGTTTGAGAGCATGCTATAAAATTTTCCGACAAAATTCCGATCGTTTGTACACAAATCCGACGCACAAAGTGCCACGCATGCTCAGAATAAATTAAGAGATGAAAGCTATTGGCTACTGCCCCGTTTATAGTCTCGACGTACGTGTTTTACATCACCGCGTTTAGAACGATCGGATTTTCCAACAACTTTGTGTGACCCTGTGTATGCAAGACAAGTTTGAGCCAACATTCATCGGAAAAAATCCATGGATTTTGTTGTCGGAATGTCCGATCAATGTCTGACAGTGTGTACAGGGCATAACAGTTAATATTGGAAAAACGTGTCTCCTCTCCACTGATGGCTTTATCAACAATCCTTGTTTCACTAAAACCCCCACATTTTCAAAAAACATTTGTCATTGGGACAGAAAGTGAGGTGAAATCTTCTGAAGAGGTGCACAGACAGAAAAACAAATGTTACAGGGGTGATAACCCTTCCCTATGTTTTCCAAAAAGCTTAAAAATAGATTTTTTGGCTGGATCTACACTTTAAAAATGTTAAAAATGTACCAGTTTAAAATTACAAACAGATTCTACTTAACAACAAACCGACAGTCCCTGTCTTGTTTGTACCGCCTGTATACTGCTGTTCAGAGTATATAGGGCCTGGGGGCCCCACGCCTTTCCTCCTTTAATTTGGGTGCAGGGTTCCCCTTAATATCCATACAAGACCCAAAGCGGCTGGTAGTGGGCTGTGGTGGGGGGAACCCATGCCTTTTCTCTCACTGATTTTCATTCATATTGCCAGGACTCGACATTACATTAAAGCCGCAAGCAGTTTTAAATGACTTTTATTCCTTTAAAAATTTTATTTTGTGCAGGGAGTCCCTGCCAGGGACTGTTCTAAGCATGGGAAACACATGCCACGTTACAGGCATACTATAGACACCCCCCAGGTATGATATTTAAAGGAATATTTTACTTTTTTTTCACTTTAAGCATCATTAAAATCACTGTTCCCAAAAAAAAGGCTGTTTTTAAAAGTTTTTTTTGCATTGGTACATGTCCCCTGGGGCAGGACCCGGGTCCCCAAACCCTTTTTAGGACAATACCATGCATATTAGCCATTAAAATTAGCACTTTTGATTTCGAACGTTCGAGTACCATAGACTTCAATGGGCTTCTAGTTCGTTCGTGCAAATTTTCGGTCCGTTCGCAGGTTCTGGTGCGAACAGAACCAGGGGGTGTTCGGCTCATCCCTACCCTCCACACCTGTGAGGGAGTGGACATGGTGCTTGAATGATTCGTTGCTAGCTAACTCAGACTGTATTACACGTATCTTGGAAACAATCTCTAACTTTTTTGGGGACCACGCACAAGATACCACGTCGTTCCCCATCCAATGGGAGGCACTGAAAGCAGTATTACATTGAACCTTTATTCAATTAGGATCTCGTCTGAAAAAGGAATGCTTAGCTGCTATAATGGATGCAATTCAAAAGCTCCGAAACCTGGAAACTGACTATAAGCGTTCCCCAACAATCGAAACGCTCACTGAGGTTTCCAACGCCCGATCACATCTCAGAGGTCTATATGAGACCTCTGCACGTACATTCGCAGACAAGCTCGCTTTCCATCAATATAAATTCCAAGACAAGTGTGGCAGGTCACTGGCCCACTCCCTGCACCCAAAAAGATCCTCTACTTTCATCTCCCATATCCAAGGACCGCATGGAGAATCAATCTCCTCACCATCTAAGATTGCGCAGACGTTCAGGGATGGTTATCAATCCCTGTACAATATACCTGCGGCCCAGTCATCAGGCTCCCCTCTACTACAGAGGAGCACAAGTCCTCTTATATCATGGAAACCGCGCTCCCCACTTTGGATGAGGACACCGTTACCGAACCGTTCACACCTATAACAGCAGATGAAGTTGCGAAAGCCATTGCGAGTACACCAACTGGCAAGAGCCCAGGGCCGGATGGCTTTACCCCAAAGTTTTATAAACTATTTGCTCCCTTCTTGTTCCTTTCCTCACTAAAGTATTCAACTCTGTATCAGAGGGCTCAGTATTTCCCCCACAAACACTTGAGGCTCATAGTTCCCTTATTCCAAAAGAGAAAGAACCGACTTTACTTACAAATTATAGGCCAATATCCTTGATCGGGGTGGATTTGAAGATCTTCGCTAAAGTGTTAGCCAACAGATTACAACCATTGTTGCCCAGTTTGATCCACTTAGATCAAGTAGGATTTGTGAGTGGCCGAGAAGCAAGGGATAACACCCTGAAAACCCTTCTTTTATCCAACTATGCCCAAACTCACGATATTCCTTTATACCTCTTAACAGTCGATGCTGAGAAGGCATTCGACCGAGTAGATTGGCAATTCCTTCGGCTGTCTTTACAACAAATAGGACTGGGAGCCCACATGATCTCAAGGATAATGTCCCTCTACTCCTCTCCATCCGCTAGGATAAGACTGAATGGCTCTTTGTCGCCGGCATTCTCTATCTCTAACGGGACATGACAAGGATGCCCCCTGTCTCCCCTCCTGTATGTTCTCACCATGGAACATTTAGCTATTGCTTTGCGAAACAATCCCTCTGTGCATGGAATAACAGTCGGGCCCACTCAAACTAAACTTGCTCTGTTTGCAGATGACCTGCTCCTTTTTGTGACACGTCCACACTCGTCCCTGCCCTCAGTGATGAAGGAGTTCCAGAGATTTGGGGAAGTCAGTAACTTTAAAGTAAACTACAATAAATCGGAAATTCTCAATATTTCTCTGCCAAAGTCAGACCTACACAGACTTTCTACTGCCTTTTCCTTTAAAACAGGATCCACCTCCATCCGATACCTATGTATTCAAATACCGGAGGATGCATCCCAACTCTTTTCCAAGAATTTTACCCCCTTACTTCTTAGAACTCAAGTCGATCTGTCTACTTACACATTCAACGGCTCTCCTGGCTTGGTAGGGTGAACACCTTGAAAATGGATGTCCTTCCCCGGTTTTTGTACCTATTTCAGACAATCCCTATATACATACCTAACTCCTATTTTCGGAAATTGCGCCAGCTGTACTCTAAATTCATTTGGAATTCAGCCAGTCCTAGAATTAGATACAAAACGTTATCTCTTCCGAAAGCGAGAGGGGGAGCTGGAGCCCCGGACGCTTTATTGTACCATAAGGCAGCGATATTTACTCGCATACTGGACTGGTTCCATAACCATACGACCAAGCTCTGGGTTCACTTGGAAAGCCATATGAACTCCATTGATCTCTCAGCTCTTCCATGGACCACACCCGCAATTCGTAGGGGTTCACACCCCCTTTGTGACCTCACCTGTCAAACGATCCAAATTTGGGATCGCTTAATCTCTAGCGGTAACATATCTAATCCTTCTGGGCCTATGACCCCCCTATTTGGGACCCCATCCTTCCCACTGGCTATGCACGTGACAAGCTTTGGACCTTGGCGAAAAGAAGACCATAGGAGGCTTTCCCAGGTTCTCCGAACAGACCCCACTTTAATGTCATATACCCCCCCCGAATCGCTTTCTCGATACCCTATGCAATGGCTTCAGAAACAACAACTGACTTCCTATATCCAAACCTTCCCATCAATACCAGATATTCTAGCTGAACCGACAGGATTCGAGGATATGCTCCTCCAAACTGATCCTCCAACGCACGTAGTATCACAGCTTTATTCCCTCTTGCTGAATGCTCTTCACCCTGGCAAAAATGCTTTATCCTAACGCACAAACTCTCCCTAGCAACTAAAACTCAAGAAAAGGGGTTTAAACTGGTGACGAGGTGGTTTAGATGCCCTTCAACTATACATCACTTCAACTTGACAACGCCGGATACCTGTTGGTGATGTCTAATCTCCTGGGGCACCATGCTCCACATTTGGTGGGAATGCCCCCCCCATACAGAAATTCTGGCAACAGATCTTCCTACTATACTACACCCGAGATAGCTCTCTTATTCATGCTCCTGGGCACACTCAAGTCCATTAAAAAAGATGTATTACGTCATTTCTTGGCCGCTGCTAGAATGGTGATTCCAAGATATTGGAAGTCAAGAACTGTACCTTCCCTGGGGGAGTGGGCTATTGAGGTGGACCGCATTAGAGACCTTGAACGTCTGTTGGCTGAGGAATCTAATAAAGACAATCAGTTCTCTCTTACTCGGACTTCATGGTCCATGTTCCGCTACTCATCAGACTTCATCTTCTGGGCCGAGGGCAACCTAGACAGTACCACCTCATGACCATGCTGGAACGACTCCGGTTCCTAATCTTTCTGCTTTCCCTACTTTTCCCCTAATCCTTCTCCTCTTCGTATAAATGTACTCTTCAGAATCCAGATGCAAAATACGACCCCCACAAGCAAATCCTCTACAACATAACAGGTTTCTGGAATAAGTTTGATTGTAGTAACACATGAAGTTTACATGTAATCCCCTCTCGTACAGGGTGAGGGCTCTTTGGTTATCCTTGTTATGTCTCAACATGTTGTTTAAAATAATGTTTTTTCCTTGTTATCTGCACATATAACGAACTTACGATACTACATTATGTATCCTTCGAATACACTGGATTTATTGTCATCACCTACTACTATTATTAATGATGTTTATGTGGAATACATTTCCTTGTATGTTTCTTTCAATAAAATAAGACTGAACTAAAAGAAAAACTGAAGTACCACATGGTCCTAAGTATTCAGACCCTTTGATGTGACACCCATATATTTGACTCAGGTTCTGCCCATTTCTTTTGATCATCCTTGAGATGGTTCTACTCCTTCATTTGAGTCCAGCTGTGTTTGATTATACCGATTGTACTTGATTAGGAAAGCCACACACCTGCCTATATAAGACCTTACAGCTCACAGTGCATGTCAGAGCAAATGAGAATCATGAAGTCAAAGGAACTGCCTGAAGAGCTCAGAGACAGAATTGTGGCAAGGCATAGATCTGGCCAAGGTTACAAAAAATTTTCTGCTGCACTTAAGGTTCCTAAGAGCACAGTGGCCTCCATAATCCTTAAATGGAAGACATTTGGGATGTCCAGAACCCTTCCTAGAGCTAGCCGTCCGGCCAAACTGAGCTATCGGGGGAGAAGAGCCTTGGTGAGAGAGGTAAAGAAGAACCCAAAGATCACTGTAGCTGAACTCCAGAGATGCAGTCGGGAGATGGTAGAAAGTTGTAGAAAGTCAACCATCACTGCAGCCCTTCACCAGTCAGGGCTTTATGGCAGAGTGGCCCGATGGAACCCTCTCCTTAGTGCAAGACACATGAAAGCCCGCATGGAGTTTGCTAAAAAACACCTGAAGGACTCCAAGATGGTGAGAAATAAGATTCTCTGGTCTGATGAGACCAATATAGAATTTTTTGGCCTTAATTCTAAGCAGTATGTGTGGAGAAAACCAGGCACTGCTTATTACCTGTCCAATACAGTCCCAACAGTGAAGCATGGTGGTGGCAGCATTATGCTGTGGGGGTGTTTTTCAGCTGCAGGGACAGGACGACTGGTTGTAATCGAGGGAAAGATGAATGCAGCCAAGTACAGGGATATCCTGGATGAAAACCTTCTCCAGAGTGCTCAGGATCTCAGACTGGGCCGAAGGTTTACCTTCCAACAAGACAATGACCCTAAGCACACAGCTAAAATAACGAAGGAGTGGCTTCACAACAACTCTATGACTGTTCTTGAATGGCCCAGCCAGAGCCCTGACTTAAACCCAATTGAGCATCTCTGGAGAGACCTAAAAATGGCTGTTCACCAACGTTCACCATCCAACCTGACACAACTGGAGAGGATCTACAAGGAGGAATGCCAGAGGATCCCCAAATCCAGGTGTGAAAAACTTGTTGCATCTTTCCCAAAAAGACTCATGGCTGTATTAGATCAAAAGGGTGCTTCTACTAAATACTGAGCAAAGGGTCTGAATACTTAGGACCATGTGATATTTCAGTTTTTATTTTTTAATAAATTTGCAAAAATTTCAACAATTCTGTGTTTTTCTGTCAATATGGGGTGCTGTGTGTACATTCATGAGGAAAAAAACGAACTTAAATGATTTTAGCAAATGGCTGCAATATCACAAAGAGTGAAAAATTTAAGGGGATCTGAATACTTTCTGTCCCCACTGTATAAGTATTTGTCCTAGATGGTTTCACTGCATATTTCTGGTTGTATCAGCTCCCCTTTCCATTCCATAACTTAATCTTCATGTTCTTGGTATGTATTGAGGCTTTATAACCCTCTCTTTAGTAAATGAATTGAGCGTTTCACAGCTATAGTTTTTTATTTATTTATCATTTTTTTCTTTCCAGTTTTTTTGAGGCTTCCTTTAAACCATCTACAGCCAATTACTGGGCAGTTTGGGGCTATCGCCCTGTGATACTGGATCGCATTGATCTTGCCCCCTGGGGCTGCCAGGGTACGTTTTGGGACATGGGGATGTTTTGGGAAATCATCCCATCACTTAGTAGCCCCTTTTTTTTGGGGGGGTTGGCTCACCTGGGAAGGGGGATTGGACACTGGGTACCATTCAGCCTAATCATTCAGTGATATATATTATGTTCTTATTGTTGTTTACTTTTACTATTCTTATGTGATTGTTTTTTCCTTTTTCATAGAGCCACATTTGTTTTCTGCTATATTCTATTCCCCTGATGAAGCCAATTCTTTTGCAAAACTAGTAGGGAAGAATTGACCTACTGTTATAACTTATTATCATCTCTTTTGGTCAACAGAATATTTCAAAGTGCTCCCCTCTATATGTGGTTCTAGAATTTGTATGAATGTTTTTAATTCATTGTAATAAAATTAATTTTTCTATATATCTATTGTATTGAGTTGTTGTTGTGTCAGGGACATATCAGTGGCCGTCGGGCGAACATGCGTGCGCGCAGGTGCACGAGGGGCCTTCCCAGGGCAGTTCTGCTGAAATCTCCACCAGGGGGTGCCGGAGCGCGTGCGCCCGTGCGCGCTAGCGCTGTTTGGCGCCAAAGGGCCTTTAAAAGACTGTCAGATGCTTCCATCAGGTGCTGTTCATCTGCAGCTCTGCACCTGAGTTCCTGTATCCTGCCTGTTGTTGTATTGCTAGTGACCCTTGAAGAACTCATCGCTCTTACCATCCAGATTGACCGACACCTTCGTGAGCGCCGGTCTGAACGCTTTTCCCATCAAACGCACCCTATGTGGATGACTGCAAAAGTTCCGGTTCCTGCCTCCCGGTATCTACCTCCTGCCTGCCCAAGTCCGGCCACCCAAACACCTGATGCTCCCGAGCCAATGCAACTGGGACTTTTGCGCTCTACTTTGCCCCCAGAAGAACGGGCGCGCAGACGCCAGCTAAACCTCTGTCTCTACTGTGGTGGGGCGGGCCACTACGTGAACAACTGTCCAGTCAAGACTCGTAAGTGTTTTCCTTCTACTCCGGCCAGTTTATCCGCCTTAACCGCCAATGCAACTCAACTTGCTCTCCCTCTCTCATTACAGCTCCAGGGAAGAACAATCCGGGTCAATGCCATTATTGATTCCGGGGCATGTAGCTGCTTTATTGACTCTGCTTTTGCTACTCAACAAAATCTTCCCCTAAAAGACAAGACACACAGACTCTCAGTTTTTCTGGCCGATGGGTCCCACATAAAATCAGGACAAGTCTCTCAAAAAACCCTTCCTCTGTCTGCCACCTATTTATCTCAACACAAAGAAATCCTAACTCTGGACATTATCTCATCTCCATTATTTCCGATCATTTTGGGCATGCCCTGGCTCCAGGCCCATAACCCTCACATTAACTGGTCTACGGGTGAAATCAAGTTTCGGTCACCCTACTGCCAAAAACATTGCTTACCTGAACCCTCTAAGCCTGCTACTACTTTACTTTGTATGGACATTGACCAAGACCTGCTTCAAACCATACCAGAGGCCTATCGGGAATTTGCGGATGTGTTCAGCAAGAAGGGAGCGGACTCCCTGCCACCCCATCGTCCCTATGATTGCCCAATTGAGCTGCTCCCTGGGGCTGAGATTCCTTTCGGGCGCATCTTCCCGCTGTCTGAAAAAGAACAAGAGGCACTTAAGATATACATAAATGAGAACCTCGAAAAGGGCTTTATTCGACCTTCTGCTTCCCCAGCTGGTGCCGGAATATTTTTTGTCTCCAAAAAAGATCAGACTCTTCGTCCATGTGTGGACTATCGGGAGTTAAACAAGGTTACGGTCAAAAACCGCTACCCGTTGCCTCTGATACCTGAACTGTTCCAGAAGTTGAGGTCTGCCATCATCTTCACCAAGCTGGATCTAAGAGGGGCCTACAATCTGGTCCGCATTCGGGCCGGAAATGAATGGAAGACGGCTTTCCGGACCTGTTTCGGACACTATGAGTATCTGGTCATGCCCTTCGGCCTATGCAATGCTCCTGCCACTTTCCAGCATCTGGTCTACGATGTGTTCAGAGATTTCCTGGACATCTTTGTAATCGTCTACTTGGATGACATCTTAATCTTTTCCAGTTCACTCAATCAACATAGGGAACATGTCCGTAGGGTCCTGGACCGTCTTCGTTTGCACGGACTGTATGCTAAAGCGGAGAAGTGCGAATTTGAACAAGAGGAGATTCAGTTTCTGGGGTTGGTGATCTCCCCAACCGGCATCAAAATGGACCCTCAGAAGGTGTCCTCTGTGCTAGATTGGCCAGCTCCTCTGGATAAGAAGGGCGTGCAACGCTTTATTGGATTTGCAAATTTTTATAGAAAGTTCATTAGAGGGTTTTCTGCCATTATCTCCCCCATCACGTAGCTAACCAAGCAGAACTCTCATTTCCACTGGAGCCCGGAGGCTCAGGGGGCTTTGAAGAATTAAAGAAACATTTCACTTCAGCTCCAATCCTTAGCCATCCTGACCCATCCTTACCTTTTATCCTGCAGGTTGATGCTTCCGAAGTGGCTGTGGGTGCTGTCATTTCTCAACGACAGGGCAACAAGGACCTGATGCACCCCGTAGGATTCTTTTCTAGAAAACTCTCGCCGGCTGAGCGGAATTATGATGTGGGAGACCGGGAACTACTTGCTATCAAGACAGCTTTAGAAGAATGGAGGTACTTGTTAGAGGGCGCAGTCCATCCGGTGCTGATATATACTGACCACAAGAATCTCGAATACTTAAGACCTGCTAAGAGCATCAAAGCCTTTAGATGGTGGTTGGACAAGGGACTGTACCGGATCGGACATTTCTTTACCAATGAGGGACCTATCTCCCTTGAGTTCTGTATCAATCATCTTGAAATGCCAAATTTAGAGCGTTATAGATTCCACCAAATAAGACATTTTCTTTGCCACCTCTGGGGAGGAGGAAAATCTCCGCTTAACTCATTTACACCATATGAACTATGGTGTGGGCGTTCCTTGGAACAGAGGGGAGGAATCTCTGTCATCTACCAGTCACTAGCCCTTTACTCCCAAAAGACTCCTTACATGCTTGCTTGGGAGACTGATCTTTCCCTCAACTGGGAAGTTGATAAATGGAGACGCTCCTTTAACAGATCCTTCAAGGGCATTAAGAATATTTCCTTAATTGAATCTAGTATCAAGGTCATAACAAGATGGTATCTTACCCCCGCCAAATTATCTAAAATGTACCCAACAGCAGATCCTCAGTGCTTCTGAGGGTGCCAGCTTCTGGGTTCAATGGCTCACATATGGTGGGAATGCCCCAGACTGAGGTCTTTCTGGGGCAAGGTATTCTCTCTGATTCGTAAAATAACGAAGATTCAAATCCCAAAAACCCCTGCCATAGCTCTACTCAACGACAACTTACCCAAGACTCCTAAACAGTCTCGTAAACTAATATACTTTATCCTCCTAGGAGCCAAACTAACCATTCGCAAAGTTTCTTGGATAATGTCCCAAGAGAAACTCTCGAGCATTCTAGACGACAAAAAAGTGCAATTCTAAGCTATCTAGGAGCCCTGGGCACAGTTTATCGGAATCTCCCTCATACCCGGCATCCAACCTTAAAATTATGAGCGAGTTTATTAGGGGACGGGGGGCCCTCCTGATGAAAGGCTAGCTAACCTCTCTCCCTCTCTTCTCTTTCCCCTTTTCTTCTCCTCTTCTCTGCATATCTTTCACTATTCTTCTCCTATCCACTTTAGGGGGACTAGGAATTGGCCCCCCGTATATGGTGTAATTCATTCCCCGAATGGGGGTTATTAGTTTGTTGAGCTCAAATGTCTTATTTTTTTTCTGTTTGCCTGTTCCTATTCTCTCTTTTTTTTTTCCATGAAGGTTTTATATCCAGGCTGCAGCTTTTTCACAAGGTTATCTATGACCCCGAGGCTCCTTGGTATACATAAGTGCGAGGTGGCTTACGGAGATTCTACCGCGCACAGTTAGATCCCTTTTGGGGTGCCGGCGAGATCCCTTTAAGCCACTCTAAGCTAAGTTAACTAAACTCAGAGGCCTACACTCTCTTTGAGGAATGGCAGCAGCCTTGTAGGCACTGTTTTTGGTTATAGTGATTTGATAAACTATTACACTCTGTACTGTCAGGATACAAGTACCCCTCAGGGATATGTCATGCATCAGTTTGATGTGATTTGTATTATTTTCTATTGCTTATGTTTTTTTTTTTTATTCTGTAAAACTAATAAAAGTCTTGAAAGTAAAAGATCTGCTAAGAGACTGAAACCCCGACAGGCCCGATGGGCTCTATTCTTTACACGTTTCTGTTTCCACATCACTTACCGGCCTGGATCTAAAAACGTAAAACCAGACGCGCTGTCGCGCATGTTTGACAATCCTAAAGACCTTTCAGTACCTGACACCATCCTGCCGGCAAATAGCTTCCTACTTCTTCAAACGGATCTCCTATCCATGATCAGGGAAGCATCACCAGAACCTTCAAGTCTCCAAGGATCCTCTTTAACACACCGAGATGGATTATTGTGGAGAGGAAGTCAAATATTTGTACCGGAGAGCTCCCGAGTCAAGGTGCTGACATTATTGCATGACCACCCACTTGCAGGACATTTTGGGGTCCGCAAGACCCTTGAGCTTGTGCAACGCACTTTCTGGTGGCCTAACCTGAAGGAATTTTGCAGAAAGTACGTTAACTCTTGTTCTGTTTGCATTCAGAATAAAACTTCCAGGAACAGAGCTTGGGGACTACTGAGACCGTTGCCTATACCAGATAGACCCTGGAGGATGATAGCAATGGACTTTATAATTGAACTACCATGCTCTGAAGGATGTTCGGCGATCTTTGTGGTAGTCGACCGGCTGTCTAAAATGGCCCACTTTGTGCCCCTAAAGGGAACACCTTCTGCTGTTGAAACGGCCCGTGTGTTCATCAAGGAGATTGTCAGGCTGCACGGAGTCCCCGCAAATATAGTGTCCGATAGGGGGGTGCAGTTTACTTCATGCTTCTGGAAAGCCCTATGTGAGATCTTGAAAATTGAACTAGCCCTGTCCTCAGCATACCATCCCCAAACAAATGGGCAAACTGAAAGGACAAACCAGACACTGGAGCAATACATTAGGTGTTTCACATCTTTTGTGCAAGATGATTGAGTGTCCCTGCTGCCCCTAGCGGAATTCGCTTATAATAATGCTAGTCACTCTGCCACTGGTCAATCTCCTTTCTTTGCCAATTATGGTTTTCATGTATCTTTTTTACCAGATTTTCTTCCAGAGTCCTCAGTTCCAGTGGTCCAGGACACAGTGCAGTTCCTCAGTCATAATAACCGGATGTTACAGGAAGTGGTATCCAAGGCACAAGCAGACAGCAAGAGGATCTTCGATCAAAAAAGAAAAGGAGATCTAAACCTTCAGCTTGGTGATAAGGTATGGCTGTCTACCAATAATATTAGGTTGACTTGTCCTTCCAAAAAGCTTGCTCCTAAATTTATTGGGCCCTTCCCTGTGAAAAGGAAAATCAACGAGGTATCCTATGAACTGTGTTTACCTGACTCACTTAAAATCCACCCTGTGTTTCATGTGTCGCTTTTGAAGCCTGCTGTAGATGATCCCTTTCCTGATAGGGGCACCAGGGTCCCTGAACCTGTCTTGGTGGACGGTAATGAGGAATACGAAGTGGAGGCCATCCTTGATTGCAGAAAGAGATCTGGGCAAGTACAGTTTTTGATTAAATGGAAGGGGTATGGTCCGGAAAATAACTCATGGGAACCTGACAGTAATATTCATGCTAAACGTTTGATCCATGCCTATTTCTCTGCTCATCCTGAAAAGAAGAGTTATCTGGGCATCCGGAGGCTGCCCATTGGGAGGGGGCAATGTCAGGGACATATCAGTGGTCGTCGGGCGAACATGTGTGCGCGCAGGTGCACGAGGGGCCTTCCCAGGGCAGTTCTGCTGAAATCTCCACCAGGGGGCGCCGGAGCGCTCCCACGCGCGCCCGTTCGTGCGTGGGCGTGTGCGCCCATTCGCGCTAACGCTGTTTGGCGCCAAAGGGCCTTTAAAAGACTGTCAGATCCTTCCATCAGGTGCTGTTCATCTGCAGCTCTGCAACTGAGTTCCTGTATCCTGCCTGTTGTTGTATTGCTAGTGACCCGGCTCCGTCTGACCATTCTCCTGTCTCCAATCCGACCCGGCCTGCCTGACCTCGCTTATATCTTGTGACCCGTTGCCAAACTCCTGCCTGCCTGACTATTCTTGGATTATCCCTCCTGCCATATACTTGCCTGATCTCCTGCCAAACGGACTGTCTGACTCTGCTTTGCCTGTGTCCTGTGACGCTGCTTCCAGCCTGCTCTGCCAAAGCTCCAGGTTCTGCTGCTGCCAAATCATCCACCTGTCTGCCTACTGATCCACTTCAGCCTACCTGCATCCACAGCTCAGCCATCCCGGAGGGACGTCTTCCCAGTTCCAGTGTTTGCTACCGCAGGAACCTGCATCAGGCCCTCCTACCCACTGTGCTCAAGAGACCACTGTTTCCACTTCCAGTGGCTCCTGAACCAGCATTTAAGAGAGGTCTCCTTCTACCAGTCGGGCTCAACTACCAGGTACCTAACACGTTGGCACCGCAATAATCCCCTTTCCTCTTTGCTCCCTACCAATAACTATAGAGGTGAGGGATGAATTGTTTAAAACCTTATTAGAGTTTGTTCTGAATATGCAATACTTAAGTGCATATTGTCTGGATAAAGCTTGCTGAAAAGGGTGATGCTTTTAAGTTTGTCAGTAAAGTCATGAAATTTATAAATATTTATTTTATCCATTTAAAGTGGTAGTAAAGGCTGCTGAAAAAAGGAAAAAAATATTCTCCCTGCAAGATAATTTCATAATGTGCTAGTATGAATAACATACTAACATATCATGAAAGACTTACCTAAAAAGCGCTGTCACCATTGACAGGGTTTCCATCTTCACCCAGTCTTCCTTCTGGGTTTACGGCATCATTACTCCCATGCATATGCACGGGAGTCATGGCCATGTTACGGAGCTCTGAAGGGACGGAATGAGTATGCCATCCTTTCAGAGTGCATGCACTGGTGACATCACCTGCTGCAGATACAGAGAATATCTCATAAAAGGTTTAGAAGATATATCTTGTACCTACAGGTAAGCTTACCTGTAAGTACAAATCTACAAGCAGTTTTTACTGCCACTTTAAGCCTTATATTGACATTTAAAGCATAAAATGCATCAAACTGAACATGTTTACATTTTATTTGTTTTGCGTGTCTAATAGTCATATTGCTTTTTATAGCCCTCCAGAGGCACGCGAGTAGTGGCGTTTGTCAAATTCTCTCACTTTGTGCTGACACCTGATAGTTAGTGTCAGGTCACCTGAAGCCAGGTGACAGATGCACCCCGTTGGGGTCAGGAGTGCACCGCTAAGGTAGTTGACCCTACAGCTGACTGCTGCAGATGGAGCTCTGGGTGGTTCATGAAAGCAGGTCCTCTGGAGCACCAACAAGGATCACAGTGGGAGCTAGAGCATGAGATTCCCCAGGGCGCGGAATCTAAGAGCCAGCATGTGTTTACCAGAGTCCCTGATGGTGGGGATGAACTTCGCTGCAACTGGCTCCAGGTCGCAGCCCCCAGGGTCTCCCAGCTCACGCTCATGGTAGGCTACTGGAGGATAGAGAGGAAGCAGCAGACTGGGACAACAAGGGATAGTCAGCAGATAAGCCAAAAGGTTGGGGCAACAAGCAGGCAAGGATAGTCAAAGAACACGCCAAAGGTCGGGATATGAAGCAGACAGAGACAGTCAAGGACAAGCCAAGGTTGGTAAACAGGATCAGACGTAAAGCACACAGAAAGAAGCACACAGGAAGCCAAACACACAATATTTATCAGCAAGGCTAGCTTGCAGTGCACAGGTTAATACAGTGTTCCCTTGTTAGGGGCTGGGGTGGAGCCATGCTTGAGGGAAGATTACTTAAGCAGACAGGTGAACAGGTGGCCAGTCTCTTAAGCTGAACACAGAAGTAAGCAGACAGACATGAACATTACTCCAGATCCATGACAGTTAGATGCTGTTGTGTTCAGTACTGTGTCTGCTTTATTTATTTTTTTACTGTCTTTGCTTTTTTTATTCTTTCTAAGTATCAGTTTTGCACCATCAGGCCTCATGCACATTGCACATTTTTGGATGTTTTTACAGCTGCTGTTTTTGGCTTCAGACATTTTTTCCTACAGTCAATAAACTCTCCAGCAAGGTATCCTATGTGTCCATGCACATGCAAGAAAAGAAAAACATTTTTGCTCTATGGTAAAGGAAAAAATAAAACATTGGACATTTATCTGAAATGCTGTCCTTTCTACTCACTTACACTACCTATCCTCTTTGCAAGATCTATGCAGATACTGAGGAGATCTTTACTCCTGATGGTGCTGACATAGATCTTAAGCTAGTGACTCGGCACAACCCAGATCCTCAGGAATCCTGAAGGACCTTTGACAGTTGTGGGAGGTGGGTGTGATTGTGGTATTGTGCTTACACTTCTTTTTCTGTTTTGTCCTCTTGATCTGTTCTTTGTTTAATCACCAGGGTCCGGTCATACTGTCATTTATTCACCTTTTGGCCCAGTTAGACAAACTATCTAGTTTTAAATCTGGAATGAATCTCAAACAGCATGATTTTTATATTATCTTTTGTTGTCACTTACCACCAGTAAGAAAAGCTTACAGGACTTGAACTGAAAACAATCTGGAATCTAAGAAGTAGAAACTCTCCACAGGACTTGTTTCACACCATGGCTTCCAGGAAACAGAAAGAACATACACAAGTGTTGTTTTCTAATGATTGGCTAGAGGCAATTTAAAATCAACTACAGTGCAGGGAAGGGGGAGTATATATCGGGACATATACTGAGTAGCTATCCTTGACATTCTTGAAAATGTCCCTGATAATGTATGTCCCAGGTAATATTACTTGCAATGTTTCTTTCTTTCCTTGTCAAAAGAAGTTTATTGAGTATACAATGTTATAAAGATACATAAAGTAAGTTTACAAGGATCTATAAAGTAAGCTCATTGTTTTACAGTAGGGTTTATATAGGTAAATATCATGAAATTTCAAATATTAAACATTGGGTTCACGTAAACCTAAATTAAAGATATATATCATTTCCTTAGTTACTTTTGTAGGTATTTAAATGATTTATACCTACTATACATATTGTTTACAAGTAGAGTGTATATAGGTCAAATAAATTCTGATAATGAGCTTTAATCGTAAGGTGGAGAAAAGGAAAGAGAAAGAAGAAAAAGGGTTGAAAGGTAGAGGTATGGTCCTCAAGGTTGTCCCGCTCGTCAGTTTATTATTCTTTTTAGTTCTCTTTGAAGCCTTAGAATGGGTGTCTCTGTAAGTCATTTAATCTGTTACCATGGCAACAGGACAGAGTCATTGAAGTTTGACAGGAACTGTTGTTTTATCCAAGGATGCCAAAGTTTTTCAAATTTTGGAATTTGATTTTGATCGATGGCTACCATCTTAGCATGGGACATTGTATTATTCATTCTGTGAATTGTTTCTGCTAGTACCAATGTAGGAGATTTCCATGCCTTGGCCACTGTTTGTTTTGCAGCCGTTATTAGTTGGATCATAAGTTTGAATTGAGAGAGTGTTAACCATTCCGGTTTTAGATTAAGTAAAGTTAAATATGGATCTGGTTGTATTATTTTTTTAAATATTTTAGATGCAATCACGAAGACTTCCTTCCAGAAGGTTTGGATTACTGGGCACGTCCACCATATGTGTAAATATGTGCCTATTTCTGGGCATCCTCGAAAACAAAGAGCTGAGGTATTAGGTGAATATTTTGCCACTCTAGCGGGTACAAGATACCAGCGAGTTAGGACTTTATAATTTGTCTCCAGTGCTAAGATGTTGGGTGAAGATGACTTAGATGTGAGCCATATGTTAGACCAGTCCGTGTCTTCTAAAGTTCGTCCCAGGTCCTCCTCCCACCTCTGAACGTAAGAGGGTCTATTAAGATTTGCTACTCCATATAATTGATTATAAAGTGATGAAATTGTACCTTTAGCAAATGGATCTTTTGTACAGATTGATTCAAAAATGGATAATTGGGATAATGGTGTATCCCCCTTTAGGAATGGTGTATAGAAATTTTTGATTTGGAGATATCTAAATATCTCAGAGTTTGGTAGATCATATTTTTCTCTAAGCGATGGGAATGAAAGGAATGATTTAGATGCTATGAAGTCATTTAGTGTCTGAATGCCTGATGTTGTCCAAGCTTTAAAAGAATTTGGGTAGATCCATGCCGGATAAAAGGCCGGATTTCTGATAAAAGAAAGGAGAGGATTGTGTGGAGATTGTAACTGATATTTGGTTTTTAGTTTATCCCAGAGAGTTAAGAAGTGTTTAGTTATGGGATTATGAATTTTAAAGCGGTCTTTAGGATCAAGCCATAATAAATTTGATATTAATAGAGGGTCATTTTCTGAAGCCTCTATAAATACCCATAATGGGATTTCCTGTTTTGCATGGTATTTGGACAGACTGGCCAAATGTGCTGCTCTGTAGTAGTTAGTAAAATTAGGGTATCCCAGGCCTCCTTTATTTTTGGGAAGATGTAGTGTGTGTATAGGTATACGTGGTTTAGAAGAGCCCCATATAAAGGAAGTTGCTCTTTTTTGTACTATTCTCAAAAAATAGGAAGGAATTGGAATAGGGAGGACTCTGAATAGATAAAGTAATTTGGGTAGAATAGTCATTTTGATTGCATTAATCTTCCCTATCCAGGATAAAGGAAGTTGCGACCATTGTTTTATTAGATTTGTGATCTGTCTTAATACAGGAGGATAATTGGTTGAGAATAAGTCAGAATGAGATGATGTTAAATGAATTCCAAGATATGGGATTGATTTTTCTGCCCATGTGAATGGGAGTGCAGCCCTAGCCGGGATCAATTCCATGTTTGTGAGTGAAATATTAAGCACTAGGCATTTCTTAGGATTAATCATAAGGCCGGATAGGGCTGCAAACCCATCAAGAGCTGGTATTAAGTTAGGACCAGAGACCTGTGGTGATGATAGGAAAAGTAATATATTGTCTGCAAATATACATAATTTGTGTGTAATACCTCCTACTTCAATGCCAGTTATAGTTTGGTTTGTTCTGATGTATTGGGCCATGGGTTCGAGTATAAGGGCAAATAATAAGGGAGATAATGGGCAACCCTGTCGGGTACCTCTTTCGATATTAAAGGCTTCAGATTTGTATCCAGCATATTTTATATAGGCTTTGGGTTTATTATATAATGCTTTGATCCATGTTAAAAAGTGGGGTCCAAAACCCCATTTTTGTAATGAATATTGCATATATTGCCAGGATACTGTGTCAAATGCCCTCTTAATATCGAGAGATAGAAAACATAAAGGGATTTTCCGCTTTTTAGCAATATGTGCCAATAACACTGCCCTGCGTATATTATCGCCTGCCTGTCTATTTGGCATAAAGCCTACTTGATCTCTATGTATTAATTTTCCTATAATGCTATTGAGGCGTTTTGGTATTATTTTTGCTAATAATTTAATATCGAGGTTTAACAGAGAGATAGGCCGATAATTCACACAGGAAGTATCATCAGAAAGGGGTTTTGGGATCATACAAACAATTGCCATTAGTGTTTCTTGCCGAAAAGAATGTCCATCTAGAAGTTTGTTAAAAGTTTCAGTGAGAATGGGAGAGAGTATTTCTGAGAATGTTTTATAGTATAAAGCAGAGTAGCCGTCTGGGCCTGGTCTTTTGTTAAGTTTTAGGTCTTTTATGGCGTTAGCAACTTCATCTATAGTTATAGGCTCATCCAAACTGCTTTTTTGATTCTGAGATAACTCAGGTAAGGTTATTTTTGAGAAGAAGGATTCAGCCTCTGTAAGATTAAATTCATTGTTTGTCTTGTATAAAGTTGCGAGATGTGAGTGAAATTTATGGACTATTTTAACTGGATTACAAGTGTAAACATTTTTTGATAATTTCAAACGTATTGGTTTGAAAGATTTGTTAGTTGGATTTTATGCCCGAGCCAAATATGTACCTGGTTTGTTTGTATTCATGTAAAAATTGTGTTTGGAGTGTTTGAGGGATTTATCAACTGACTCAGTGAGAAATAGATCGTATTCCAATCTAGATTTTTCCAGATGAGATTTTGTACTCTGAGATGGATTATCTTGAAATGATATGTAGGCTGCATTAAAATTGAGTTCTAGTTTTTTTGCTAGATTTTTGCGTTCCCGTTTAAATAGTGCCATTTGTCTTTGTATTGTACCACGCAAGACAGGCTTATGAGCTTCCCACAGTGTTATTGGGGAGATGTCTGTTGTATTATTAATTGATATGTATTCCTTTAAAGCTTGTTCAATGGCCATTTGATGTAGTGGGTGTTTGAGCATTATGTCCGGTAAGTACCACGTTGGGTCATGCGCTTTTGGTATGGCTGAGGCTATAGTAGTGTATACTGCATTATGGTCAGACCACGGAATCGGAATTATATCTGATGCAATAATTTCTGGTATCATTCCTATTGTTAGAAAGATATGATCTATTCTGGTGAAGGTTTGATGAGGGTGCGAGAAATAAGTGAATTTCTTTTTCATTGGGTTACTTTCTCTCCATGAATCTACCAGATTGTATTTGGTAAGAAGTTGAGAAAAAGGTAATCTAGAGGTTATTTTGGATGGTGTAAAAGGTGATTTATCTAGAAATGGGAGGAGGACCTGGTTCGAATCCCCACACATTATCACTGATCCTATTTTGTGTGTATTAATAACTTGTAATATATGTGAGAGGAATGGTGTAGGTTGTTTGTTAGGAGCGTAGTAGGAAATCACCGTGATTGCTGTATCCATTATATAACCCATGAGTATCAGGTATCTACCTTCTGGGTCTTTAATTTCTGATGATAAGGTGAATGGTGTGGATTGGTGAAATGCAATTAGAGTACCCCTTTGTTTGGTACAGGCAGAAGCCGTGTAAATTTGTTGATAAAAAGGAGAAATATATTTTGGAGTAGAATCTTTGGTGAAGTGTGTTTCTTGGAGGCATACTATGTGAGCCTTCTTGTTATGGAAAGTACGGAAGGCTTTGGTCCTTTTTTGAGGGACATTTATTCCCTGAACATTCAGGGAAAGTATATTCAGTGGTGCCATGGCAATAGATCAAATAGTTTTGACTTACTTTTTGTTATGCAGAGCTGACTGCGCAGATCACCCTGTGTGGACTGAAGAGATGAATAGATAGAAAAGAAACCAGTGAATTCTGGAGTAAAGAGTAAACAAAAAACATATGAGATTAGATGATACATTGTATAAATTATTTTTTGCAAGTAATCACAATTTACCCGTGAAAGAGAATAAATATCTCTCTCAGGGGAATAAGTGCCTTCGTCACACTCCCACATAATATGGTTGGGAGAATGAGGAGGGCTAATGGGGGTACACGGATCTTCCGCTTACAGGAGAGAAGTGCTATGTCAAAAGACATCAAAATGATGTTTCATTAATTGGAGTGCAGAATATAGTTTTTGTTGAAATTATTTATTCCAGGGTGGTTGTATATGGTTAGTCTTGCCCTAGGCTAAATAATTCAGTTAGAAAGGTACTGTTAATAACTTTGGTATTGATGAAGATAGTTTGAATTATTTTGGGATTTTAACCCTTTTAGAGTAAACAATTACATATTTTATTCATATGTAACTGTTTAGATATGTTAACTCATAAAATTGAGGTTGTATTGCTTCAGATTAGAATAAACAAAAACATAATTCTAGGAACTAGTTAGGTAATAATATATTTGTTCTAAGAAAAGAAAGAAAAAGCTTCCATTACTTCTAGATTATTGAACATATTTGTCCTAAAAAGTAATAAATCTATTGTTATTACCTGATAATATATAACTGAACAAGAATTTCCTTATTTCACTTATATATTCTAAGGCTATATGAATCAGAAGTAATAAGAAATATAACTGGAATGTAACATGATCCCACACAGTGTGTGACTATCAGAATGCAGTTATATTCAGTTATAAATATAGGTTTTTTATAGAGAACCATCTCTTAGTATAATAAATGAAGAGATATCAGGAATTAGGATGTCAGTCCATTGAATCTTCTTGGTCCATGGATGATGTGGCATAACGGCCTCTTTTGTGAGAATGATGATTCCCACTTTGTTCTGAAATTTTCTGGGTGCTGCCTGAAGGTGAAGATGATGCCATTCTTCTGCATGTGGGAGTGTTGCTGCTTGTGGGTTCTGTCAGATTTAATTTTAAAAGGGTTTGTTGTAGTTCATCTGCTGATCTGCTTCTGTAAATTGTACCTTGGTAGTTAAATCTGACTGAAAAGGGGAAGCCCCATTGATACATAATGTTGTGGCGTTGCAGTTCCATTAGTTGGGGTTTCATGGATCGTCTTTTAGTAATAGTAAGTTGGGATAGGTCAGCAAAAATTTGATAATTGTGTCCTTGAAAATTAAGTTCCTTTTTTTCTCTTGCAGCAATTAGTATTTGTTCTTTCGTTCTGTAATAATGAAATTTTGTGATTATATCACGTGGGGGTCCAACTTTCTTTTTGGCTGTGAGGGCTCTGTGTACTCTGTCCAGTTCTAAACGTTCAATAGGGATATCTGGCTTTAGTTCTTGTAATAGAGCAGTAATAGTAGATTGCAGGTCTGTCACAGTTTCAGGTATTCCCCTTATGCGCAAGTTTGAACGTCTGGCTCTATTTTCGTAATCTTCGAGCTTAGTTTGAAGTATTAAATTCTCTTTTTTTAATTGTTCCAATTCTGTTATATTTTCTTGGGTTGTAATTTCAATTTCATCCATTTTTATTTCTAAGGCTGCGGTGCGGTTTCCCAGCTCTCTTATTTCTTTGGTTAGGCTTTTTGTTATTTGGTCTGAGGTTTGTTTTAAAGCCTTATGAAGCATCTTTTCAAATTGTAATAATATTACTGGGGATACTGAGGAGGCTTGTGGAGAAGTTTGTGAGAGGATTTGTTCTGTATCTGACTCAAATAGAGAGTCTTGCTGTGACATTTTCTGTCTGTGAGAGCGCCCTGATGCTGTATCTTGTGAGGTGACTGGAGCTGCTTCAGCTGCAGTGAGTGCCTGTGAGCTCTTTGTGAGGTGATTTTTATTTCTGCCAGGGTTTCCTCTCAGTACCATATTTCCTGCCCAAACTTTCACAGTTTGTTCCCTGGGGCAAAAAGGTTCAAATGGATACCTTTTGAGCCTGCAGGCTCTGCTTTGTCCTTCTCTTCTCTCCTCAGCGGTGTGGAGCTCTAACAATGCATGTCTGCTCCCATGTTTCTTTCTTTCAATCTTTCTGATAATGTTGCCCCCTAAAATTGTCATTTACAGGTACACTGTATCCACTGTGTTCTCATAATAAGGTAGGTAACATACAGTATGTCCCTAGAATTGTCCCTCTTACATGGCACATGTGGTTGAATAATGATATCCTGCCTTTTGTAATAAGCCATTCATGATAAAGACCAACTCTTTTTTTAATTGCAATGGCTCCCAGTACACCCCCTAATGAGTTCCACAATAAAATGTGCAACTATTGGCATTTAGGCAGAATTTACACAGGAATAGACAGCTTCCGGAGCGCTTTACCTTTCTCACAGCTGTCCATTCCTGACTGCAGTAGAGGGCAGTGTGGTACGTAATACAGATCCCTTCTTTTGTATTTGTATGAACTTTATTTGATGTGCACAAAAGTACACTTCATTCATGTTGCTGTACAGCAGAGCAATGCGCTGCACTGCTGTACAGTGCTAGGCAATTTTGTACAGCGCGTTGCAATTAAATTCAGCATAGGTACATTTTATCACAGCATTTTGCAGACCAGTGCTGGGCTGCCTTGAAGTGTTAATAGAACATATAGGAAACAATTGTTTTCTGTGTCCTTGCTGTGACAGCGTTTTACAATGCAGTAAAATGCCTGTCACTGCACTATGTATGAATTACTCCTTATTTATTTTCTGTCTTGGATGTTGAAAACTGTGTATATATATGGACGTGCAAATGTGCACAGATATATACATACAAACATGTATTATGTACAAGTAACATTTTTATTAGGTTTCTTTTTTTTTTATTTATAGGCATAAGGGAGAGGAATCCTACTCCTTGTAGAATGAGCCTTTCAAAATGCAGTGTAACATTTCTTAACATGTTCTTTTAAAATACAAATGAAAGGCAAAAGATTTGTATATAGATATAAAAAATATATACAGTATAATAAACTTTTTTTTCCCTTTTTTATTGATGATCACTAGGGATGAGCTTTATGTTCGGGTCGAACATGAATTCAACTCGAACATTGGGTGTTCACCTGTTCGTCGAAAAAAAACGAACATTATGGGGTGTTCGCGCCAAATTCAAGCGCTGCGTAGCGTTCCATAATGCACTGCGAGAGTGCAGTGCATTGCTGTATGATGATTGGCCAAAGCCTGCACCATGACCTGCATGCTTTGGCCAATCCCATCACCCTCAGCTAAGAGAGCCATAATTGGCCAAAGGCAGGGTGCCTTTGGCCAATCATAGCTCAGGGGGACTAAGTCCACGCCCAGCACTATATAAGGCTGCCTGCACGTCGGCCCCCAAGTAGTGTGTTGTTGGCATGGAGGGAGAGAGAGTGTCATTTAGATTAGACAGGCAGGCAGGTTATTTAGTTAGCTGCAGTGTATTTAATATACATATATACAGTCAGTCTCGTGTATATATATACACTGCATCCAGTTTAGCTATATCTGACTGCAGGCCATTCCTGGTGTACTTTTTCTAATATACTTCAGGCAGGCAGATTATTCAGTTAGCTGCAGTGTATTTTATATATATATATATATATATATATATATATATATATATATATATATATATATATATATATATATATATACAGTCAGTCTCGTATATATATATATATATATATATATATATATATATATATATATATATATATATATATATATATATATATATATATATATGACTGCAGGTCATTCCTGGTGTACTTTTTCTAATATACATCAGGCGGAGTACACAGTACACAGTACTGTGCACACATAGTGCAGTTGCTATTACTTTTCTAGTGGCGTACACAATACAATACTCCCATAGTTGTTATTACACATCTGTTGGTGTACACAGTACCATGCACCCCTAGTGCAGTTGCACTACATAGTGCACTATGTACACAATACATACAGTACACCCATAGTTGCTATTAGACTTCTGTGGTATACACAATACCGTGCACCCCTAGTGCAGTTGCTACTACTTTTCTGGTGGTGTACACAATACATACAGTGCACCCATAGTTGTTATTACACTTCTGTTGGTGTGCACAGTACCGTGCACCCATAGTGCAGTTGCTACTACTTTTCTGGTGGGGTACACAATACATACAGTGCACCCATAGTTGTTATTGCACTTCTGTTGGTGTACACAGTACTGTGCACCCATAGTGCAGTTGCTACTACTTTTCTAGTGGTGTACACAGTACACAATACATACAGTGCACCCATAGTTGCTATTAGACTTCTGGTAGTGTACACAGTACTGTGCATCCCTAGTGCAGTTGCTACTACTTATATGGTGGTGTACACAATACATACAGTCCACCCATAGTTGTATTTACACTTCTGTTGGTGTACACAGTACCGTGCACCCATAGTGCAATTGCTATTACTTTTCTGGTGGTGTACACAGCAACTATGGGTGCACTGTATGTATTGTGTACACCACCAGAAAAGTAGTAGCAACTGCACTATGGGTGCATGGTACTGTGTACACCACCAGAAGTCTAATAGCAACTATGGGTGCACTGTATGTATTGTGTACTATTAGACTTCTGGTGGTGTACACAGTACCATGCACCCATAGTGCAGTTACTACTACTTTTCTGGTGGTGTACACAGTACACAATACATACAGTGCACCCATAGTTGCTATTAGACTTCTGGTGGTGTACACAGTACCATGCCCCCCTAGTGCAGTTGCTACTACTTTTCTGGTGGGGTACACAGTACACAATACATACAGTGCACCCATAGTTGTTATTACACTTCTGTTGGTGTACACAGTACCGTGCACACATAGTGCAGTTGCTACTACTTTTCTGGTGGGGTACACAGTACACAATACATACAGTGCACCCATAGTTGTTATTACACTTCTGTTGGTGTACACAGTACAGTGCACCCATAGTGCAGTTGCTACTACTTTTCTAGTGGTGTACACAGTACACAATACATACAGTGCACCCATAGTTGCTATTAGACTTCTGGTGGTGTACACAGTACCGTGCATCCCTAGTGCAGTTACTACTACTTATATGGTGGTGTACACAATACATACAGTCCACCCATGGTTGTATTTACACTTCTGTTGGTGTACACAGTACCGTGCACCCATAGTGTATTTGCTATTACTTTTTTGGTGGTGTACACAGCAACTATGGGTGCACTGTATGTATTGTGTACTGTGTACACCAGCAGAAAAGTAGTAGCAACTGCACTATGGGTGCACGGTACTGTGTACACCACCAGAAGTCTAATAGCAACTATGGGTGCACTGTATGTATTTGGTACTATTAGACTTCTGGTGGTGTACACAGTACCGTGCACCCATAGTGATCAAGGATGCATGCACTGTCCTGTCACCATTTGAGGAGGCCACGAGGATGATGAGCAGTGATGATGCATGCATCAGTGATACTGTCCCTCTTGTCTTCCTGTTGGAGCACACAGGGCACTTAAGGCAGAACAGCGGGAGGAAGAGGAGGACTTCCTTACCTCTCAAGGCCCCCTTTATCCAGATAGTATTCCTGTGGGCCCGATGATCACACAGGAAGAAGAGAAGGATGAGGAGGATTGTGTCAGCATGGAGGTGGAGGATAACACTCAGCATCAGCAGCAGTCTTCAAGGGATCGTTTTCAGTCCCCAGAAACCCATGGAGTTGTACGTAGCTGGGAGGATGTGATTGAGGATCATGTGATCTTTAGTGACCCAGAGGACTCAGGATCGAATGCCTCTGCAAACTTACGCTGAATGGCCTCCCTGATCCTGCAAAGCCTGTGAAAAGACCCTAGGATTTGTGGTATCAAGGAGAGGGATCATTACTGGCTGGCAATCCTTCTTAATCCATGTTACAAGGGTAAGGTTGCAGAACTTATCCAGCCTTCGCAGAGGGAGCAGAGGATGAAACATCTTCGGGAGGCCTTGCAGAAAGGTTTATGCAATGTGTTTCCAGAGCCTGGGAGGTTACAACTTCCTGTGCTGGACAACGTGAGAAGGTGGCCGGCTGACTAATGCCTTCAGACAATTCTTCAGTCATCAGCGTCCATGTCTGATCGGTTCCAGCAACCATCACCAGAGTCTGAATTACATGGTGCAGGAATATCTAGGGGCAAGATCATACTTGGAGACCTTTCCAACAGAATATCCACTGGGTTACTGGGTCTTGAGGATGGAACACTGTCCAGAGCTTGCTCAATATACAATTGAGCTACTGGCCTGTTCTGCATCCAGCGTTCTTTCTGAACGTACATTCAGTGCTGCTGGAGGCTTTGTAACCGATCACAAAGTGTGCCTGTCCACAGACTCTGTTGATCGGCTCACATTCATAAAAATGAATCAGTCTTGGATTACCAGCTACCAAGCACCTGATGCTGATGTAACCGATTGATTTTTCTATGGAAAACTCAATCTTTCTGTTGGAACTCAATCTTCATGATGATAGCTTCTAAGAATATTTGTGGTTCATGGCACCACCACCACTGCCTGAGGCCCAATTTTTCTGCCCGTGTTTAACAGGGACGCCTAATTACAATTTTTGATCTAATATTTCACAGCAGGGCCCATTCCTGCGCTTAACAAGAGTATCTGTGAGGCTTTACAGTGTTGTGGCACCACCACCACCGCCTAAGGTCCAATTTTTCTGCCCCTGTTTAACAGGGGCATGTAATTACAATTTTTGCTCTAATATTTCAAAGCAGGGCTCGTTCCTGTGCTCAAGAGAATCTGTGAGGGGTTACAGTGTTGTGGCACCACCACCGCCGCCTAAGGCCAATTTTTCTGCCCCTGTTTAACAGGGGTGCGTAATTACAATTTTTGATCTAATATTTCACAGCGGGGCCCATTCCTGCGCTCAACAAGAGTATCTGTGAGGCTTTACAGTGTTGTGCCACCACCACCACCACCATTGCCTCAGGCCCAATTTTTCTGCCCCTGTTTAACAGGGGCATGTAATTACAATTTTTGCTCTATTATTTCACAGCAGGGCCCGTTCCTGCACTCAACAAGAGTATCTGTGAGGCTTTACAGTGTTGTGACACCACCACCACTGCCTATGGCCCAATTTCTCTGCCCCTGTTTAACAGGGGCATGTAGCTACAATTCTTGATATAATATTTCATAAAATAAACCAAAATGACAATAGATTAGTGAAAATGTTGGCTAATGGAAGCAAACTTTTACATTAACTTTTAATAGACTGTAGAGAAGTAGAAACACACTAAAATCTATCAATAAGCTAATAAGTAGGGATGGGCGAACGGTTCAGCCCAAGCATAAGTTCAGGCCGAACTTTGGTTGTTCAGATGTTCTGCGAACACCGAACAATATGCGGTGTTCGGGGCAAATTTGAAAAACGCCAGAACACCATTAGTGTCTATGGGACACTAACATGACAGATGAAAAGTGCTCATTTTAAAGGCTTAAATGCAAGTTATTGTCATAAAAAGTGTTTAGGGGGCCTGGGTCCTGCCCCAGGGGACATGTATAAATGCAAATTTTTAAAAATGGCTGTTTTTTCGGGAGCAGTGATTTTTTTAATGCTTAAAGTGAAACAATAAAAATTAAATATTCCTTTAAATATCATGCCTGGGGGGTGTCTATAGCGTGCCTGTAATGTGGCGCATTGTTCCCGTGTTTAGAACAGTACTGCAGCAAAATGACATTTCTAAAGAAAACATTGTCATTGAAAACTGATTGCGGCTGTAATGAATTGTCGGGTCTCGGCAATATATAATTGTGACAAAAAATTACAACTTAAAAAAACTCACCATGCCTCTTACTAAATACCTTGGACTGTGTACATTTTAAAAAGGGGTCATTTGGGGGGTATTTGTACTTTTGTGACATTTCAGGGTCTCAAGAAGCCGCCAGTACACCAGGTGTGATCAATTTTTAATGATTTTCACAATAGCTTCTAGACTCTATAACTTTCACAGACCAAATAAGGTACACTTATTTGGGTTATTTTTACCAAAGATGTGTAGCAGTGTAAATTTTGGCCCAAATTTTTGAATAAAAATTAACTTATTTGCAAAAAATGTTCCTAGAAACTAAATTTTTTTTCCCAAAATTTTCGCTGTTTTTTCACTTATGTTACAAAAAATAAAAAACCCAGTGGTGATTAAATACCACCAAAAGAAAGCTCTACTTGCGTCAAAAAAATTATAACAATTTTGTTTGGGTACAGTGTTGCATGACTGAATAATTGGCATTCAAAGAGCAAGAGCACTGAAAGCTGAAAATTGGTCTGGGCAGGAAGGGTGTATAAGTGCCCTGTATTGAAGCGGTTAAGGACACCGCGGCCGGCTTCCCAGCCTCGCTCCTTAACAACCAGCCTACACTTCTCCCTGATTGGGAACAGAATGCACTGTGAAGCGCTCAGTGCATTGCAGGATGTTCCTGGGGGGCGAACACCCGATGAACACCCTGCAAATTTGGGTATTTCCGCGAATGGGTGAACAGGCAAATGTTCAGCCCGAACTCATGCTCGGGCCAAACTATTCACCCATCTCTATCCAGGACTACACCTGGCACCCTGGAATGCAGGCATGGGTTGATGGTTGTGTCATTGATCTTGATGGGGAAGTCAGGGGAAGGGGCACATGGGGAGGAAATATTATGACAACAGAAAAAATATATACTCAGCGCTGCCTCTCTCAATCATAAATGTGCATACACTGACATCAAATATGTGTCATATGACAACATGTGTAACAAAGTGCCAATATAGTGCAAAAAAGCATACAATAAAGTTAAAAAAATCAAAAAAATTACAAAATAAGGTGCAAACAATAAAGTTCATCAAGTGTGAGGTGCAGGGCTGGTGACACGTTGATGTAATCTTGGTGACTTCCTGTGCTCCCCTCCTGGATCCCCACTCCTCAGATAAAGATGAATAATACGCTTGTGTATATCAAGATGGTGTCTCCTGTCAGGCAGATATGTAGGTAGGTTGTGCCTCAGAGAATGGAATATCCTCTCCTTTACCACTTGATTGTAGATCCTACATACTTTACTTAGTCAAAGATGATCGGAGTAGTAAAGTTTGGACAAGTGAAGAGAAGAGGGCATATAGTGTAATGCTGCAAGGTTTATTAAAAGGTTTAAAATCATTACACTTACATCAGAATCTTTAAAATGTGCAAAAATTGCCGCCTTGGCATCCAAACAGCTTTCACAGATTATCCTTAGCTTGACATGTTTCGCCCCTCCCACTGAGCATCATCAGAAGCTTATGGAGTCTGTGGTTGGCTGTCTTATATACTTTAAGTACCGCCTACTACACCCAATGACTCCCATTACTCTCATTGATGGCACAGTATGAAATTAACCTCACTTCTGGTTTCCGCCGGAACCAGAAGTGACGTTTCCGCCGAAACTGGAAGTGATCAGCAGCACAGGAATTGATGTAATCCTTGTTGCCAAAAAGTAAACATCAACATCCTACTTCCTGGATTAACAGGGAGTGATCAGAGGCCATCTAGTGTTGGTAATTCGGTATTACATTAAAAACAAATCAAGATATATTGCATTAAATGAACCATTATGACAATGACAGTATACTCATACACTCAAAAATCTGGAGGAAAATATATAAGCAATTAGATAGTTGGAAAAAAAAGAAAAAACATATATTGAGAACCTGGTCTGACAAATAATGAAAAATTGAAAATAACTAAGAAAAAAATAAATAAAATCAAATAAAAATAAAAATAAAATGAAAAATAAAAGAAAGAAGAAAAATAAAAATAAAAATAAATGTGGAAATAATAATAAAAATGAAAATAAAAATAAAAATAAATAAATAATCAAAAATTACTAATAAAACAATTAATGTCCAGGTCCACATTTAACCCTTTCGGCGTTAAAGACTGTCATTTGTATATCCATTGGGTCTCGTTTTGGGAAATAGCCTGTTTAAGATTGGTGCCCCTCCAATGTTTTTCCACCCTATCAATGCCACAAAATGTGAGTTTAGATGGATCTCTATTGTGGAATCTCCTAAAATGATATGATAAACTGTGTTTCCGGAAACCCTTTTTACTATTATTAATGTGTTCCCTCGGTCTAACTTTAAGCTCTCTTGTGGATCTTCCCACATATTGGAGACCACATTCACATTCCAAGAGGTATGTGACATGTGTGGTGCCACAGGTTATGAATTTGGGGATTTCATATATTTGTCCTGTTACCCTAGATTTGAACTGCGTAGTCTTTTTGTTTCCACCCTTACATATTCTGCAGATTAGACATCTGCCACATTTAAAGAAACCTGTTTGGTCGAGGAAGGTTGTCAGCTTCTTAGGGGGGTCGGGGATGATTTTAACAATTTTGTCCTTCAATACAGGAGGCCGTTTGTAGACAAATTTCGGACGTGGAGGTAAGGTTTTCAATAAAACTGGATCTCTAAGTAAGATGGGCCAATGTTTTTTAATGATCTTTTCTTTTTGTTTATACTGTCTGTTGAATTCTGTACAGAAGGTTAGATCATAACTTTCTCTCTTTTTAGAATTGGGGACAAGTAGTTGATCTCTATCCATTGTTCCTACTTCTTGTTGTGTTTTTAAACATTGTTGTCGTTTATATCATTTTTGCTCAAATCTGTCCACCAGCATGTTGGACTGGATTGCGTAGTCTTCCTGCAAGTTGCAATTTCGTTTGATCCTGATCATCTGTCCTTTGGGTATCCCCGAGATCCATCTCGGGTGGTGGCCACTAGTTGTAGGAATATAACTATTCCTATCCGTTTTTTTTTTTAAAAGTTCATATATATAGACAGTTGTTGGAATGGAAAATTTCCAGGTCCTAATAATTGACCTTAAATAATTGACCTTTTCTTTACTATAGTTTGATGAAAAAGATATGTTATATTTGTTAATCTGTTCCAAAAACTTTTTCAAGGAATCCTCACTGCCCTCCCAAACTAGAAAAATGTCATCTATATATCTTCTGTATGTTTTCAATCCTACTATATTTCTCCCAAATATTTCTTCTGGCTACCATTTACTCATAAAGATGTTTGCCACCGTGGGAGCATATTTAGCTCCCATGGCTACTCCCCTTATCTGTTTGTAGTGCTGTTTATCATGCCAAAAGTAGTTATATTCCATGGCTAATTGTAGCATATCTAGCATGAATTCTATTTGGGTCCTATGTAGCATTGTTTTAGTCTCTAACGCCCATTTGATTGCAGAAGTGGCGTCTTTCTGTTTTATGTTAGTGTATAGGGAATCAACATCTATGCTTACCAGGAACATTCGTTCATTGATTGGAATGTCCCTGATAAGATTGATGAGGTCCCTACTATCTTTCGTGTAGGATGGAAACTTCTGAGCAATGGGATGTAGGAAATATTATAAGCTAGGTTTTGGACAGGTTAAGTTTGAGGAAGTGGTGTGACATCCAGAATGATATGTCAGTCAGTAAATTAGTGATGCATGAGGAGACTAATGTTGTGAGCTGAGGGGTAGAGAGATAGATTTGGCTGCCATCGGTGATATTGAAAGCTATGGGAGGCTATCAGCTGACCCAGGGAGGAGGTGTAGATGGAGAATAGGAGAGGTCCAAGAACAGAACCTTGGGGGACCCTGACAGAGAAAGGAAGAGGAGAGGAGGAAGTAGAAATTTAGGTGGCACTGAAGGTGTGATGGGATAAGTATGATGAGAGCCAACAAAGAGCACAGTCATGGAGACCAAAGGAGTAAAGTAAAGTTGAGAAGAAGGGGTGGTCAACCGTATCAAAGGCAGCAGAGAGGT
The DNA here is from genome assembly GCF_042186555.1 of Aquarana catesbeiana. Taxonomy (NCBI): domain Eukaryota; kingdom Metazoa; phylum Chordata; class Amphibia; order Anura; family Ranidae; genus Aquarana; species Aquarana catesbeiana. Next base: position 134,980,025 of record NC_133332.1, on the reverse strand, counting down.
CCAGGAGTAGGAGTACAGAATAGTATTCATTGGTTTTTGCTGTTAGTAAATTGTGAGTTTTCTCCATTAGCTCATCCCCCACAGTTATTTATCACTAGAACCCTCCCTTTTAGATTGTAATCTCTAACGAGCAGGGCCCTCTGATTTCTCATATCATATTGTATTGTATTGCAGGAGAGGGCATGGAGGAACCTGGCAGAGCCGACAAGGGGGTCCGGGAAAGAGCACACAGGGGCTGGAGAGCACACGCTGGTACTGCTGTACCCACCCCCATCAACCCCACGCTGGTACTGCTGTACCACCCTATCCTCCAGTCACCCCACACTTGTACTGCTAGACCCCTGTCTGTCCTCCAACCTCCCCATGCTAGTACTGCTGTACCTTCCCCCCTCCCCTGGTGTCCAGCGACCCCTGCTAGTACACCCCCCAAATGGCTGGGGATTCAGATTTCCTCTGTGTGTGTCCCCTCCTCCATCCTGGCATCCTAGGGTGGCTGGCACCAGCCCTGCCAGCCAGCATTGTCTGTAGATGGGGTTCCTGTTCTTAGGGGAGGTGGGGTCCTGGTCCCCAGGGAAGATGGGGTCCCTAGGTAAGATGAGGTCCCCATTGCCGTGGGAGATGGGGTTCCTGTCCCCAGGAGAGATGGGGTCCTTTTCTCCAGGGAAGATTGAGTTTCTGCCCCCAGGTAAGAAGAGGTCCCTGTCCCCAGGTGAGAAGGGGGCCCTGTCCCCAGGTGAGAAGGGGTCCCTGTCCCTAGGTGAGAAGGGGGCCCTGTCCCCAGGTAAGATGGGATCCCTGTCCCCAGGGGAGATGGGGGTCTGTGATGGTGTGTGGGAGATGGGGTCATCTCACTCACCGTGACCAAGCTGCAGGCCGGGAACTCATCCATGGTGGCCTGGGCTCCCTCCAGCATGCAGGATGGGCGATCAGCATATCTCCCAGATAGACCTGTCATCATCTGTATATGAAGGGGAGGAGGGGGGGCTGGCAGACAAGCCTGCGGTGTCCTCCGGGGAGTCGGCTCTCACAGGGCTGCACTGCATCTGTGTGCTTAAAGATTGTTTGCCTGGGAGAAACATGCAGTGTAATGTGAGCTGGACTCAGGGGGCGGGACTCTGGCTGGGGAGGACAGACACCGGACTGAACGGCGCTGCATGGAGCAGGAGAGGGGGACCCTGAGAAGCCGGCCGAGGACACAGGTCATGCGGGGAATGCGCAACTAAAGAGCAGCCAGTGCTGTAGTCAAGCATGGAGCTCTGCTAGTCACCCCCACCCCCAGCCACCCATGCGCATGGTGCACTGGTACTCCTAGCCACCTATGCTGCCCCCGCCATATGTAGAGGGGGGCCACACAGGCCCCCTGCAGCACAGGACCTGGTCGCAACTGCTGCATCCCCTATAGTTATGTCCCTGGCTTTAGGCCTCAGTCAAGATCTACAGTATGTATGTATCACAGTTATAATGTTATGCACACATTCCTAGCAGCCTACAAAAAAATAATAGCTGGGTTGATTTTCAAATGGAGTAACACCCAACAAAATTAATGACTATTCCGGAAGGTGTATGTTCACTTTATAAAGTGTGTATTTCCAGTGTTTTCTTATGGTAGGTTTTGTTGAGACCAGGACTAGGACCCATGTGGAAGTGGACACCTGAACTTTAATCATCAACTTTTCCTGGCATACAGAAATATCATCTCCAACCCCTAACACCCCCCCCCCCCGCAGCTAGCATTCCCAATATCTTTAAATTACAACACCAGCATAGGTGTAGCCCTAACCACTAAGCCAATGTGCCACCCAAGTTAGATATATATATTTTGTTTTCTGTGTACTTCAAATAACTTATTTTGTATTTGAGTGACAGCAGGTGTTTCTAGTATTGAAAAAAAAGAACATCTTTGAGCCTCCTTTCCCACTAATAGGGATGAGCCCGATGTTCGAGTCAAACGTAAGTGTTCCCCCGTTTGCCAAATACTGAACATTATGTGGTGTTCCCAGGAAATTCGAGCCCCCGCGGAACGTGCCATACTGAATGGCGATATTGCAGTGCATTGACGGCTGCTGATTGGCCTAAGCATGCACCTGACCTGCATGCTTTGGCCAATCACAGTGTGCTCTGCTGTGAGAGCCATGATTGGCCAAAGGCAGGGTGCCTTTGGCCAATCATGGCTCAGGGGGCTGAGTCCACGCCCCACACTATGTAAGGCTGCTTACACAGCGGCCGTACATATTTTTATGAATGAGAGCAGCAAAATGACATTTGTAAATCTGCATTGACAGCTGTTATATAGCTGAGGGTGGGGCCACTAAGTGATGTAAATGGGTGACTCCAACCCACTGACATTACGTGATGTCTCATGGCATCAGAAGGGGGTGGGTCACCCGTTTATGCCGCCGCATGGCCCCGCCCTCAGCTATATAACATTTGTTAATGCAGAAAGCCTGAAGTCAGCAGGAGCCTCCCATGGAGGTGGTTTTTCCGTCTTTTTTTTTCTCGGTCCCCCGGACGCTGTGATCAAAGATGAATGGACATCATGGGACACTTTATTTTTTTATTTTTTAATAAAGGACTTGTCCCAAATTGTCTACTGTCATTTTAACCATTTTGACACTTTTTTTGGTGAATGGGTAGGGGTACAATGTACCCCTACCCATTCACATAGGGGGGCTTGGATCTGGGGGTCCCCTTGTTAAAGGGGGCTTCCAGATTCTGATAAGCCACCCGCCCGCAGACCCCACAACCCTTGCTCAGTGGTCCTCATCAACATGGGTACAAGTTGTTTTGGGGGAACCCCAAAACACTCTCCCATGTTGAGGGCATGTGGCCTGGTATGGTTCAGGGGGGTGCTCTCATCCCCCTCTTTTCCTGCAGCCTGCCAGGTTGCGTGCTAGGATAAGGGTCTGGTATGGATTTTGGAAGGGACCCCTATGCAATTTTTTTTTTAATTATGGCTCGGGGTTCCTCTTAAAATCCATACCAGACCTGAAGGGCCTGGTATGGATTTTGGAAGGACCCCTACACCATTTTTTTAAAATGTTGGCGCAGGGTTCCCCTTAATATCCATACCAGCCCTGAAGTGCCTGGTATGGATTTTGGGGGGACCCCCACACCATTTTTTTTTAATTTTGGTGCAGGGTTCTTCTTAATATTCATACCAGACCCAAAGGGTCCGGTAATGGACTTGGGGGTCCATGCTATTTTTTTCAATGCTTTTTATCTATATTGCCTGGATCCAACAATTCATTACAGCCGCAAACAGTTTTAAATGATATTTTTTCCTTTAGAAATGTCATTTTGCTGTGGTACTGTTCTAAACTTAGAAAATATGTACAACTTTACAGGCATACTAAGGACACCCCCCAGGCACGATATTTAAAAGAATATTTCATTTTTATTGTTTCACTTTAAGCATTATTAAAATTACTGCTCTTGAAAAAATTGACGTTTTTAAACGTTTTTTGCATTGATACGTGTCCCCTGGGGCAGGACCCGGGTCCCCAAACACTTTTTATGACAATAACTTGCATATAAGCCTTTAAAATTAGCACTTTTGATTTGTTATGTTCGTGTCTAATAGACTTTCACGGTGTTTGCACAAATTTTCTGCCTGTTTGCAAGTTCTGGTGCGAACCGAACGGAGGGTGTTCGGCTCATCCCTACCCACTAACCTGAGTGGTAAACACCTACTGAGATTGGTGGTTAGTGGCGAAGTCCCCTCCTTTTATTGGTGCTTTGGTGCTCAGTGTAATGATCACTTTACATTTTGGTCTATAGAGATGTCCACTCTTACATTGGTTGCAAGTAGTGAAGTGCCTCCTTACATTTGTGGTCAGGTCAGTGCCCTCTTACATTGGTTGTCAGTAGACATGGGCCAAACACCACCCCGGTTCGCAGCAGAACTCCCGAACAGGGGAAATGTTCTAACCCGATCGGCGAACCCCATTGAAGTCTATGGGAGCTGAACAGGAAAAATCATAAATGCCCATTTTGAAGGCTTATTTGCAAGTAATTGCCCATAAAAGGAGTATGGGGGTCTGGGTACTGCCCTGGGGTCCATGTATCAATGCAACATTTTATTTTAAATAATAGTTTTTTCAGGAGCAGTGATTTTAATGATGCCTAAAGTGCAACAATAAAAATGAAACATTCCTTTAAATATAGTGCCTGGGGGGTCCTCTTAGTCTGCCTGAAAAGTGGGGCATCTGTAGCATGCATGAAACTTGCTGCGGCAAAAATGACCCTTCGGGTCTGGCATGGATTTGTTGTTTACAAATGATTTTTATTGTTGCAAAAGGTCATAGTTTGGTACAAATGTATAACAAAAACATAGGCATATCCAGTATATATCAAGTATGTGCTTAATATGAGGTAAATGGTATATATAAAAAAGAAGTTAGCAATACAATGTAAAAACAATAGTGTTTATATTTAAGAATTAGTTCTTCCCATAAGGTTATGTAAGTTACATCACCGTTTAATTAGTTAGGCTGATATTACTTATTAGGCTACATTATGTGATATTCAGGGTTGAGGTATATCCCCATTTTTTTTGAAAATGTGCATAGTGTTGAAGAGAGTATGGTGGATACACGCTGAGAGTTTTTTTGATCCATTCTATTCAATACTTGGGACCATGGAACTGTTTGTGAGTGCCAATTAAATGCTATCATCCAGTGGATTGAGTTGATATTTGGTATAGGTATAGCTGCAAACAATAAACATATCTTAGGAGTGAGGGAATTTTTTTGCCTATGATATGTTCAATCCTAGCTGCTGCTTGTAACCATATGGGATTCAAAGTTTTACAGATCCAGAAGGTATGTAAGATGATGCCTTGATCTGGGCATCCCCTGAAACAAGTGGGGGATACCGACGGATAAAATGAGTTTACTTTAGAGGGAGTTAGGTACCATCTGGTGTCTACTATTTTGGGGGCTGTTTCTCTCACCTAATGTGAGCGAGTACATTTCAGTAGGTTTTGGATCATAGTGGTCCATTCTGGTAGTGTAAAAGATTGGTCCAAATCAATTTCCCATTGCAGCATTGGTTTTGATATTTCTGAAAGAGAAAATTCATTTAAACAGCAGCAAATATGAAGCCCTTATCTCTTGGTGAGGAAATGCAGATTTGTTCAAATTGAGAGTAAGAGGTATGCAATGGTAGAGAGAAGTATTTTTGGTAGAATGTTTCAATTTGAGTATAGTGGGGTAATTCTGAAAGTGGGAAATTATATAGTTTGCATAAATCTGGAAAAGGGCAAAATTTGTTATTTATGGATAGGGATTTCAGAATAGTGAGGTTATATAATTCCCATATCGTAAATGTATTGCTATTTCTGAAGGCTGGAGGGAGGCGGGGGTCTCTGATAAAGGAAGCTGGGGGGGGAGACATCAAGTCAAATTTATCTTTGTAACAGTGCCATAACTGACATGAATGGGCCACCACCTTATTTAAGGGAAAGATCTCTCTAGGTTGAATCGACTTGGACCATAATATTCCTTGTAGATGGAATGGTATAATTGATTGTTCTTCAAAATGTAACCAGGCCACTTGATTTGAAGATGCAAAGCATTGAGCCAACTGTGTAAATCTTGCTGCTAGGTAATAACACCATAAGTTAGGAAGGCTCAAACCATCATTGGATTGAGATCTGTGCATAAGCGAGTAATCAAACCTTGTTTTTTTGTTGAGCCATATCAATTTGTTAATTTATCTTTGTAGAGAATCTAGCATATTTTTGGGACCAGTATGGGTAGAGCTCTAAAGTGAAATTGTAGTTTAGGCAATATCACCATTTTGATAGCAGTTATTCTCCCCAAAATGGAGATGTGAAAGTTAAACCATAATTTTAGTAGTGTTTTAATATTTGTGAACAGTGGTGGATAGTTGGTTTGAAAAAGAGTTTTATATGATGGGGTAAGGAGGATGCCCAAATATTTAAAAGAATGTGATGTCCAGGTGAAAGAGAAACTCTCCTGTAAAGATGCTGTTAATGGTGGTGGAATATTTATAGGCATTGCAGTACATTTGGATAAATTAACCCCTAGGCCGGTGAGATCTTGGAAAATTTCTAGTTCTAATAAGGTTAGTGAGGGAAATTAAGGAGTCTGAAAGGAATAGCAAAACGTCATTGGCGTATAAGCTCAGTTTGAAGTCTATGAGGCCTTTGGAAGCAAAAAATAGCAAAATATCTCCAAGCCATTCTTGAGAAGAATGTTTTGGTGAAGAATGGGGAGCAGATAGAAAATTTTTATAGAAGTCTGAGAAGATCTCTATAACTTCTTTAAGGTGAGAGACTAAATTCCCATTGGAATTGCGTAATTTGTACACATGTGGGGGGTTTGTAGATTGTTTTAGCTTTCTAGCAAACGTTGTAGAGGCAAGTTACTATTTAATAAGAATTTTGCTTTGGACCATTCCAAGGTCTTTTCTGTGTCAGCAGACAACAATGTGTCTAGGGTACATCTTTTATGTATGATTTGATTATATAAGTCAGAAGAAGGTGATTGGAAATCTTTGTAATATAATTTGTCTAATTCTTTGGTTAGGGTATTAATATCCATTAATTTTGATTTGTTTTTGGCTGAGGCGGTATTAATTAGGTGGCCTCTCATAACTGCCTTGTGTGCTGTCCATAAAGTGGTAGAAGAAATGTCGGGAGTTATATTATGAGTAAAGTTATCTTCCAATTTTTTTGAAAGTTGTTGGGTAATAGTGAGGTCTGTTAAAATGGAGTCATTGATACGCCACTTATAAGGGGTAGGGGCCATGCCTATGTGAGAAGTAGTGAAAGAGACAGTGTGATGGTCAGACCACAGGCATTTATGGATGTCTGCATTAGATGAGTTAGCCAGAAGGATTGGGGTTCCAAAAATATAGTCTAATCTGGCATAGCTTTCATGTGGATGTGAGTAAAAAGTATAAGCCCTTATACCAACATTATGAGCTCTCCATGTATCTATTAATTGAAGGTTATGTAGAGAGCGGGTAAGAGATTTAGGGAATGCCTTTGACGAAGGGACAACTCTGCTTCTATCCAGAACAGAATTTGCTGCCAAATTGAAGTCTCCTCCTACTATTAAGTGGGGGGAATGATATCTGTCCAGAATATCAAACATTTTTAAAAAAATGTAGATTGTGCTTCATTGTGGGCATAAATTGAGGCAATAGTGATTTGATGACCACTGAGAATGCCTTTCAGGATCAGGAACCTACTTTCTGGGTCTTTGTACATGTTTAGTATTTCCGTGACTAGTGATCTCCTTATAAAAATGTCGGTACCACGAGTCTTGGAAATGTAGTCTATACAATAATGCTGGTTATAAGACCTGTCAAAACATTGTGGGTGATTATTGGTGGCAAAAGTGGGTTTCCTGCAGTAAAATAATATCCGCTCCTAATCTTTTGTAATTGCGGAATGCTTTTTTACGTTTACTGGGCGAATTGAAACCTTGAACATTATGCGATAACACTTTAAGTCCAATTGTAGTTGTCATAGATATAGATTGGTCTGATAATATAGTATGTGTTGTTTACTACCATAGGGGCAACAAAAACCAGAATTATGTATCCAGAGTAATCGCCCATACTGTTCACAAATTCACAAAATTATGGTGAATATAGTACCTATCAAGTAGAACCTTAGATCTGATAACCCTATAGAAAATATCCATGTTACATTGTATAATGTTAATTCCATATAACTCCTTAACCACTTGACGACCGCCTCACGCCGATGTACGTCGGCAAAGTGGCACGGACAGGCAAAATCACGTACAGGGTACGTGATTTGCCTTCCGCGGGTGGGGGGTCCGATCGGACCCCCCCCGGTGCCCGAGGCGGTCGTCTTTTGTCCAGCGGCGATCGGTGATGAGGGGGAGACCATCCGTTCGTGGCCCCCCCCTCGCGATCGCCGCCGGCCAATGAGAACACTCCTTTGCTGCTGTATGCTAAACAGCAGCAAAGGAAGTGATGCCATCTCCCCTCGGGTCGGTATTTTCCGTTCCGGCCCGAGGAGAGAAGACGTCTATCTAAGTGCACCAACACACACACACACAGTAGAACATGCCAGGCACACAAAACACCCCGATCCCCCCCCCGATCGCCCCCCGATCCCCCCCCAATCACCCCCCCCCCTGTCACAAACTGACACCAGCAGTTTTTTTTTTTTTTTTTCTGATTACTGCATAGTGTCAGTTTGTGACAGTTACAGTGTTAGGACAGTTAGTATTACCCCCCTTTAGGTCTAGGGTACCCCCCTAACCCCCCCTAATAAAGTTTTAACCCCTTGATCACCCCCTGTCACCAGTGTCACTAAGCGATCATTTTTCTGATCGCTGTATTAGTGTCGCTGGTGACGCTAGTTAGTGAGGTAAATATTTAGGTTCGCCGTCAGCGTTTTATAGCGTCAGGGACCCCCATATACTATCTAATAAATGTTTTAACCCCTTGATTGCCCCTTAGTTAACCCTTTCACCACTGATCACCGTATAACCGTTACGGATGACGCTGGTTAGTTCGTTTATTTTTTATAGTGTCAGGGCACCCGCCGTTTATTACCGAATAAAGGTTTAGCCCCCTGATCGCCCGGCGGCGATATGCGTCGCCCCAGGCAGCGTCAGATTAGCGCCAGTACCGCTAACACCCACGCATGCAGCATACGCCTCCCTTAGTGGTATAGTATCTGATCGGATCAATATCTGATCCGATCAGATCTATACTAGCGTCCCCAGCAGTTTAGGGTTCCCAAAAACGCAGTGTTAGCGGGATCAGCCCAGATACCTGCTAGCACCTGCGTTTTGTGCCTCCGCCCAGCCCACCCAAGTGCAGTATCGATCGATCACTGTCACTTACAAAACACTAAACGCATAACTGCAGCGTTCGCAGAGTCAGGCCTGATCCCTGCGATCGCTAACAGTTTTTTTGGTAGCATTTTGGTGAACTGGCAAGCACCAGCCCCAGGCGTCAGGTTAGCGCCAGTACCGCTAACACCCACGCACGCAGCATACGCCTCCCTTAGTGGTATAGTATCTGAACGGATCAATATCTGATCCGATCAGATCTATACTAGCGTCCCCAGCAGTTTAGGGTTCCCAAAAACGCAGTGTTAGCGGAATCAGCCCAGATACCTGCTAGCACCTGCGTTTTGCCCCTCCTCCCGGCCCAGCCCAGCCCACCCAAGTGCAGTATCGATCGATCACTGACACTTACAAAACACTAAACGCATAACTGCAGCGTTCGCAGAGTCAGGCCTGATCCCTGCGATCGCTAACAGTTTTTTTTGTAGCGTTTTGGTGAACTGGCAAGCACCAGCCCCAGGCAGCGTCAGATTAGCGCCAGTACCGCTAACACCCACGCACGCACCGTACACCTCCCTTAGTGGTATAGTATCTGATCGCATCAATATCTGATCCGATCAGATCTATACTAGCGTCACCAGCAGTTTAGGGTTCCCAAAAACGCAGTGTTAGCGGGATCAGCCCAGATACCTGCTAGCACCTGCGTTTTGCCCCTCCGCCCGGCCCGGCCCAGCCCACCCAAGTGCAGTATCGATCGATTACTGACACTTACAAAACACTAAACGCATAACTGCAGCGTTCGCAGAGTCAGGCCTGATCCCTGCGATCGCTAACTTTTTTGGTAGCGTTTTGGTGAACTGGCAAGCGCCAGCGGCCTAGTACACCCCGGTCGTAGTCAAACCAGCACTGCAGTAACACGTGGTGACGTGGCGAGTCCCATAAGTGCAGTTGAAGCTGGTGAGGTGGCAAGCACAAGTAGTGTCCCGCTGCCACCAAAAAGACAAACACAGGCCCATCGTGCCCATAGTGCCCTTCCTGCTGCATTCGCCAATCCTAATTGGGAACCCACCGCTTCTGCAGCGCCCGTACTTCCCCCATTCACATCCCCAATCAAATGCAGTCGGCTGCATGAGAGGCATTTTTATGTCCTCCCGAGTACCCCTACCCAACGAACCCCCCAAAAAAGATGTCGTGTCTGCAGCAAGCGCGGATATAGGCGTGACACCCGCTATTATTGTCCCTCCTGTCCTGACAATCCTGGTCTTGCATTGGTGAATGTTTTGAACGCTACCATTCACTAGTTGAGTATTAGCGTAGGGTACAGCATTCCACAGACTAGGCACACTTTCACAGGGTCTCCCAAGATGCCATCGCATTTTGAGAGACCCGAACCTGGAACCGGTTACCGTTATAAAAGTTAGTTACAAAAAAAGTGTAAAAAAAAAAAAATATATGAAATAAAAAAAAATAGTTGTTGTTTTATTGTTCTCTCTCTCTCTATTCTCTCTCTCTATTGTTCTGCTCTTTTTTACTGTATTCTATTCTGCAATGTTTTATTGTTATTGTTATTGTTATTATGTTTTATCATGTTTGTTTTTCAGGTGTGTAATTATTTACACTTTACTGTGCTTTATTGTTAACCATTGTTAACCATTTTTTTGTCTTCAGGTACGCCATTCACGACTTTGAGTGGTTATACCAGAATGATGCCTGCAGGTTTAGGTATCATCTTGGTATCATTCTTTTCAGCCAGCGGTCGGCTTTCATGTAAAAGCAATCCTAGCGGCTAATTAGCCTCTAGACTGCTTTTACAAGCCGTGGGAGGGAATGCCCCCCCCCCCCACCGTCTTCCGTGTTTTTCTCTGGCTCTCCTGTCTCAACAGGGAACCTGAGAATGCAGCCGGTGATTCAGCCAGCTGACCATAGAGCTGATCAGAGACCAGAGTGGCTCCAAACATCTCTATGGCCTAAGAAACCGGAAGCTACGAGTATTTCATGACTTAGATTTCGCCGGATGTAAATAGCGCCATTGGGAAATTGGGGAAGCATTTTATCACACCGATCTTGGTGTGGTCAGATGCTTTGAGGGCAGAGGAGAGATCTAGGGTCTAATAGACCACAATTTTTTCAAAAAAGAGTACCTGTCACTACCTATTGCTATCATAGGGGATATTTACATTCCCCGAGATAACAATAAAAATGATTAAAAAAAAAAATATGAAAGGAACAGTTTAAAAGTAAGATTAAAAAACAAAAAAATAATAAAGAAAAAAAAAAAAAAAAAAAAAAACACCCCTGTCGCCCCCTGCTCTCGCGCTAAGGCGAACGCAAGCGGCGGTCTGTCGTCAAACATAAACAGCAATTGCACCATGCATGTGAGGTATCACCGCGAAGGCCAGATCGAGTGCAGTAATTTTTCCAGTAGACCTCCTCTGTAAATCTAAAGTGGTAACCTGTAAAGGCTTTTGAAGGCTTTTAAACATGTATTTATTTTGTTGCCACTGCACGTTTGTGCGCAATTTTAAAGCATGTCATGTTTGGTATCCATGTACTCGGCCTAAGATCATCTTTTTTTATTTCATCAAACATTTGGGCAATATAGCGTGTTTTAGTGCATTAAAATTAAAAAAAGTGTGTTTTTTCCCCAAAAAATGCGTTTGAAAAATCGCTGCGCAATTACTGTGTGAAAAAAAAAAATGAAACACCCACCATTTTAATCTGTAGGGCATTTGCTTTAAAAAAATATATAATGTTTGGGGGTTCAAAGTAATTTTTTTGCAAAAAAAAAAAACTTTTTCATGTAAACAATAAGTGTCAGAAAGGGCTTTGTCTTCAAGTGGTTAGAAGAGTGGGTGATGTGTGACATAAGCTTCTAAATGTTGTGCATAAAATGCCAGGACAGTTCAAAACCCCCCCAAATGACCCCATTTTGGAAAGTAGACACCCCAAGCTATTTGCTGAGAGGCATGTCGAGTCCATGGAATATTTTATATTGCGACACAAGTTGCGGGAAAGAGACAAATTTTTTTTTTTTTTTTTTGCACAAAGTTGTCACTAAATGATATATTGCTCAAACATGCCATGGAAATATGTGAAATTACACCCCAAAATACATTCTGCTGCTTCTCCTGAGTACGGGGATACCACATGTGTGAGACTTTTTGGGAGCCTAGCCGCGTACGGGACCCCGAAAACCAAGCACCGCCTTCAGGCTTTCTAAGGGCGTGAATTTTTGATTTCACTCTTCACTGCCTATCACAGTTTCGGAGGCCATGGAATGCCCAGGTGGCACAAAACCCCCCCAAATGACCCCATTTTGGAAAGTAGACACCCCAAGCTATTTGCTGAGAGGTATAGTGAGTATTTTGCAGACCTCACTTTTTGTCACAAAGTTTTGAAAATTGAAAAAAGAAAAAAAAAAAATGTTTTTTCTTGTCTTTCTTCATTTTCAAAAACAAATGAGAGCTGCAAAATACTCACCATGCCTTTCAGCAAATAGCTTGGGGTGTCTACTTTCCAAAATGGGGTCATTTGGGGGGGTTTTGTGCCACCTGGGCATTCCATGGCCTCCGAAACTGTGATAGGCAGTAAAGAGTGAAATCAAAAATTTTCACCCTTAGAAATCCTGAAGGCAGTGATTGGTTTTCGGGGTCCAGTACGCGGCTAGGCTCCCAAAAAGTCCCACACATGTGGTATCCCCATACTCAGGAGAAGCAGCTAAATGTATTTTGGGGTGCAATTCCACATATGCCCATGGCCTGTGTGAGCAATATATCATTTAGTGACAACTTTATGAAAAAAAAAAAAAGTGTCACTTTCCCGCAACTTGTGTCAAAATATAAAATATTCCATGGACTCAATATGCCTCTCAGCAAATAGCTTGGGGTGTCTACTTTCCAAAATGGGGTCATTTTGGGGGGTTTTGTGCCACCTGGGCATTCCATGGCCTCCGAAACTGTGATAGGCAGTGAAGAGTGAAAGCAAAAATTTACACCCTTAGAAATCCTGAAGGCGGTGATTGGTTTTCGGGGCCCCGTACGCGGCTAGGCTCCCAAAAAGTCCCACACATGTGGTATCCCCATACTCAGGAGAAGCAGCTAAATGTATTTTGGGGTGCAATTCCACATAGGCCCATGGCCTGTGTGAGCAATATATCATTTAGTGACGACTTTTTGTAAATATTTTTTTTTTTTTTGTCATTTTTCAATCACTTGGGACAAAAAAAATAAATATTCAATGGGTTCAACATGCCTCTCAGCAATTTCCTTGGGGTGTCTACTTTCCAAAATGGGGTCATTTGGGGGGGTTTTGTACTGCCCTGCCATTTTAGCACCTCAAGAAATGACATAGGCAGTCATAAACTAAAAGCTGTGTAAATTCCAGAAAATGTACCCTAGTTTGTAGACGCTATAACTTTTGCGCAAACCAATAAATATACGCTTATTGACATTTTTTTTACCAAAGACATGTGGCCGAATACATTTTGGCCCAAATGTATGACTAAAATTTAGTTTATTGGATTTTTTTTATAACAAAAAGTAGAAAATATCATTTTTTTTCAAAATTTTCAGTCTTTTTCCGTTTATAGCGCAAAAAATAAAAACCGCAGAGGTGATCAAATACCATCAAAAGAAAGCTCTATTTGTGGGAAGAAAAGGACGCAAATTTCGTTTGGGTACAGCATTGCATGACCGCGCAATTAGCAGTTAAAGCGACGCAGTGCCAAATTGGAAAAAGACCTCTGGTCCTTAGGCAGCATAATGGTCCGGGGCTCAAGTGGTTAAGGAAAATACTGATATTTTGTCCGCCCAGCACTCGTCTCCACACAGCATTAATTTCTCCTCACTTCTGGCAACCTTCGGCTCTGATCAGCTCAGCTCAGGTTCTTCCAGTCCTTGGGTTCAGCTGCACAAGCCAAAGCGCCCTACAAGAAGCCAGGTCCCAGCTTGTTTGGCCAGCTAGCGGGACCAGTGGAATCTTCTAATGCGGCTCACATCACATCTCTGGTCACAGTGAGTTTGGCATCCCTTGTTGCACCCTCCATTGCACTCCAGTGAGCTGTAACCCTCCTAGTCCATCATTCATGTGCATTACAGTCACAGAGTCTGCCGCTGAGGCTTGAAACACACAGCATACTTGCTGACATTAACCTTTTGCTTATTGGAGTCATGGGCGGATCACTGCCAATACTTCAGTTCTGACTTTGTGTATAGATTTTAACCAAGGTTGATTTTACTGTTTGTCTGCAATGTCAAGCTTTTATCTTCATGTGCATCCAATAAATGAACTTGATTGTTTACACTTCCTTCAACGATCTTTTATTGCTGGCACCCATTGAGCACTGCATGTTTGTCCATTTGCTATTTACTTTCCTCCAGGAGTTGGCAGCTGCACTGGGACCTAGCACTTTGATGAAGTATCAGTAAGAGAAGACAATGGTTTTATAACAATATCAGTTTTAGAGCTTAAGGACCCACATTGTTTTTTTCACCTTATCCGGGCATGCAGCCTGACAGGTCAGGAAAGGGGGAGGCAAGCAAGCATCATGAGGGCGGCATTCATTGTGATTCATGTCCCCAGGGGGACATTTTTAATAAAGGACTGTGGTTTCATTAAGGTACCAAGTCCCCTATACTCATTCAAATGGGGGGGCAAGATCTGAGGGCCTCCTGATTTTGATAAATCACCCCTCGCACCCCCACAACCATTGAGACAGAGATGTGTGGAAGAGTCCCTTGTTCTCATCATGTGGAAAAGGTGCTTTACCAAAGGAGTCCAGGGGAGCATGGTTCAGGAAGGGGGGGGACATACTTGTCTCCCCTTTCCTGCATGGGGCTGGTATGGATTTTTGGTGAAAACCTCATGCCATTTTTTTTTATTGTTCAGCATGAGGTCCTCCCCAAAATGCATGGCAGACCTGGAGGGTCTGAAATCAGTTGGGGGGAACCACAAGCCGTTTTTTTTTTTATTGTAAGCTCTTTTGTTCACATTCTCTTGTCAGCGGATGATTGCTCACTGACACAGGGATATACCATGTCAGTTGTGTAAACCCCTTTTATTAATAGTGAGTGGTGAAACGTCCTTTATATTAGTGGTCAATGTGGTGCTTTTTTAACTTTGGTGGCTAATAGGATGAGCTTTGGATTTATGTTGAGTTTGGGTTCATGATGAACCCAAAAGCTTCTCAGTTCACAGATGTGGTATACTATTGTGGCAACTAGCTGCTTTTGTACTCATTTACTAATCCACCACCTGGCCTCTAAACTTAGGGCAGGTGGATTGAATAGTCAGCAATGGGGTTTTATTATGTTTCAGCCCCTTACTATATTTATTTATTTATTTATTTAAGTTACTTATATAGCGCCGTCAATTTACACAGCACTTTACATATATATTGTGCATTCACATCAATCCCTACCCTCAAGGAGCTTACAATCTAAGGTCCCTAACTCACATTCATGCATACTAGGGACAATTTAGACAGGATCCAATTATCAGACTACAACGTCTCTTGGAAAAAAAAGTCAGAATTTACTGGCATAAAACCTACTTTGAAAAATATGCGGAACACAAAATAATACCTTGGGGATTAAGAATACAACTTTTCCCCAATATCAAAAAAATCAACGACACATTAAAAACCTCTTGGGAAAGCAATCTTATATCATGCTCTCTCAACATGCTCTCCATGTTGTGCCACGAATATACCACCGAGTTGGCACAACTTGATGTTGCAATCAAACGATGGTACACAGATCATGTTCTTGGTCTTTCCTCCCCCAGGTATAGCAAGCGGGATAAAACCCTGCGCGCACACCTGGAGGAATATACACTTACGACTATTAATGACAAAGAAAGCAAATTCTTAAGAGACTTAGCAGCCCATGAAAATGGATATGCCTACAATTGGGACAATGCCAAGGAAACCAAAGCTAGAAACAAACCCTTTTCCACTAATATACCTACTTCGAATAACCATGCCTCTAACAATTTATCTGCTTCTTTTTCATCCAGTACCTCCACTGTTTACCAAGATTTGACACAGGAACAATTAGCAAAAAGAAGAAAAGGCGATCTTTCGGCCATATCCTCGGAGTCACTCCACCGCACACTAGGACCCACTCCTTTACCACATCCACCTACAGGTCATTCGAAGACCGCTCACGTATCCACTCCCTTCACTAAAGCACAACCCAAGTCGTCAGCGATTCCCAAATCATCCTCTACCAAGACACCTGCAGGCATAATGGCACCATCGCACCCTCAAACGCACATCACCTCCCGAAGGGTAAGTGAACCCACTATCACCTCCATGTTTCCAGCCAGCTCTGCTACAGCAGACCCTAAACTTGCACCTATTTTTTTAGGGCAGGGCCAGGAGTTTCTCCCAAGCCCATCCCCCGATTTACACCCACAAATGCCAATGATCCAGCAAGACCAACCACCCCTGATGTAATCAATCTATCTTCTATTCCACTCAATGCGGATCAGATCTATGTACTCCAATTAGGCCTCACATTTTGTCCCTCTAACGACTTTGACAAATTCGCCTTTATTAAAGACGTGCATCTTTTTGCACGTAAACTTCTTTTCAAAGTGATCTATGACAAATCTCAATCTAATACTGCACTTGTTCAGAATGTGCATGTAAATCCTTCCCAACAGGTTCCCACCCTAGCGGAAATACAAGCCCTCGAAGAATTAATGTCACTTTGGGAGGAGGGGTGCACTGATGGTGACGACTCTCTTGATCCTACCAATCTTGAGGCCGCCGCCCTTGGTGCTCCCCCCTTCCCCCCTCCTGTTTCTTTTAAACCCAAATCTGTGAATTTTCCAAATCTTTCTACAAATCCCAATATATGGGCCTTTGTACAACAAGTCACTAATACCATCGAAGGCTTAAATTTCAACTCCGCGTATCCCTCCAACCTAACTTTGGCTCAGATTAGGGCCATCAAATCCCTACAAAACCATCCTGAACTCACCATTAAGCCAGCCGACAAGGGTGGCAATGTGGTGGTGATGGATGTGTCCTTCTACGAACAAATGTGCCTGGATATTTTAAACAATCGCGAGTG
This sequence comes from Aquarana catesbeiana, assembly GCF_042186555.1. Lineage (NCBI taxonomy): Eukaryota > Metazoa > Chordata > Amphibia > Anura > Ranidae > Aquarana > Aquarana catesbeiana. The sequence continues at coordinate 134,963,146 of NC_133332.1, read as the reverse complement.
GTATAGACCAATTTCTAAAACACTCATTGTTAACTATATATCCGAATATCAACAGCTGATATTTGCAGCCTATCAAAAAGGCATTATAGACTCCAACACATGGAAATTTCTTTATGTTAAAGAACCCACTACCCCTACCTTCTATTCCCTCCCGAAATTGCACAAATCTCTCGACCATCCACCTGGTCGCCCAATTGTGTCTGGTCGTCAATGCCTCACAGAATCTGCCAGTGCTCTGGTAGACAAATATCTGGCACCCCATGTTGTAGCTTTGCCTTCATATATAAAGGACACTATCCATCTCCTTCGTATATTAGATGGCCAATCCCTGCCCAGTGGCACATGGTTGGTAGCCCTAGATGTGGAAAGCTTATACAACGTAATCCCCCACAATAGAGGCATCTCAGTTATCAGCAAACTCATTCGTGCCAGAGGCCCCCAATATGATGAATACGGGGACTTTGTCCTCAAATTATTGAGGTTCATACTCACACGCAATTATTTCATGTTCGGCTCCTCCCACTTCCTCCAGGTGCAGGGTGTGGCTATGGGGACCAAGTGTGCCCCTGCCTATGCCAACCTGTACCTGGGGGGGTGGGAGAGGGAACTTTTTGACTCGATTCACTCCAACCCCTACCTGTCCAGGATTATATCCTGGTACAGGTATATCGATGATATACTTCTGTTTTGGGCCGGTACTAAGGAAGAACTCTCCTCATTTGTACAAAGCCTTACTGACAACACATACAATCTAAGATTTACCATGGAGTGCAGCCAGTCTCAGATCCATTTCTTGGACCTCCAGATTGGTGTACAACCCAATGGCCAAGTCTATACTACTCTATACCGCAAACCCTCTTCGGGCAATACAATCCTACATGCCCAGAGTGCCCATCCTGAGCCCCTCCTTCGAAGTATACCATATAGTCAATATGTCAGGATTAAACGTAACTGTACTCGCGATGAAGATTTCTTCAGGGCGGCACACGACCTCTATAATAGACTCTTAGATAGAGGCTACAGCCACTCTCTCTTAAAGAAAGCATTCCATAAGGCAAAAAAACTCAACCGTAAAGACCTGGTTTTCTCCGACAAACCATTGGATTCTAAACAACCCACACGACTCATCACCCAATTCTCCAATCAGCATACTCAAATCAAAGACGTCCTCAAACAATTTTGGCCCTTACTCACATCTGATCCTACTATTGCCAAATATATCAACACTTATCCTGATATTACCTATCGACGCTCTCCCTCTCTCCGTGATCGCCTGATTCATAGTCATCATTCTACTGACACTGCACATAGGCCTACTGCCACTGGTACCTATCAATGTGGCAAATGTGACATATGTACATTCGTTGCCAACTCTCAGGTTGTTAATCTACCCGATGGAAACACACACACCATCAGATACTATGTCACCTGCGCCACTGTTGGGGTTGTATACCTGGCCCAATGCCAATGCGGCGCATTCTATGTTGGCAAAACCAAGCGCCCCTTTCAGACCCGTATCCGGGACCATATCAAACCACTATATAAGAACACCACCACTACGGCCATTAATAGGCATATCGCTGCCCAACATAACTCCGATCCCCATGTTATTTTGTTTTCCGCACTTGAACATATCCCCTCACATGTAAGAGGCGGTAGTACTGATAATTCACTATTACGACTCGAAACCAAATGGATTCATATATTAAATGCTACCATCTTCCCAGGACTCAATGAATATATTAGTTTTAAGCCCTTCCTTTAAGTTTTTCTTTTCCATGCCCCTTCCCCAGACAACGTCGTTTGTGGTTTTTCCTCTCTACCCTATCCTTCTCCATCCCTTCCCCCCCCCCCCCCCCCCCCTCTATTCCCTTCTTAGTTTCTCACTCTCCTGTTTTCCCTGTCTTTCTTTCTCTTTGCTGCCATGGCTCCACCCGGTATTTCATCCATATAATTTTTTTTTTTGACATGGACTAATACCTTGCCTTTTACATTGATTACAAATGCCTTTTTCCTTCTCTGAGACAAGCTGGCAAATCGACTCAATATATCTTATATCCCTGTATATTCTATAAGTGTATATTGCCTGTATTTATTTGCGACTTAAAACTTTTTTTTTTTTTTTTTCTGTCATTATTGAACAATATTTTTTGACACAACTGTTGCAATACATATACTGTGTGTTTCCTTTTTTATATATCCTTTTCTATATATTGTTTTTGCATTGTATTTCCAATTTTTGGTTGCAGGTTTTATTGTCGTACTGGGACCCAGTGGTTCTCTATGCACACTGCACACATTGTGGCTGGATGTCGTGTGCTGACACACAGTAATTCCCACCTTCCCCAGTGGCCCCTGTGGATCGTTGGGCAACCTTTGGGATATCCTCCCATCCTGTGTCTCGGCGCACTACACTTCGTGCCCCGTTGTTCCCCGCCACCGGACTGCGGTTGTCCCTGGTGCCTTGGCTAGCCCCATGACTGGGGGGATTATCTGTGGCGTGGGTGGTGGGCGGCGGCTCCGCGGGCTCTCCCGGTTTGGGGGTGACATGGCTAGCGCTGTCTTTGCCTGTACGGACGCCAAGGCGCAGACAACTGTCTGCCCCTGGGTGCCCACGTCTGTTCTCAGACCCTCTGGTCCTTTATTCCATCGGCAGATTGGGTGAGATGACACCTTGGTACTTCCCATTCCAGGGGTGTTCGCCTCTCCAATCGCCACATGGTCCGTGAGATCTGAGCATGCGCGCGCGTTGCATGATGGAACTCATAGTTCCTAGGCACCGTGCAGTGCACAGCCGTGGCTACCCCTCGTTTAGCGTCCGCACACCTGATCATCATCTGATCAGGTGTGGGGGGTATATGAGTAACCGGCCAGTCCCTCAGTTCCCATGGACGAGGGACGTGCCTGCATTCGCTCTGCACACAGCTACAAGGTAAACTTCTGCCTTTCAAAACACCCTGACTTCATGTTGTTTACATGAATTATTTATTATTCCTTTACATACTTTTTAGAACTTATTTTGGACCGGCCTCTTACTTTGGTGGTTAACACTGATTTTCTCAAGCAACACGGTGTGCTTCATGATGAATTAGGTAACAGATTCCTTTTCACTAGCCTCACCTGTGCCCAAGTACATTTTAAAGCTTCCATTTCCCCACCTTTCTGATCTTCCTTTTTTCCTTTATATTTCATATAGGATCCACTGTTACTTTTATCCCTTTTTCATCCCAGCACCGGTACTATATACCTGTGAATGTACAGCTATGAGAATCTTTTCTTACAGCAGATACCATCAAGTAAGTATAGGCATAAACTACCATATCTGGCCCCAGTTAACAACAGCAAGACCCCTAACACTATCCATTTTTCTAATTAGGCCTGCTTTAAGTGGTCTGCAGATATGGTTCAACCTTGATGTCCCTTCCTTGCTGTGTGCATACATATATTACAGGCACTTCCTGATCTTGCCTCTCTACAGCTTTTAGATATACATGTAAGTCCGCACCTCTTCCAGAGATATAGATACATTTATACCTATTTATATACATATCTTTTTAATACAATGCACATATGCGCAATCCTCTATTCCTGGAATAACTACCACAGTGCATTATGACACATGACTATCTTTACATTCCTTTGCCAGGTCTACTGTATGCCCCCTGCAGGCATAATTTACGGCGCGGTCTGCCTGCTCCCCGGTGGGGATCTCCTTGGGTGGCTGTGTTCCCCCTCTCCCTCTCTTCCCTCCCGTCTTGGGCACTGACGCCCCAGGTATGTCCGCAGTTTCGTTTAGTGGTGTGGAGCTTAGGGTCGCATGAATGTCCAGCCACAGTTGCAATGTGTTATTGTTTTTACTATGCAGTGTTTGATTAAATTAATATTTCTAACATGTGTTTTCATGTCCACCACACAGAATTTTTTATATATATCCACCCTATGAGCTCCTGTTCCCTGAAGAAGCCAATGTTTTGGCGAAACATGTAGGAAAACGAGCCCCCCCTCCTTCAACGGCCACTTGCCATCTGGCCCACTTGACCATTCTTAGGGTCACTTACAGTACATGTATCCACAAAATTTGTATAATTACTGTATGAATTGTTTATAATGTACATTGTATTTTTGATAGACTATTAATAAAATTGTAATTTTAGTATTTTTTGTTTTATCTTTTCTTCTCTAATCTTCCTGACCCTAGCACCGCTATAATCCCTTGTCCACACACCCATTTAACGTTTGATTATTTAGGGGATGAGGTGCTGTATCCTCTGGTACCATCTAGCCATCTTTACTTTTTTTGAACTTACCAGTATGTCTTTGGAAGGTGGGAGGAAACCGGAGTACCCGGAGGAAACCCACGCAGGCACAGGGAGAACATGCAAACTCCAGGCAGGTAGTGTCAGGGTTGGGATTCGAACCTGCGACCCTTCTTACTGCTAGGCGAAAGTGCTATCCACTACACCACTGTGTCGCCTATAAAAAGGTAGGATTCCCAGCAGTTGACAATGTGCTATATTCACTGAAGCCTATCGCTTTAGGGAATATAGCACATTCACTAAAGCAATATGTATTTGATAAAAAAATCCCAATAAGTGTTTTGTTTAAGTGTTTTAATCCCAATAAGTGTTTTGTGTGAGTGTTTTAAAATAAAACTTCTAGCATATATACCATAGTTTATAAGCACCATAACTTTCACACAAACCAATCAGGTTTGTGTGAAAGTTATGGTGCTTATAAACTATGGTATATACACTGAAATTTTTTTTTTTCTACTATTAATGGTGGCGATCAGCGACTTATAACATGACTGTGATACTGCGGCAGCCAATCTGACACTAACTGAAGCTGGGGGGGAACTGACTAACTGCCACTGCCACTGCCATCACCAGTGATAATAATACAGTGATCAGTGATAATGCTATACACTGTTACTGTACTAATGACTCAGGCTGGGAAAGGGTTACCATCTAGGGCAATCATGGGGTTAAATATGTGCCTAACTATGTGTAATGTGTATACAGTGCGCTGCATTTACTAACTAGTTTATCATCCCTGCTTTTGCTATTTAGGGGTGAAAAACTGATAGATTGTTCCCTTCCAACAGCGCTCTGTGTTGTTTACCAACACGAGAGCTCTGGGCTGTGATTGAACACAACGGGGGTGCACTAAACCCGCAAGTAGGCAGCGACGTACCTGTATGTCGCTTTCCCTACAGCGGCCGCTCACCTGTAGTACATTGTGGGCGGGCAGTTGGCAATAATGGTATATTGGTACAATTTGTCATTTTGGGAGTGTTAATACTGACCTGGCATTTTAGGGCCTCTCGACAGTCAGAATGCCAGGAGTGTTAAATAATATATACACACACCATCGCTTGTAGTTTTTACCTTTCACACCCATGAAGTAATATACACATATTTATTTATTTTAGCAATGAAATGTAGCAAAATATGGTCTGGCCTAAATGTATGAAGAAAGAATATTTATGTGAAATGTTTTAGTACAGAAAGTAAGGGAAACCTTTTTGTTTTCAATCTTTTTATTTTATATAATACACATAAAAATCCAGTGGTTATTAAATACCACCATAAGCTCCATCTGCCATTAAAATTAGTAAATGTTTTTCTAATGAAGGGGGTGAAACATGCTGGTACTGATTGAAAAAATCTAAAGTTCTGTTAATGCTGTGATCCAAAGCTAACTAGGAATTTGAAATTGATCACTCAGAAAAGATCACTCAAATTTTTTTTCCAGGGACAAATCCTCAAAACCTGGTACTCCTGTACATTGCTTCACTAATTCCTAGCACTTTGCTGCCTGTTTCCATCTTGCTCAAATTGCAGACTTGTGTTCTTTAGAGAGTGGTTACAGAAAGCTTTGAAGACAGAGCTATTGCATTATTAAAGTGAAATGTAAAGTACTGTATCTATATTCACCATATCTGCATCAAAAGAAGATTAATCACCTTGGAGCTGGAAGAACTTTTCTTGATAACTTGCTGCTGATGCATACTGACCTGGAACACTGGAGAAAAATAGAGTACACACTGTAATGCATTTGCCAAGATATCTCAAGATTATTGATTCCATCTGCCCTGATATAAATTAAAACATATAAATAATAATTGTTCTGGTTTAAATGAGTTTGAAAAATGACTGAAATTTAAGAAAACTGTCTTCATATCCAGGTAAGTAAAGAAAGATTTTGACAGTTCTTGTGTAAATCTTATCAGTAGTGATATTATTGCCTTTTCCTTATTAAATTTCTTTTGCTTCCTCAAACTGTTACAAAAATGAGTTTCCATCTGTCCTCAGCTCCATTAGCTGCTCAGAATTTTTCTGCAGCAGGTGTTGGTAAAACATGTAGGGGTCTATTTTTCACCCAAGAGTTTCCCAACTTTTACCCAAGCTTCGTGAATACTTTGATGAAAGTTGTATGAGTCTTAGGTAAAGACCTTCTATACTGAATTACCCAACTCTAAACACTTGTGGGTTCTGAGCTGTCAAACCTTGGTCTCTCTGGCTGAGAAAGAAGCTGACTTTGCACAGTCTGCACTTAATCAGTTTCAGCAAAGAAAAGGGGTGACAGTAGGATCCAATAGACATATGATTGTTGCCAACTTTAACCAATTCAAGTTTAATATAATATTTAAAAAAACATCCCCGAAAAGGCTTCCCTTCCCCGCATACATGCACATACATGTACTTTTACATTAGGTACTAGGTCTTGCAAAAAGAAAACATTATTGTGCAACACATACTAGGTATTGATAAATATGCCAGAATGAGATCGATAATTCTGGGGCCACTATTCTCTGTTAATTCTATGCTGATGAGCTATAAAGGTGCCACCTATCGACAAACGTAGATACTGTAGTTTTTTTGCTGTTTCTTGGCTGCATGCAATTTTAAGGCTCAGCATATTTTATATTTATTTACTTGAAAGAAACTAACCTTTTATACTTTTATACCAGACAATTAGATATGATATTTTCTGTGCACTAAAACTGATTTGAGTATATTTTACTGAATGTGAAGCAAAAAATGTGGCCGACAACTCCAACATCTGAATAAATTTCTTTATTTCTTGCACAGGAGTAAGTAAAATGCTAACATGTTTAGGTGAGTAGCCTTGTTCACAGCATTATATTTTACTGAAAGTATAGATCTGATAAACTGTACTGCAATTACAGCATTACAGAAAAAATTGTAACTGTCGTAATTTTATTTTACAGGGTCTATGCTTTCAGGATATATATAATATTTAGAGGTTTTTAAGTAATCTTCAGGCCTAAAAACTGGATTTTTATATGTGTGCAAAAAAATAAAAACATTCAAATGGCTTAGGCAGTGACAGGGTTAAGGGAGACTGTAAAAAAGCTCTACTCTTTAAACAGCTCTAGTGAACTATATGTGGGGGGATATTGTACTGTGCATGTACTAATTTTTGTGCACATGCCCAATCCTTCAAACACTAGCTGTCATGCATGATGGTGTATGAAAGAAAGGCTACAATGATAAATTACAGTTCATATACAGATTTTTTCTTATGAAAGCATAGCAAAATGGGGAGTGCCTCTTATCTTGAAACATAAACATTGTATTCCTTAGCAATCAATTTTATTTATATTATTATAGTTATTTTTATTTTTTTTCATTTTCGTTAAAATGTTAACATATTCACTGAATGTGCACCTTAACAGAAAGGAAAAGTAGTATTATTTGAATGTTTACCATACATTGCTGAAACCGCATGCAAAATCAGTGTATGATTTCCTATGTATGATTAGGGATTCAGTTCCCTATGAGCACATTTAACTGGCATGCATGCTATCTCACAATTCAAGCATGCCATAGAGCTTTATTCCTACTTGCTTCATTTTCCTTTTGCAAATCTTGCCCAATGAGTCACAAAGTGATTTATTACAATTCATAGAGAATCTTACAGTAAAAACTCTTCAACAGAGTTTATAGCTTCAGTGTAATGCCTTGACCTTAACAGGGATGTCTAAATTTCCCTGTCCATTTTTTAATTTATTTTATATTATAAAGAATCCAACGGGAGAACTATGTGAGGTTAAATTACTACAAGCAAATAGACTATGCACTTTGCAAATGCAGTTGCACTAATTTCCCCAGGGCTGGAAGAATGTGATGCAACTACACTTTCCAAAGATTACCCAATCAGGTGAAAGAATTAAAAAAAAATGATTGGATGATGGAAATCAGCAGAGCTTCACCACATTCACTACACTCTGGGAAAAATTAGTGTTACTGCATTTGCAAATTGCACAGTCTATATAACTTTAGCAAATCAACCCTACTGTCTCTCATAAGGATTTCTTATTGCTAAAGTATATGTGAAACATAACACACAATAATTGAATAAACTAACCAATACATACCTATGTCTGACTCTGAAATTTTATTAGGGATTGACAGGATCTTTAAGACAGTTAAAACATATTTTGTGAGGTGCATGCACGGAGGCTTCTAAGATGGACACTTGATCTAGGAGCTCCGTCCCACTCCGGCAGATCTCCGCTCCTCACAGCTGCCTACACCCCGTGATCTCCATATGTCCTAGCCGGCAGAATGGAGGACATCGCCCGGATCACTCTGGAGCCCAGAAAACCAGCAAACAGAGCCGGCTGACACAGAGCAGAGTGCCTGGGGCTGGGACATAGCCACTCAGCCCAAAATGGCGGCCATGCCTCAGACACGATATGCAGCCTAAGCTCAGTCAGAATTTCACCTCTCTCCACCTAATTCCAGGAACAGGGGACGGACATCGCCCTGATCACCCCTGTACCAATAAACAGCACACAGTACCAGGGGACAAAGCGCTGATCACTGCAGCTAGCTCCCAGAACCTCATAGCCCACAGACAGCGGGGATCTTCCCTCATTCCACACCTAATTTACTCCTAGCCACAGGCTAACGGAGGACGGACATTACCCCAACTCACCTGATGTCACAAGGGGCCGCCAGGTGAAACCCAAGGTTCCAATTTGCAGGGAACGGAACAAAGTCTGAAAACTACAAAATGGCAGCTGTATCTCAGGTAACATCTCCAGCTGATCTAAACTCCCAGGGACTTGGCCTGCTCCCAGACTCCCCTGTACCTACTCAACACTTGGGGACACTGCTGAATAATCCCCTTACTGGTCAAATCTCACCATCCCCCACTGAGTCCCTTATTGGGCACACCATGGATGAGATGTTGCTCTCCCCCCTGACCCCAGGCAACATGAATCTTCTTCAGATGCATCCCCCATCTGACATGACCCCCAAACAACACGCGGGTTTCGCTGAGATGTTCAGGAAACTGGCAGACCTATTAGATCCTGGCCTCACCAACATAGCAAACAAAATTACTAACGGATATTAAAGGCGACTTCCAGAACCTAGGTGCGTGCATGGAGGCAATTGAAAATAAGCTGGATTCAACTATTTCTAAGACCAACCAGAATACGGACCATATCCAAGATCCCCAAACCCAATTGGACACCGCCCTAACCAAATTAAATGATCTGGAAAACAGGAATAGAAGATACATTTTCAGAATTTGTATCCCAGAAACATTCAAAGACACCCCAGAGGTAAGATACTTCATCAAAGACCTTATTCTGGAAATTCATCAACATAGATTACAACTTGATCGTGCCCATAGAACCCTGGGTCGGTCAAGAAAAGATGGTCTACCAAGAGACATAGTAGTCAAACCACACTACTTTGCAGTTAATGAAGAAATTATGCAGAAGACATGTTGCACAACGCAACTACAATTCCAAGGTCACGCTATTCAGATATTCACAGACCTCTCTCCTATAACAATCCAAAAAAAGAAGAGCCTTCAAACCACTGCTAACAACCCTAACTCAATGTGATATTAAATTTTTTTTTTTTCAAAAGGTTTTATTAAGTTTTGACTTGTTAACAGGCGGTATGAAATATACATGTTAATATTCAGAGCATGAGAATTAAATAGGCAGGTACAGATCATTGTCATGAGCAAACATAACGTAAGAAGAGTACATGTCTCAGTGGTAGAAGTGGAAAAAGGTATAAAGTGAAACAAGAATGATAACATTTTAGTGTGGTCGATTGTTATGAGACACCAATGGTTTACTATGTAGAATTGTCATAACGCATTGAGAACGATGAACATAGCAACCGCGAGGGCTAGTGCTGTTCAGTGTGATGATAAATGACGAATGTGAAAATCGGGGTATATATCGAGGCTATGTCTACACCATCGAGGACCGACCCAAGTACCATTCACCCCTATAGGGACCTCGCTGTGAATGGGAGGGGGTCTGAAAAGAGTTATCAAGTAGATCAACTTCGGACGGTGTGGCAGGGCCCAACACTGAATCCCGATAGGAAGTCAGGGTGAGGGGGGGAACGGGGTGTCCAGTGACCTTTCGGGAGTGTATCTATACATGGATACTGATGCAGTTGGAAGTATAGTGGGGGAGGCCCGTAGGGAGCCTCTGAAGGCCGTGTCAGTGACAGGTGGTTGCGTTTAGGGTAGGGGGTGGTGTGGGGAAGGTGTAGGGAGTGGTGGGTGTGGGTGTTGGGTGTGTGTGGCATGAGGTCTTGGAGTATAAAACAGTTCAGGGAGTTCATGGTGGGGGTGGTAGTATAGCAGGCTGCGTGGTCTGTGCTGTGGATTGTCTGTAGTGTAGCCAGCTTGCCCACGTGACATTAAATTTGATTGGATTGTTGTTGGCTTGGCATATGAGTTTTTCCATGTCTGCTATTCTGTCTACCCGACGGATCCAATCTTTCACCATGGGAGGAGTAGTATTTCTCCATAGGAATGGGACACATAGGTTGGCTGCATTGATGAGGTGGAGCGATAGGGATTTTTTTGTAAGAAGCGGTGGAGTCAGGAGTGTGGTGTAGTAGATAGCATGCAGGAGAAAAGGCTGGTGAGTAGGTGGTAATGTGTGAGATCTGTTGATGGATTTCTGACCAGAATGGCTAAATGAGGGTGCATTCCCACCAAATGGGAAGCAGGGTGCCACGAGCTGCGTTGCATCTCCAGCAGGTCGGGGGTACGGTGGGGTGGAAGTGGTGGACCTTGTCGGGTGTTCTATACCATTTGGAGAACAGTTTATATCTATTTTCCTGTGTTGAGATGTTGATTGAGCCTTTGTGAATGAGGGTGAATATGCGTTCCCATTCAGTAGGAGTGAGATCTATAGATAGATCTGATTCCCATTGTCTTACTATTTTGTCGTCCTTGACCTTGTGTCTTGAAAAAAGAAGGGAGTAAATTGAGGAAATTAAGTGACCCTGGGGTTCTGAACTGGTGCAGATGAGTTCAAAGGGTGTGTAGTCCCTATGCCATTAAGAGGTAGGCTTGGTCGCAGCAAAGGTATTTGTAAAAGGGGATGTCGTATTCAGGTAGTGTTGTGGAGAGTGCGTGGTAGAGTAGGAGTGATCCATTTTGGAAAAAGCGCTGTGCCCTAGCATATGAGGTTCGTGCATCAAGGGTCGGGTCTTTTAATGACAGGCCCATTGGAAATACAGGATTGTTTTCCAATGGGGTCATAGGGCCTGAAGCGGGAGCGATGTGCGAGCGTTTTACAAGCAAGTTTAAAGAGTGATAGTGTGGCTCCAATGAGTGGGTTTGACATGTAATCTTTGGGTACGGATGTATAGGCAATCCAGGGAGAGTTGGGTATTGGGAGAGTGGCAAAAGGAGTCTTCCAATGTGATCCAGTCTTTGGTGAGGCGGTGCACGTGCCAATCCACTATCCTGGTCAAGTGGCAAGCCCAGTGATATTTTTGATGATCCAGGAGGCCCAGGCCTCCTAGCTGTTTGGGTAGAACCAACCTGTCCCAACTTATTCATGGGGTCTTGGAGGCCCAGATAAAGATCCTACATATATGTTTATAGGACTTGAAGAAGGAGTTTGGTAGCTTAATGGGTATTGCTTGAAAGAGGTAGAGAAGTCTGGGCAAGACATTCATTTTTAGTATGGCGGTCCTGCCCAACCAAGAGAAGGAGCCCAGATGCCATTTCTGAAGGTCGCCTTGGATGGACAGGAGCGTCGGTAAAAAGTTTCTGACATAGAGGTCACGCAAATTGGTCGGGATTTTGATTCCAAGATAAGATATTTCACACTGTTCCCATCCGAATGGGAAGTTATATTTACATTGGGCCACTGTATCGGTCGGCAGGGTAATATTGAGTGCTTTTGATTTCTTTAAATTGATTTGAAAGTTGGATAGGGTTTTGAAAAGTGAAAAGTCTGCCAGAAGGTTGGGGATGGTTGTGATGGGGTCAGTGAGGAAAAGCAGGATGTCATCCACGTAAGCGGCCATTTTATACTGTTTGTGATTTATTTCTATGCCTCTGATGGTGGGGTTATCTCTCAGTCTTCGAAGCATGGGTTCCATGGTCAGGATAAATATTAGCGGAGATAAGGGGCAGCCCTGACGGGTTCCATAGGATACAGAGAAGCCGTTCGACAGGCCGCTGTTAATCCTGATTCTAGCCATCGGGGAGGAGTAGAAAGCTAGGATCATTTGTAGCATGTGGGGTGGTAGGCCTAAGGCCCGTAACGTAGCCTCCATGTAGTCCCAGGCAACCCTGTCGAATGCCTTCTCTGCACCAAGGGAGAGGAAAAAACCTTGGGTGGAAGTTTTGGAGAGCCAAAGGTGGATATTTAGGGCTTTGGTGGTGCTTCTCTGCCTGGGACAAAACCAGTCTGGTCTAATGATACAAGATTCGGAATGAAGGGGAGGATGCGGTTTGCCAACGCTTTGGTGTAAAGTTTTAGGTCCACATTCAGTAGCAAGATTGGGCGATAATTGGATACCAGTGTGGGGTCTTTGCCCTGCTTGGGGATAAGTGTGATATGTGCTTTGAGGATAGCTCTATGGGCAGTAGAGTTTGGTGAAAGGTTGTTGAATGCACTAGTGAGGTGGGGGATGGGAATAGTCGGGAAGGATTTATAGTAGCTGACCGATAGGCCATCTGGGCCAGGGCTTTTGCCTGTCCTCATTTGTTTTAGGGCTGTGAGGATTTCCTCTGCTGAGAGGGGTAGGTTTAGTATTTGTGAGTCATCCAGGGAGAGGGGGGTCGGACCCTGTTGTGCTAGAAAGTCCGTGATTGCCTTCCTACGTTCCATGTTGGCTTCAGAGACTTGGGCGGGTGGAAGCCTATATAGTTTAGAGAAGTATTAGACAAATTGGTCAGAAATGTCCTCATTGGTAACCGATGCGTCACCGGAGGGGCGGTTGATTTTGTGGATCGTATGGGCAGCCCTCTTGGTTTGGAGAGCCCTTGCCAAAAGTTTACCGGCTTTGTTGCTAAATTCGTAGTAAAGCTTTTGGGTCAGTGTAAACTTACGTTTCAGTGTACTATGGAGCGTTTCTAGGAGCTCCTCCCTTGCCTGAGTTAGGTCTGACAAAGAGGAGGCAGCGAGGGACGCTTTGTGTGCCTGTTCGAGTGTGTGGATGAGTGCAATCAGTTCAGCAATATTTGCATTCTTAAGTTTGTTACGTTGCGTTGCTATAGACAGTAGTTCACTCCGAATTACACATTTATGTGTGGCCCGTATGACAGTAGGTGCGACATTGTCTGAAGTATTTTCCGCAAAAAAGTTGGTTAGGCACGTGGTTATATGGTGGATGTTAGTTGTGTCGGTCAGCAAGGGGTTGTCGAGTCGCCAAATATGTGCTCTAGGGGGAGATGTTGGCAGTTGAAGGGTCATAGAGATGGGGTTGTGGTCAGAGAGTACAGAGGGGTCAATAGTGGCTTTGGTGAGGTAGGTCAGATCTTTCTAAGAGACAAAAAAATGGTCCAACCTGGAATACTTGTTGTGTGGGGCAGAAAATAAGGTAAAATCCTTTACCTTGGGATTAGGGATGAGCTTCGGCTTCGAGTCGAACATTGTCTGTATGCCCGTTCGCCGAATTGCGAACGATATGGGCCGTTCGCGCCAAATTTGTGTGGCGCGTCACGGTTCATAATTCACTGTGGCATCGCAGTGCATTGCTGGCTGATGATTGGCCAAGCATGCACTATGACCCGCATGCTTGGCCAATCACAGCGCCGTCTGAACAGAGAGCCGTAATTGCCCAAAGCCAAGGGGGCTTTGGCCAATTATGGCTCAGGGGATTTAGTACACGCCCCACACTATATAAGGCCGCCTGCACGGCGGCCCTGTGTAGTGTGTGTTCCGGCGTTGAAAGAGATAGACAGAGAGACGGTGTCATTTGATTTAAGTTAGATAGATTAGGCAGGACAGTCAGTGATTTAGCTGCACTTACAGTGTATTGTGTATATATATATGCATCCCAGGTGTTGTATATATATATACACTGTATTCAGTTTAGCTAGATCCGTTCCTGTTATCTTCCTACTGACAGACAGGCTTGTCTTGTTACAGTATTTACAGCTACCTGAACAAAATTGCTGGTGTTCTTTTGATCCTATTAGTACCACAGTCAGGCAGCTAGACTATTTATAGTTAGTGTAGTGCGTCCTCCTCACAGTGTTCAGTTAAAGCTACAAGTTAATTTAGTGTGACCTCTGCACAGTGTTCAGCTAAAACTACAAGTTAGTGTAGTGCGTCCTCCTCACAGTGTTCAGCTAAAGCTACAAGTTAGTGTAGTGCGTCCTCTGAACAGTGTTCAGCTAAAGCTACAAGTTAGTGTAGTGCGTCCTCCTCACAGTGTTCAGCTAAAACTACAAGCTAGTGTAGTGCAACCTCTGCACAGTGTTCAGCTAAAGCTACCTGTAGAAGGTTGGTGGTGTTTTCCTGATCCTATCACTACCGCAGGCAGCTAAATAAGCTACAAGTTAGTTTTTTGCGAGCTCTGCACAGTGTTCAGCTAAAGCTACCTGTAGAAGGTTGGTGGTGTTTTCCTGATCCTATCACTACCGCAGGCAGCTAAATAAGCTACAAGTTAGTTTTTTGCAAGCTCTGCACAGTGTTCAGCTAAAGCTACCTGTAGAAGGTTGGTGGTGTTTTCCTGATCCTATCACTACCGCAGGCAGCTTAATAAGCTACAAGTTAGTTTTTTGCAAGCTCTGCACAGTGTTCACCTAAAGCTACCTGTAGAAGGTTGGTGGCGTTTTCCTGATCCTATCACTACCGCTGGCAGCTAAATAAGCTACAAGTTAGTTTTTTGCGAGCTCTGCACAGTGTTTAGCTAAAGTTACCTGTAGAAGGTTGGTGGTTTTCTCATACTACAGGCAGACAGTTGATTTTGCTAGCTGCAGTATCAGTATATATATATATATATATATATATATATATATATATATATATATATATATATATATATCAAGCAAATCTAAAAATAATAATGCGCCGACCCAAAAGCGTAGAAAAAAAGCAGCCAACACAACAATCAGACAAAATTGCAGTGAAATAACAAGAATAAAGTGTGGCGCTGAGAGAGCAAAAAAATAATATATTTTGTTCGTTATTGAGCAAAGCCCGCCTGAATGTCTGTCTGGAGAGCAATGAAGCACAATAAAGTGTTTGGTGAAACAAGACTATTCAAATATATCCTATTAACTGCCGTCAATAGAATATGTAAAAATAAAATAAAAACAATATAGAGTGTAGGTACTAGAAAATAACTGACACTCTAACATAATGCAAACAAGTGATGATAGGTGAAGTATGGAGTGTAAGTACTAAAAAATAGCTAACACTCTAAAAAATGCAAACAAGTGATGATATACTTAAGAAAAATCAATGAGTCCATACCAGTATAGCCTATACAAGGAGACCCAATAGTGCAACATACATGAAATGGGTAATAATAACCCGAAATAAAAAATAATACTAGTGTGGCTATTACAACCAGAAGACTACAGTACAAACAAGAATATAGTAGTGTGACTAAAAAAGTCCAAAAAACAGATGTATAGGCAAACACCTGAAAACTTGGCCAAAAAAGAAGAAGAAGAACCAGCAGCAACCAGGATTGGTGATGTGGGACCCTTGAATCTGAGGGTGGCAACCACAAGATGGAGTAATCAAACTTGCATGCAGATAGGGACAGGCGAAAATACTCTTACCAGCAATGGTGGACTCGCCAGCCAGCGGCTTGGGAGTCAGACAGGCTTAAGATAGAGAAATGGAGGATGTAGCACCTTTATCCACAGCGACTGGAAAGGATGGAACACCGTGGCATACACTGACCAACCTTCTCAAATCCTACCGGCTCCCGCCATCCATGGTGTGGGTACAAACAGCTCATCCAAGGATAATCTCCGTGTGGTGGGTATTAGCCCTCAAAAAATAGGGATCAGAAAGAAGACTTCCCCATAGTGTGAATCAGCTTTTCAAAGCTTTATTAAAAAAATTGTACCATAAAATGTACACTGGCTAGTAACAACAGAAATGGGAACCAGGTACAAGGTAAATATAAAATTAAGCGCTTAGTTAGGTTGTGGCAAGACAGGCATAAAAACCCCGACGCGTTTCGTCCGCTAGGACTTCGACTGGGGTATATGACTGTCTGCCACAATAATGCCTGTATATATATAAATATATATGATCATATGATTAGAAAAACAATTTGATTAATTAACTTATGAAATAAATGTACATCATATTCTTTTTCATCGACTTTCACATGTCCAATTTTTAAGTTTAGGAATATCTAGGGGTTACTAGTAATCATATTATTATTTTGGGTTTTCCCAATTTCCCTTTAAAATATATTAAACTTTTTGGGTTTTCCCAATATCTCTAATTCCCCTTCAAAATTTTCGTTTGTGGGGACCATGTTAAGTTTTTTTTCCCTTTTTTCTCATTTTTAAAGTACCTACATGTCAGAAAGCATACGTGTCCCCATCCCAATTTATAGAACCTTTTTCTGGTGGCGTTCCGCCCTGTTTTAGACATATTGGCTCTTCATTACGTTTTCTTCATATGTGTGTACATTTGCATTAATGACGATGTCAGTTTTATATACACAATGGGGATGTCACGGACATTATTACTTTGTCATTCCATAAGTTATTGTCTAACATTTTACAATTTTTTATGAGGTTTAGCAATGTTTACACCATGTCGCATTTAAAATTTCGTTTTTCCCCATGGTGATTACGTTTTTTTCTGTCATCTATACAGTTGGACCGCATTTGCGTTCCAAACACCTTTCACCATTGCGAGGCGTGGTCCGCATATGCGCTCCACTACCTCTTGGCTGTTTTTCCTCACATCCGGTAGCCATACGAGTGACGTCATATACGTGGAACGCGAGTCCTGATAGGACGTCGCGTTCCATCTCTCCTCGTTGGTGATTGGCCAGTTACCCGTGTCATCCCATGTGATTATGTTGAACTCCGACCTAGGAGCCTGGTTGGTGGGGGACGATCATGTGATAGCAATGGGAGGCGGGTTGCACGCAACGCTGTTTTCACTAATACCTCATTGGTTTACCATTTCGAGGTTTGGATATTTGCCCTCCATCTGATCATTATGATTGGTCGATGACAATCACAGACGACATTTTCCCGAGACCCAGAAGTGGCCGCGTACATGGCGTGAACAGATGCTATTGTTTTTCTAATCATATGATCATATATATATACAGGCATTATTGTGGCAGACAGTCATATACCCCAGTCGAAGTCCTAGCGGACGAAACGCGTCAAGTTTGTTATGCCTGTCTTGCCACAACCTAACTAAGCGCTTAATTTTATATTTACCTTGTACCTGGTTCCCATTTCTGTTGTTACTAGCCAGTGTACATTTTATGGTACTATTTTTTTAATAAAGCTTTGAAAAGCTGATTCACACTATGGGGAAGTCTTCTTTCTGATCCCTATTTTTTGAGGGCTAATACCCACCACACGGAGATTATCCTTGGATGAGCTGTTTGTACCCACACCATGGATGGCGGGAGCCGGTAGGATTTGAGAAGGTTGGTCAGTGTATGCCACGGTGTTCCATCCTTTCCAGTCGCTGTGGATAAAGGTGCTACATCCTCCATTTCTCTATCTTAAGCCTGTCTGACTCCCAAGCCGCTGGCTGGCGAGTCCACCATTGCTGGTAAGAGTATTTTCGCCTGTCCCTATCTGCATGCAAGTTTGATTACTCCATCTTGTGGTTGCCACCCTCAGATTCAAGGGTCCCACATCACCAATCCTGGTTGCTGCTGATTCTTCTTCTTCTTTTTTGGCCAAGTTTTCAAGTGTTTGCCTATACATCTGTTTTTTGGACTTTTTTAGTCACACTACTATATTCCTGTTTGTACTGTAGTCTTCTGGTTGTAATAGCCACACTAGTATTATTTGTTATTTCGGGTTATTATTACCCATTTCATGTATGTTGCACTATTGGGTCTCCTTGTATAGGCTATACTGGTATGGACTCATTGATTTTTCTTAAGTATATCATCACTTGTTTGCATTTTTTAGAGTGTTAGCTATTTTTTAGTACTTACACTCCATACTTCACCTATCATCACTTGTTTGCATTATGTTAGAGTGTCAGTTATTTTCTAGTACCTACACTCTATATTGTTTTTATTTTATTTTTACATATTCTATTGACGGCAGTTAATAGGATATATTTGAATAGTCTTGTTTCACCAAACACTTTATTGTGCTTCATTGCTCTCCAGACAGACATTCAGGCGGGCTTTGCTCAATAACGAACAAAATATATTATTTTTTTGCTCTCTCAGCGCCACACTTTATTCTTGTTATATATATTAGGGGTGTTGAAATTAATCGTAACATCGATGCATCGGGATTCGGCCGTCCACGATGCGGCATCGATGTTACAACTTTAAAAAATTGATTATTTTGATGACGTCATCGTCGTGCCGTGATGACATGCTCTGCCTCCGATTCCGGATCTGAAAGGAGCCGAAGTAAGCCGCGCTGTCTTTTCCCTCCTCCTGCTGACGTCATCCCCAGCCTCCCTGTGTCGCTCGCTTCACTTCACTGGCAAGAGAGGAGACAGACACGTGTTCTGAGTCCCGGTCACCAGAGCTTTTCTCCTTGGCTCACTGTTGCACACAGGATGTTATGAGGGGGGTTTGAGAGATCGTGGAGCCCGCCACCCGACTCCTCTTAGAACTGGCTGTGTGGGCGGCAGGACTGTGGGAGAGAGACCAGAGCGAGCCAGGCAGTGCTTGTCCTCCGTCCTCCTCACAGACAGAGTGCCAGTCCAGAACTGATGGATGCAAACTCATGGTCTGCTGCCTATATCACATTTGGAGGTATTCCTTAGATCATAATATCATTGGATTAAGTAGAGAAATTATGTGAAATTTTAAATTGGACTGTCTCTTATTTATGCTGAAATTATTTTTTGTAATAAGCATAGCTAGCAAAATTTCTGTGTTACCCACTCAGAGAATACTTACAGTATGGCAGCATGATAGCTAGGTACCAAGTACTCTTACCTTGTAATACAAATATGCCAAATTATGACCCCAATAAAATAATAAACTTGATGGTGGACCATGCCATTTCATTAACTATGGTTTATGTATGTCTTATTGTCTCAGTGATTGATTCACATCACAACTTCATTGATACCTTTTTATTTTTGTATGATTTATGGTTTTGCTAATCACTGACCCCACAAATGCAGCCATGTATTGCATGTGTGGGGGCAGTGATGAGCAAAACCATAAATCATACAAAAAATAAAAAGGTATCAATGAAGTTGTGATGTGAATCAATCACTGAGACAATAAGACATACATAAACCATAGTTAATGAAATGGCATACATTGTCTCTTGGGGGGACGTTATGGGGACATTGTCCATCTCTTGCATCAAGTCCACAGTCTCTGACCATCTCCTGTAGTATGTCTGCAGTCTCTGACCATCTCTTGTATTATGTCTGCAGTCTCTGACCATCTCTTGCAGTATGTCTGCAGTCTCTGATCATCTCCTGTATTATGTCTGCAGTCTCTGATCATCTCCTGTATTATGTCTGCCGCCTCTGATCATCTCCTGTATTATGTCTGCAGTCTCTGATCATCTCCTGTATTATGTCTGCAGTCTCTGATCATCTCCTGTATTATGTCTGCAGTCTCTTATCATCTCCTGTACTATGTCTGCAGTCTCTGATCATCTCCTGTATTATGTCTGCAGTCTCTGATCATCTCCTGTACTATGTCTGCAGTCTCTGACCATCTCTTGTATTATGTCTGCAGTCTCTGACCATCTCTTGTATTATGTCTGCAGTCTCTGACCATCTCTTGTACTATGTCTGCAGTCTCTGACCATCTCCTGTACTATGTCTGCAGTCTCTGATCATCTCCTGTATCATGTCTGCAGTCTCTGACCATCTCCTGTAGTAGGTCTGCAGTCTCTGACCATTTCCTGTAGTATGTCTGCAGTCTCTGACCATCTCCTGTACTATGTCTGCAGTCTCTGATCATCTCCTGTATCATGTCTGCAGTCTCTGACCATCTCCTGTAGTAGGTCTGCAGTCTCCGACCATCTCCTGTATCATGTCTGCAGTCTATGACCATCTCTTGTATTATGTCTGCAGTCTCTGACCATCTTCTGTATCATGTCTGCAGTCACTGACCATCTCCTGTATCATGTCTGCAGTCTCTGACCATCTCTTGTATTATGTCTGCAGTCTCTGACCATCTTCTGTATCATGTCTGCAGTCACTGACCATCTCCTATAATCATTTGGGGGCAGTCTGGAGCTCCTCTTTAAGGTGTTTACACTTTGCCACATACAGGGAGTGTTGTCTTCTTTTTTCAGAACAGATAAAATTTTAAAAAATGGAGTTCTGAACGGTTGAATTTTTTTGGATGAAAACCGTGCGCTGTAATCGTGATGCATGGCGGAATCAAATCGAATCGAATCGTGGACAGGGTAATCGTAATCGAATCGAATCGTGAGGCCAGTGAAGATGCGCACCCCTAATATATATATATATATATATATATATATATGTATATATACAGCATACATATATATATATATATATATATATATATATATATATATATACATATATATATATATATATATATATATATATATATATATATATATATATATATATATATATATATATATATATATATATATATATATATATCCCAACTTAGTGCAGCTACAGGCCATTAGTATGTCTGGAAGGCCAACAAGGACAGGCAGACAGTCACAAGCCAATAAAAGAGGGCAAGCAGGCTCTGTGTCTAGAGGCAACAGTGCTAGTCATGGAGACGGTGCATCCTGGGACACGCTTGGCCTTTTTTTCGGCAGCTGGCCGTGTTGAGCCGCAACATGCAGAAGACTTGGTCGAGTGGATGACCAAGCCATCCTCATCCTCCTCATCCTCTCTCACCCATGCTCAGGGTACTTTGTCTGGCAAAGCAGCTGCCAATGCGGCCTCTTCCCTCGGCTCAATGGCATCAGTGACTCCTTCCCTAGCCCCACCATGTCCTCCTGAGGAGTCCCTCGAACTGTTTGACCACAGTGTTGGGTACATGCTCCAGGAGGATGCCCAGTGTTTAGAAGGCTCTGATGATGATACTGAGCTAGATGAATGCAGTAACATGAGCACAGACAGAGGTGGTGCCCAAGAAGGACAGCAATCTGGCAGTTATGCTCCCCCCTGCTGCAGCATACTGCCAGGTTTGCTCCAGTGATGAGGAGGGAGGGGATGATGAGGTCACTGACTCAACGTGGGTGCCTGATAGGTGAGAGGAGGAGGAGGCACATCACCAACGAGGCAAGATGCCCTCCAGGGGCCAGCCTAAGGGCAGCACACTGACTGCATCACACCCCAAAGCTCTGCATGTGCAGGGCACTGCTGTCTCTGCGTGCTATTCCAAAAGTTCTTTGGTGTGGGCCTTTTTTGAGACGAGTGCATCAGATCGCACTGCTACTATTTGCAACATATGTCTCAAGTGTATCTCGCGTGGCCAAAACATCTCCCGCTTGGGCACCACATGCTTGACCAGACATATGTTGACCTGCCATGCAGTTCGTTGGCAAGCGTATCTAAAAGACCCACACCAAAGAACAAAGAGGACCTCTCCTTGCTCCTCATCAGCTGAGATCTCCAACCCCACTATACCTTCAGTCCCCTCTGAGACCTGCACTGGGAGGAATGAAGGTGTAGAATTAGGTGTGTCACAGCCAAGTACTTGTGGGCAATCTGCTTTCGGTACACCGACGTCAGATTGTACCAGGCAAATTTCCCTGCCCCAGCTGCTGCACTGAAAAAAGAAGTTCGTTCCCAGCCATCCACATGCCCAGCGGTTGAATGCTAGCTTGGCTAAATTGATAGCACTTTAACTGCTGCCTTTTCAGTTGGCAGACTCTGCCCCCTTCCGTGAGTTTATGGAATGTGCGGTTCCTCAGTGGCAGGTACCCAAATGCCACTTTTTCTCACGGAAGGCGATTCCGGCTCTCTACCAGCATGTGGAAGGCAATGTCTTGGCCTCGCTGGACAGGGCGGTCAGCGGTAAGGTGCATATTACCGCTGACTCATGGTCCAGCAGGCATGGACAGGGACATTACCTAAGTTTCACCGCGCATTGGGTGACTCTGCTGGCAGCTGGGAAGGATGCAGGACAAGGTGCAGTAGTGTTGGAGGTTGTTCCACCACCACGCCTCCAAAATGCCACTACTAATTATTGTGACACACCTCTCTCCTCCACCCCCTCCTCTTCTGCTTCCTCCATGGCCTCTTCCTGTGCTTGGTCCTCGGAACCAGCGGTGCTCCATAGCCGTTCAAGGGGCTACGCAAGTATGCAGGCCAAAAGATGCGATGCGGTGCTTGAGCTGGTGTGCTTGGGGGACAGGAGCCACACTGGGGCAGAGGTTCTGTCAGCTCTGCAGGGGCAGGTTCAGAGGTGGTTGATGTCATGCCAACTTAAGCCAGGAATGGTGGTTTGCGACAATGGCACCAACCTCCTCTCTGCCCTCCGACATGGACAAATGACCCATGTGCCCTGTTTGGCTCACGTCCTTAACTTGGTGGTGCAGTGGTTCTTGGGCAGGTACCTAGGCTTATAGGATGTCCTTAGGCAGGCCAGGAAAGTCTGTGTGCATTTCCGCTGGTCATATAATGCCAGTGCTCGGCTAGCAGACCTCCAAAAGGAGTTTAACCTGCCCAAGAACTGCCTAATCCGTGACATGCCCACCAGGTGGAACTCAACGTTGGCCATGCTGCAGCGGCTGCACACGCAGCAGAGGTCCATCAATGTGTACCTGTGCGACTATGGCACCAGGACAGGGTCAGGGGAGCTTGTTTTTTTTTCCCCACACCAGTGGGCCATGATCAGGGATGCATGCACTGTCCTGCCACCATTTAAGGAGGCCACGAGGATGGTGAGCAGTGACTCTTCATGCATCAGTGACACTGTCTTCCTTGTCCACCTGTTGGAGCACATGCTGCGTGGAATAATGGACAGGGCACTTGAGGCAGAACAGAGGCAGGAAGAGGAGGACTTCCTTAGCTCTCAAGGCCCCCTTTATCCAGACAGTGTTCCTGCGTGCCCGCCGATCACACAGGAAGAGGAGGAGGAGGAGGATAGTGTCAGTATGGAGGTGGAGCCTGGCACTCAGCATCAGCAGCAGTCTTTAAGGGATCAGTCCCAAGAAACACATGGACTTGTACGTGGCTGGGAGGAGGTGGCTGCAGATCATGTCGTCCTTAGTGACCCAGAGGACTCCGGACCGAATGCCTCAGCAAACCTACGCTGCATGGCCTCCCTGATCCTGCAAAGCCTGCGGAAGGATCCTCGTATTCGTGGTATCAAGGAAAAGGACCAATACTGGCTGGCAACCCTCCTTGATCCACGTTACAAGGGTAAGGTTGTGGACCTTATCTTGCCATCGCAGAGGGAGCAGAGGATGAAACATCTTCGGGAGGCCTTGCAGAAAGGTCTGTGCAATGCGTTCCCAGAGACTGGGAGGTTACAAACTCCTGTTTCTGGACAACGTGTTGCTGAGGCTTCGGTCAATCAAAGAATGAGTGGTGAAGAAGGTGGCTGTCTGACCGATGCGTTCAGACAATTTTTTAGTCCGCAGCCCAAGGTATGATCGGTTCCAGCAACCATCGCCAGCGTCTGTTTTACATGGTGCAGGAATACCTAGGGGCAAGATCTGACTTGGACACCTTTCCCACCGAAAATCCTCTGGGTTACTGGGTCTTGAGGATGGAATACTGGCCAGAGCTTGCACAGTATGCAATTGAGCTATTGGCCTGTCCTGCATTCAGCGTTCTTTTGGAACGCACATTCAGTGCTGCTGGAGGCTTTGTAACCGATCACAGGGTGCGTATGTCCACCGACTCGGTCGATCGACTGACCTTCATAAAAATGAATCAGTGTTGGATCACCACCAGCTACCAAGCACCTGATGCTGATGTAACCGAATAATTTTTTTTTTAAATCTCAGATCCCTTCAAAGACTACCTATGCTGATGCTGAGTGACTATCCTGAGTAATTATCCTCTTCCTCCTCAATGATCACGCTGATAGCTTGTAAGAACATTTTTGGTTCTGAGCGCCACCACCAGTGCCTAAGGCCCAATTTTTCAGCCCCTGTTTAACAGGGGCGTGTAATTACAATTTTTGATGCAATACTTTGCAGCAGGGCTCATTCCTGCGTTCCAACTAGAGTATCTGTGAGGGGTTGCAGTGTCGTGGCACCAGCACCAGTGCCTAAGGCCCAATTTTTCAGCCCCTGTTCAACAGGGGCATGTAATTACAATTCTTGATCTGATATTTCACAGCAGGGCCCGTTTCTGCACCCACCAAGAGCGAGTGAGGACTTACAATGTTGTGGCACCAGCACCACCACCAAAGGCCCAATTTTTCTGCCCCTGTTCAACAGGGGCATGTAATTACAATTCTTGATCTAATATTTCACAGCAGGGCCCTGAGAGGGCTTACAGTGTTGTGGTCACAACAACACCTAAGGCCCAAATTTCTGCTGAGTATATAGGGCAGGCCCTTACTTTCAAACATCAAACTTACAAACGACTCCTACTTGCAAACAGAAGGAGACAACAGGAAGTGAGATGAAATCTACCCCTAGGAAGGGAAATTCTCTCCTGTAAGAGTTAATATCTCCTTCCATTAATATTCTCCTTTCCATTATTGCTTTATCACCAATCCTTGTTTCACAAAAAAACCCAAATTTTCAAAAAATATTTGTCATCGGGACAAAAAGTGAGGTGAAATCTTCTGAAGAGGAGCACAGACAGCAAAACAAATGTCACAGGTGTGATATACCTTCCCTGTGTTTTCCAAAAAGCTTAAAATAGATTTTTTGGCTGGAGCTAAACACGTTAAAAATGTACTGTTCAAAATTACAAACAGATTCTACTTAACAACAAACCTACAGTCCCTGTCTTGTTTGCACCGCCTGTATACTGCTGTTCAGAGTACAGAGCCTGTGTACTGCTGTTTCCTTTTTTAATTTGGGTGCGGGGTTCCCCTTAATATCCATACAGGACCCAAAGGGCCTGGTAATGGACTGGGGGGTACCCATGCCGTTTGTCTCACTGATTTTCATCCATATTGCCAGGACCCGACATTACATTAAAGCCGCAAGCAGTTTTAAATTACTTTTTTTCCTTTAAAAATGACATTTTGTGCAGGGACTGTTCTAAGCACGGGAAACATGCACCACTTTACAGGCATACTATAGACACCCCCCAGGTATGAGATTTAAAGGGATATTTCACTTATTTTTTTTTTACTTTAAGCATCATTAAAATCACTGCTCCCGAAAAAACAGCCGTTTTTAAAAGTTTTTTTGCATTGATACATGTCCCCTGGGGCAGGACCCGGGTCCCCAAGCCCTTTTTAGGACAATACCATGCAAATTAGCCTTTTACAATGAGCACTTTTGATTTCGAAAGTTTGAGTCCCATAGACGTCAATGGGTTTCTAACGTTCGTGCAAATTTTTGGTCCGTTCGCAGGGTCTGGTGCTAACCGAACCGAGGGGTGTTCGGCTCATCCCTACTTGGGATGCAGTGTGCGCCATGTGTCATGGAGCAGTAGGTTGCTAAGTTGCATTTTAATCGCCCTTAGGGCCCTGTAGGTTAGGGAAGATGTTCTGTTTGAGGTATTCATAGAGGGGGTTAGTGCAACATTAAAGTCTCCTCCAACTATTAGGGTACCTGTTTGGATGCTGGTAAGCAGCTGGAGGGTGTTATGGAAAAAGGCAACTTGTTTTGAGTTGGGGGCGTAGATATTGGTGATTGTGAGGGGTTTACTGTGTAGAGTGCCTTTAATATAAAGGAATCTGCCCAGCGGGTCTCTTTGAATGTCGGTAACCTAAATGGGGCATTTTTTGAAAATAAGAATGGTTACACCCTTAGATTTTGCCTCTGTGTTGGAGGAGTGATAAACTGTGGGGAAGTAGTTGTTTTGTAGTTTAGGGATGGTGTCCGTTCGGAAGTGTGTCTCCTGTATAAGTGCTATTTGGGTCTTTCATTGTCATAGAGTAAAGAAGTTTAGGCCTTTTTTCAGGGGTGTTGAGACCCCTAATGTTGAGTGAGCATAGTTTAAGGGATTGTATTTGGGACTGTGTATCACCCAATGGGGATCTGGTATCTGTTGTGTCTGCCATGGGTGCGGGGTCGGGGGGGAAGGGGGAGGTCTTCAGTGCGTGAGGTAGATGGAAATGGAGCGTGTGGGTCACTGGGAGGGAACTGATGAGGTGTGGAGAGGTTTGTCCACCGACCTCTGAAACTTAATAAATCGGTGAAATACAGAACATGTACAGTGTGTGTTTCCCTTAATGGGATACAGCACCCTGACACGTACCTGTGTGGGCGTTGACCAAAACCAGAGCAGTGAAGAAGGACTATGAATAGGAGATAGGATAGATTCCATAGTCCGCTGCCACAGGATAGTATATAGTATTGGGGGAGCAAGGTGACAAATGTTTAACCTTGACAGGTTGCATGGTAGGATCTCGGGAGGGTGTACAGAAGAAAAACTAGCCGAGGGTGATAAGGTGCGAACAAATAACCAGGGATACATCTGGGAAATGAACCAGACAACCTGCGGGGCCCGCCGTCAGCCGCAGCATGTGGGGGATGACAGACTACTGTCCATGTCGCCTCCCAGGTCAGTACTAACCGCAAAAGAGGGTAATTGCGTGGGCTGAAGCCAGGTGCCAAAACAGTAAAACAATTGCTACAAGAGCTGATACAATAGAACTAGCGATTTAGAGATCTAAGGTACCGTACTGCGAAGCTTCATGTCAGTCTTTCCAGAACAAAGTGGTAAACAGAGTTAGCTGTATAGTAGTGTATTGAACAGTGGGAGATCAGATCTTGGACAGGCAATACAATTAGTAACAGGTAAGTAGTGGAGGAGCCGTGATACTACCGTAGTCACTCGGTGAGGGTAGAGGAAGAAACGAGCAGGTTGTGTGGGCGATGTCCTTACTGACCCAGAAGTAGATTTCGGGCGGTCGGTACTTGTTTGGTGGGTCCCTGCACTGGTCAGATAGCAGGTGCGGATTATCCGCCGTAGATGTAGGGTTGTAGCATTAGTCCCATGCGGCATGCTGGTGTGGGGTATCGTCAGCTAGAAGGGGGTTGCGGGTAGTGTTGCCTCGTGTATCTCAGGCGATGCCACTGCTGAAGGGAGTCTCTTGAGGTGGTGCTTGAGTGGCGGACAAGGTGTGCGTGCCGCTCTGTGATGGGCGAGTTATAGTGTGCGGACCGAGCAGGCTACGGAGTTTCCCCAGAGACTTGCTTGAAGAGTGTTTCCAGGGCCTCTGAGGTGGGGGTGGCGTCTATCAGGCTTTCCTTTATGTGAGGGGCGGAGTTATATGCCGCAATGTATTGTGGTATGTGTAGTTCCAGTCTCTTAGCATTGTCTTTAGGCAGATTCCAGTAGCCTGCGTGTGACAGCTGATACCACAGTGAAGAGTGAGTACGGGCAGCAGTGAAGAGGCAGTCTGCACTGTGATGCGGGAGTGATGCCGTTCAGTTATCCAGAATGTGCCTGAGGGCAGCAGAGATCGTGTAGGAGGGGCAAAACTGAAAGAATCTCAGTCCATAACTAGACAGAATCAAAAAAGCTGAATAAAGGTTAGGGAGCTAAACAAGGTTAAAACAAGGTTAAAAGTCAAGTATAAAACCGATGAGAAGGACCCAAACGGGGCACATAGGAGTTAGAAGCAGATTCACTTCTGACAAGAGTTAGCGGTCCCTGCGAGCTCTCTGGGTCCAGGGTGAATCTGTAGGGTTGGGGTCTCGGAATCCAGTACAGGAAGCGTTGTGGCTTCTGAGTGCGGAAGGAGAACATCTCCTACGATACCTGGTGTCCTGAGCTTCCATGGGTTCATCCTGTACCGCGTCTTTCCTTGATGTTGTGCAGCGGAATGCTGCATACCAGTTAGGCACAGGCACCAGGGGAATACCGAGTGAGCTGCAGAAGTGAGGCAGGTCCTCAGGTACCTTGAGGAGAGCTGTGCGGCCATGAGCGGAGGTCGAGAGGCAAAATGGAAACTTCCATTTATAAGGGATGCCTTTCTCCCGTAGGGTGTCCAGTAGGGGTTTCAGGTCTCGTCTATGTTGCAGCGTAATGCCCGAGAGGTCCTGATAAATTTGTACAGGTGTCCCTTCATGGAGAATCTGCTGCCTGCCCCTTGCTTGCTTAATGATCTCTTCCTTTAATTTGTAATCCACAATACAGTAGATGATGTCTCATGGGGGGGTCACTCTCTCTGCCTTTGGGGCGCAATGCGCGGTGGATTCTCTCCATGGCAATGGGAGTTTGAGGTGGATTGCGAAGGAGGCTATTAAAGAGGCCCACAACTGCATAAGAGATTTGATCACCCTCGATTGTCTCCGGCATTCCTCTAATCCTGAGGTTGTGTCGCCGACCTCTGTTGTCGAGGTCTTCAAGGTGTCATTGCATGTCCTGCATCTGTAATGTATGAGAGTCAATGCGGGTGGTGGCAGATTGTAGGACCATCTCGTGGCAGTCTGTCGCTCTCTGTACATTATGCACCCTGTCATTCAGTGCGCGGAGGTCCAATCTCAGCTCAGAAATGGCGGCGGAGAGAGTGTCCTTCATTTCATCCACAATGGAGTGTAGGCCCTGTATGTTCAGTGAAGGCTGAGGCTTGAGTTCAATACCGATACCCCACTGTTTGAGTGAGTATGTGGAGAGGTCGAGGGTATCGGGTCAGTCAGCGGTAGTGGCTATGTTTGGGAGCGTGCGGATCCGTGGCGGGAGGGCGCCATATTCCCTCTGCCGGCCCTGAACAACCCTGGGATGTTTTGGCTCTGTGACCCGGATAATTCCCTGGGGGAGCAAGAATGGGAGGCAGAGGAGGTCCGAGAATCTGTCCCCATCGTTAGAGTACAGTCTGTAGTAGAATTACCTCTGTTTTTTAGGTAGTTTTCTGCTGTGGCATCCGAAGCTCAGGGATCAAGCGACTGTCTTCATGTTAGGTCAGGCCATGCCCCCCAACGTGATATTAAATATTGGTGGCTTTTTCCATTTGGTCTGAAATTCCTCTACAAATACAAGCCATTCACCTTTGCAAAATTCTCTGAAGGAGAGTGACTCTTCTTGCAACTAGACCTCATCTCCCAGGATCCTCCTCTGTCTCCCCCAGGCTACACTACCAAACGTGAACTTTCCACAAGCTCTCTGACCCCACTCTGGAATATAGTAAAATCTAAGAAATTGAAAGAGGGCCAACCCCCTTGATAACCAGAGTACAAACCAATATGTTCTGACACCCAATTAAAAACTGGACAGTTTCCTGTTCTCTAAAAACTGGTGAAATATTTGTTTTATTAGCGAATA
The DNA here is from genome assembly GCF_042186555.1 of Aquarana catesbeiana. Taxonomy (NCBI): domain Eukaryota; kingdom Metazoa; phylum Chordata; class Amphibia; order Anura; family Ranidae; genus Aquarana; species Aquarana catesbeiana. Next base: position 134,933,364 of record NC_133332.1, on the reverse strand, counting down.
CCATTGGACCTGAGGGTCTTATTGAGACCTTGTTTTTCTGTTAAAATAGTTGATATTTGTTAATCTAAACTGCATTTAGTTTACAAGTTAATTCACAAGGGTTTATTGTTGGTTCTTAGGAGCACCCAGTATACCTATTCTGCCAGGGAAAATTTAAGTCCGGCAGATTGGGATGCACTGATGTCAATAGAATACTCAGGAGCATTCCCTCTATTCTAAGGGTTACTTCCTGGGACAATAAACTTTAAATATAAAACACAACAACATTATGACCCCTCTATCTAGGTTGCATTAGAGCAATTATTTCTGTTTGTACGTCACCTGGGTGCCAATACAGGCTCCCACAATCTACTTGGCATCATCAATAGGAATTAGTTTAATAATCTAAGATATTCCCTATATCTATCTATTGTCATAGCCACACAGGGTTATGGGAATTTTCAACCCTGTGATAAGAATGTGGTGAAAATCAACAGATTTTAACGGACCTTGCTCCAAAATGAACAATACAGGATGTAGTCACACTCCTAGGGTTTTTAATCCCCGGTATCCAGACATTAAACAAGGAGCGGCCGAAGGCCAGAGTGGTACTCATGTACGTCCACCTGCTTGTCAGTTTTGAGCTCCGGCTCACTCTGGGGCAGGTTAGTCTCCTCTCCAGAAGAGGTGACAAAAATTATTTTTGCTTCTCCCCAATAGACCTGGAGGGAAATTATCCCCCCAGCCTAGGGGGTATGTTTTTGATCCTCCTTTCTCTTCCTATCTGTATATGTCTGTTACCTGACCTTACCTGAGCGTCCCCAGAGATCCCAAAACTCTCATCATTGCACTTAAGACAAACCATTCCATCCACCAAGCGCAGAAACTATGGAGATTTACTAGGTGAGTGACCTTTTAGGCGAGATATCCCTCCTTTCTTACTCTATGGCTAAGTCTGAATCCCACCACCCTACCATGAAGGCTGTCACTCATAATGTACAGGGTCTAAATTTGCCAATCAAACTACGAAAGACCTTCCAACATAACTGATATTATCCTATTACAAGAGACCCATTTCCCTAGACACTATAAATCCTCCTTTCTCCACGCCAAATTCCCAATCTTCTATTTGGCGAAAGCAGAGGACAAAACAAAAGGTGTAGCTATAATATTCTCACATACATGCAAATTCACTCAATTGCTCTCTGAGTTTAAGAACCCAGAGGGAAGATTCATATTGGTTAAGGGATTTATTGATGAGCAAATTTATACATTCATATCATATTATTCTCCAAACAATGGTCAGGACAAATTTTTCCAATTTATGTTCAATAAACTAGGGCCCCTAGCAGAGGGCATGGTGATCTATGCGGAGACTCTAATGTGGCTTTTGACAAAGGGCTAGATAAAAAAAATGTAAAAGGTGATCATCTTATACGACCATCGAAAAAGAACTTAAAGATTGCTAGAATGATCTATTCTCAAGGTCTAATTGATATTTTGACGGAAATCAACCCTACAATGCGTGACTGTACCCATTACTCTACCCTGCATAATTAATTTGCAAGGATTAACTACATATTCATCTTAGTGATGCAATCCCCTATGGTCACTAAATCCTTCATTGGAGATTCGGTCATCTCTGATCATTCAGAAGTATTTGTAGTCTTCAAACATCCATTGGGCTCGAATAGTCGTGGACACTGGAGACTTAACAAAGCTATTCTAAGTGACCCCATTAAAAAAGACAAAATTGAGAAGGCCATTAAAGAATACTTCACCCTTAATGACATGGGAGATATTGCTCCAACAAACCTTTGGGCAGCACATAAAACCACAATTAGAGGTAAAATAATTCAAATGTCTGCCCAAATTAACCGAGCCAGATGGCTGGAGATAGATAAACTGGAACAGGAATTTCTTGCTCTGTGTAAACACACAAACGGAATCCTAAAATGATCTCCATCTCACAAATTGATGCAGCCCATACAGCACTTAATATGACTCTCACCTCTAAAGCAGAAAAAAAAACTTTGATGGACTGGCACCAGATTTTACTTACAAAAAGACAAATAAAACTCAATGTTAGCGACAAGACAAATCCCCACAATCTGTTCACACCATCTACCTAAAAAAACACCCCGACATTAAAGGGGTTGTAAAGGTAAAAGCTTTTTCACCTTAATGCATTCTATGTATTAAGGTGAAAAAACATCTGACAATACTGGCCCCCCCAGCCCCCCCATTTTACTTACCTGACCCCTTGAAAGTCCCGCGCTTGCCCCCAACATCCTCTTCGCCGCTCAGCCTGGCCATTGTTACAGTGGATTGATTGAAAGCAGCGCAGCCATTGGCTTGTGCTGCTGTCAATCACATCCAATGAGGCGGCGTGCCGGGGGGCAGGGCTGAGTGATACAGTGAGCGGCTATGGCCGCCGGTTGTATCACGGGAGCGCGTCCGCAAGCACTCAACACCATGCGAGGGAGCTCGCATGAAACTGTTGAGTCCATGTGGGGGGGAGCCGAGACAGCCGCCGAGGGACCCCAGAAGACCAGGTTCGGGGCCACTCTGTGCAAAACGAGCTGCACAGTGGAGGTAAGTATAACATGTTTGTTATTTTAAAAAAAAAATTAACTTTAGTGATCCTTTAACCATTTTTTGGATTCAATTAAGATCCCCAAATTAAAAACTCATCATAAACTTCTACTAGAGGATGCGATATCTACAGAAGAAATTATACAGGTCATACAGAAACTAGAAAAACACTCAACTCCAGGACCGGACGGCTTCTCAGTACCCTATTACAAAAATTTCTCCACGATTCTCTCTACATAATTGGCCCAGTTCTTTAATGACCTCAGACGAGGTTCCCCACCGGAAAAGTCTCTAAATGCCGCATACATTTCAGTCATACCCAAACCTGGCAAAGACCCCAGCTTGGTAGGCAATTATCACCCTATATCCCTGATTAATAATGACCTAAAAATCTTAAGCAAAATCCTTGCAGACTGTATATCCTCATTCATTGGCCTTTATATTCACAAGGACCAAGTGGGCTTTATCCTGGGCATACAAAGCCCCGACCAGATTAGATGGGCTATTAATGTTATTTCCTTTCTCAGATCTGGATGGGATGGAGGTACATGTCAGGAGGGATTCGTATTATCGCTCGATCTTCAGGAGGCGTTTGATTCTTTATATTGGCCTTATATGTTCACCATTCTGAAACGATGGGGCTTCGACCTTCCTCAACACTATAGAAGCACTTTACTCATCCCCTGTAGCCCAAATTCGATTGCAAGGATTTTACTCCCAATCCATTCCCATCTTAAGAGGTACTAGGCAAGGCTGCCCCCTATGCCCACTGATATTCGCTATTGCGATGGAGACTTTAGCCATAGCAATCAGGGAACACCCTGATATCCAAGAGGTAAAATGTGGACCACGACAACAACACAAATGTGCCCTTTTTGCGGATCACCTATTTTTATTTGTTACTTCCCCAATAACTTTCCTCCCTAACATTTGTTGCCTCTTATGCCGCATACACACGAACAGAAAAAGATATGATGGCTTTTCCGATGGGATTCCGCTCAAGTTTGCCTTGCATACACATGGTCACGCTGAACTTACAACCGTCAAGAACGCGGTGATGTACAACACTAAGACGAGCCAAGAAAATGAGGTTCAATGCTTCCGAGCATGCGTCAAATTGTTTCCGAGCATGCGTAGGAATTTTACGAGTCGGAATTGCCACAGACGATCACATTTTCAGATAGGAACTTTTTCCGACTGAAAAATTGAGAACATGCTCCCAATCTTTTGCTGGCTGGAATTCGGCCAGCAAAAGTCTGATAGAGCATACACACGGTCGCATTTTCCGACGAAAAACTCTCATTGGTCTTTTGCGGGCCGAAATTCCAATGTGTGTAGGCGGCATAAGAAGACTTCAGCCACATTTCAGGTCTTCATGTGAATTTTTCCAAGTCCTTGGCATTAAATGTCTCTATTCCGAACTCCCTAGTGACACAACTCAAAGAAAATTTCCCATTTGAATGGAGAGACACGGAAATTCCATATTTAGGAATTACACTTACCGCCAAATAGAAAATCTATATCGACAAAACTACCCTTCTCGCTTTAAAAAATTAACGGAAGACTTAAATCAATGGGCCCACTTGGAGCTGTCCTGGGTTGGAAGAATCAACTCAGTTAAGATGACACTACTCCCACAGGTTCTTTACTTCTTTAGAGCCTTACCCATCCATATAAAAAAAAACAGCTACAACGATTACAATAAAATATTATTAAATTCATTTGGGGAAATAAAGGCCGCCATCTGTCTAAAGCAACTATTTTCAGAGCCAAGAACAAAGGCGGATTAGGGGTTCCTAACTTGCAATGGTACTACCAAGCAGCTCAATTAACTCAACTCTCGATGATTTATTCCTGTACAGCTCATCCAGACTGGATCCATATGAAAAGACAAACAACCCTGAACCATACCCTTGGTTACCTAATGTGGTGCCCTGTTAACGCACAACCTCCTATATTGGCGCCAACCCTCTCACACGCCTTCACCCTTTGGGAGTCACTTAGAAATCACTCACAAATAGTTTCCCTTATCAAACCACTATAGCACATCTTTCACAATCCGCTTTTTCCTCCAGGACTAGATATTCAAGTATTTAAATGGTGGCTTGATAAAGGGCTCTATAGAATGACTTTCTCCCAGCTAACCCTATAACTAAAACATACTGCATCAGTAAATTAGATATGCTCAACACAGAAAACTTTAGATTTTCACAAATGTCTAACTTCCTACATAAAATTTGAGTTTTCAAACCTGATCCCCCAATCTTTTCTGACTACGAATTATGGTGCGGGCAGGCTATGGACCAGAAAGGGGGAGGCTCAGTGATATACAGGTCACTCTCAGCAATGCAGCTAAAAACTACATACATGTTGGCTTGGGAAAGGAACCTATCAAGTGAATGGAGTCTGGAGGTCTGGCATAAAACATGCTTTTGATCATTCAAAGGGATACTCAATATTTCCCTAATAGAAGCTAACTTAAAAGTTATAACCAGATGATACATGGTTCTGTCTAAATTTGCTCAGATATACCCATCCTCCTCTCCCATTTGCTTCAGTGGTTACAATCTCACTGGCAACATGGTTTATGTCTGGTGGGAATGCACTAGGATCAGGAACTGTTGGTATAAAATCTTCAATATGTTCTGTAAAGTAACTGGGTATCCAATCCAACAATCTTCTCATCTTGCCCCTTTAAACTTCTCGGCTGTGTCTGTTCCCAAAAACACTCAATGCCTTATCTTTTTCATCCTTACGGGAGCCAAATTAACCATAGCCAAGGCCTGGAAATCCCCATCGGTTTCCTTCACCATGGCAAAAAGAAAAATTTAATGGATAATGACCCAAGAGAAGATGGTCAGTATCCTACTTGATAAGAGGAAGAAATTTTAAGCTATATGGGAACCCGGGGCAACCTACATCCATACCCCTCTGATATCTTCTGGGTAAATATAAGGTATAGTTACCAGTTATTTCTTCTACAGATTCTCCAGAGGTGGTCACAAATCTTCAGTACCCCCCCTTCCTTTCCCTTCTTCCCCTCTCATCTTATTATAGATACTGTTTTTTCTTTATAACAGCCCACCTTTCACAATGAATGACAACCATTACTTCACTACTTTTGATTCCCTGAGGACATTATAGGTTGTAACTCGAGAAGTCATCTGTTTGGTTGTCTTATAGAAGAACTGATCTCATAATATTATAAATTATATATACTCTACTGACTAACTATACAACCCTTCTTGATCTTGTGTTAAGTGAGTGTGTAAGTCATGTTCATTACATATTGGTTATATTCATGACTAGAGTCTTGAATAAATTCTTAGTCAGCTTAAACTCTTCCATTATTAGTTTCTATTAAGCACTAGTACTCAACTACATATATACATGTTCTTTATTACAAATCTTTGCCCTATCGTGGAAAAATATTGTTATTTTGCCATCTTTATATATATATATATATATATATATATATATATATACACACACACACATGGTAGGGACGAAAGTATTCAGACCCCCCTTAAATTTTTCACTCTTTGTTATATTGCAGCCATTTGCTAAAATCATTTAAGTTCATTTTTTTCCTCATTAATGTACACACAGCACCTCATATTGACAGAAAAACACAGAATTGTTGACATTTTTGCAGATTTATTAAAAAAGGAAAACTGAAATATCACATGGTCCTAAGTATTCAGACCCTTTGCTGTGACACTCATATATTTAACTCTGCTGTCCAATTCTTCTGATCATCCTTGAGATGGTTCTACACCTTCATTTGAGTCTAGCTGTGTTTGATTATACTGATTGGACTTGATTAGGAAAGCCACACACCTGTCTATATAAGACCTTACAGCTCACAGTGCATGTCAGAGCAAATGAGATTCATGAGGTCAAAGGAACTGCCTGAAGAGCTCAGAGACAGAATTTCTGCTGCACTTAGGGTTCCTAAGAGCACAGTGGCCTCCATAATCCTTAAATGGAAGACGTTTGGAACAACCAGAACCCTTCCTAGAGCTGGCCGTCCGGCCAAACTGAGCTATCGGGGGAGAAGAGTTTTGGTGAGAGAGGTAAAGAAGAACCCAAAGATCGCTGTGGCTGAGCTCCAGAGATGCAGTCGGGAGATGGGAGAAAGTTGTAGAAAGTCAACCATCACTGCAGCCCTCCACCAGTCAGGGCTTTATGGCAGAGTGGCCCAACGGAAGCCTCTCCTCAGTGCAAGACACATGAAAGCCAGCATGTTGCTAAAAAACACCTGAAAGACTCCAAGATGGTGAGAAATAAGATTCTCTGATCTGATGAGACCAAGATAGAACTTTTTGGCCTTAATTCTAAGCGGTATGTGTGGAGAAAACCAGGCACTGCTCATCCCCTGTCCTATACAGTCCCAACAGTGCAACATGGTGTTGGCAGCATCATGCTGTGGGGGTGTTTTTCAGCTGCAGGGCCAGGACGACTGGTTGCAATCGAGGGAAAGATGAATGCGGCCAAGTACAGGGATATCCTGGATGAAAACCTTTTCCAGAGTGCTCAGGACCTCAGACTGGGCCGAAGGTTTACCTTCCAACAAGACAATGACCCTAAGCACACAGCTAAAATAACGAAGGAGTGGCTTCACAACAACTCCGTGACTGTTCTTGAATGGCCCTGCCAGAGCCCTGACTTAAACCCAATTGAGCATCTCTGCTGAGACCTAAAATGGCTGACCACCAACATTTACCATCCAACCTGACAGACCTGGAGTGGATCTGCAAGGAGGAATGGCAGAGGATCCCCAAATCCAGGTGTGAAAAACTTGTTGCATTTTTCCCAAAAAGACTCATTGCTGTATTAGATCAAAAGGGTGATTCTACTAAATACTGAGCATAGAGTCTGAATACTTAGGACCATGTGATATTTCAGTTTTTCTTTTTTAATAAATCTGCAAAATGTCAACAATTCTGTGTTTTTCTGTCAATATGGGGTGCTGTGTGTACACTAATGAGGAAAAAAAATGAACTTAAATGATTTTAGCAAATGGCTGCAATATAACAAAGAGTGAAAAATTTAAGGGGGTCTGAATACTTTCCGTCCCCACTGTGTATATATATATATATATATATACTGTATATACCGTATTTATCGGCGTATAACACGCACTTTTTTCCCCTTAAAATCAGGGGAAAATCGCGGGTGCGTGTTATACGCGGATCCCCTGCAATCCTGAGCTTCAAAATCGCCGACCGCGATTTGAAAATGGCGCTGCTGGTGCCGAAATACACAGAGCCGGTCCTCTGCTCTTCTCGGCCACTTTCGGCTTCACTCGAGCACCGCCCGAACCTAGCCAAGTGTACTCAGCTAGGTTCGGATAGCTCCGCTCACAGTCACGCCCATCCTGGGCGGGACTACGAGTGGAGCCGAAAGGGAACGAGAGCCGACGAGAAGAGCCGAGGACCGGCTCTGTGTATTTTGGCGCCGGTGGCACCATTTTCAAATTGCGGTCAGTGATTTTGAAGCTCAGGATCGCAGGGGATCACAGGATCGCAGGGGAGCTGCAAGGCTGCACTGGAGCAAGGCTGCACCGGGGCAAGGCTGCACTGGGATAAGGCTGCAATGGACACTGGGGAAGGCTGCACTGACAAGGCTGCACTGACATGGCTGCACTGTGGCAAGGCTGCACTGACAAGGCTGCACTGACAAGGCTGCACTGACATGGCTGCACTGGGGCAAGGCTGCACTGGGATAAGGCTGCAATGGACACTGGGGAAGGCTGCACTGACAAGGCTGCACTGACATGGCTGCACTGGGGCAAGGCTGCACTGAAAAGGCTGCAATGATGGGCATTTAAATGTAAGTTTTTTTCCCTTAAACTTCCCTCCTAAAAGTTTTATTTCATTAAAATTCCCTCCTAAACTTGGGGTGTGTGTCATATGCCAATAAATACGGTATATATATATATATATATATATATATATATATATATATATATATATATATATATAATGAGCATACTTGTAATTGCTTATTTTTGAAAAAATCTATAAAAAGATTGGAAAAAAAAAAACAAACATATTTTGCATTACTGAGGCTTGCTTTCTGCAGTCTATGCACAGATATGCTTTGATCATATTCATGTAGCTAATGGAAAGTAGCTGATATAAAATATTTAGTATGAAATCAAACTACAACTTCTAATCATTCTTGGTTAAGTTATGTTACCTACTAACAATCCCTTTTGATTGTATTTAAAACAGCCATAGTATGTAATCTACATTAAAAAAAAAAAAAATACATTGCAAACTTTAAAGTGAAAAATTCTGTTAAAACTAGTTTCAGCAAAAAATTGGAACTTATTGCAAATACTAAATAAAGAGTAATTTATATTTATGTACTAATCTAAATATATTTGATTCCTTACATATATTCACACAGGTAGAATGCATTCTTTAAACATACGTTATTTTCTATGCTTTATGTTTACATTTTTATTTAATTTTTTTATTCATTAAAGCATTACTGCACAGATCAACTGAATTGCGCACGTTATTTTATAGATTTTTTTCTGTATTTCAGGTGCAAAAATCAATTCACAAATATTTTTTGCACAAGTTCTCACGCCTTATGATAGTACTTGCTTCAGGCAAACAATAACTGTGATTTTCACTGAGGTGTTTTATGAAAAGGACAGAAAAAGGAACCTTTTGACGTCGAGATAAAAAAGGCTCTGTGGGATAAATAACAATTCATGAGATGATAAGCCTTGCGATGGTTAAACACCCATTTTCTACAAAAGTTAATTCCACATTATTGCAATATTTATGTTTGTGAATTGAACAGTTTTAGTAAAATATGATCATGAATTGAAATAGTCTACAGAGATAGAATAACTTTAATGAATTGTTGAAAACACTGTAGCAAGATGGTGGTGGTTGCTATGATATGTCACATAACATGACCGGTTCTCATGTATTTAAATTGCATTAATTAATATTAACTAGTTGCCAACCGGCCCATAGCCAAATGACGGCTGCAGGGCGGTTGGATAACTCTGGGAGCACGTCATATGACGTGATTCCAGAAAACTGCTCCCGCGCGCCCCCTGGGGCACGCACACGGGAACCAGAGGACCAGAGGACCCGGTGCATCACGGATCACGGTAAACGTCCGCTGATCGCAGCCCTTTACCATGTGATCACTCCGTCAAATGACGGAGTGGTCATATGTAAACAAACCAGCGTCATGACATGACGCCGGTTCCTCCCTCCCCTCTCTGTACAGATCGGTACAGAGGGGGAGAGATCGGATGGGAGCCGCGCTGTGGGCTGGATGTGTCGCGCCCACAGCGCTGCTCAGTGACATGTACAGTCACATCCATCCATCCCTCCATCCATGCTCAGCCATCCGCCCCAAATTCTGTAATTACCTGTGCAATACTCTGCAATTCCCTGTGCAATACTCTGCAACACCCTGTGCATTACTCTGCAATACCCTGTGCAATACTCTGCAATGACCCGGCAATACCCCACAATACTCTGCAATGACCCGGCAATACCCCGCAATACTCTGCAATGACCCGGCAACACTCTGCAATGACCCGGTAATACCTTGCAATACTCTGCAATGACCCGCAATACTCTGCAATGACCCGCAATACTCTGCAATGACCCGGCAATACCCCGCAATACTCTGCAATGACCCGGCAATACCCTGCAATACTCTGCAATGACCCGGCAATACCCTGAAATACTCTGCAATGCCCCGCAATACTCTGCAATGCCCTGCAATACTCTTCAATACTCTGCAATGCCCCACAATACTCTGCAATACTCTGCAATGCCCTGCAATACTATTTAATACTCTGCAATGACCCGCAATACTCTGCAATGCCCCGCAATACTCTTCAATACTCTGCAATGCCCCGCAATACTCCTCAATACTCTGCAATGTCCCGCAATACTCTTCAATACTCTGCAATGCCCTGCAATACAATGCAATGCCCCGCAATACCCCGCAATACTCTGCAATACCCCGCAATACTCTGCAATGCCCCGCAATACTCTGCAATTCCCTGCAATACTCTGCAATGCCCTGCAATACCCCGCAATACCCTGCAATACCCAGCCATACCCAGCCATACCCAGCCATACTCTGCAATACTCGATGATACCCAGCCATACTTTACCATGCTCAGCCATACCCAGCCATACTCTGCCATGCTCAGCCATACTCGGCTGTACTCGGCCTCTGTATGTGGCCAGGCTGTGGAAGTCTCACACATGTGGTATTGCTGTACTCAGGAGGAGTAGGAGAATCTATTTTGGGGTGTAATTTTTGGTATGTACATGTTATGTGTTTGAAATATTGTATAAATGGACAACTTTGTGTTAAAAAAAATGTGTTTTAACCACTTCCCGCCCGCCGGCCATCATACGACATCCTTGAATTTGTGCGGGGATATCTGAATGATGGGTGCAGCTACAGGCATCATTCAGATATCAGCTTTTTCATCCGGCAATTCCCTACAACATAAGAATGATCATAGCAGCTGTCCCCCCCTCTTGTCGCCCTCAGGTACTTCTACTGACTCACCGCTACGATCAAAGCCAGGATCTTTTTTTTTTTTTTTTTTTTTATTTCAGGCTTCCCAGCCTAGAGGTGAGATGTGGGGTCTTATTGACCCCATATCTCACTGTAAAGAGGACCTATCATGCCATATTCCTATTACAGGGGATGTTTACATTCCTTGTAATAGAAATAAAAGTGATCAAAAAATTAATTTTTTGGAAAAAAGCCTCAAGCTAAAATAAAGTAAAATGAACAATAAAAAAAAAAAAAAATTTTCCCTGTGTCCCCGTGTGCAGAAGCGAACGCATGCGTAAGTTGCGCCCACATATGAAAATGGTGTTCAAACCACACATGTGAGGTATCGCTGCAATTGGTAGAGCAAGAGCAATAATTTTGGCCCTAGACCTCCTCTGTAACTCACAACATGTAACCAGTAAAGCGTCTCCTATGGGGATTTTTAAGTAGCAAAGTTTGGCGCCATTCCACGAGCGTGTGCAATTTTGAAGGGTGACATGTTAGGGATCTATTTACTCGGCATAACTTCATCTTTCACATTATGCAAAAACATTGGGCTAACTTTACTGTCTTTTTTTTTTAAAGCACAAAACTGTTTTTTTTTTTTAAAAAGAACGCGTACGAAAAATTGCTGCGCAAATACCGTGCAAGATAAAAAGTTGCAACGACCGCCATTGTATTCTCTAGGGTCTTTGCTAAAAAAATATATATAATGTTTTGGGGTTCTATGTAATTTTCTAGCAAATAAATTATGATTTTTACATGTAGGAGAGAAATGTCAGAATTGGCCTGGGTGCTCCTAGAATGCCTGATGGTGCTCCCTGCATGTTGGGCCTCTGTATGTGGCCACGCTGTGTAAAAGTCTCACACATGTGGTATCGCTGTACTCAGGAGTAATAGCAGAATGTGTTTTGGGGTGTAATTTGTGGTATGCATATGCTATGTGTGAGAAATAACCTGCTAATATGACAATTTTGTGAAAAAAAAAAAGAAAAAAAAAATCTTCATTTTGCAAAGAATTGTGGGAAAAAATGACAACTTAAAAAAACTCATCATGCATCTTTCTAAATACCTTGGAATGTCTTCTTTCCAAAAAGGGGTCATTTGGGGGGTATTTGTACCCAGCGGTGATTATATACCACCAAAAGAAAGCTCTATTTGTGTGAAAAAAATGACAAAAATTTCATTTGGTTACAGTGTTGCATGACTGAGTAATTATGTTGTCATTTATAATTGTTGGCTTGACAAAGGTTGAACTTTGAGGGTATAGCATGCACTTCATTTTATAGCAGACAGAGAAAAATTGAAGGCGGCCCTCTTAGTGGTTGAGGTATAAAACCTAGCATGTCAACATGAAGCTGACCAGCATGACACATTGGAAGTTACAATATTTCAACAGATGGGACAGGTGGCAATTCTAAATAGAGCATATACATACATATATGTGCAAGTATTATCTTTAATGGCCAGGTTCACCTTTAGGAAAAAAAAAATGATTGTGCAAATTTGTACAGAAAAAATGTGAGTCTGAAAAGTATTGTTTGTGGGTACAGTGTGAGCTTCCTGCACATTCTAGATCCAGATTTCTGCCAGTACCTCTATACAGGCTTTCAAGTGTTACTAAACCCAGTAAAATCAGTGTGTTTATGCAGTAAAACATGCTTGTTATACTCACTGTAGAACCTAGGGGGGTAATCCTCTGCATTGTGTAAAAAGGCTGTTTAATTCCGTCTCTTCAGATTATCCCCTTCTTACAGAGTCCCCAAACCATCTCTGGACAGTACAGAGGCTAGGGGACAATCTGCACATGCTCAGTTTGGTGTGTATTGATAGAGATTTTTTTCTTGGGAGAGTGCACATGATCATCACAGGGCCAATCAGCACTGTCCAGACAGAGGGTCAGGGGTCCTGCATCCTCATAAGACAATCATGGGTTGAATGAAAACTCCTCCTACAAGCTTTAACCAGACACTGATAGAAGTCAAAAGACTGCTCTAACTGCTAATGAGAAAGTGTATTTAGAAGTTTATTTTACTAAAACTATTTCAACTCCATGTTCCGTGTACTGTGAGAGAGCAGATATAGTGAATGCAGGGTCCTGGGTTTAGTAACACTTTTAGTTAGAAAGCTGGAGAAAAAAGTGAATGGACTACAAGAGTGCTTATCAGTGCACTCATAGTCCATTGAGAAATACATCTGCTGCGGTCTGTGGAACATGGAGCCTGTAGTTTACTCATTCACAGATTGCTGTGAATGAATGATGTGGCTGCACTGGTAGACCCGCATCATTCATTCACACTCTGCCCCACTGTCACAGGGGAAGGGGATCAGAGGGAGAGGGGGGCAGGAGCTTGAACATGTTATACCCTGAATATTGGCGTAACATGTTCCTTATGGTAAGATAATCTTTTATTCTATGTAGCATATGAGACAATGCCTCAGCCTGGTCCTTAGTATGGTAAGCTTGACATTCATTATGGTGCTGTATTTGCCTATGGTACTGTATATAGACTTTGGAACAATATATTCTGAATTGCTTAATCTTGATAAATCACAGTGGGAAATAGCTGGGGGCTAAGAAATGATAATCATTTATCTTAACATAGATAGAGGGTTCCATTTTAGGTTTGAAATAGACTGATACAATGGAAGATATATCACTTGCCTGAAGTGATGATGGTTTTGTGGCCTGGTACTAATTTTAGTAGGATGGATGCTGAGGTCCAATTAACCATGCTTTATTAAAACAATAGATTTATTTTAACCTGAACCAAACTTCAGTATATTACTTTTTGGCTCAGGGAGCCTGGTGCAGTAATTTCTGACAGAGTGCTGAAAACAAATGTAAATTCTAATTTTTGCACCTTGGTCCAAAAGGAAAGTAACTTTTGGCTGTATGGATGCATAGAGATGGAGTAAAATGCTAAATCCATCTAAGGAATTAGTAATGTTGAGGGGTACCTCTTATGCTTTGTAAAGTAATGCACCAGGTGAAGTTTTTTTAAAAGGAGGTGGGCTGAAGCACGGCGTCTAAGGACATTGACCCCACCACAGCAAGACTCCCCCAATCCAGAGTAAAAAAAAAAATCTGTCATGTTCTTCTGTCGACAATCACAGCTTTTTCAATAGCATTTTCACCTTGCCATGTACCAAAGCTATTTACATAATCTATGCTGTGGGTTTTGTGATCACAAGGATGCCCGCTTGAACTAATGGTTAAGGCAGTCCTGAATGTGATACAGTACTAATTTGGGGACTGACAGCCCAGCTGTGACTGGCACATTTTTTTACTGTTAGATTGGATGTTAATGGTACTGAATTTTTGATTAAATAATTGATACTGTTGTAAATAGGTCAGAATAGGCAGTTAAGCGCTGTCCCAGCAGGGAGGGTAGGGAGTTAATGCCTTTCCCAGCTCTTTGTTTTTTGGCGGATTCCTCTCTGGCTCTGGTCCACTAATCCTGTGATATATAAATACAGTGGTCTGGCATGAGGAGGCCCACAAGAGAGAGCCCCAGAGAGAGATAGCTTAGAAGTTTGGGGCCCAGAGCCCTGAGGGAGCCAGCAAAGGTCAGTTTGGGTTTGAGTTATTCCCAACAGTATGTTTTTGACAAAGGCACAGTAAAGAGCTGAGACCAGAGCCCATAAGGGAGAGAGATGGTGAATGATACCCACGAGCAGCAGAAGGATGTCACTTATCACTATTGTGATGTAAAGTCATCTGAACCTGGGATTCATCCCAAAGACAACAGGACTGGAGTATGCCCCTGAAGGACTTACATCTGCATGAGAATGCCTCTGAAGAACTTACAATTGTTGGACTTCACCTTTGCAGATATGCTGGGGCAGTGCAAGCATGTAGTTAGCAGTAGGGATGTAGGAAAAATCCTGTTCTTGTATGTTGGACTTTGAGATGTACAATTTGCACTTTTCTTAAGTAAAGTATTGAAACATTGTCCTTGCCTGATCTGAAGACATTTAAAGGGGTGTATTGCAGACACATAAACTTCACAAAGTACTTAAAGCGGGGTTCCACCCAAATTTTGAACAATATCTGTATGTATTCTCTTCCTTGCCTAGATGCTGATATGCTGTTTAAAAAAATTTAAATCGCCGTAATTACCTTTTATTTTTCTATTCTTCTTTGCACTTCCTGATTCTCCTCCCGTGGGAGTAGGCGTGTTTCTAGCCTCTCCCAGACTCCGCACAGTCTCCTGGGAGCTAGTCTCAGGCTTCCCAGGATGCCACTGAGCATGTGCGGGAACGAGCGGTGAATGCTGGGAGCACAGCATTCACCGCATCCAGGAAATAAATGCTTGTGGGCTTCAAATGCCCACAATGAAGATGGAAACTGCCTGCAGTGAATAATATAAGTTATTCTTTCTGACAAAATCTGACACAGGCGGACATATTACACACAATATGTGAGTATGTAATGCTGTGAAGAAAAGTTTGTGAATGAACTCAAAAAAAAAAAAAAACGATAGGTAGGTGGACCCCCGCTTTAACACATTAGGGTATGAAAAAATTGGTGTGGAGTGGAGCAATGTGAAGTTTAACAAACAGCCTGTTGGTAGCGTGTACCTATTATAGGTGGAGTGACCTAAAAAATACAAAAACCTCCTAACGGGGCTTTAAAGCAGATAATAAATTCAAAGTGAATGAGTAGCCAAAAAATAATTTTATTAGTACAAAAGGTTGTATAAAACAGGTGGGTTCTGACCTATGGAGTCAGGACATGAACTGGAGTACAATATAAGATAAAAAAAACAACGGACAGTGCCCGTAATCAGGAACAGTGTACAATACAATGTATTTTAGACAACAAGATCATAGATACTAAAATGCTGACGCGTTTCGACCCTAACTGGGTCTTCTTCAGAGGATGGTTGTCAGCTGTAGAAATGTAAGCATATATCAAACATAGCACAAAAACACCAACAACAATGGACTTGTGTATATGTCACACAACATATCTGCATAAATTGCATAGTTACCAGTAGGGATGAGCCGAACACCCCCCTGTTCGGTTCGCACCAGAACATGCGAACAGGAAAAAAGTTCGTTCGAACATGCGAACACCGTTAAAGTCTATGGGACACGAACATGAATAATCAAAAGTGCTAATTTTAAAGGCTTATATGAAAGTTATTGTCATAAAAAGTGTTTGGGGACCTGGGTCCTGCCCCAGGGGACATGGATCAATGCAAAAAAAAGTTTTAAAAACGGCCGTTTTTTCAGGAGCAGTGATTTTAATAATGCTTAAAGTCAAACAATAAAAGTGTAATATCCCTTTAAATTTCGTACCTGGGGGGTGTCTATAGTATGCCTGTAAAGGGGCGCATGTTTCCTGTGTTTAGAACAGTCTGACAGCAAAATGACATTTCAAAGGAAAAAACTCATTTAAAACTACTCGCGGCTATTGCATTGCCGACAATACACATAGAAGTTCATTGATAAAAACGGCATGGGAATTCCCCAAAGGGGAACCCCGAACCAAAATTAAAAAAAAAAAATGACGTGGGAGTCCTCCTAAATTCCATACCAGGCCCTTCAGGTCTGGTATGGATATTAAGGGGAACCCCGGCCAAAATTTAAAAAAAAAATGACGTGGGGTTCCCCCTAAATTCCATACCAGACCCTTCAGGTCTGGTATGGATTTTAAGGGGAACCCCGCGCCAAAAAAAAAAAAAAAAAACGGCGTGGGGTCCCCCCAAAAATCCATACCAGACCCTTATCCGAGCACGCAACCTGGCAGGCCGCAGGAAAAGAGGGGGGGACGAGAGTGCGGCCCCCCCTCCCTCCTGAACCGTACCAGGCCACATGCCCTCAACATTGGGAGGGTGCTTTGGGGTAGCCCCCCAAAACACCTTGTCCCCATGTTGATGAGGACAAGGGCCTCATCCCCACAACCCTGGCCGGTGGTTGTGGGGGTCTGCGGGCGGGGGGCTTATCGGAATCTGGAAGCCCCCTTTAACAAGGTGACCCCCAGATCCCGGCCCCCCCCCTGTGTGAAATGGTAAGGGGGTACATAAGTACCCCTACCATTTCACGAAGAAAGTGTCAAAAATGTTAAAAATGACAAGAGACAGTTTTTGACAATTCCTTTATTTAAATACTTCTTCTTTCTTCTATCTTCCTTCATCTTCTGGTTCTTCTGGTTCTTCTGGCTCTTCTGGTTCTTCCTCCGGCGTTCTCGTCCAGCATCTCCTCCGCGGCGTCTTCTGTCTTCTTCTCCTCGGGCCGCTCCGCACCCATGGCATGGGGGGGAGGCTCCCGCTCTTCTCTTCTTCTTTTCTTCTCTTCTTCTCTTCTTCTTTTCTTCTTTTCTTCTCCGGGCCGCTCCGCAATCCATGCTGGCATGGAGGGAGGCTCCCGCTGTGTGACGGCGCTCCTCGTCTGACAGTTCTTAAATAACGGGGGGGGGGGGCCACCCGGTGACCCCGCCCCCCTCTGACGCACGGTGACTTGACGGGACTTCCCTGTGGCATTCCCCGTGACGTCACAGGGAAGTCCCTTCAAGTCACCGTGCGTCAGAGGGGGGCGGGGTCACCGGGTGGCCCCGCCCCCCCCGTTATTTAAGAACTGTCAGACGAGGAGCGCCGTCACACAGCGGGAGCCTCCCTCCATGCCAGCATGGATTGCGGAGCGGCCCGGAGAAGAAAAGAAGAAAAGAAGAAGAGAAGAAGAGAAGAAAAGAAGAAGAGAAGAGCGGGAGCCTCCCCCCCATGCCATGGGTGCGGAGCGGCCCGAGGAGAAGAAGATAGAAGACGCCGCGGAGGAGATGCTGGACGAGAACGCCGGAGGAAGAACCAGAAGAGCCAGAAGAACCAGAAGATGAAGGAAGATAGAAGAAAGAAGAAGCATTTAAATAAAGGAATTGTCAAAAACTGTCTCTTGTCATTTTTAACATTTTTGACACTTTCTTCGTGAAATGGTAGGGGTACTTATGTACCCCCTTACCATTTCACACAGGGGGGGGGCCGGGATCTGGGGGTCACCTTGTTAAAGGGGGCTTCCAGATTCCGATAAGCCCTCCGCCCGCAGACCCCCACAACCACCGGCCAGGGTTGTGGGGATGAGGCCCTTGTCCTCATCAACATGGGGACAAGGTGTTTTGGGGGGCTACCCCAAAGCACCCTCCCAATGTTGAGGGCATGTGGCCTGGTACGGTTCAGGAGGGAGGGGGGGCCGCACTCTCGTCCCCCCCTCTTTTCCTGCGGCCTGCCAGGTTGCGTGCTCGGATAAGGGTCTGGTATGGATTTTTGGGGGGACCCCACGCCGTTTTTTTTTTTTTTTTTGGCGCGGGGTTCCCCTTAAAATCCATACCAGACCTGAAGGGTCTGGTATGGAATTTAGGGGGAACCCCACGTCATTTTTTTTTTTTAATTTTGGCCGGGGTTCCCCTTAATATCCATACCAGACCTGAAGGGCCTGGTATGGAATTTAGGGGGACTCCCACGTCATTTTTTTTTTTAATTTTGGTTCGGGGTTCCCCTTTGGGGAATTCCCATGCCGTTTTTATCAATGAACTTCTATGTGTATTGTCGGCAATGCAATAGCCGCGGGTAGTTTTAAATGAGTTTTTTCCTTCAAAATGTCATTTTGCTGTCAGACTGTTCTAAACACAGGAAACATGCGCCCCTTTACAGGCACACTATAGACACCCCCCAGGTACGAAATTTAAAGGGATATTACACTTTTATTGATTGACTTTAAGCATTATTAAAATCACTGCTCCTGAAAAAACGGCCGTTTTTAAAACTTTTTTTTGCATTGATCCATGTCCCCTGGGGCAGGACCCAGGTCCCCAAACACTTTTTATGACAATAACTTGCATATTAGCCTTTAAAATTAGCACTTTTGATTTCTCCCATAGACTTTTAAAGGGTGTTCCGCGGCATTCGAATTTGCCGCGAACACCCCAAATTGTTCGCTGTTCGGTGAACTTGCGAACAGCCAATGTTCGAGTCGAACATGAGTTCGACTCGAACTCGAAGCTCTTCCCTAGTTACCAGTCACAAAGTTCCCGATAGCTCTGAATGTTCACGATGAAAAAGATATGGTTCCTCCTATGTCCTTTGCCTCCCCAATGTCAGGCCAGCTCCCCGGAGAGCGAGTAATAGGCCAACATGCCTTGCAAGGGATCACGCATACACTACCCCCCGCGGGGGGGAAAACTTGACAGTGGGGGGCACACACTGCACCCAAAGTGGAACAACGGTGATGCTAGAATCAAATTAGAGGCATGGAATCATTAGTTCCCCCAGAAGAATAATAATTTCCCCTAGTTTAGAACAGTTTTACTCATGTTGAAATGTAGATCCATGGGTATGCAGGGGACAGGGTACCAAGGTAGGACAGGAGAGGGGGGGAGGGAGAAGGGGGAGAGGGGGGAGAGGGGGAGGGGAAAAGGGGATGGGAAAAAAAAAGGGGGGAGAGAAGGAGGAGAGGGAAAAGAGGGAGGGGGAAAAAAGGGGGGAAAGGAATAAAGGGAGGGGGAGGGGGGAGGGGAAAAAGGGAGGAGGAAGAAGGGAGAGGGATGAAGGAAAAGGAGGGGGGAGGGAGGGGGGAACCAAGGGAGGAGTGAAAGGGAACAAACGAAGGGGAAAGAACGTTTCAGGGGAGGCCCATTGACTCTCTCCTGACTTTGTGAAATGCCCGCATGCAGCCACCGGTTTGATCGATTGGTAAGAACTTTTGAAATGTTTGTAACTGTCCTCCTTGATGTGTGGCTCACATCACGGCTCTGCAGTACCACCATTCATTTTTTCTATCCAGTGATGTCTGATGCTGACATATTACAACCTTTCAGAACCCTGGGCAATCTGATTTAAGCCACTCCTGTCTTCAGTATTAGGTAATTAGTGCTGCCGTCACCTCATGCACTCTCTTATTTCCTGTGTCTATGCATCACGCTTCGGTTTTGGTTTTGTTTGTTTGTTGTCTTGCTGTGGGTTTTTTTCACACACATGCGCCTTCCCCTCTCTTCCCTTCCTTTCCTTCTCCAGTCATCTCCCTTCACTTCATCACTCTCACTACCGCACCACCCCCATTTTTCCTCCCTTTCCAGCTCACGGCTGATCTTCCTCACCTTGCACCCTGGTTCCCTTCACTGGTGTACGGCAAGTACCATTATTTCCTACACCACCACTGTTGTATGGTCCATAATGGGTAGCAGGGTACTCGTTTACTGCAAGTCACAATTCCACTCTTTTTTCACTTTTTAGTTTTCACCGTTCTTTTCCCCTTCATTTGTTCCCTTTCACTCCTCCCTTGGTTTCCCCCCCTCCCCCCTCCTTTTCCTTCATTCCCACCTCCCTTCTTCCTCCTCCCTTTTTACCCTCCCCCTCCCACTACCTTTTTTCCTCCCCCCCTTTTTCCCCCTCCCTCTTTTCCCTCTCCTCCTTCTCTCCCCCCCTTCCCCCCCTTTTTTTTCCCATCCTCTTTTCCCCTCCCTCTCTCCCCCCCTCTCCTTTCCCGCCTTGGTACCCTGTCCCCTGCATACCCATGGATCTATATTTCAACACGAGTAAAACTGTTCTAAACTAGGGGAAATTATTATTCTTCTGGGGGAACTAATGATTCCTTGCCTCTAATTTGATTCTAGCATCACCGTTGTTCCACTATGGGTGCAGTGTGTGCCCCCACTGTCCGGTTTTCCCCCACGTGGGGAGTAGTGTATGCGTGATCCCTTGCAAGGCATGTTGGCCTATTACCCGCTCTCCGGGGAGCTGGCCTGACATTGGGGAGGCAAAGGACATAGGAGGGACCATATCTTTTTCATCATGAACATTCAGAGCTATCGGGAACTTTGTGACTGGTAACTATGCTAATTATGCATATATGTTGTGTGACATATTCACAAGTCCATTGTTGTTGGTGTTTTTGTGCTATGTTTGATATATGCTTACATTTCTACAGCTGACAACCATCCTCTGAAGAAGACCCAGTTAGGGTCGAAACGCGTCAGCATTTTAGTATCTATGATCTTGTTGTCTAAAATACAGTGTATTATACACTGTTCCTGATTACGGGCACTGTCCGTTGTTTTTTTATCTCATATTGTACTCCAGTTCATGTCCTGACTCCATAGGTCAGAACCCACCTGTTTTATACAACCTTTTGTACTAATAAAATTATTTTTTGACTACTCACTCACTTTGAATTTATTGGCTGCTTTAAAGCCCTGTTAGGGGGTTTTCGTATTTTTTATGCATCTTGTGGGGTGCGCAGCCCATTTGTCTGTACTCCTGTGAGTGTCCCTGTTTTGCCAGGTGGAGTGACCTCTAGCAGTGAGGGAGATATTGTTAGCACTCCTTCCACCAGCGGTCTATCTCCCAGAGCAACAGGAGTGGATTTGCGCCACTGAGGTTCCCATCCTGTACAGAGGTACAGAAGTTCAAAAGTTAAGTGCACAGTGGGGCACACTCCACTACTGAGGGAAAATAGTGGAAACCGCTAGACAGGTGGATGTGGACAAGGTCCAGCGTGTTCTTCCTAAATGCATATTACAGAGAAGGTGTACATTGCCACAGGGAACTGAAAGTAACTGGAGAACAGTTCAGTGCATGTGTACGTTAATCTCTAAAAGCAGAGCCCCGCCTTAAGGTTGCGTATTCCCCAGCGGAAGTCTCAGCCTTGTCCCAGGGCATTGATGAAGATAATACAAAGCCAAGGTACCCCATGTATAGTAAAGTGACCCTGTATAAGGTGCCCAGCTTAGCCCAGAAGAACCCACACTGGGTTAGGCCTATGATGTGATCTTTGTTTGGTGCCCAACAAGAAGGGGAAACATGAAGGATGTGACTATCACCCATGTAACCCTCTACCCCTGCCCTACAACATTGTCATTCAGTAAAAGTGTGGCCTTACTTTTCCAATCAATATTTTTCAGAGTCTTTCTTAACAAGTCTTTATTACCAAGGAAAGGGCAAGTTTGTAATACTATTGAGTAGATGTTTGTATCTATGCTTCTCAACAGTCAAGTGCCTTTTTGTAATGCATACCAGTTCCTAAGACCTACAACTCATCACTTATGTATCACCTCAGCAGACTCAACAGTACTATTAAAGATTTGAAAATACTGATTTTTTTCTAAAATCAGTAACTAAACCCTTATCTCCTTTTCCAACCCCCCCCCCCCATTACTTTCTTCCTACACAGGGCAGTGACACATGACTGTCACTGTAAGGGTAAAGCTGTCATTGATGTACAGGCTGTAACTAACTTCACCGTCTCTGCTACATGGGAAACAACATATTAGTGCCCAATAAGGAAACAACGTCGCTTCTTGGGACAGACTGGAGACCATTTTCAGTAACTGACTTTGCAATAGTTGTTTCTGTATATATGATGTAAAGTTGGGGGTTGTTTAGCTCTCGTAGTAGATGCTTTTGCCAGTGATTCAAACCAGTCGGGAACTATATTTTAAGGCATGGTAGCCCATTTTTATGAAAAAGGCAAATAAAAGTCCATAACATAACGGTTTCCCATGCAGGGGTTCTTTTCCAGCAGATACACACAATGGAAAATGCTAGCCCACCTGGCTCTTTGTAGCAGTACTTCTGCTCTTTATCCTGGTCACACAGACCACTGGATCCTTCAGTGTGGACAGCTTTACTTTAGCGCGCACAGCACCGCTCTGGCCTTAGTCCTCAGGCCATTTCACTGCCTCTTGCAGTCACACATGTTCTGGCTGCCTGCTGCAGCCCCTCTGACTCCTGGAGACCTCCTGTTTCTTGGTGTGGAGCAGTCTCCAACTGGGAGCCCTGAGGTATTCCCATAAACTCATTATAAGGGCTGTGCTCACACTCTGCTGATCATCTACAAAATCTGGACACAGGGTTGGAGATCCCGTCCAACCCAAGACACTGTGGAATCTCCAAACTACAGAGCCCCATGATGGAATACCAAAACCTGGAGAAAGCTGTGAAAGCAGTTTTCTCCAGTCCTCATCTATGCAGTCTTGCACCAAGCAAATGTGCACACCCTGTGTCACCCAAACTACCAATTTTACCGTGACAGCATCTCCTACTGTCACAATGAATAAATTAAAATGTTGCTTTAACCCACCCTCTGAAATAAACAGAGTAAGATAACTTCATTCTTCCATAGCAGAGAGCAGGGCTGCGGAAGACGAAGGGACGTATGCTGAAAACGATGGTCAGGCCTCACCAACCCTGATTTACGTGGTCAGCGCACAGAGGGGGATACAGGAAGTGGCAGGTTCAGGGAAGATTTTTTACAGTTTAGAGAGGGGTAGATTACACAGGACAAGCACTGTGCTGTTTAATCTGCTTTAAGGGACCAGGATCTGTATTTTTTGGGGGGTTAACAAACACTTTATGAACTGTCCCGGCGGAGCAGGCAGTCGGTGGTTAGCCTTCGTCATGGACAGAACTTTTTTTGGGTCCATCGGTGCAGCCAGCGTCGTGATTGACAATGGATCTACATCATGGGACATTGTTATTTTTATTTTTAATAGTGGAATTGTCAAAAACTGTGTGCGTTTATTTCTTTTCGACACTTTTTTTGGTGAATGGGTAGGGGTCCTATGTACCCCATACTCATTCACATAGGAGGGCTTGGATATGGGGGCCCCCTTGTCAAAGGGGGCTTCCGAATTCTGTTAAGCCCCCTGCCTGCAGACCCCCAGAACCACAGCCCAGGGCTGTCGGGAAGAGGTCCCTGTCCCCATGGAACAAGGTGCTTTAGGGTGGGGGGGCAAAGCCCCAGCTTTAGGGTAGGGGGGCACTCGCTTGGTCCCCCTGTCCTGACCTGCCAGGCTGCATACTCAGATAAGAGTCTGGTATGGATGGGGGGGCATGCCGCTTCTTTTTTTTAAATTTTGCTTGGGGCTCCCCTTAAAATCCATACCAGACCCAAAGGTTAAATAGCCGGAAATGTCTTGCAGCCAGGAAAATTAATTTAAATGTAATTTTTTCTTTATATATGCCAGTTTTTCTGCAGCAGGTTCTGTACATGGTACAGGTGTGCCACTTTACAGGCAGACTAAGGGAACCCCCCAGGCTCTAGATTTAAAATAATTTTTCATTTCTATTGTTTTACTTTATGCATCATTAAAATCACTGCTCCTGTAAAAACGATTTAAAAAAAAATTGCATTGATACATGTCTACCAGGGCAGTACCCGGGCGAGTTCTGGTGCAAACTGAACTGGAGTGGGATATTTTTGCCCATCACTACCATACACATATGATTTGTACAAGCAGGCCAGTTAGCATTTCTACCCAACTGGTATTTCATCAGCCATGTCAGTAAAATAAGTGGGGTTGCTCAATTACTATTTAGGTTGACAAATCTCTCCACATGTCAGTTTATCACACCTCATTCCCAAGTTTCTGACCTCATTAAAATTGAGCTCTACTATGGGCTGACTGTAGACTTGACTAGCCACAGCAGAAAGTTAACAGGAGAGCTGTCTATCACAATAGAACATGCTGCCAAACATCGTTGATCAGTGGCTGTGAGATGAAGTAGGTGTTGATCAATAGGGATTATTGGCTTTTCTGTAGTCATCAACCTCAATTAACACTTTAATAGGGTAGTTCCAATTTTTTTTTTTTGTTGTAAATTATTTTTATTAAATTTTTAATGTAAGTACCGAACAGAACAGAGCCTATTGGGCATACCCAGGCTCGATCAACATCTACATAGCAAAAAAACAAAAAAAAAACAAAACAGAGCAATAAACATACACATAGAATCTATATCTATGTTCCTAACTAAACCATTGTACGCTCAACCACCTTGCGACTATTCAAAGTAGTCTTCCAATTCCATGTGTACAGTATCTTGTGGAATTTTTTTTCACAACCATGTGACAGGTAAGTAGCTTTGTACAATGGTAGGGCCGCATTCACCAACCTCTTCCAGAAATTTATTGAAGGTGCATATGAGGCCTTCCATCTGAGTACTATAGATTTACGGGCATAGTAAAGTAATAATCCTAGCAGGGTTCTGATTGCCCGGCGTGGGGCCAGTGGCTTAACGAGTCCCAGCAGACATACCTCTACAGACAATGGCACAGGAACAGTGGTGACAGTCAAAATAACTTTGGTTACCTCAATCCAAAAAATTTCAATCTGAGGACAATTCCAAAAAATATGAATGAAATCCGCTGAGGCTGAGTTACACCTCCAGCAAGAGGCAGAAATAGATGGATAGATTCTATGTAAGCGTTCAGGCGTGTAATATACCTTATGTATTATTTTAAATTGGACCAATCTATCTCTGGCTGATACTAGCTGTGAGAAGGGGTATTCCCACATTTCTTCCCAATCTTCTGTGTCCAATGCAGGGAAATCTACCTCCCACTTTGCCTTAAGGTTTTCTAGTCCCGTGTGTACGTTAGGGAGTAGTGCCTTATATATGGAAGATAAGGGTTTAGATAGAGCTTCATCTCTGAGGAGAGTCTCTAGATTCGAGGTGTAAAAGGCCACGGAAGCACTTGCAAACTGAGTGTTGAAAGCGTGCCTAAGCTGCAGGAATCTAAACAGGTGTGAGTTAGGTAAATTATATTGTTGTTTCAACCTATCAAAAGTCTGTAGTTTGCCTTCGAGACAAATTTGATTTATATATTTAATGCCCTTGCATGCCCATACCCCAGGGTCGGGAATGGACCCGAATTCTGGTAATTGCGGATTAAACCAAAGAGGGCTATAAGGGGAGATGTGTCCAGAGGGGATGGGGCGTAATGAATTTGCTATTGTCCATGCCCGTATTACCGCTCTCATTGCTGATCTAAGAGGGAAGGGAGCTCTAGAGCCCCGGTAAAGTAGGTTCCTTAGCGCCTCATAAGACCCCAATCGTGCTGCTTCCAGAACCACTGCTGCGTTGGACTCATCAGAGATCAGCCAGTTGTGGGCGTGTGATAGCATGGCCGCCACAAAATAAGAGTGAAGGTCAGGACAAGCCAAACCCCCCTCTCCCCAAGGTCTCTGCAGCACCGTCAGCTTAAATCTCGGCTGACCGGATCCCCAAAGAAAAGATAATAGAACGGTATTTATTAGGCGAAATATCCTCTTGGGGATCCAGACAGGTGCATGTCTGAGAGCATAGAGAAAGGCAGGTAGAAGCTTCATCTTAAATAAATTAATCCTCCCGATTAAGGAGAGGGGAAGATTCGCCCATGCCCTCAGCCTCTCCCTCATCCTCTGCACCAGTGGTTCTAAGTTAAGGGTATAATAATCAGAGGTAGATGTGGAGATGTGAATACCTAGATATTTAATTTTGTCTGTCCATAGTAATGGTAGATTAGGATCCGCTATATCTTTTGCGGCCCCATCTATCCTCAAAATTTGGGATTTATCCCAGTTTACTTTGAGCCCAGAACAGCTAGTGAAATTGGAGAGAATGGTCAACGTCTCCCGAAGGGATTGGGGAGGGCCATTCAAGAAAAGGATAAGATCATCCGCATATAAAGCCACTTTCTCATGAATGGATCCCACCTGAATGCCCCTAACCCCGTCTGCCTGTCTGAGGGCCGAGGCAAGTGGCTCCATCACCAAGGCAAAAAGGGCCGGTGACAGTGGACAACCTTGCCTCGTGCCTCTTCCAACAGAAAAGGGTGCCGACAGAGCACCACCAAGCTTAATCTGCGCCGTTGGATCTTTATATAAAATATCAATCCATCTGCGGAATACTTCTCCAAAACCTATAACTTCTAGGACCGTGGACATAAAAGGCCATGCCACTGAGTCGAACGCCTTTTCAATGTCCAGTGTCTCCATTACTCTCGTAGAGGATTCAGTGGGAGGTAGCTGAAGATGGGTGAACACTCTACGTAAATTGATATCTGTTGATTTCCCTGGCATGAAACCAGTCTGGTCTATATTAATCAGGGATGGAAGAATCGTTCGCAGTCTGGTCACTAGTATTTTTGTCAAAATCTTAAGGTCATAGTTTAGGAGGGATATCGGCCTATAAGAAGCACAGAGGGATATGTCTTTACCGGGCTTAGGGATGAGGACTATATGTGCCTGATACATTGAGGGGGGTAGGGACATCTGTTTTTTACTTTCGGAGAAGACTTTTAACAATTTTGGTGCAAGTAATGAGGCGTACATTCTGTACCATTCACCAGGTAGGCCATCGGGCCCTGGTGTTTTACCACTGGGAAATGAGCAAATCGCCTCTTCTATCTCCTCAGTGGTAAACTCTCTGTCTAAAAATTCTAAATCCTCCTGCGAAAGAGTGGGTAGGCGTAGGGACTGCAAAAATTCCCCACGCCGATCTTCCGGCCATCCAGGGACCGCCTTATATAAGTTTTCGTAGAAGGATCTGAATTCGTCTATAATTAGCTCGGGGGTAGAGATAACCTGACCCTCTGAGCCATAGATTTCTGACACCACCGTCTGCATTTTAGAGTCCGCTACTAAGTTCGCTAGAAGTTTGCTGTTTTTGTCTCCAGATTCAAATATCTTCCCTGCCAAGGAATTTAAATCTAAATGTGTGGCCGAGACAAGATGTAGAGACAATGCTCTTCTTGCCTCTGCTAACCGACTAAAGTGATCTGGAGTCGGGGAGCCAGAAAAAGCCTCCGCTGCTCTAGCCTCTCCCTCCTCAAGTACCTGGACCCGACCGGACATCTCAGAACGGACCGCTTTAATAGCGGAGATGTATTCTCCTCTAGTGTTGGCCTTAAAAGCGTCCCAGACTATCTGCGCTGAGGCTGAGTCCTCATTAATCTCCCAGTATTGTTGTAGTTTGGGAGAGACCTCCTCCCCCACTCTCGAGTCCTGCACCCATTTGGGTGCTAAACGCCAGCAGTCTCGACTCCTGGTGTTCGACAACTCCAAGGTGACCTCCAGAGGTGCATGATCAGAGAGGCCCGCTGGTAAGTACGAGACCCCTCTCACCGCCGCCAGGGCACAGATGTTGCCAAAGACCAGATCGATCCTGGAACCAGATTTGTAAGTAGTGGAGTGACAGGAGTAAGCCCTAGTGGTTTGGTGCTTCCATCTCCAAATCTCAGTATAATTAAAAGCTTGTGCCCAATGGAGCAGGTCTGGCGAATACGCCCTATTTGGATTGGACGAGTCCAGGGATGGATCCAGGGGAGAGTTGAAATCTCCAGCTATATATAGTCTGGAGAATTGTAATGCAGCTAAAAGCTCATATACCTTGTAGAGTACCCGTTGGTTAAAGGGAGGAGGTACATATATGTTCACTAAAGCATAGACCACCGCCCTGATCTCCAGTAATAGAATAATGAATCGGCCCTCTTGATCAGTTTGCAAATGCAAGACCTTGTATGCAAGGGATTTGTTCAATAAAATGGCCACTCCCCTGGCATAACTGGAATACGTTGCATGGAAAGATTGCCGTACCCAGGGTCTGCGTAGCGCCAGGATCTTGTTCCCCAGAAAATGAGTCTCCTGGAGGAACAAGATATGGGGTTTGTGATTATTTAGATATTTAAACATTAATGTCCTTTTTACCTTGTCATTAAGACCCCTTACATTCCATGATACCAGTTTCAATTCCATTAATGCAGTGGCAAATTATAATTACACATAATGATTACTACATGTAGGGGGTCAGCCCTCATGGGACCAAGGGGGAGTGTCAAAAGGATGGCAAATTTTGCACTGGACACAGTGAGCACTAATAGGACACATGACATGTAAGTAGCAGTCAGTGGATGTCGAGCGTACAAAAAAGAAAAAAAACAAACGATAGTCTGTGAACTCCCTACTGACCATGAAGTACCCCTAAAGAGAAAAAAAAAACAGAACAGAAAACAATAAGAACTATGGTCAATTTAATACCCAAAACCTGTACTCGAACTTCTAGATCTTCAGACTTCTAAAAAAAGAAAAAAAGTTCCAAAGTGTAGCGACTCAGTATCGCCGATGCCTCTTCAATGACTGGGAAAAAGAGAAAAAACAAAAAGAGAAAAAGAGAAAAGAAACCCCTCCAAAAAACTGGGGAGGGGGGGGTTTGATACTTCGGTGAGTTACTTCTAATGAGGTGGCTCCGTGGTAGAAGAATGTATACTAAAAGCACATCTGTTTTTGAACTGGAAGGATCTTTGGTGATTAATGTTCTCAGAAAGTAACATGTACAATTCTGCTTGAGGGGCACAGGAGCCAACGAGCAACAACATCCGATGATGAGGTCTAAGAAGCTATACAACAGGAACTGTTAGCTGGATGAAACTACCCCCTCGAACATGGATCCAGAAGGAAACTGGGATCTTTGTGCTGATTTCGGATAGCGACTCATGCTTGCGTTTACCGTAGGTTGTTTAGCCAATCATCCCCGTCAGCCGGAGAATCAAAGAATCTGACCGTGCCATTGTGAGGGACCCGAAGACGGCTGGGATACAACATGCTGTATTTTATGTCCTTTTCATGTAGGCGCTTACGGACATCATTAAAGGACTTCCTCTTGCGCTGCAGTTCTGCCGAGAAATCTGGAAACAAAAGAACTGAGCCACCGCCGTATGGAAGGGAGGAGTGTTTGCGAGCTGCGGAAAGGATCCTGTCACGGTCCCTGAAGTTGAGGAAGCGGACCAAGAAGGGTCGGGGATTTGCACCAGGGATACTGCGTCCCCTGGGTACACGATGGGCACGCTCGACGACATAGGTCGGAGAGGTATCCGCGAGGTCCAGCAGTTTTTTGAAGAATTCTTCCGCGAATTCCGCCGGTCGGTCACCCTCCTCCCCTTCCGGGAGACCCAAGACGCGGACGTTGTTGCGTCTCGCTCTGTTTTCTGCATCATCAGACTTAGCGACAAGCAGTTGTACTGTACGCTGTAATTCCGCGATGGTGTTGGTGTGGGTAGCTGTAAGGTCTTCAGTGGCAAAAATTCTAGTTTCTGATTCAGTCAGCCTACCCCTGATCTTATCCAGGTCATTTCTAATGAGATTACATTCCTCTGCGAGACGATCTATTCTCACCAGCATGGAGGTTTTACTTTGTTCGATGGCAGCCAGGATCACTGCAGTACTATCCTGAGAGGGTGGGGTAGAGAGAGCCGCACTCAGGGCCTCGGGCTCCATGGCTAATTCTGTCAGCAAGGTTTGCAGTCTCCCTATGAGAGAGGGATCTGGTTGTGCAGCTGGTGAAGGTAGTTGTGTAACCGGGGTAGGGGCCGGGCGACCTGGCGTGGATGAGCTCTTGGGCCGGTTCCTAGGGCCCATTGAGTAAAAGTGGGCAATAACCTCCAACAGTCTTTCACTGGCCTGTAGGTAAAGGCTGTCCAATGAGGAGGGCCAGCCAGATGAACCCTGCAAAAGGCCCAGGGAGCTGGATGAATGTAGAGGGGTAAGAAGGATGCTGGACCCCCGAGCACTTCAGCCTGCCCACCCAGTTAGGTACCCCAGATGGCTCAGCAGGAGGGTGGAGGGCTGGCAGGGGGCTGTGAGCAGCAGAGTCCGCGCTCCCGAGTTGGAATCAGGCCGGTTTCGATGCTCCCCAGCCGGCCGGTGGCCCAGGAAAGTGCGGTGGACTGCAGGCTGCACTAGGCCACACTAGGCCACACTAGGCCGCGGCCGCGCTGGACCGTCCCAGCGGCCCCACGGATCACCGGACCCCACCAGACACACAGAGGGGCAAGTTGGGGAATGAGAGGAGCCCCTTACCTCGTGGATTGAGTCCAGGAACAACTCACTTTGGCAGGGCACAGGCCGGGAAGATGGCGGCGGCCGCGGATGTGAAGGCCCGGTTGTTTTCCGGCTGATCCCCGGCCGAACTCTCACAATATTCCCACAGGCTGGAGCAGGGAATAGCCAAAAGGCAGCAGGCAGGTATTTGTAGATTTTTAGCTGGTACACTATGCAGATGGCAAAGGATTTATATTCGGATGCTTGGAGCTCCTCACCAGCACATCTGCTTGCACTCACATCCAGACACGCCCCCTGGGTAGTTCCAATTTTGCTGAGAAAAAATAAATAAAAAATCCCCTCTGGGTGATCTACATACATTACAATCAGTTTACAAACTTTGTTGCAGGACCTACATTTGTTATTCTGAGGAAATAGTTTTTTGTTTGTCTGTGTCTATGTGCACAGTGAATCTGTATAAGAGAATTTTTATAATTATCAATCAGCTGCTGTAATTGTAGGGTTGAGGAAAGTTGCAGGGTCTGTATCATTTTAGATGTGATTTCCCTTTGGAAGTATCTCTCCAAAAAATACATTTATGTTGCAGGGGATGCCCAAAATCCAACTTGTAGCCTAATGGAGATGTCTGGGAAAATCAATCAGCCAATCACACAAGCAGGTCATCTGTGTACAGAACACATCCAAGTTGCCATATTGTTTTGCGCTTTTCTGAAAATTACAGTGCTGCAGATTGAAAAGGAAACATCACTTCCAGTTCCGGCGCCTCATGGAGAGGAGCTGGGGGACTTCAGCTCCCGCCACGCTCCTCCAAAACCCCACTACTAAGCCTGCCAGCTCAGAGGTACCCCCTCCTTCACCTGGGAAAGCACAAAGGACCACTTTGTGGAGAAATCTACTGCCCGAACGGCCCCCGCTCCCCCCCACAATCAGGCGCTTGCTGATTCATGTTCTGTGAAGACAACATAAGTGCCCACTCTCTCTCAGGAGCTATCCACACTCCCACAAATGGATCCTACCTCTCCTGCCAGCACAGCCCAGGCTGTGGTGGTGCTCCTCACCCCAATTATCACCGAAGCAGTAGACCATGCCATCCTTAAAGGGCTAGAGCACCTACATAAGGAACTACAATTTGAAACCTTGAGGATTGGCCAGGCAGAGGAGTGGATCTCCTCCATGGAAGATGAAGCTGCTGCAACATCTGCTGTCATAGTCAGGCTCTCCTCACTCCAAAAGGAACTCCAGGACAAAGTGGAAGATCTGGAAAATCATAGATCTCCCTGAATCATATTCCTCCTCGCTCACCGCCATCTGCTCCACCACCATCCCGGAGCAGCTGGGGCTCTGTACCCCTTGCCTGATGGAACAGGCACAACGTATTGGACAGCCATCTGAGTCTTGCTCCAAACCCCATCCTTGGATTGTTAGGTACCTAAATTATGCGGATAAACAAGCCATACTTCAAAAATGTCACCGTCAATGCAACCTCTCTGTGGACGACCACCCATTATTACTATTTGCTGACTACTCCATCAAAGTTTTGCAACAACGTAAGGCTTTCTCAGGGGTCTGTATATCCCTCTGCAACAACCACATCAAATTCACTCTGGCGTACCCAGCGATCCTGCATATCCAACCTGCCACAGGTGAACATGTTTCCTTCACCTCTCTCTCAAGTGGAGCACTACCTCAATGTGACACAACCTTCCAACATGGAACAGAAGGACCCTTCTGCCTCTAACCAGTCTTCTCTGTACAGGAAATCCTCTCTGTCCTCTAGGGGCCAGCAAAGTACCCAAAAGCCCCCTTACAAAAGGGTGCGCGTTGGCTATCCAGGCGACCGATCTGAACACCGCTGAATACACGCTCCTGCTAAGTCACACTTTTTGCCCCTTCTCTATTTGAGCCTGACAGTATAGGCTCTCTCTGGCCTAGTGGTCCTAGCCCACCATCTCTGACTTACCTCCTCCGGTGGGCCATAATAATAATAATAATCATTTTTGCCAAATCTGGCTACTTCCAACTTGATTAATACATGTATGGGTCATCCTTGATTGAACTAAGGTTCCCCCTTTTCCCCTCCCCCTTTTTTCCTCCCTCTCCCCTTTATTTTTCTCCCCTTCCTATCTCCCTCTCCCTCCCCTTCCCCGATCTCCTTCCTCTTTCCCTTACCCTCTCCCCCCATCCCCTTCGACCCCCCTCCTCGGAGCTACCCCATGTCGGCATATGCTGAGGAGGCGCTCCTTGGTGGGGGTGCTTTAGGTGGTGGCTCCATGGGGAAAAAAAAGTGTTCATGGAATGTTTTTGGAGGCCTGTCCTCCTATTTGTTATTGTTTTATGTATCTGGTCATTTAATCTTTTATCTCTTAATTTATCTCTAGGATTCTTCCAAGGTTCCAAAGGTCCTGGATCCGACGGGACAATGACTGCGGTAGCACTACCCCTAACCTGGCCATTTCACATCTACCTACTACTGCCTCAGCCATGGCTCCTTCGGATGATGGGAATCACCTAAAGGTAATCTTGTGGAATGTCAAGGGGCTACGCTCCCCTCATAAGCGTATGTTGATTTTAAGACACCTTAAGCGCCTGCGAGCAGATGTCCCTATTTTACAGGAGACCCATCTGGCCGCAGATGACTTCTCTCGCCTGTGCAAATTATGGGTAGGTGAGGTTTATGGCCTGCCAGCTGTGGGACGTAAAGCTGGGGTAGCAATTATACTCCACAAAAATCTCCACTATTGCATTCACTCCTTTGAGATGGATTCTGAGGGCTGCAGAGTCTCTCTCCACCTGACGGTTGCCTCATGTGACATTGCTATATCTAACATATGTGCCCCTAATTCCCTGGACAGCCCTTCTTTCAAGATCTTACCTCCTGGGTCTTACAAATTCCTGAACACTTTCATCTTATTGGGGGGGACTTCAATACTGTCATGCATACAGCTGAAGACGTACCTCAGGCCCTGCAAGCTGAGTTCACACAGCTGACACTCCCACCATTTTAGCTCAATCGGCTTCCTCACTTCACTTTGCAGACATTTGGCACGTCTCCTACCTCACTGATCATGAATTTACCTTTTTCTCTCTTTCCCATAATTCTTTTTCCCTATAGACTACCTTTTCTTCTCAACGGGTATACTCCCCTTTGTCTCCTCATCGATCATTGAAGACATGGTCATCTCTGACCACTCCCCTATTAGTGTCCAGATGTCTGCGTTTTTAACCTCCCCCGCAACGCAGGCACCTAGCGTTTCTCATCTTTTTTGGCTGACAACACTGATTTCTTACACACCCTTCTCACTGTCTGGGCTGAATTTGTAGAAACCAACGGGGCTCATCTCTCCACCCCAAATTTGTTTTGGGAGATGAGGAAAGCTTTTCTAAGAGGACACATTATATCCTATATAGCTCAATTCAAGAAACAAACTTGTCTCCAATATTTGAAGGACAGTGACTACCTACGCCTGGCACACCGTGCCTTAACGTTAAACTATACTGTAGCCAACACACTTGCATGGCATGCAGCCAAGTGTGCCTTTGATTACTGGTCTGCACAGC
This sequence comes from Aquarana catesbeiana, assembly GCF_042186555.1. Lineage (NCBI taxonomy): Eukaryota > Metazoa > Chordata > Amphibia > Anura > Ranidae > Aquarana > Aquarana catesbeiana. The sequence continues at coordinate 134,899,073 of NC_133332.1, read as the reverse complement.
AAGAGATTACTAGACAATCTTACTCCGATCTCCATTTTCATAGATATGGCAATAAGGCAGGCAAGTTCTTAGCGAAGCTATGCTTGGGACGCCACTGGCCGACTCATATTGGAGCTCTAAGCTTCTCTAATGGAGATATTACTAATGCGCCCTCTGAGATTAGTGTCATCCTCACTAAGTACTACATCAACCTTTACTCAGAAGACCCTATTGACGTAGAAGCGACAAACAAATTACTCAGGACAGTTAAACTACTTACCCTATCTCCTGACCAGTTGGAGACTTTAAATGCCCCCATTTCCCCTGAGGACATCTGCTCTACTATTAAATCCCTCTCTAATGGAAAAGCCCCTGGCCCGGATGGCTTTTCAGCAGAATTCTTCAAATTGACATCCGAGTTCATTCCTGATACCCTATCCCATGTCTATAAAGCAATGTGGGCTGAGGGCCCATACCTTCCCTCGGACGCTCAGGCACACATCAAACTCATCGCCAAAAAGGAAGAAGATCCCCTTCTCCCAGGTTCATATAGGCCAATATCCCTAATCAAAAATAAATAAATAAAATTCTCTCCAAAATTCTTGCATTCCATCTAGCGCATATCCTTCCATCAATCCTCCATCTGGCCCAATCAGGTTTTGTCCCAGGGTGGTCTGCTACCCGCAACATTCGTAGGGTCCTCCTGGCCCTTGAATTTGCTAAGCCGTATTCTGACCTTGATACAGCCATTGTCTCGCTGGATGCTAAGAAAGCTTTCAATAACATCAGCTTTTCTTGGCTCTTCATGGTCCTGAGAGCAATCAGAATGACTGGCCCCCATATCACAATTTGTCCAAAAAATGTACTCCTCACCCATGGCCCGCCTTGTTACTCCTAATTTCATGTCCTCTGACATACCACTCACTAAAGGCACACAACAAGGCTGCCCCCTATCCCCTCTTCTTTTCAACATAGCCATTGAACCACTCTCCAGACTTCTAAACTCACCGTCAGGGGTTAGTGGTGTCATGGTAGGCAACCAAGTCCTACGTTTGGCTCTATTTGCCGACGTTATTTTATTCTCAACCAACCCTTCCTTGGATATTTCACTCCTCCAAGACCTGTTTGTGACCTTCCGGGCCTGTTCGGGACTCCGGATTAATTTTGACAAGAGCAAAATTTTGGCTCTCAACCCACAGCTGGCTTGAGTATGAATGGGCTCATCCCCATTCATAGTAGTGAAACATCATATTACCTACATGGGCATCCACATTGGCAGGGAACCCTCCTCTTTTTATATAGCTTGAACTACCCCCCGGTGATAGCCAAGATTGTACAGGAGTTGGAAGCATGGGCAGACCTGCCCCTTTCGCTATTTGGGGGATGCCACCTCTTTAAAATGGTCTTATTCACTTGACTATTGTATCCATTACATACCTTACCTCTATTAGTGAGACATACTGATGTCCAAAAGATACACACTGCACTGCTCGCGTTCATTTGGCAGGGCAACCTTGCATTGCGCTTCAAAAACTCTGTCTCCTGAAGAGTGAAGGAGCGGGCCTGCCCAGTATTAGATTCTATAATCTTTCCTGCCTATTGATACAAGGTATCGATTGGTTGTCCAAAAACTCTTGTTACTCTAACTACATGATTGAGGGTGCCCTTGTGTTTCCGTTTAATCACCAGGCTGTCCTTCACTCCAAGATACACACCCTTCCCCAGCCCCTGAGATCCAACCTCTTGATTAGAGACACTGCGATTGTCTGGAGAGTAGGGATGAGCTTCAAGTTCGAGTCGAACTCATGTTCGACTCGAACATCGGCTGTTCGCCAGTTCGCTGAACAGCGAACAATTTGGGGTGTTCGCGGTAAATTCGAAAGCCGCGGAACACCCTTTAAAAGTCTATGGGAGAAATCAAAAGTGCTAATTTTAAAGGCTTATATGCAAGTTATTGTCATAAAAAGTGTTTGGGGACCTGGCTCCTGCCCCAGGGGACATGGATTAATGCAAAAAAAAGTTTTAAATACAGCCGTTTTTTCAGGAGCAGTGATTTTAATAATGCTTAAAGTGAAACAATAAAAGTGTAATATCCCTTTAAATTTGGTACCTGGGGGGTGTCTATAGTATGCCTGTAAAGGGGTGCATGTTTCCCGTGTTTAGAACAGTCTGACAGCAAAATGACATTTCAAAGGAAAAAAGTCATTTAAAACTACAGTACTCGCGGCTATTAATGAATTGCCGGTCCGACAATACACATAAAAGTTCATTGATAAAAACGGCATGGGAATTCCCCACAGGGGAACCCTGAACCAAAATTTAAAAAAAAAAATGACGTGGGGGGGCCCCCTAAATTCCATACCAGGCTGCTCAGGTCTGGTATGGATATTAAGGGGAACCCTGGCCAAAATTTAAAAAAAAAATGGTGTGGGGTCCCCCTCAAAATCTATACCAGACCCTTCAGGTCTGGTATGGATTTTAAGGGGAACCCCTTGCCAAAATTTAAAAAAAAATGGCGTGGGGTCTCCTCAAAAATCCATACCAGACCCTTATCCGAGCAAGCAACCTGGCAGGCTGCAGAAAAAGGTAGCCCCCCAAAACACCTTGTCCCCATGTTGATGGGGACAAGGGCCTCATCCCCACAACCCTTGCCCAGTGGTTGTGGGGGTCTGCGTGCAGGGGGCTTATCGGAATCTGGAAGCCCCCTTTAACAAGGGGACCCCCAGATCCCGGCCCTCCCCCCTGTGTGAAATGATAAGGTGGTAAAAAAGTACCCCTACCATTTAACAAAATAAGTTTCAAAAATGTTAAAAATGACAAGAGACAGTTTTTGACAATTCCTTTTTTTAAATGCTTCTTCTTTATTCTATCTTCTTTCTTCTATCTTCTATCTTCCTTCGGTTTCTTCCTCCATCTTCTTCTTCTGGTTCTTCTTGTTCTTCTGGTTCTTCCTCCGGTGTTCTCGTCTGGCATCTTCCTCTGCTTGGTGCACTACTCCAAGACCATCCCTGTTCCACAGATTTTGGACCTGTCAAGCAGTCTCTACCTTTTGGGACCAGGTGTTGAAATACATTTAAAAGTCTCAGCATTTAATTCTACCTAAGGACCCTCTGTTATGCCTTTTCAGCTGCGATACCTTGCAGGCTTACTCTTCAACGCTTGCCTGTGCCTCTCCTCCTCAATGGGTCCATATCTGCCTTCTGACAGCTATAATAATAGAAGCATGGATCAACCCTTCCCCGCCTCAAATTTCCTCAGTAAAACAAGCACTCTTAACACTATTTCACATTGAGGAATTAGACACTATCACCCAACATTCTACATCACTGAAATGCTTCATTGCAAGATGGTGTCGCTTCATGGAACACTCTTTCTCTCCAGAAGAAATCTCTTCTCACATGAATCCCTTTTGCTATACGGACTGGAACCTGCTTGCAGATCTTGCTAAAACACTGGGTAAACTTAGGATCCAGGAGACCTCCAACGCCTTAACCCCTCATATCCCCCCTAGGCATTCCACCTAATCTATGTGATTAAGTAGTACATTATTTGATGTGAAATATTTGATATTTCTTCATAATTTTAGTAATATTTCTACCCATTTCCAGGGTGAATTTTTACCTGCTTCCACTCCTTTGACCACCATTTTGGCAGAACCTCCAGTTAGTTACTCTTGTTGGACCAGATATTGTATTATTAGTTATCTCGTTAATGTTTGTAGGCTCCAAACCATGCAGTTTTAAACCACGCAGTTTTATCCTGCTTTCTATGCAATATTATCATAATATTATATTATTTTTTACTTTATTGCCTTTGCTGGCAGACTACTTCTGCATCAACAAATCTTGTACTTTTATATGAAAATGTAATAAATATATATTAAAAAAAAAGAAAAGGAAACATAATTTTTATTAATGCTGTAGATTGAAAAGGACAGATCATTTATTAACATTCAATTACAATATGACTTGTGTAGCCATTGTGTATATTGTATTATTATTATTATTATATTATTATTTTTTTTTTGCTATTCTTCCCAGGAAAGTGGAATTACCCTTTAACCACTTCAGCCCCGGAAGGATTTACCCCCTTCCTGACCAGAGCACTTTTTACAATTTGGCACTGCGTCACTTTAACTGCTAATTGTGCAGTCATGCAATGCTGTACCCAAACGAAATTTGCATCCTTTTCTTCCCACAAATAGAGCTTTCTTTTGATGGTATTTGATCACCTCTGCCATTTTTATATTTTGCGCTATAAACTGAAAAAGACTGAAAATTTTGAAAAAAAATAATATTTTCTACTTTTTGTTATTAAAAAAATCCAACAAGCTCAATTTTAGTCATACATTTAGGCCAAAATGTATTCGGCCACATGTCTTTGGTAAAAAAAAGTCAATAAGCCTATATTTATTGGTTTGCGCAAAAGTTATAGTGTTTACAAACTAGGGTACATTTTCTGGAATTTACACAGCTTTTAATTTATGACTGACTGTCATTTCTTGAGGTGCTAAAATGGCAGGGCAGTACAAAATTCCCCCAAATTACCCCATTTTGGAAAGTAGACACCCCAAGGAAATTGCTGAGAGGCATGTTGAGCCCATTGAATATTAATTTTTTTTGTCCCAAGTGATTGAATAATGACAAAAAAACCCCCAAAAATTTACAAAAATTTTTCAAAGTTGTCAATAAATAATATATTGCTCACACAGGCCATGGGCATATGTGGAATTGCACCCCAAAATACATTCAGCTGCTTCTCCTGAGTACGGGAATACCACATGTGTTGGACTTTTTGGGAGCCTAGCCGCGTACGGGGCCCCGAAAACCAATCACCGCCTTCAGGATTTCTAAGGGCGTAAAGTTTTGATTTCACTCCTCACTACCTATCACAGTTTTGAAGGCCATAAAATGCCCAGATGGCACAAACCCCCCCAAATGACCCCATTTTGGAAAGTAGACACCCCAAGCTATTTGATGAGAGGCATGTTGAGTCCATGGTATATTTTATATTTTGACACAAGTTGCGGGAAAGTGACAATTTTTTTTTTTTTTTGCACAAAGTTGTCACTAAATGATATATATTGCTCACACAAGTCATGGGCATATGTGGAATTGCACCACAAAATATATTTAGCTGCTTCTCCTGAGTACGGGGATACCACATGTGTGGGACTTTTTGGGAGCCTAGCCACCTACGGGGCCCGAAAACCAATCACCGCCTTCAGGATTTCTAAGGGCGTAAATTTTTGATTTCACTCTTCACTGCCTATCACAGTTTCGGAGGCCATAGAATGCCCAGGTGGCACAAACCCCCCCAAATGACCCCATTTTGGAAAGTAGACACCCCAAGCTATTTGCTGTGAGGCATGGTGAGTATTTTGCAGCTCTCATTTGTTTTCGAAAATGAAGTAAGACATAAAAAAAATTTTTTTTTTTCTTTTTTCAATTTTCAAAACTTTGTGACAAAAAGTGAGGTCTGCATTCCATGGCCTCTGAAAGTGTGATAGGCAGTGAAGAGTGAAATCAAAAATGTACGCCCTTAGAAAGCCTGAAGGCGGTGCTTGGTTTTCGGGGTCCCGTACACGGCTAGGCTCCCAAAAAGTCTCACACATGTGGTATCGCCATACTCAGGAGAAGCAACAAAATGTGAAAAAAAAATGTGTCTTTTTCCCACAACTTGTGTCACAATATAAAATATTCCATCGACCTGCCTCTCAGCAAATAGCTTGGGGTGTCTACTTTCCAAAACGGGGTCATTTGGGGGGTTTTGAACTGTCCTGGCATTTTATGCACAACATTTAGAAGCTTATGTCACACATCACCCACTCTTCTAACCACTTTAAGACAAAGCCATTTCTGACACTTTTTGTTTACATGAAAAAATTATTTTTTTTGCAAGAAAATTACTTTGAACCCCCAAACATTATATATTTTTTTAAGCAAATGCCCTACAGATTAAAATGGCGGGTGTTTCATTTTTTTTCACACAGTATTTGCGCAGCGATTTTTCAAACGCATTTTTTTGGGAAAAATGACACTTTTTTAAATTTTAATGCACTAAAACACACTATATTGCCCAAATGTTTGATGAAATAAAAAAGATGATCTTAGGCCGAGTACATGGATACCAAACATGACATGCTTTAAAATTGCGCACAAACGTGCAGTGGCGACAAACTAAATACATTTTTAAAAGCCTTTAAAAGCCTTTACAGGTTACCACTTTAGATTTACAGAGGAGGTCTATGCTAATATTACTGCCCTCGATCTGACCTTCGCGGTGATACCTCACATGCATGGTGCAATTGCTGTTTACATTTGACGCCAGACCGATGCTTGCGTTCACCTTTGCGCGAGAGCAGGGGGGGCAGGGGTGCTTTTTTTTTTCTTTATTGTTTTTTTGCTTTTTTATCTTATTTTTAAACTGTTCCTTTCATTTTTTTTTAATCATTTTTATTGTTATCTCAGGGAATGTAAATATTCCCTATGATAGCAATAGGTAGTGACAGGTACTCTTTTTTGAAAAAATTGGGGTCTATTAGACCCTAGATCTCTCCTCTGCCCTCAAAGCATCTGACCACACCAAGATCAGTGTGATAAAATGCCTTCCCAATTTCCCAATGGCGCTGTTTACATCCTGCAAAATCTAAGTCATGAAATGCTCGTAGCTTCCAGTTTCTTAGGCCATAGAGATGTTTGGAGCCACTCTGGTCTCTGATCAGCTCTATGGTCAGCTGGCCGAATCACCGGCTGCATTTTCAGGTTCCCTGTTGGGACAGGAGAGCCAGAGAAAAACATGGAAGACAATGGGGGGGCATTCCCTCCCACTGCTTGTAAAAGCAGTCTAGAGGCTAATTAGCCACTAGGATTGCTTTTACATGAAAGACGACCGCTGGCTGAAAAGAATGATACCAAGATGATACCTAAACCTATAGGCATCATGCTGGTATAACCACTCAAAGTCCAGCAACATACCAGTACGTTGCTGGTCCTTGTTAGGCATATATTGTAATCTTTTTTTTTCATGCAGCCTGTGGGCTGAACGAAAAAAAGAGATTGATTGGTGGGTATGCCCACCATTAGAATACCTCCCTTCATCCACCCACTTCTAATGATGGGCATACATGCACCATTTATATATGCCGAAGCATGGGGGCATCCTCCCGCAAAAGGTAGGAGCAAATCGCTCCTCCGCCCCTACTGCCCCCATGCTTTGGCATATATCACCTCCGCTGGAGTCACAGCTTTATATATCGTGGGAGCAAGCGCTGTTGCTGTCAAGATAAATAAATCCGCGCTGCAGCTGAATGGCGTACCTGAAGAAAAAATGGTTAACAATAAAACACAGTAAACAGTAAAGTATTTTTTTTTTTTACACTTTTTTTTGTAACTGTAACTTTTGTAACTGTAACCGGTTCCAGGTTCGGGTCTCTCAAAATGCGATGGCATCTTGGGAGACCCTGTGAAAGTGTGCCTAGTCTGTGCAATGCTGTACACTAATACTCAACTAGTGTATGGTAGCGTTCAAAACATTTACCAATACAAAGACCAGGATTGTCAGGACAGGAGGGACAATAATAGCGGGTGTCACGCCTATATCTGCAGTTGCTGCAGACACAACATCTTTTTTGGGGGGTTCGTTGGGTAGGGGTACTCGGGAGGACATAAAGAAAATGCCTCTCATGCAGCCAACTGCATTTGGTTGGGATTGTGAACGGGGGAGGTACGGGTGCTGCAGAAGTGGTGGGTTCCCAATTAGGATTGGCGAAAGCAGCAGGAAAGGCATTATGGGCACGATGGGCCTGTGTTTGTCTTCTGCTTGGTGGCAGCGGGACGCTACTTGTGCTTGCCACCTCACCAGCTTGAACTGCATTTATGTGACTCGCTACGTCACCAAGTGTTACTGCAGTGCTGGTTTGACTATGACCGGGGTGTACTAGTCCGCTGGTGCTTGCCAGTTCACCAAAACGCTACCTAAAAAACTGTTAGCAATCGCAGGGATCAGGCCTGACTCTGCGAACGCTGCAGTTATGTGTTTAGTGTTTTGTAAGTAACAGTGATCAATTGATACTGCACTTGGGTGGGCTGGGCTGGGCTGGGCGGAGGGGCAAAACGCAGGTGCTAGCAGGTATCTGGGCTGATCCAGCTAACACTGCATTTTTGGGAACCCTAAACTGCTGGGGACGCTAGTATAGATCTGATCGGATCAGATATTGATCCATTCAGATACTATACCACTAAGGGAGGTGTACAGTGTGTGCCTGGGTGTTATCGCTACTGGGACTAACCTGACGCTGCCTGGGGCGACGCAGACCGGGCGATCAGGGGGCTAAACCTTTATTAGGTAATAAACGGCAGGTGCCCTGACACTATAAAAAATAAACAAACTAACCAGCGTCACCCATAACACTTATATGGTGATCACTGGTGAAAGAGTTAACTAGGGGGCAATCAAGGGGTTAAAACCTTTATTAGGTAGTATATAGGGGTCCCTGCCACTATAAAACGCTGACGGCAAACCTATTTATTTACCTCCCTAACTAGCGTCACCAGTGACACTAATACAGCGATCAGAAAAATGATCGCTTAGTGACACTGGTGATGGGGGGTGATCAAGGGGTTAAAAATTTATTAGGGGGGGGTTAGGGGGGTACCCTAGACCTAAAGGGGGCTAATACTAACTGCCCTACCACACTAACTGTCACAAACTGACACCAATGCAGTAATCAGAAAAAAAAAAACTGCTTGGTGTCACTGTGACGGGGGGGTGATTGGGGGGGTGATCGGGGGGTGATGGGGGGTGAAAAGTATGCCTGGCGTGTTCTACTGTGTGTGTGTTGTGCACTCTCATCTCTCCTTGGCGCCGGAATGGAAAATATCGAGCCGAGGAGAAATGACATCACTTCCTCTGCCGCTATTTACTATACAGCAGCAGAGGAAGGATTTCATTGGCTGGGAGCGATTACGAGGGGGGCCACGAATGGATGGCCTCCCCCTCACCTCTGATCGCTCCCGGACAGAAGCCGACCGCCTCGGGTACTGGGGGGGTCCGATCGTGATTTTGCCTGCCCGTGCCATTCTGCCGACGTATATCGTCGTGAGGTGGTCGGCAACTGGTTAAGATTCCAAACACTGAAAATATGTTCTGATACAGTAGACATGACAGGAAGTGAGAGGAAATTTTTACAAGGTAAGGGAAATCCCCTCTTAAGCCTCCTACACACGATCCGATTGTTGGCCAACCGAGCGTCTTATTTTTGTCAAAAGGGCGTGTGCCAGGATCTTGTCTTGCATACTAACGGTACACATTTGTTGTGCCACAAACACAAATGTAGTGAGGTACTATGATGAATTTCAGCTCTTGAGCACCACCCTTTGGGCCCCTTCTGCTAATTTTGTGTTTGGTGAGCATTGATTCCAAGCATGCGTGTTTGTACTTTTGACTTTTGTGTGATGGATTTGTGTACTGACCATACGAAAATCTGATGTCAAACTACTGTCCGCCAAAAATGTACTACCCTGCCATCCAACATTTGTTGGCCGAAAGTTGGACAACAATTGTCAAAAGGAGCGTACTAACGATCAGATTTTAGGGCAACAGTCTGTCAACAGACAATCCCCTGCCAACAATCGTAACGTGTGTATGAGGCTTTAGACCCCATACACACTATTAGATTTTCTGCAGATTTTTGTCATTGAATTTACCAAAACCAATGTAGTGCAAGGACCTGCCTGATTGCAAACAAATTGAAACTCTAAAGCCTCCTACACACGGTTTGATTGTTGGATGACAGAGCGTCTGATTTTTGTCAAAAGTGCATGTGCAGGATTTTGTCTAGCATACTAACTATCCACAAATTGTCTTTTGACAAACACAAACGTAGTGACGTACTACGAGAGTATAAAGAGGAAGTTCATTTCTCAAATGCCTTTTAAAATTCATTTGGCATAACTATATCAGTATCACCAGCAAAGCAGCTTCATTATTATCCCATTAAAGAAGATGAGAATTTTGACATTTCATCAATTGCCGCGTCACAAATATTAATTCTAAGTTACGAACAGTAGTTTACAATACCAAACTCTTCCCAGTCGTTCCTTGATTCCGAGCATGCGTGTTTGTACTTTCGACTTTTGTGTGACGCTTTTCTGTACCGACCATCTGAAAATCACATGTTGAGTTCACATCAGACAAAAATTTTATAGCCTGCACATCCAGCTGATTTTTGTCAAAAGGGTGTGTGCCTGGATCTTGTCTTGCATACAAATGGTACACAATTGTCGTGCCACAAACATGAACGTAGTGATGTACAACGAGGATTTTCAGCTCTTGAGCGCCACCCTTTGGGCCTCTTCTGCTAAAGTTTGGTGAGCATTGATTTCGAGCATGCATGTTTGTACTTTCGACTTTTGTGTGACGGATTTGTGTACTGACCATACGAAAATCTGCCGTCAAACCAAAATTTACTAGCCTGTCATCCAACATTTGTTGGCAGAAATTAGGCCAACAATTTTCAAAAGGAGCATACTAACGGTAAGATTTTAGGACAACAGTCTGTCAATAGACAATCCCCTGCCAACAATCGTAACGTGTGTACGAGGCTTTAGACCCCATACACATTATTAGATTTTCTGCAGATTTTTGTCTTCAGATTTACCAAAACCATATAATATGAGGTCAAAACTTAAAGTAATTGTAAGGCTTCATCTTTTTTTTTTTTAATAACAAACATGTTATACTTAACGCTACTGTGCAGCTCATTTTGCACAGAGTGGCCCCCGATCCTCAACCTCTGGGGTCCCTCGGTGGCTTATGCGGCTCCTCTTCTTATCAGATAACCCCCTAGGAGAAGCATGTTTGTGGCACGACAATTGTGTATCGTTAGTATGCAAGACAAGATCCTACCACATGCCCTTTTGACCAAAATCAGATGCTCGATTGGCCAACAATTGTACCGTGTGTACAAACAGGCAGGCCCTTGCACTACATCAGGGGTGCCCAACCTTTTGAAGAGCAAGGGCCACTTTAGTGACTTGGCAGCTGGTCGCGGGCCACAATGAGCAGAGCGGGCAGATGACAGGTCTGTGTCCACTCTGCATATGCAGAGCAGACAGGGACACAGCCCACTCTACTCTATGGGCCCTCCGATCCACCCAGACAGAAGGGGACGGATTCCCTTCTGTTTTTTAAGTGGATCGGATTGGAGATAGGCAGGTGTAAATGGACACAAGTCCATTTACATCTGCTGCTCTATAGAGGTGAATGGAGGGTCTGATTGGGTCCACCTAAAAAACAGACAGGTGGACACGATCAGAACAGTCGTGTGAAAGAGGCCTAAGGCTGCTTTCAGACGGATACACTGTGGTTAACCTGTACCTTAACTGACCTCAATCTTCACTTCTTTCTCAGGATTCCCACAGGTATTGCTGGCTGCTGCTGGCTGCTGCTGGCTGTCCTTCAGGTGGGTATGGCTGGTGGGTCCTGCTGGCTGGTACTGTCGGGTACTGCTTTCTGGTACTGTTGGGTACTGCTAGCTGCTACTGGTGGGCACTGCTGGCAAGTACTGCTGAGTGGTACTGGGAGGTACTGCTGATGAATACTGGTGGGTACTGCTGGCGAGTACTGGTGGGGACTGCTGGCTGGTACTGGTGGGGACTGCTGGCTGGTACTGGTGGGGACTGCTGGCTGGTACTGGTGGGGACTGCTGGCTGGTACTGTTAGGTACTAGTGGGCACTGCTGGCTGGTACTGGTGGGTGCTGCTGGCTGCTACTGGTGGGTACTGCTGGCTGGTACTTCTGGGTACTTTTGACTGGTACTGGTGGGTACTTTTTGGTTCTGCTGGGTGGTGCTTCTGGGTACTGCTGGCTGGTACTTCTGGGCACTGATGGGTACTGGTGGCTGGTACTGCTGGGTACTGCTGGCTGGTACTTCTGGGTACTGCCGGGTACTGCTGGGTGGTACTTATGGGTACTGGTGGGTACTTTTTTGGTACTGCTGGCTGGTACTTCTGGGTACTGGTGGGTAATTTTTGGTACTGCAGGGTGGTGTTTCTGGGTACTGGTGGCTGGTGTGTCTGGGTACTGCTGGCTGGTACTTCTGGGTATTGGTGGCTGGTACTTCTGGGTACTGCCAGGTACTGCTGGGTGGTACTGCTGGGTACTTTTTAGTACTGCTGGGTGGTGTTTCTGGGTACTTCTGGCTGGTACTTCTGGGTATTGCTGGGTGGTACTTTTGGGTACTGGTGGCTGGTATTTCTGGGTACTGGTGGCTGGTTCTTGATCCCCCATACCTGCTATCAGTGTGACAGGAGTGGCGCTGGAGGAAGCATGCGGCTGCAGTAGAGAGCAGAGCCGATGCTTCCTGTATCGTGCTGGGAACTGTCACAGGCGAAGCAAATTTGGTTTCACTCCGCCTGAGACACAAGCTGGTGCTATACAGGAAGCATCGGCTCTGCTTCCTCTAGCGCTAGCTCGGATCTTCCCGCTGATGCTTGGGGATGGCGAGTCGGGAACCCGCAATCTGGGCTTGCCGACCCGCCATCCAGAGCAGGAGGCGCGGGCCACATCAGAGGACGCCGCGGACCACATGTGGCCCGTGGGCCAGCGGTTGGGCACCCATGCACTACATGGTTTTGGTAAATCTGAAGACAAAACCCTGAAGAAAATCTAATAGTGTGTATGGGGCTTTAGGCTGGCCATACATGTTCAACTTTCTTGTACAATTTTCTTTTAGATTTCCAAAAAAACATATCAAATTTGAGGTTGAAACTAAACAACACTTTAAATTGTATTAAATTAGGCAGGCCCTTGTACTACACAGTTGAAGGTAAGGCTGGCCATACATTATACAATTTTCTTGTACAATTTTCCTTTAAATTTACCAAAACCATATAATATGAGGTCAAACCTAAACACTTTCAATTTGTATGCAGGCAGGTCCTCGCACTACATAGCTGAAGGTGAATCTAATGGAAATTGAATAAGAAATCTGTATAATGTATGGCCAGCCTAAATCTAAAGAAAAATGTACAGAAAATTTTTAGAAAATTGTATAACGTATGGCCAGCCTTCCTAGCTTCACTCAGATGAAAATAAAGCAAAGAAAGCCTTCAAAATAAAATTAACAAGAACATTACATCTAAAAATCGGTAAGTTGTTTTAAAATAAATGCTTGCTTTTGGATCTAATACTGCTTGAAATTTTGTTGCTATGGGTTACGGCAATTTGTACCCGCTTCTTTATTTAGTACAGTTTATACATTTAATATAGTTGTGCAGAATAGACTAAACAGTGGTCATACTAAATAAATGTTTGTTTTCAAAACTATAACCCTAACTGTCAAGGGGTTCCTCATATGATCACATAAAAAAGGTACATTTCAACCATGCAGGCTGCAGAGGGAGCCAGTATAATACAAAATGTGCTTTCAGGGATAGAAAGAAAGAGACGTGACAACAATTAGCATGAACTAAGAACGACTGGGTCATCTCTATGTATAGCAGTCTGATTTGCACTTATGTAGGAGGGAGTCTTTGCAGTTACATGTCATCTGCATGTTGATTAGAACATAGCAGTGGCTGCTTTGGAGATGTGCCATCTCACATAGGCATCCCTCAGTATTTTGCACACAGACAAGATCACAATACATCTGCAGTGAAGTTAACCCTTCCCCCACTTTACAATAGACTGGGTCACCCTGCTCCCTGCTCTGCAGAAATGTATGACAGCAAAAGACAGAACTGTATTTTATCCTCTGCTAAATCCTTACTCTTTCACATTTCTCTCCTTCCTTATTCCCTTGCTTGATGGTCTTAACACTTCAACCTTCCTAAGCCTTTTAACCTATTACCTCTGCAGCACTCTTTTTAATTAAGCCCTTGATTTTTGCAGGTTAAATCCTTTTTCCTCTTTAACTATTCTCTTTTAACCATCTAAAAACATCTTCCAAAAATAGACTCCTTCTTGGTATTCCCTCATTTTAATCACACAATTCTCTCCCCCATAATTCACCTTTATCGCCACTTAACCCATTCACCGCCTGCCGTCCTGACTATTGGCCTTTACGTCTTCTGCTCCCCCTGCACTCACTTCATCAGCCAGAAAATGAGCTTCATTTTCTCTGTCTGAAATCAAGGTTATTTCACTGAAAATCACAGTGTGAACTGCAAAAAATGCATAGCAACCAATCATCAATTGTCTTTCATCCTTCTGATTGCTGCAAAGTACAAAAAAAAGTGAAATCTGACTGGGTGATATTATATGTTGGTGTACCTTGTTTCAGCACCTATTAAATAAGCTTGTCTATTTGTGATTGAGAATAAATGCAATCAATCCTACCAGGCAGTACATTCAAGGCTAAAATCATGCCAGCACTGTTTTAAAATAAGCAAAATGTCTGCAAAGCTTATTCTTTTTATTCTTTACAGCAAAAAAGGGAGGATGATCTATCATGAAGCAAAAGTGAATAAAAACCTCCAATTAAAAGATTTGAAATAATACTTACTGATCTGATTAAAGACATAGCGCATTAATAGGCTTAATTATTAAAGCTATGCTAGGAGCAATGATGATCTGCACTGCCTAGTAACCCATAGCAACCAGAGTTCACTATCAGTTTAGAGCCACAAGAACAGTGAAATATAATTGCTCACTGGTTGCTATAGGTTACAGTACGTCACACATTGTAGCATTACGTATGTCCTCACTGATGAAAGAGGTATTGATCAGAAAACAGTGAATATTTTTTGCAGAAAAAAAAAAACTAAATTAGCTACAAAAAAATGCAAAATAAATGTTGCTATGTTACAAAATCACAGAACACTGATACCCTACATATGTATAAAAAATAATAAACAGCACTGAAAAAACAAGCAAATTATGCTATACAGGAAGCAAATTTTCAATAATATGTACTTTCCTAATCATCTTCCCACTTGAAGGACAGGATGTTGCATAGAAGTAAGTGGTTTATCCTTAAAAAAGAAAGATTTTTGCACCCATTTCATGTTGCCTGTACTCAAAGTGGTGGCACAGTTTTAGCATGCAGAGTGAAAGAAGCTTGTTGCAGAGCTGGCAGACCACCGTCTAAATATTGCATCCATTCCTTTACATTAACAGCCATACCAAGAGCACAAGTGCTAAGGTGCCATTTCCTTTTGGTCTTTGCTTGGATCAGATCACATATTATTAAAGCATGTACCATGGTAGATGGTACAAAATAGCACTCATCATCATATACCTTTGGTGTTAGAGCGAAGCACCCACACATCACAGTGAAAGAAAAAAAAAGATACCCAAAGTACATCTACCCACTCCTTCTTTACCCTTAGTTTACTAGAGCTAATCTGATTCCTTGGCACCTCCTTGGCCGAGCACAGTAGGGGTAGTCCTAGTGAAGCTCTAATTTTTGATCCCAATAAACTCAACAGCAGCATGACATCAATAATGATTGATCAGAGCACTCTATCTTGATCTAGTGCTTATGGATCTGTGTGGATATGATTTGCAGCTCTTCTTTGGCAATACAAATCCTGCTCTTAAAAACTCACCCTTCCACTGGAATTCCAAAATTAACTGCAGTTGCTGCATGTGTATGTGTGCCTGTGTTTATTTATTGAAAGACATCGACTAATACATGTTGAGGTTGTGTTGCTGTGTGTATGTGTGTGTGTGTATACTGTGTGCGAGGAAGAAAGGGAGAGAGAGAAAAGAGAGGGGGGAGAGAGGGAGAAGGAAAGGATGGGGGGGGGTGATAGAGAAGCAGAGAGAGCGTGAGGAACAGAACGAAGTCCAGATCTCTTGGAGACAATCAGAAAATGCAGAACATTTCCATTTCCTTACATGCATCCAAATTTTAAAGGTAAGCCATCAGACCAAAAAAAAGGAGGGCACCTATTATTTACTTGCTATGCTGATTTAATAGAATGACAAAGCTTGACATCTTATAGTTATACCCCATCATCATCATCAATGCAAGTCAGATTTTCCCAGCCAGGCAAAATCCTGCATTTTCATGTGGTTTTGTCATGCATGCATGCATGCTAATTAATGATTTCATTATCTGCCTTTGCTGAATTGATGCAGATTTAAAAAATGATCATATATTGTTAAGAAAATAAAACTGAAAGGTGCTTTGTAAAACCTGATAGCATTAAAATGACTTTGCTCTTGTTTAGGCTAGCAGTATGTTAGCAAAATGTCAAAATAGTTAGGTTATGTTTTTTTTATATATGTATTCTGTGCTCAGTTGTGTGTGATTGCTGTGTTTCTAGGTCCATGGCTTGAAAATGGCATTGGTAGTCTGTATCTAGAAGCTGAAGGGTTACTTCATGGATTCTCTTTGTGACTGATCGGTGGAAAAGGGATCTGTCCTCCATCGGCAGCAAATGATCTCCCACTCCCTCCCCCCTCCTGTAACCACCAGACACATCCAGCAGCTATCTGACTAAAAAGACCTCTTCCTAAGCCTGACATTCGCCACCAGCAAACATTATCCCATGGAAACATAGCTGACTAGGAGGCGAGAGGTTTATTCATACTGGGAGTCTGTTTGATGCAGCTCATACGACCCTCTCCAGTAATTCCCTGCCCTCCGATCACACTGTGGACTCCCTCTTGCAGCCCAGACACAGGAGCGACACAGCAAGTTGGACCTGCCCCAGAGCCTTGCTTTTTCTAGCATCATCTGGCACTGTGGGTACCACTTCATTTATTCACTGCTACCTGTTCCTAATTAAGGATCTGCAGAGACTAAGAGGGAATAGATTCCTTTTTTTCTGGCTTGTATTACACTGGCAGAGGAAGAACCTCTAGCATGAATGATCTGTGCCAAGGGATCCCTACTTCTCAGCCCAGGTTCATCTTCTGGAGGAGATATCTGATTAAGAACAAGAACACCCAGCAGGAGCAGAGACCATGCTGCGGCAAAGCATTGCAGTACTAATCAGTACTATCACAAACCTCAGGCATTTGCCACTGATATCATAGGTACTGCTGTCCAACACTGACCTATGTTGTGCTAATCATCCTCTCTTTCTTTCTTTCTCTCTTTCTTTCTGTCTCTGCATGCAATCCCTTTTCACCTCTCTCATCTGAACTGCCATGTGGGGACAGCATGGGGCTATATGTGACAGTGTGACGAAGTGCTGGTTTGCTGGATGGAGCGGTGACATTTAGCAGGTTGCTGTGTTGTAAAGTGCCAGGCAACTGAAATGCACATATATAGATTTTTTGGGGGATTACTCTTGAAAGTTTAGCTAGGTAATGCAGGTGAAAAATATGCATGAGATGCACCATGCACCAATAGACTTTTCTTTTTTTTATTTATGTAAGCTACATTTACTTTTATGAACAGTGAAAACAATATATATATATATATATATATATATATATATATATATATATATATAATTATTATTATTTTATTTTTATTTTTTTCATGGTATTTTACTAATTTCTGTATGTATCGTAAATACACTGTTGTGTGTACATCAGTATGCACACAGACCCATTCAACATATGATGCTTTGCATAATGTATTTCATATCATGTGAATTATGTACTTCAAGTCGTATATGTATTGTATTAAAACACATTGCAAACACACATTTTAGGTTGCATGTATGTATGTGTAATTAAGCATATTTGGTTAATACACATACATAAATGATCTCATTCACAATACACTCAGGAATGTATGATGCTTTGCAGAACATGGTTGCTATAAAGATTATGTTGCACTGATCATAAGATTTTTCATACCTGAATGCAGATTACTGTTACATTCTCATAAACATACATCTTTCCCTAGTGCAAGTTATATGGCCAGGTGGAATATGAGACGGTGCTTAAAAAATCATTTGTGGTTAATTTATTCTAAAGTTGTATGAGACAAAAACACAGTGAATAGCTTCATGTTTTAAAAGGAAGTTTGTGTATGTGATGGTGTCATAAGTAGACAGCTAGTATTTATTTGCATAGACAGTCACACACACAAGCTCAGATGCAAACATGAATACAGGCTATGAGTCCCATATTCGTGCTGTGCATGCTATATGACATGTAATAAGTCAGTGATATTAAGACCATTTCTTTCTGTTTGCTCAGATGATGTACATCAGCAGCCTGAGATCTTTTTGTCACTGCCTGAAGATGTTTGTGTGGCTTTTCCTGTTCCTCTCCACCCCAATCTCCTCCACCAACCCGGACTCAGAACTCACCCTGGAGATCTGCAGTGTCTGCTCGTGCCTGTCAGTAGAAAATGTGCTATATGTTAACTGTGAAAAGGTGGCAGTGTACCGACCAAACCAGCTGAAACCCCCTCAGTCTAATTTTTACCACCTGAACTTTCAGAACAATCTTTTGATTATTTTGTACCCTAACTCGTTCCTCAATTTCACCCATGCCGTGTCACTGCAGCTGGGCAACAACAAGCTGCAGAATATAGAGGGAGGAGCTTTCCAGGGGCTTAGTGCATTAAAACAGTTGCATTTGAACAACAATGAATTAAAAGTCCTGAGGGCTGACACTTTCCTGGGCATAGAGAACTTGGAGTATCTCCAGGCTGACTACAATTTAATCAAGTATATTGAGCGGGGAGCCTTCAATAAACTACACAAGTTGAAAGTTCTCATTTTAAATGACAATCTGATTTCTGCTTTACCTGACAATATATTTAGGTTTGCTTCATTGACTCATTTGGACATTAGAGGAAACAGAATACAGAAGATACCCTATATAGGTGTTCTGGAGCATATTGGGAGGGTGGTGGAGCTGCAGTTGGAAGATAATCCTTGGAATTGTACATGTGATTTGCTGCCATTAAAAGCTTGGTTGGAGAACATGCCATATAATATCTACATTGGAGAGGCTATTTGTGAAACACCGAGTGACTTGTATGGAAGGTTATTAAAAGAGACAAATAAACAAGAATTATGCTCCATGGGAACTGGCAGTGATTTTGATGTAAGGATATTGCCTCCATCCATGGAGACAACATTCACCACACCTGGGGGACACACTGGTCAAACCTCACAGAACCGATTAGCCACTAAGCCCCCTAAAACTACCAATCCTTCCAAGAATTCTGGTATAGTGTCTGGAAAATCGGTTTCTAATCACAATCTCAGCCAGATAGTATCATTTCAAACAAGGGTACCTCCTCTTACTCCTTGCCCATCACCTTGTGTTTGTAAAACACATCCTTCTGATTTAGGATTGAGTGTTAATTGCCAGGAAAGAAATTTAGAGTCAATGGCTGAACTAGTACCTAAGCCTATTAATGCCAAGAAACTGCACGTGAATGGGAATTATATCAAACAGGTGGAACAGGCAGACTTTGCTGAGTTTGAAGGTCTAGATCTGCTTCATTTAGGAAGCAATCAACTGACTACAATTCAAGGAAATGTATTTTGCAACCTTACAAACCTAAGGAGGCTTTATCTTAATGGGAACCAAATTGAACGTTTGAGTCCTGAAATATTTAATGGTTTGCACAATCTCCAGTACCTTTATCTGGAATACAATGTTATAAGAGAAATATTGGGGGGAACCTTTGAATCAATGCCAAACCTTCAGCTGCTTTATTTAAATAACAATCTCTTGAGAAGTTTGCCAGCTTACATATTTTCAGGAGTGCCCCTGGCTAGACTCAATATCAGGAATAACCATTTCATGTACCTGCCTGTAAGTGGCGTTCTTGACCAGCTGAAATCTCTAACACAGATTGATCTGGAAGGAAACCCATGGGACTGTACGTGTGATTTGGTAGCTTTGAAGCTCTGGCTGGAGAAGCTAAGCGAAGGCATTGTTATGAAAGAGGTCAAATGTGAAACACCTGTGCAGTTTGCAAGCATTGAGCTACGATCTCTGAAAAATGAGGTTTTGTGCCCCAAGCTAGTAAACAAGCCACCTACACAGTATACCAGTCCCATGCCTGCTATCACATTCACAACCCCTGTAGGTCCTATAAAAAGTCCACCAGGTGGACCCGTACCTTTGTCAATTTTAATACTTAGTATTTTAGTAGTGCTCATATTAACTGTTTTTGTTGCATTCTGCCTTCTTGTTTTTGTTCTGAGACGTAACAAAAAACCTACAGTAAAGCATGAAGGCATCGGGAACCAGGAGTGCAGTTCTATGCAGCTCCAGCTAAGGAAGCATGACCAGAAAGCCCTTAGGATGGATGGTATCTCTGCAGAAACATTTTTTCCACAAACCATAGAACAAATGAGTAAGAGTCACACATGTGGCATAAAGGACTCAGAAATGGGATTTCCATTTACTGATCACCAAGGACAAAAGGTGGTCCTCAGGAGTTTGACTGACAAAGATTTATCACATGGGGATTCTAGAAAAAGACTTAGCACAATTGATGAACTGGATGAGTTTTTTCCAGGAAGAGACTCCAATTTATTTATCCAGAATTTTTTAGAAAGTAAAAAAGAATATAATAGCATAGGTGTCAGTGGTTTTGAAATACACTATCCAGAAAAGCTACAAGATAAGAAATGCAAGAAGTCTTTAATAGGTGGGAACCACAGTAAAATTGTAGTAGAACAGAGAAAGAGTGAATACTTTGAACTTAAAGCCAAACTTCAAGGCACACCTGATTATTTACAAGTCCTTGAAGAACAAACAGCACTGAGCAAAATGTAGGTCTTGCAGTGTAAACCCTAGTAAAGACAGTAATTTAATGATGAAAAGTGCCTTGGTAGACTTTAAACTTCCAAATATTATCTATATAGGCATAGATGCAGGTGATTTCAGGAGTGTCCAGTTGATTATGGTTGAAGGGATTTCTTTGTAGGTTATAATTTTTCAGATCATCTACTATCTGGACCTCTAGGATTACACCAGACACTATTGCCAAAGGGATACTTTATGTTATCACAAACAAAATTAACCTCATCTACAGAGGCATCTACTGTATATTTTGTACCCAAATGCAAAATGTCTGTCTCCCCGTGATTGGTTTTTGCACCGATAAAGAAAAAACTGTTACCAGAGAAGGCTATCTCCATCTTCCAAATGGATAAAGCTGGTGAAAATGTTTTTTTTACTATCCAAGTCTAAACAGTGTTTTAAGAATAATGTTAGACAAGTCAAAAGCATGCAAAGGAAGGTCAGTTTCTTAAAAAAACAGGAATACCTTTAACTAGAAAAAAGAGGAATATCACGGTAAAATGTGCAAGTGCATAAATCCATGCTTTACAATTCTACAAAAATAAATTCAGTCACTTGAAACATTCTTGTCTACAACTTAAAAATGGATATATATATATATATCACATTTATTTAACAAGATATTTTTTTTCTGCAAAATGTGAATAGATTTAAGATTATCTATGAAAAAGAAGAAATAATATTGTTATTTGCAATCAGATGGGTTGCATTGATTTTCTCGATATGCTTGCTATGTGAGCGGGGGTTAAATATTTTTTTAAAATAGAAAAAAATTCATATCCATGAAATAATTTGTATACTAAATAGAAAATATATGTACTCCTTAATATGTATTTAAATGCCTGACTTGTTTCTGTGATCACAATGCATTAATCTATAAAAAAAACAAAAAAACAAACAAAAACTAAACATTGAGATACCAAACTGCTACAGGAAATGATTGATGTGTAAACTTGATATAATGTGATCAGGTACAAAATAAAGGTTGTCCACCTACACATTTGTGCCTTCTAGAGTTATATTATGTCCTGGCTTATATATTTTTGTTTACTAATTTTTAGCTATCTTGTCATAGCACTATGTATACTAGAGATTACACAAAACAATGTGAAATAGTTTATTTTTGTTGATGACCAACTGACAGATTGTGGTATGACCCTTTAAAACATACATTGTTAGTTTGTATGTCATTCGGTGGGCTATTTGCATAGTATTGATTGCTATGATGGATAAGAAGGATCGTTGAATGCTTAGTATATTATACAATAGTGTCTGTTCAGCTCTGGATTGCTATAAATGAAGGTTTTTATTGTTAGCATTGCATGATATAAGTGACATACGATATGGTGTAACCAGTGTTAGAAAGGACTAGCCTAAACCTGTTCTTGGATCCCACCAATCGTATATGTTTTGCAGGCACTCTTACATATGCAAGTAATGAATGCCTCAGTTATGTGATTTAAAACTGTACTCCGGACAGGTATGCTAAAAACAGTTTAATGCAGTAAGGTGTTTATTTCAAAACCACTGTTGTGATTTGTGATACAGTTGATATAGGTATCTGAAATTTGTTATGATGTCTATTTGTTACAATCCTTAGGCAAGCAGTACTCCTACTGAAAAAGTGTGGATCGACATTATCAGCCAGTGTTTTGAGGAGAACACACCTCATTAATATTCTGCTGCTTTTTCACTGGACAAACAGCAGGCTGCAGGGTGTTAGGTGACACCATCATATTCCTCATCTGTAAAAGAGAAAAGGTTCCATCCTCTCTCATGGCTGTGCAGTGTGACAGGGTTATGTGAATCACTAAAGTGACTGAACACAGCCACTGAACACAGCCAAGATTATTTTTCATAGTAAACAATGAACATATTGTATATGTTTTTCTTCTATTGTATTTAGCGGTATGGCTGAGTTTCAACTATAAAGCTAACATTTATCCACAACAAAAATACCACCCTTCCCCACTCCACTGTATTATGTGCCCTCTGCATCATTAAAGTGGTTGTAGCGGCTCAAGGTATTTTACCTTTATGTGTTCTATGCATGATAGTAAAAAAACATTCTGTGTGCAGCAGCTCACCTAATACTTACCAGGGCCCCATTGTGATCCAGTGATGTGCCTGAGAGATTTGGCTCTCCGAGGACTCTCCTTTCTCATTGGCTAAGACAGCAGTTGGAGCCATTGGATTCTGCTTCTGTTAATCACAACCAGAGAGCCAATGAGAAGAGAGGTGGGGCAAAGACACGGCTCTCTGTGTGAATAGACACACTAAGCAGTGGCCCGGGAGCGAGCCTGCTCAGGTTCCCACATAACAAGCTGCTTGCTGTGGGGGCACTCAGCAGGAAGGAGGCACCAGGAGCGCTGGCAGGGTACCCATGAAAAGGAGGATTGGTGCTGCGCTGTGCAAAACTACTGTACAGAGCAGGTAAGTATGACATTTATTATTTAAAAATATCACCCAGTTCCCCACTTCTACCCCCAAAAAATTTAATTTGAAAAAATTACTTTTAAATACAATTGATTCCTGAGCACTGCTAGGCACATGCTCCTCATGTGACAGCCCTTAGGTATGGTCATTGGCTGCCTAGGCACAAGACACTGCATTTTGAAGGGAACATTGGTGTGCCAGGTGTCCCATCTTACCCATATGTTTTAGGATTTTAAATTCAAAGGCAGCAGGCAATGGATGGTAAACAAGGCACTACTAGTAATTTAAAACACTGGATCATTCCAGGTGTATAGTTGAGATACGTTTTTGGTTGGTGGCAGGTTTGCTTTAACTTCCTTGTGTAGCTACCCACAGAATCAGAACTCCTGGTGTAAGCTGAGGGAAGGTTTAATCAACACTGGACTTGCTATGAGTTGTTATTGTCAGATTAGCGTATATCCAGGAGTACCAAGCTAATCAATTGCTATTTAGGGGTGTAAGGATGTTGCAATCTGATCCGATGGAGAGTTTTGTTTTTATTATGTTTCTTTGTTACAAGTTTGGTGCCTATTGGAACTGAAGGGGTAGAGGCCAGATATTCAAGGTATGTTTCTTGTCTCTCTTGTCCCTGTTTTTACATTAGTTGGAATATTCATTGAATATATTTTTAATATTCTGTTTAAATACTTTAGTATTACTGTATTAGTGTGTATACCAGACTACGTCAAGATTAGTAATGATGAATGCATCTTGAAAAACCCAATTCCTCCAAATCATGAGTCTTGCAATTCATGTAATTTATAGAGAAATGCCACCCTTTACTACTGGCAAGTGTACACAGCCTGCAGAGATACTCTGACACATCAGGGTTTGTTTACTAAAGGCAAATAGACTGTTCACTTTGCATGGGAATTATCCTCAGAACTTGATCATTGATATGAGACTCTGCAACTTCCATCATCAATTCCTGAGCAAACAAAAATGCAGTTTTGTCTTTGTTTTCCATGGTTGTGATTGGGCATTAGTTGCAAAGTTAAATCTCACTACATTCACTGACCTTTGGGGGAAATGTCCTTGCACAGTACAACTTCTCTTGCAAAGTGAACAGCCTATTTGCCATTAGTATATCAACCTCATTGTTTCTAAAAAAAAAAAAAAAAAAAGAAAAGACAGTTTCTTACATGTCAATGTATTACTCAATCCTATGATGTTTTGATAATAAAAACATCAATTAAGCCTTTTAAGGATGGATCTCAAGTGTCAGGTATGAGCACAGACTATTTTACCTATTGGAATTGAAAGAGTAGAGATCAGATATTCAGGGTATTTTTCTTGTCTAGTTTTTACATTATTTGGATTATTAATTGTATATACAGTATTTTTATCATTCTGTCTAAAACATGTGCAGAATTATATACAGTTTGTCCTGTTTAAATACTTTTGTATTACTAAACCTATTTATTATTTATATACTACAGTATTACTATAGTATAATTTATAGTATTACAAAACAAACCTCTCTATAGTCACAATAAAACAGCTTAAAGCAGAACTTTACCCATAAAAACCTGCTAAAAAATAATGTTCTTTAGCAAGGAACATACATTCCACATTAATACAGTAATTATGCTACCATAATTAGTCTGTGCTGTAAATTGCTCCTGTTTCTTCTTGCCGGAGGCTGCCATTTTGCAGAAGCCCAGAACCTCTTGAACAGCAGTAAATCATAAAGTGAAGCTAAACCCATCCTTTTAACAGTTTCAAAAAACAGTTACATTCCTGGAATGCTGGGATTGCTAACTGTCACTTTTGCTTGTGTCCTCAACTGAACTGTCAAACCATGCAGATAAAAGAGAAGCAGATTCCTTGGCTGTAAAGGATAAAGGACTTTAAACCTGTCAGCAGATCAGCCTCTACTTATTTGGCAGTGCCTAAAAATGGAGAGCATCTTAAAATTTACAGAGCATGGTGAGACGGTGTATTAATTGATTTTAAACAGTATAGACACTTATTTTTAATGTTTTACATAACTATATCTGCAAAAGGGGCCGGCCTGAAGTGATCTAGCAGGAATAATTTTCTGAATAAAGTTCTACTTTAAGTACTTGGTATTGGTTTTGACATTGACAGTATCCAGTATATAAAGCATTGCACAAGCATGTTGCTCTCTTAAAAACATGTTGGTCCTAAAGCACTAAAGAATATTTAAAATTAGCCTGTAAATTAAAAAAAAAAATGTCCACATCGCAACAGCTAAATTATTTTAGCTACTGTAAGTAATGAACTTGAGTTAACTTAACCGAGCTGAGACTTGCGTTATGGTTATGATGACAGCCAAGGAAGTCTTTACATGGCTCAAGAATCAATAATCGTCAAGCCCATGCTCCTCCTCTAACCTTCCCCTTAAAATGGAATTAAAGGATAAGTTTGCCTATTGAAACATGTTACATATTCCACCTGTATTTAGGATGGATCATGTAACATGTTCCAGCTCCTGTGACCAATTTTGCTGATATCTCCCACTCTGTGATAGCGTGCAGGGGAATCTTCTCCTCCCAACCACTGTCACTTTTTCAAAAGAATGCACCCACATGGCCGCATCATTTATTCACAGATTCCTATGAATAAATGAACTACAACTATCATCAGCCATTACGGGTGACACCTTGTAGTTCTCAATGAACTGCGAGGGCTCTGGTGAGGGCCTTCATAGTTCATTGATTGAGGTATGAGGTGCGGGCAGACAGCTATCTTGACAGCCTTCAGGAACCCTGCATTGCACCCATGATCTGCTGATTGCAGGTGCAATGCTCTACAGGCTCCCTGGAAAAAATAAATGCACATTTTTTTTCCAGCAAAAAAATGTGCATTCATTATTTTTTATGAAGAGGTGAACTTTTAAACCCACTGATTTAATAGTTTTCCAAAACAGTTACATTCAAGGCATGTTGTGAATGATAACTGTCACAGTTGCTTTTATTCTCAACCATCAAGTGTAAAGCCATCAAATGACCAGTGTCTTAGCTGATCACATGAGCAGCACCATGGCAACTTATGATAAACAATGTGTTATGTTAGACATGGCTGATGACAGTACAGGTCCACACTTTGGTGTACAAAAATGCATACAATGTAAATCAGCAAGCATTCTGGTGGCTGCGCTGTCACCGATTGCTCACACACACCCCTGGTACAAAGCCCCCACCCCTTGCACACCTGCCATGTTTTCTGGCTCTGCTTGCCCATCTGCTGGCCCAGGATCAACACGGCGAGTGCTGGCAGCTTGGGGGAAAAGGAAAAGAGCGGACACACGTCCTCCTCTTCTTGCTGTGACCCGGAAATTTACCTGCAACATTTTGCAATGTGATCTGTATGCAAAACATTCAGTGGAGCCCATTAAAGAGAACCTGTCACTAAAAAATCATCACATAGGGGACTTTTTGTCCCCTATGTGATGAAAAAAAAATGTTTTTGTTTTGCAAAAAAAAAAGTTGCTCCCAAGCACATAAAATCCCCCTCTGAAACAAACCTTGAGACCCCCCTACCGCCACATATATGCACGTACGAATGTAAACACATGCGTTGGGTCGCCTACTTGTGAAAACGCTAATTGCAATACACGTTACATATCGCAGTGCATCTGTGCATGCCAGTGTGAGAGCAATATTTATAGCACCAGACCACCTCCGTAACACTAAACTGATTACATATAGGGGGCTTTGAAGCATTACCTGTAGAAAATAAAGGGCACTGAAGTTTGTTTGTTTGTTGTACACAAAAAGGTTTGACATGTTGGGTATCTATTTACTCAGTATAACCTCATCTTTTATATTTTACCAAAAAGTGTGTAGTTAATTGTGTTTGCTTGCCATAAAGTTCACTTTAGTGTGTTTTTACTGACATTTGCTTTTCCTGGACCTTTGTAATAATATTGTGTGATATAAAAAATTGGAACTACCACTATTTTATTCTCTAGGGTGCCTGCTTTCAGAAAATCTATCATGTTTGGGGGTTTTACATAATCTTCGGGGCTAAAATGATTTTTTAAACATGTGTGCAAAAAACACAAAAATGCCTCTGGCAGCGAAAAGGTTAAATGTTCACTGTTAAATATGGAGGCCCAAAGACTGTAATGAAACAAATGTTTGATTTTTTTAGTGCCCTAGCAGATAAGTATGCTTGTTATCTAAAATGTTAATAAATGAACCAAACACACAAAAAAATGTATTATCTCTTGTGCTATAACAGGAAAAATAGAAGTGGTATTTAACCTTTTCACCGCCAGGTCCGTACGTCGCATGGACCTAATGGGGGGGGGGGTATCACACACAATCTGGTGCAGCCACCAAGATTGTGTGTGAAATTGACAGGCAGACTGCTGCATGTCAGGTAAGAGCATTCTGATTACTATCACACATCCCCGGTACCGCACCCCCCCAGCCACTGCGCCCCACCCCGCCATGCTTACCGGGCTCCATTTGCCTACTGACAGGCCCGAGATCTTCATGGTGGGTGCCAGTGGGTAGAGGGGTAGGAGAAGAGCGGACACACATCCGCTCTCTTCCCCTTCTCCTTGTGACCCGGAAAGCGACGTTCCTGATGTCACTTCTGGGTCAAGCTCTCAGTGTCCCCGACTCGCTTTGCTGGGAAAGAATGTTTTGCAATGTGATATGCATTGAAAAACATTCATTGGATTACCAGGGAGACAGGCAGGGTCTTTTAAACCCTGCATATCTCAATAAATAGAACCTGTCACCTAAAAATCATCACATTTGTTCCCTATATGATGAAAAAAAAAATTACATAAAAAATTGTTTTTGATTCTTTTGCAAAAAAAGAAAGTTACACCCAAACACACAAGTACATAAAATCCGCCCCAACCAAAAAAAGTTTGAGCCCCCCCACCCCCACATACACACGCACGAATGTAAACACATGTGTCCGGGCACCTACGCGTAAAAACGCTGGTTGCATTACACATGTTACATATCGCCGCGTACGCCAGAGTGAGAGCAATCATTCTAACACCAGACCTCCTCTGTAACACTAAACTGATACCTATAGGAGGCTTTTAAAACATTGCCTATAGAAAATATAGGTAACTAAACTAAAGTTCGCCATTTCACGGGCGCACATAAATTTAAGGTTTGGCATGTTGGATATCATTTACTCAGTGGCAGTGCAACCTCATGTTTTATATTTTTCCAAAAATGTGGGTAATTTATTGCGTTTGTTTGCCCTAAAATTCACGTTAGTTGCCTTTTGCGGTAATATTGCGTGACATAAAAAATTGCAACTACCACTATTTTATACTCTAGGGTATCTGCTTCCAGGAAATAAATAATATTTGTGGGTTTTGTATAATCTTAATAAGTAAGAAAATAATCTATTTATTTGATTTTCAACATGTGCGTATTATATCTCTTTGACTGCAGTATTTTAAAATGATGAGGGGGTGAACTGTGCTATATCTACCATCTTTTAAAATGAATTAAGCAGGTAGGGAGCTGTAGCTAGTGGACTGTGCTCGTATAAACAAACATGGATCTTATATGAGTTATACTTTTTTTCTAAAATGTCTGAGATAATTAGGATGTAGCCAAGTGTGTCTCTCATTTTGGCTGTTGCGTATTATAGGTTGCGTATTGTAGGTGTTAATGTCTTAGTCATTTTTGCATAGGGTTAAATATTTACATGGAAGTAACTGTCCACAATCAAACAGAACATTTCTACCTTCCTTCGTATTTAATAGTGGCATAGGGGTTGATTTACTAAAGGCAAATAGGCTGTTCACTTACCAAACAAATTTTGCCTTAGTTTAGTGACTGAGGTGAAGCTCTGCTAACTTCCATCATTTGATCACATGCAAGAAAAAATACTTTTTTTTTTTTTTTTTCTTGCACACGATTGTGTATTTTTTTTGCAAAGTGAGTTTTCACCACCTTCACTAAGTTAAGGAAAGTTTTTCTTGCAAAGTGAAAACTCCCCTGCAAATTGAACGGTCTATTTGCCTTTAGTAAATCAACTCTTTTTACTGAAGATTATGCAAATCTGACATTATGTTTTTAAGGTTTTATATGGCAAGAGCAATTTGGGGCTGGTTAAGGTGTCATAGTCTGCAAATCCTCTGCCAACTGTATCAAGGACGTGCAGTCAGGAGAGGCAGGTGAGGCAGGGCCATGAACATTCAAAAAAAAAATAAAAATCAAGCTTCAAGGGTCGTAGATTGGTGACCTGGGGTCACAGAGACCCCCAATTTGGGGGGTATGTAGCCTAAGTTCTAAGTCCCCACCACTGGTAAAAATTTGGGGCTCCAATGACCTATGGTTCCAGAGATATGGGGCTCCTTGTGCAGCCTGTCAGAAGCTAAATACAGAGCAGCCACTTTAAATACAAGCTGGCACACTCTGTTTGCAGCAGACTGAGAGTTGAGCTCACAGTGCCTCTCACTTCTTGTCAGAAGCACTGAGCTCAATGAACAGCTTGCAGACTTGGACCAATGGTAAAGTACAATTGGTCCCAGCTGTCCAATAAAAATGCTGCAGGGGAAGCACGCCTCTCACTGCAGTGTCATAGAATGTGTATAAATGACAAATGCTCCCTTCCAGCCCAGCCCTCTTATCTACAAGAAAAAACATGTGTTTACCTGTATGTGTATAAGATTTACCCATAATCCCATGTTTTTCTTACACAGTGGGAGATTCTGTTGAAAAAATGACTGTTATATTCAAGCTAAATCATATATTTAAATGCTATATGTTATAACATAATAATTTATTATTTATGTATTTACTGTGAAATTACTGGTTGGAAGTTATAACTTCAAACTTCAGTAATTTGTCCATTAAGCCACCTGCTTGAGTACAGAAAATATAGTAAATTACCTGAAAAACAATATATAATAATTATTTGTATATTACTTACTTATGGTAATTAACCCCTTGCCACCCAGGCCAATTCTGACACTTCTCTCCTACATGTAAAAATCATAATTTTTTTGCCAGAAAATTACTCAGAACCCCCAAACATTATATATATGTTGTTTTAGCAGATACCCTAGGGAATAAAATGGTGGTCGTTGCAACTTTTTATGTCACACAGTATTTGCGCAGCAATTTTTTTAAATGCGTTTTTTTTGGAAAAAACAGTTTTATTAATAATAAAAAAATGAATGTTTGCCCGATTTTTTTTGTATAATGTGAAAGATGATGTTAGGCTGAGTAAATAGATACCTAACATGTCACACTTTAAAATTGCACAAACTTTAGTACTTATAAATCTCCATAGGTGACTCTTTAAAATGTTTTACAGATTACATGTTTAGAGTTACAGAGGAGGTCTAGTGCTAGAATTATTGCTCTTGCTCCAACGATCATGTAACGATATGTAACCTGTGTGTATCTGGCTCTGATAATAGCTAGTGCCCCACCAGCCACTGACCTCACCGCATGTCCCTGAACTGTATAGCAAGTGTTCTTCTCACTAACAATGTATGCATACAACTGAATCCTAGACAGCTAATCATGGAGTCTATGTTAACAAGCTTACAATGATAGAACCTGTAAAGATGATAGTTGGAGAAAAGAGTCCGATTTATGACTGAGAACAGCTTGTGTCTTATGACAACTGCCCTGTTCAGTTTAACTAGAACAGAACTGACTACTTGCTGCTTCAGAGTAATAGGGGATTCTTATGCCATGTAAACACGACTAGACTTTCCATCAGAATAGACTCCGACGGTCTTTCCGACGGAGTTCCGATGGAGTTCCTCTGAAACAGACTTGCCTACACACAATCACGCCAAAGTCTGATTGTTTAGAACGCAATGACATACGACGGGACTAGAAATAGGAAGTTCAATAGCCAGTAGCCAATAGCCGCCCTTGTGTCGTTTTTGGTCCATCGGAATAGCATACAGACGAGCGGTTTTCCCGATAGGAACTGATTCCATTGGAAAGATTTGAAACATGTTCTATTTCTAGGTCTGTCAGAATTTTAGAAAGAAAAAGTCTGATGAAGCCCACACACGATCGGAATGTCTGACGGAATGATTCCATCGGACCTTTTTCTGCCGGAAAGTCCGGTCGTGTGTACGCGGCATTAGAGTTCCTGGTGACTTGAGTTGTCTGCAAGACTTCATTATAACCTTCCAAAACATTCTCCATGCTAGTAGGCAAATTTTAACTTCATCTTCTACACCACCCCCTTCTCCACCTATTCTTCACAATTACTCCATCAGTATAATGAGAGACTTAACTCACCATTTGTGAGTTTCAGGAGAATATGCTAGTTGGAGTTGTTTTATTGTTCAAGACAATAGAAGAGTTGCATAATGTAGGAAAAGAAAAACAATCTGGGTATGATGTCAGGCCAAAGGAGGAAATTAAAAACATCTCTAATTCATCTAAAGATGCAGGCATGGATAAACTGAGCACACAAATAATATCACCACAAACATTTAGATAGCAACTGTAGTGGTTTTATGCATACTAGAGTGCTGTTGGTTTGGAAGACTCCTGGAGTGCTCTAAAAGATAACTAAGATTATGCATATGCACCTGGAGCCACCAGCTATACCAATCCATTGGTAGATGATTATGTTTAAACTGACATATTGCTCTGAAAATGTTGGTTGCTTGACTGTCCCTGGAATCAGTACTTTGAAAGCCAAAGAAAACTATTTCAGCTAGAAAAGTAATGCCCTGTACACACGGTCGGATTTTCCGACGGAAAATGTGTGATAGGACCTTGTTGTCGGAAATTCCAACCGTGTGTAGGCTCCATCACTCATTTTCCATCTGAATTTCCGACACACAAAGTTTGAGAGCTTGCTATAAAATTTTCTGACAACAAAATCCGTTGTCGGAAATTCCGATCGTGTGTACACAAATCCGACGCACAAAGTGCCATGCATGCTCAGAATAAATTAAGAGACGAAAGCTATTGGCTACTGCCCCGTTTATAGTCCCGACATACGTGTTTTACGTCACCGCTTTCAGAACGATCAGATTTTCTGACAACTTTGTGTGACCGTGTGTATGCAAGACAAGTTTGAGCCAACATCCGTCGGAAAAAAATCTATGGATTTTGTTGTCGAAATGTCCGATCAATGTCCGACCGTGTGTACAGGGCATAAGAGGGAAGTCAGAACAGCTGATCTACATAAAGTATTTGTTCTGAGTAAGTGAATCAGCACTAAAGCCACTGCACTATTACAACAGCCAGAAATTTTACATTTTCAGAAAGGGATCAGCAATAGCAGCCTCTGTATTTCTCCAAAGACATATTTCCTTTAGGCTATCTTAAAAGAAGGACTTATTTTATACAGGGAACTTTTAAGCCATTGCCTAAAATAGCACTGTTAGAGGATGAAGAACCAAGACAGAAATAAATGTTGCCACTCTTTTTCTTTATTTTTTCCATTTGTTATTTGCTACTTCTAGAAGTCCTATGGCGCATACACACGATCCGACATTTTGACAACAAATGTTTGATAGGAGCTTGTTGTCAGAAATTCCAACCGTGTTTAGGCTCCTTCAGACATTTTTTGTCGGAACAACAAAAATTTGAGAGATGGTTCTCAAATTTTCCGACAACAAAATCCATTCCGAGTGTTTGTAGACAATTCTGACGCACAAAATTCCACGCATGCTCTGAATCAAGTACGAGACGGAAGCACTCGGTCTGCTAAAACTAGCTTTCGTAATGGAGATAGCACATGTGTCACGCTGCAAATTTTTAAATCTTTCAATGCAGAGCATTCTCTTCTTCTTTATAATGCTAGAATTATGAAGTTGTTTTGCTGCTGATATTCACACAGAGTTCTCACAAACTGATTTCTTTATTAATTCTCGTGATCTCCTGAATAATATATTTTTTTTTTCGTCAGATCTCCATAATAATGTTTAGAATTTATTTTTATAGTGATCTTCTTTAATTTTTTTATGAAGATCTCCATTTTTATTTTTTTTTGTTTTTTATAGTGATCTACTTTTTTTTTTTTTAATCAAGATCTTCTGTTTTTTTTTTAATATTTATATTATAATATATAGTATATATATATATATATATATATATATATATATATATATATATATATATATATATATATATATATATATATATATATATATATATATATGTAGGAAGGCCAGTATGGTGGCCTGAATTTATGGGAGGAGCCCGGGGGGTATTTAACCAGCCGGCTCGCCTGTGGTCTTTGTCGGTTTCCGGTGCGCGGTACGTTACATCACTAGGCTGACTCTTCCAACTCATTGGCGTTCGTGAAGTTGCGCATTAGAAATCTCAGTGGCTTTCGGTTCCCGTTCGCAGTTTCTGAGAGGCTTCCGTTCTTGTTCGTAGTTTTTCGTACAAACTTGTCTGGCTCGGCTGTCGCAGTTAGGGTTTCGTTGACATTTCATCATTTCATGTATCACCATTTGCTAGATACCATGTGTCGCTCAAACCCCGATACGGAACTTACGAGTCATTCGTTAAGAAACCCTGCACGTAGCCATAGCACTCAGCCACCGATTCGTGCCTCTATCATTTCTGAAAACATTTTTTCATTCATTTTACGTACCTCACTCTAATTCGAATCCAGTTGCGTCCGCTTCGCACCTGTTTGTCCAGCCGCGTCTCACTTGTTCTTGTCTCATGCTTTATACCATGCTCCACAGTCCTGTTCGTTATCAGTTGCAATTACGGCACACAGATTTGTGCCTCTGTCATGGCTTATCATTTCAATCATTTCACTCATTTCACTCATTTCACCGTCATGTACCGCACTCCGATTCAAATCTAGTCGCATCTTTGATGCACCGATTCGTCCCAGTGTGCCCCAGTTGTTATTTGGTCTCATTTCAGTACATGCTCCAGAGTCCAGTCGTTGTCAGTCGCAGTTTGCGGCTCACCGATTCCTGCCTCTGTCATGGGAAATCATTTCACTGTCACGTGTCACGTTCCGATTCTAATCCAGTCGCATCCATGATGCACCGATTCGTTCCGGCGTGCCCCCGTTATTTTTTCGGCCTCATTTCAGTACATGCTCCAGAGTCCGGTTCGTTGTCAGTCGCAGTTTGCGGCTCACCAATTCGTGCCTCTGTCATGGGAAATCATTTCACTGTCACGTATCACGTTCCAATTCGAATCCAGTCGCATCCATGATGCAACGATTCGTTGCGGCGTGCCCCAGGTATTTTCGACCACATTTCAGTACATGCTCCAGAGTCCGGTTTGTTGTCAGTCACAGTCGCGGCATGACCGATTCATGCCTCTGTCATGGCACATGCCTCTACCATGACAAATCATTTCATTCATTTCACCATTTCACTAATTTTACTGTCACGTACTGCGCCCTGATTCGAATCCAGTAGCATCCGAGATGCACCGATTCGTCCCGGCGCGCCCCAGTTGTCTTGGTCTCATTTCATTTTGTGCTCCACAGTCCGACTTGTCGTTTGTGTCAGTCGAAAAAAAAAAAAAGAAAAAAAAAAAGTAGTATAAATAAATAAATAAATAAAATGTTTCGGCCTCATCCAACACCTGCACCAGAGCTTGGTTCACTGTCAGTCGCAGTCGCGGCATGATTCGTGCCTCTGTCAGGGCAAACATTTCACTGTTACATACCGCACTCAGATTCAAATCCAGTCGCATCCGTGATGCACCGATTTGTTATGGTGTACACTAGTGTTTTCCTTTTGCCTCATTTCAGTACATGCTCCAGAGTCTGGTTCGCTGTCAGTCGCAGCTGCGGTACGACCGATTCATGCCTCTGTCATGGCGAAATATTTTCATTTATTTCACTCTAAGGCAAACATTTCATTCATTTCGTTGTCACATGCCGCGCCCCGATTCAAGTCTAGGGCATCCGTCAGGCATCGATTCATCCCGGCAAGCCACAGTTGGCTTAGCCTCATTGACGCAGTCACGGCACACCGATTCGTGCCTCTGGCATAAACATTTCACTCATTTTATTTAATTTCATGCACCTGTCGCTTAAACACGTTACAAGTCACTTTTCAAGTCAGGTAGTCAAACCCTTCACCGGTTGTCATCTGTCATTTTCCGCCAGGTCAGTCAAGTTAAATAAATAAATAAATAAATAAATAAAAAATTAAAAAAAAAAAAAAGCCACACCCTGTCTTCCTTCGAAGTTCAGTCATGGCTCCGATTCGCCTCACCACTATCCCCCCTTATAGTCACACAATCCGATTCATGTTGGTTTCATTTCATACACTTTACAAACCGATTCATATCAGGATTCATTGTATACAACATAAGAATGATTCGTATCGGTTTAATTTCATACATGCTACAGTTCAATTTAAATCTAGTCGCGTTGGTGGCACAGCGATTCATATCGGATCCATATTCATACTCTCCACAGTCGGATTTTATATTGGATTAATTTTCATACACTCTACAATCGGTTCTTATCAGATTAATTTCATACAACCGATTCGTATCGGATTCATTTCTTACACTTTACAACTGATTCATATCGGATTAAATTTCATACACATTCAAGCACAACTTCTTGCAATCATTGCAAGCATGCATCGAATCACAGCTTCTTGCAATCATTGCAAGCACGCATCCAAGCACAACTTCCCGCAATCGTTGCAAGCACGCATCCAAGTATAAACTTCTTGCATTTGTTGCAAGCACACTTCGAAACATAACTTCTTGCAATCGTTGCAAGCACACATCCAAGCACAACTTGCGGCAATCGTTGCAAGTACGTATCCAAGCATAAACTTCTTGCATTCGTTGCAAGCACACATTGAAACATAACTTCTTGCAAATTTTGCAAGCACACATCCAAGCACAACTTTTTGCAATAGTTGCAAGTACGCATCCAAACATAACTTCTTGCAATAGTTGCAAGCACACATCCAAGCACAACTTCTTGCAATTGTTGCAAGTACGCACCCAAACATTACTTCTTGCAATCGTTGCAAGCACACCCAAGCACAATTTCTTGCAATCAATGCAAACACACATCCAATCATAAACTTCTTGCAAACATTGCAGGCATGCATTCAAGCATAACTTCTTGCAATCGTTGCAAGTACGCATCCAATTACAACTTCTAGCAATCATTGCAAGCACACATCCAAGCATAACTCTTGCAGTCTTTGCAAGCACATGCAGTAATACAAACTTTTCACAGTCACTACAAACACATCTCCAGCGACATAAACTCCCTTGCAATCATTGCAAGCACACATTTAAGCACAACTCTTACAATCATTACAAGACACGCATCTTAGCATAACTTCTTGCAATTGTTGCAAGGACACATCCAGGCATAACTTCTTGCAATCGTTGCAAGCACGCATCCAAACATAACTTCTTGTAATCGTTGCAAACACGCATCCAAGCATAACTCCTTGCAGTCCGTGCAAGCACATGCAGTAATACGGACTTCTCGCAGTCACTGCAAATACATCTCCATTGACACAAACTCCCTTGCAATTGTTGCAAGCACATATTTAAGCACAACTCTTGCAATCATTGCAGGGCTCGCATCTTAGCATCACTTCACACATCATTCTTCAGTGGCACTTAATCAGCCAGTTGTCTCCAGTGGCATCTTCATACGAGCCACTCATCATTTTCAGTATCA
The DNA here is from genome assembly GCF_042186555.1 of Aquarana catesbeiana. Lineage (NCBI taxonomy): Eukaryota > Metazoa > Chordata > Amphibia > Anura > Ranidae > Aquarana > Aquarana catesbeiana. Next base: position 134,862,344 of record NC_133332.1, on the reverse strand, counting down.
TTTCTCGCTTAGGTCAGTTGAGTTCAGGTTCCATCCCGCACCAGGTATCGTATGGCCACACACAGCTGGCTCCTTCTCATAACACTATCAGGCTATACCTAGCCAGCATCCAGCATTTCCTGTCCTTACAGGACCCCAGAGAGTCGTCTGTGTTTACGGCCCATACAATAAGATCCCTTCTACCTGGCATCCAGAAGCATCAGCCCATAGCTAACGGCAAACGCTTGCCCATCACAACTGCCATCTTTAGGGACATGTCAAAACCACAGACATTCCCCAGTCTAGTCATCCAAGCAGCTGGCCCTCTGTGGTTTTCTACGGCCTAACAAATTCACTTTTACTGGCACTGGCAGCCAGCTACTATGTGGACACCACTTGACTTGCTGATAAAACCATTACATCCTTCAGCTTGCAGTCTCTAAAACTCAACAATCCGGACCCGAGGTCTACAATAACCTCTTCCAAACTCACAAATCCACGCAGGCCAGTCTCCCCCTTGACAAGCTGACCTGCATCAGGCCAGTTCCCCAAGATTTCACCCATACACGGGTGTGTACTAAGAAGCAGCTTCAGTCTTTCCTGGGAATGCGGACCTATCAATGTCGGAAGGTTCCATACTACGTGGATCGGTATATCATTGATTATACCATCTATGTCGCCCTTATCATCCCAGGTAGTGACAGATGCCACAGCCTCCACAGGCTTCGCTGCAATTTTTGGCCACCATTGGTTTACAAGAACATGGCCTCCAGAGGCACTCCTAAACCCCGGGTTTACCCGGACTTCCTCCCTCTTCAAGCTACACCCGGTCATGGCAGCCGCTCAACTCTAGGGTCTTATCTGGACAGGACAGGCCGTGGCTTTCGCCACCGGCATCCGGTCCAAGGCGATCTTCTTGATGAAGCCAGGTTCACATCGCTCTGTTATGTCCTTCCTGCGCAGGCTGGTGTAATTATCTTGGCAACACCAGTTTAATGTCCACTGTACATTCATTCCAGGCTGCCTTCTTCTGGGACATGTCTACTATCTTAACCAGTTCGCCATTTGGCCTTCTCCCTAGTTTGCTCATACAAGTAGCCATTTACTTAGCCTAGTTCGGGTTCTGGCGGCCCAGCGAGTTCACCCGCAGCAATCCCGCAGGCCAAGTTCTGTGTAGTTGGCTCACTGCCAACACTATTTCATCCTCCACCTTGCAGTGTCTAAAGCCCAGCAATCATGCTCCAGGATAGACATCCATCTCTATAAAATAAACAACGTCCGGTGTCCGGTAACCATACTCGACCGCCTACTGTCACTCCTAACGGAACACTCAAACTCTAGCCCCTTATTACCTTTTTTGGGCAAACCCTTGAGTGCCTGCCAGTTCATCAAACACTTGGGGGTTCTTTTACGCAGCCTACACCTCGACCCCAGTCAGTACTCTGGTCACTCTTTAGTATTGGGGCAGCCTTGGCAGCATTTCGGCATGGGTCCCAGACCACATCATTAAGAGACTTAGTGGGTGAAACTCTGCCTACCTCGCCCGGTACGTCCCCACTCCTTAGGTGGAAATGGCACAAGCATTCACCAAACTTGCTCAATAAATAAAGCTAAAACTAATAAAACTACACCCCTACCTGAATGTTTTTGCCCCCTTATTTTGGTATACCGACCATCAGACCAGGGCACACTTCAGGTCCATTTCATGTTGTAAGTCTTATGGTAAGTCTAATTGTTCATATCCGTATCGGCCATAGGGCTTCGACCATAAGTAGGAAGGCCAGTGTGGTGGCCTGAATTTATGGGAGGAGCCCGGGGGGTATTTAACCAGCGCGCTCGTCTGTGGTCTTTGTCGGTTTCCGGTGCACGGTACCCACCCTCCCATCCCCTTTTCAGGGCATTTCTCAAATTCATTTATTTTCACAAAATATTCATTTCTAATCTAGGGTATGCCCCCTTATTTTTGTATACCGACCATCAGACCAGGGCATACTTCAGGTCCATTTCATGTTGTAAGTCTTATGGTAAGTCTAATTGTTCATATCCGTATCGGCCATAGGGCTTCAACCATAAATAATATATATAATATAATAATATATATAATATTTTTTTTTCATTTTGTGTGTCAAGTTACCACAAAACCATTATTAACTTGTATTTTTTAACCTCAAGGAGGTTGTTTGGTGTTGGTGTTCCTTGTTAATTTGACATTGTACTTTTGAAATGTACCTGCCTACTCACAAACAAAACTGTCCTTTTTGAAGGAAAACACATAGGCAAGTATTTGTGGGAAAAAAATTGCCATTTATTATGGGCCATAACCAAATAAAGAGGAAGGCAATGCTGGCTAAACTGGTGAAATTGGCGAAGCCTTTGTACCCCAGGGCACACATAACTATTTTACAGCCAAATTTGGTAGCATGAGGAATCCATATAATAGTGAGCACAATCCGGTGCAGGACTCTGAGAGATCATGAACAGCAGCAGATGACATATATGTCCCCAGGCTGTGGTCTTACAACAGCCTGCCGTTTTTGTCAGACCAGACTGAACCCAGCCCATCTTGTCTTCCTTCCATGCTTCCTTCCACACTTGCTTCCAGGCTGTGGCTCTGGTGTTGGAGTTGTGGCAGGAGGTGGAGGAGGAGGAGGACAGTGGTCGAACTCAAAAACCTGACTTTGGCTTGTGAGTTCGCCCCTCAACACCTTATTTATGGCTTGTAAGATAACTTCCTCACAGAAGAAGCATTGGCCCTCCTCCATTTCCTGCATTTTGCAGGCTGCCATGCAGGCACAGTCCTCTTGAGGAATGGGGGGGTTCTGAGGGCCGCAGTAAACTCTCCTAATCGTGTCCCAATATAGGCCTCAATCTAAAAGCAGTATAGGCCCAAGTTAAAATTGTACCTTCGTTATCACGATCGGTGCTTCTGCTACTCCTTCCTCTGCTCACAGATAATACGCACGCGTGTTACGCTTTATATACACTGCACTTGCGTGAAACTCCGCCCGCCACTGACCTTCTATCAAGTATATTCCCCGCCCCTTCTCTTTTGGCGCAGTGGGAGAGCACATGGCGGAGAAAGAACAAGTGCATGCAGACAGCAGCAACAACGAAAGCCCGGAGCCACAAATGTCCTGATCCCGGAGGAGATTTAAGGCCTCAAATATGGCCTTTGTAGAGATGGTGGACATCTTGAAGAGGGCCGACTATAATGGGAAGTATGGACCGTACTCAAACCCAAATGTGAGAAAGGCCAAGATCATGACTAAAGTTGTGAGAAGTCTGCACAGGAATTTTGGGGTACGACGATCCAAGGATCAATTGAGGAAAAGCAGGTCAGACCTGAAATTGAGGGAGCACGATCAGTACAGAAGGATCAAGAGAGTTCTGCAAAAAAGTAAGTAGTTGTCGTGTGTTCTTCTTATTATTATTACTTGCATGCTGCTCCATGTGCTTTTCTTTACTGTTGTACAATTTAAAATGGCAACTTTCAGGTTCGTAGGCACAGTAATCATTCATAGTAAACATTGTTTGTTCGCCCACTAATACAATGTTTTTGGCAGATACAGGTTAACTACATTTGTTCAGGCCTATTTGTATTCAAAGAAGTTTAGTACATTGTTGTCTAGATGGGTTTGTAACTAGAATTAAATGCAAACTTGATTCAGTGTAAGGAGAGGACACACAGCTGCTGTTTACACATCTGGACGCAGGAGCACTAGTAAGGGACACCAGAACAAACTTTGTAGGGTGTCCCACACAGGTGCTCCAGTGGATACTTGGGGGTGTCTCCATGTGGGAAACTTTACCAAAAATTGTAAGTATTCCAGCTTGAAGAAAGGGAAAAAATCATGTCTTTAGCTTGGAACTCTGCCAAAACAGACAATTGTACGACACTTCCAAACTTTCATATTCCTATTTATGCCCTCAAATATCAGTGTGCTAAGTATACCTTTTTTTTTATTCACATAGGGGAGAGAAAGACTCAGGACATCAGAGGACACCAGGGACACACAACCTCCTAAAGAAGGGGAAATCCCCACACCACAATCAGAGGATGTGGAGGATGGAGAGGTTTATGAAGTGGGCAAAATAGTGAGAGTGTCTGAGACCACAGCTTCAGGTAATAGATGTATGCCTGCATATTTATAATACATAGTGTTTTTTTTAGGTGATGTGGATGTTATGTGGATGTTATGGAAAAAGAAACAAATTTCACAAGTACAAGTGCACACATCCTCATCGGGGAGATCATGGTGTGCAATAGGGATTTACAGAAGATCAAGGAAGACATCAATGATGTGGAAAAAAGACTCAAAAACATCATTGATGTTTTAGGCAGAATATAAAACACGCCAATATTAAAAAAAATGTTTTTCTTTTTTTCTTAATTTTTTAAAAAAGTTTGAAAGCCAAATTTTGAAGATGCACACTGTGTGTCAACATGTGCTATCTGCCATCATGGGATATCAATGTACGCGTTTTATGGGTGCAACCCCTTCCTCGCAACTCAAGTAGATGAGAGGAAGGGGTTGTACCACCGAAACACGTCCATTGATCCCCCATGATGGGAGCTAGCACATGTTGACCTTAAGCATGGGATCAGGAGGGAAATCCCCATTTTGACTCTCAATTTGTGTGCATCTTCAAAATTTGGCTTTCACAGGAGTGACATCACCCAATCTGATGAAGTTGCCTTCATCAACACAGTTTGGACATACTAATGTCTGATATTGCCTTCAACTTATCAAAGTTGAACTTTGTAAGTTCCTGAGTTGTGTATTGTTTTATGGTTTCAAAAACATGCCTGTTTACAACAAAAAAAGGATATTTCTAATGTCTAAAAAAAAAAAATTTCTTCTATAAATATGTTGGTTTGTTCAAAAACCCTTTTCTAAACGCACATGTGAATGTGCACAGAGTAAAAATTTTTATACTCAACTCAACAATGTGTGGCTTCTTCTTTCAATGCTCAATAGCAGTTTTTGGAGTAAGTTGGTGTTTACAGTGGCAATGGGGGTTATTTACTAAAGGAAAATCCACTTTGCACTTCAAGTGCACTTTCAGTGCAGTTTCAAGTGCACTTTTGCAGTGCATTTGTAGTGCAAAGTGGATTTTCCTTTAGTAAATAACACCCACAGTGATTTATAATTTTCAACAATCAGGCCATTTTCGTCACTCCAAAAAATAAAATCATGGTGCTGAAAATCATGAATATTTTTATCCTTAATGCATTACATACATTAACAACAAAAACGAGGTGTGTGTGTATCAGACCCACAACATAACAACATAATAGTTAGCTGAAGAGATTGTCACCTCATGTATCAAATAAATTACATTGCACTATTGAAAAAAATGGTCAAATAAATAAGCCCATTGGATAACCTAGAACAGTGGTCATCAACCTTGTCCTCAGGGCCCACTAATGCCGCGTACACACGGGCGGACTTTTCGATGGACTAGGTCCGGCGGACTTTTCGACGGACTTTCCGATGGACTTTCTGACGGACTTTCGAATGAACGGACTTGCCTACACACGATCAACCAAAGTCCGATGGATTCGTACGTGATGAGGTAGGACCGGACTAAAATAAGGAAGTTCATAGCCAGTAGCCAATAGCTGCCCTAGCTTCATTTTTTGTCTGTCGGACTAGCATACAGACGAGTAGACTTTTCGACCGGACTTGAGTCCGTTGGAAAGATTTGAAAAATATTTTATTTCTAGGTCCGTCGGACTTTTGGGAAAAAAAAGTCCGCTAGAGCCCACACATGGTCGAATTGTCCGCCGGAGTCCGGTCCGCCGGACCTAGTCCATCGAAAAGTTTGCTCGTATGTACGCGGCATAACAGGCCAGGTTTGCAAGATAACTGAAATACATCCCAGCTGATATCATTTGCTGCTCAGTGATTGCAGTATTCTAGTCTGCATCTCCCCAGGGTAATACATAAAACCTGGCCTGTTAGTGGGCCCTGAGGACAGGGTTGATGACCACTGACCTAGAAGACAGCTAAAAGAAACACAAGCAGTAAATCAAAGGAAATATTTTTCAGTTTAAAATACAAATTTATTTAAAAAATATTTGTTAAACATTTTCTGGCATATCAATGGCCCCCCTATCCGCAAAGTACTCCATAAATTTTAGACGGGCCTCGCGGGCGCTTTGGGGGGGCAAGCCAGGACAGCCAGCTTCAAGCTCTGTCAGGATTTGGTCTTGAAATCCGGCCTCAGGCCCAACTGAGGCCACATAGTTCATAGAATTTCTCCTTAAAAAGTTGTGGAGAATGCAGCATGCAAGCATTATATGGTTAAGTTTATGTTCCGCCTTTTTTAATTGGAATAAGGGATAGGTGGAATTGGTTGGCCATTATCCCGAAAGCATTCTCCAACATTCTTCTGGCTCTGGCCAGCCGGTAGTAAAAAACCCTCTGGTCTGGGGTGAGGTTCCTCATGGGGAACGACCACATCAGGTGATCACCCAGCCCAAACACTTCATCAGTGATAAAGACGAACAGCAGACCAGCCACGTTGTCTTCCGGAGGTGGCAATCCCAAGCCACCACTCTGGAGCCGTCCATAGAACTTGGTCTGGGGGATGACTCCACCATCTGACATCCGGCCATTCTTCCCCACGTCCACATAAAGAAACTCATATGTCACCGACACCACCGCCAACATCACAATACTATTAAACCCCTTATAGTTGTAATAGTATGACCCAGAGTTGGGGGGTGGGACTATGTGGACGTGTTTTCCATCAATTGCCCCTCACTGAAAATCAAATACGTAATATAAAAATATGCACTGAAAACCAGATACGACTGACTACACGCACTGAAAACCAGATATGAACCCACAAGCACAAACTGAAGAGCAGTAATGATCTGAAAAGCACGAGGCTGAAAAGCGCAAATCGTCTCTCTCACCAAACTTCTACTAACACGAGATTAGCAGAAGGAGCCCAAAGGGTGGCGCACTGGCTATTGAACTTCCTCTTTTTAGTGCCATTGTACGTGTTGTACATCAGCGCGTTCTTGACGATCAGAATTTCCGACAACATTTGTGCGACTATGTGTATGCAAGACAAGTTTGAGCCAACATCCGTCAGAAATAAATCACAGGATTTCGTTGTAGGAAAGTCCGATCGTGTGTACGTGGCATAAGTATATCTAGCAGAAACAACTGAAGGAGAGAGCAGGGAGGAGCAGGGGCTAAAGAGAGAATTCACAGGATATTCTGTACCTTAAGCAACATGGAAACTCCTCAACGCCTCTCCTTACTTTTCTTTGATGAGCTTTATGTTCAACCGTAGATCTCCATATACAGTAAAAAAACAAAACAACATGCCTCTTACAGCACATTGTAGTTTTAGTCTTAGCAAATATGAATACATGATGATGGAGACTGGGGCCTAAAAAGACATTTATATTTGTCCAGAGCAGCATAATATTTAAATGCAGCCCGGCTTAAATAAAAACAAAGTTATGTTTGATAGAGTAAAGGACTTGCAGTGCAAATAAATCATTAAAGGAGAAGCATAGCCAAAAGGTCTTTGGCTGTACTTCTCCTATGGATCCAGGGCCGGTTCTAGACTATTTTGCACCCTAGGCAAGACCAGCTACTTGCGCAACCCCCCTCCAAACAAAAATAAGAAATTAAAACTACCATTTTAAAAACAGTAGAAAATATTAAAACATCTAAATATGAAATAGCTAAATTTCTTTTCATTTGCGAAAAAAGAGAAACAGCCCAATCCAGCAAAGAGACAGCCAAATCCAGCAAATAGACAGCCCAATCCAAAGAGACAGCAAAATCCAGCAAAGAGACATCCCCATACAAAAAAGACAGCCCAATCCAAAGGGACATCCAAATCCAGCAGTGTGGCAGGTGGAGGAGGGGCAGTGTGATAGGTGGGGGAGAGTGTGACAGGTGAGGGGGTGACAGGTGGGGGGCAGTGTGTACAGTGTGTAACAGGTGGGGGGGACAGTGTGACAGGTGGGAGGCCAGTGTGACAGGTGGGGGGGCAGTGTAACAGGTGGTGGGGGGCCAGTGTGACAGCTAGTGGGGAGTGTGACAGGGGGCTAGGGGCCAGTGTGGCATGTGGGGGGGACAGTGTGACAGGTGGAGGGGACAGTGTTACAGGTGGTGGTGGGGGGCCAGTGTGACAGGTGGTGGTGGGGGGACATGTGACAGGTGGTGGTGGGGGACCAGTGTAACAGGTGGTGGTGGTGTAACAGGTGGTGGTGGGGGGCCAGTGTGACAGGTGGCGGTGGGGGGCAGTGTGACAGGTGGGGGGCCAGTGTGACAGGTGGTGGGGGCCAGTGTTACAGGTGGTGGGGGCCAGTGTGACAGCTATTAGAGAGTGTGACAGGTGGGGGGCCAGAGGCCAGAGTGACAGGAGGTGGGGGGCCAGTGTGGCAGGTGGGGGGGCCAATGTGACAGGTGGTGGAGAGTGTGGTAGGTGGTGGGGGCCAGTGTGACAGGTGGGGGGGCCAGTGTGACAGGTGGTGGGGGGCCAGTGTGACAGCTAGTGGAGAGTGTGACAGGGGGCTAGGGGCCAGTGTGAAAGGAGGTGGGGTGACAGGTGGGGGGCAGTGTGTACAGTGTGTAACAGGTGGGGGGGCAGTGTGACAGGTAGGGGGCCAGTGTGACAGGTGGAGGGGGGCAGTGTGACCGGTGGTGGGGGGGGACCAGTGTAACAGGTGGTGGTGGGGGGTCAGTGTAACAGGTGGTGGTGGGGGGCCAGTGTTACAGGTGGTGGTGGGAGGCAGTGTGACAGGTGGGGGGCCAGTGTGACAGGTGGTGGGGGCCAGTGTTACAGGTGGTGGGGGGCCAGTGTGACAGCTATTGGAGAGTGTGACTGGTGGGGGGCCAGAGGCCAGTGTGACAGGAGGTGGGGGGACAGTGTGGCAGGTGAGGGGGCAATGTGACAGGTGGTGGAGAGTGTGGCAGGTGGTGGGGGCCAGTGTGACAGGTGGTGGGGCCAGTGTGACAAGTGGTGGGGGGCCATTGTGACAGCTAGTGGAGAGTGTGACAGGGGACTAGGGGCCAGTGTGAAAGGAGGTGGGGTGACAGGTGGGGGGCAGTGTGTACAGTTTGTAACAGGTGGGGGGCAGTGTGACAGGTAGGGGGCCAGTGTGACAGGTGGAGGGGCCAGTGTGACAGGTGGTGAGGGGCCAGTGTGACAGGTGGGGGGGGCAGTGTGACAGGTGGTGGGGGCCAGTGTGACAGCTAGTTGGGAGTGTGACAGGGGGGCTAGGGGCCAGTGTGGCATGTGGGGGGGCAGTGTGACAGGTGGAAGGGGGACAGTGTTACAGGTGGTGGTGGGGGCCAGTGTGACAGGTGGTGGTGGGGGGTCATGTGACAGGTGGTGGTGGGGGACCAGTGTAACAGGTGGTGGTGGGGGCAGTGTGACAGGTGGTGGGGGGCAGTGTGACAGGTGGGGGGCAGTGTGACAGATGGTAGGGGGTCAGTGTGACAGGTGGTGGGGGGCCAGTGTGACAGCTAGTGGGCAGTGTGACAGGGGGGCTAGGGGCCAGTGTGGCATGTGAGGGGGCAGTGAGACAGTTGGAGGGGGCCAGTGTTACAGGTGGTTGTGGGGGGCCAGTGTGACAGGTGGTGGTGGGGCAGTGTGACAGGTGGTGGTGGTGGGGGGCCATGTGACAGGTGGTGGTGGGAGGCCAGTGTGACAGGTGGTGGGGGGGCAGTGTGACAGGTGGTGGGGGCCAGTGTGACAGGTGGTGGGGGCCAGTGTGACAGGTGGTGGGGGGCCAGTGTGACAGCTAGTGGAGAGTGTGACAGGTGGGGGGCCAGGGGCCAGTGTGACAGGAGGTGGGGGACCAATGTGGCAGGTGGGGGACCAATGTGACAGGTGGTGGAGAGTGTGGCAGGTGGTGGGGGGCCAGTGTGACAGGTGGGGGGGCCAGTGTGACAGGTGGTGGGGGGCCAATGTGACAGGTGGTGGTGGGGCAGTGTGACAGGTGGTGGTGGTGGGGGGCCATGTGACAGGTGGTGGTGGGGGCCAGTGTGACAGGTGGTGGGGGGGCAGTGTGACAGGTGGTGGGGGCCAGTGTTACAGGTGGTGGGGGCCAGTGTGACAGGTGGTGGGGGGCCAGTGTGACAGCTAGTGGAGAGTGTGACAGGTGGGGGGCCAGTGTGACAGGAGGTGGGAGGCCATTGTGGCAGGTGGGGGACCAATGTGACAGGTGGTGGAGAGTGTGGCAGGTGGTGGGGGGCCAGTGTGACAGGTGGGGGGGCCAGTGTGACATGTGGTGGGGGGCCAGTGTGACAGCTAGTGGAGAGTGCGACAGGGGGCTAGGGGCCAGTGTGAAAGAAGGTGGGGTGACAGGTGGGGGTCAGTGTGTACAGTGTGTAACAGGTGGGGGGCAGTGTGACAGGTAGGGGGCCAGTGTGACAGGTGGAGGGGCCAGTGTGACAGGTGGTGGGGGGCCAGTGTGACAGGTGGTGGGGGGGCCAGTGTGACAGGTGGTGGGGGCCAGTGTGACAGCTAGTTGGGAGTGTGATGGGGGCTAGGGGCCAGTGTGGCATGTGGGGGGGTAGTGTGACAGGTGGAAGAGGGACAGTGTTACAGGTGGTGGCGGGGGGCCAGTGTGATAGGTGGAGGGGGGCAGTGTGACAGGTGGTGGTGGGGGGACATGTGACAGGTGGTGGGGGGCCAGTGTGACAGCTATTGGAGAGTGTGACAGGTGGGGGGCCAGGAGCCAGTGTGACAGGAGGTGGGGGGCCAGTGTGGCAGGTGGGGGGGCAATGTGACAGGTGGTGGAGAGTGTGGCAGGTGGTGGGGGCCAGTGTGACAGGTGGTGGGGCCAGTGTGACAAGTGGTGAGGGGCCAGTGTGACAGCTAGTGGAGAGTGTGACAGGGGGCTAGGGGCCAGTGTGAAAGGAGGTGGGGTGACAGGTGGGGGGCAGTGTGTACAGTTTGTAACAGGTGGGGGGCAGTGTGACAGGTAGGGGGCCAGTGTGACAGGTGGAGGGGCAGTGTGACAGGTGGTGGGGGGCCAGTGTGACAGATGGTGGGGGGCCAGTGTGACAGGTGGTGTGGGCCAGTGTGACAGCTAGTTGGGAGTGTGACAGGGGGGCTAGGGGCCAGTGTGGCATGTGGGGGGGGTAGTGTGACAGGTGGAAGGGGAACAGTGTTACAGGTGGTGGTGGGGGGCCAGTGTGACAGGTGGAGGGGGGCAGTGTGACAGGTGGGGGGGCCAGTGTGACAGGTGGTGGTGGGGGGACATGTGACAGGTGGTGGGGGGGACCAGTGTAACAGGTGGTGGTGGGGGGCCGGTGTAACTGGTGGTGGTGAAGGGCCAGTGTGACAGGGGGCGGTGGGGGGCAGTGTGACAGGTGGTGGGGGCCAGTGTTACAGGTGGTGGGGGGCCAGTGTGACAGCTATTGGAGAGTGTGACAGGGGGGCTAGGGGCCAGTGTGGCATGTGGGGGGCAGCGTGACAGGTGGAAGGGGGACAGTGTTACAGGTGGTGGTGGGGGCCAGTGTGACAGGTGGAGGGGGTCAGTGTGACAGGTGGTGGTGGGGGGTCATGTGACAGGTGGTGGTGGGGGAGTGTAACAGGTGGTGGTGGGGGGGCAGTGTGACAGGTGGTGGGGGGCAGTGTGACAGGTGGGGGCCAGTGTGACAGGTGGTGGAGGGCCAGTGTTACAGGTGGTGGGGGGCCAGTGTAACAGCTAGTGGAGAGTGTGACAGGTGGGGGGCCAGGGGCCAGTGTGAAAGGAGGTGGGGGGCTAGTGTGGTGGGTGGGGGGCCAATGTGACAGGTGGTGGAGAGTGTGGCAGGTGGTGGGGGCCAGTGTGACAGGTGGTGGGGGGCCAGTGTGACAGCTAATGGAGAGTGTGACAGGAGGGCTAGGGGCCAGTGTGACAGGAGGTGGGGTGACAGGTGGGGGGCAGTGTGTACAGTGTGTAACAGGTGGGGGGGCAGTGTGACAGGTGGGGGGCCAATTTGAAAGGTGGGGAGCCAGTGTGACAGGTGGTAGGGGGCCAGTGTGACAGGTGGTGGGGGCCAGTGTGACAGCTAGTGGGGAGTGTGACAGGGGGGCTAGGGGCCAGTGTGGCATGTGATGGGGCAGTGTGACAGGTGGAGGGGGCCAGTGTTACAGGTGGTGGTGGGGGGCCAGTGTGACAGGTGGTGGTGGGGCAGTGTGACAGGTGGTGGGGGGGACCAGTGTAACAGGTGGTGGTGAGAGGCCAGTGTAACAGGTGGTGGTGGGGGGCCAGTGTGACAGGTGGTGGGGGGCAGTGTGACAGGTGGTGGGGGCCAGTGTTACAAGTGGTGGGGGCAGTGTGACAGGTGGTGGGGGGCCAGTGTGACAGGTGGTGGGGGGCCAGTGTGACAGCTAGTGGAGAGTGTGACAGGTGGGGGGCCAGGGGCCAGTGTGACAGGAGGTGGGGGGCCAGTGTGGCAGGTGGGGGGCCAGTGTGGCTGGTGGGGGGCCAATGTGACAGGTGGTGGAGAGTGTGGCAGGTGGTGGGGGGCCAGTGTGACAGGTGGGGGGGCCAGTGTGACAGGTGGTGTGGGGCCAGTGTGACAGCTAGTGGAGAGTGTGACAGGTGGGGGGCCAGGGGCCAGTGTGACAGGAGGTGGGGGGGCAGTGTGGCAGGAGGGGGCCAATGTGACAGGTGGTGGAGAGTGTGACAGGTGATGGGGGCCAGTGTGACAGGTGGGGGGGCAGTGTGGCAGGTGGTTGGGGGCAGTGTGACAGAAGGAGGGGGGCAGTATGACAGGTGGTGGGGGGACAGTGTGATAGGTGGAGGGGGCAGTGTGACAGGTGGTGGTGGGGGGCCAGTGTGACAGGTAGTGGGGGGCAGTGTGACAGGCCAGTGTGACATGTGGTGGGGGGCTAGTGTGACAGGTGGTTGGGGGCCAGTGTGACAGGTGGTGGGGGGCCAGTGTGACAGCTAGTGGAGACTGTGACAGGTGGGGGGCCAGTGTAACAGGAGGTAGGGGTCCAGTGTGGCAGGTGGAGGTCCAGTGTTACAGGTGGTGGAGAGTGTGGCAGGTGGTGGGGGCCAGTGTGACAGGTGGTGGGGGCCAGTGTGACAGATGGGGGGGCCAGTGTGACAGGTGGGGGGCAGTGTGACAGGTGATAGGGGGCCAATGTGACAGCTAGTGGAGAGCGTGACAGGTGGGGGGCCAGGAGTCAGTGTGACAAGAGGTGGGGGTCAGTGTGGCAGGTGGGGGGCCAATGTGGCAGGTGGTGGAGAGAGTGACAGGTGGAAGAGAGTATGATAGGTGGGGGGCCAGGAGCCAGTGTGACAGGTGGGGGGGCCAGTGTGGCAGGTGGGGGACCATTGTGGCAAATGGTGGGGGGCCAGTGTGACAGGTGGAGGGGGGGCAGTGGGACAGGTGGTGGTGGGGGGCCAGTGTGACAGGTGGTGGGGGGCAAGTGTGGCAGGTGGTGGTTTTGGGGGCCAGTGTGACAGGTGGTGGTGGGGGGACAGTGTGACAGGTGGTAATGGGGGGCCAGTGTAACAGATGGTGGAGGCAGTGTGTCAAGTGGGGGGGGCAGTGTAACAGGTGGTGGGGGGCAGTGTGACATGTGGGGGGCCAGTGTGACCGGTGGTGGTGAGGGGCCAGTGTGACAGGTGGTGGGGGGCAAGTGTGAATGGTGGTGGGGGGACAATGTGACAGGTGGTTGTGGGGGGGGGCAGTGTGACAGGTGGTGGTGGGGGGACAGTGGGGGGACAGTGTGACAGGTGGTGGTGGTGGGGGGGCAGTGTGACAGATGCAAGAACTTTACTCACTGTGTTGGCTGTTAGTGCCAGCTTCCCAGGGCTGACCTTAAAATCAAGAAGGAGAAAGCTGAGGCAGACACGTTGCATGGAATCCTATGTCAGCAATAAACAGCCCGTCAGAGAAGCCAATCATGGAGTTGTGTGCTTGTGGTGCCACGGCCAATCGATAGCAGGGGTGGGCGTTCCGTGTGGTGTGGCGAGGCAAATGGCTAACTGTGTGTTGTGCTGTCCCAGGGCTCAAGTGAACGTCGAGTAGAGGCAAGAGGACGGCGTACATATGGTCACCTGTCAAGTGTTCCTGCCCCAGGGTGGGATGGCCTCCCCCCATTATTGGGAAGGGATTCCCACACTTCCCTCACTCCTCCCTTTCAGTAAACAGTGACAAATGGCCCAGGAAGTGAAAGCAGACTGGGGGCGGAGCGGAGCTCCCACGAACATGCTGCTCTCTGTGTGCGTGTGAGTGGAGCTGAGGCGGCCGGCCGTGGTAGTGTGTTGTCACCGTATGCGCCCTCTGCATGCTGGACTACAGAGAACGAGGCACTAAAAAGCTCCCGGAAAGTAGGGAAACCAGCGGTCCTGGCTGCACCCTAGGCGGCAGTGTGCCCTAGGCGGTTGCCTAGTCCGCCTAGTGGTAGCGCCAGCCCTGTATGATCCCAAGAGTGTAATTCATTTTGCACTCCTGTGACCCGTTTACATCAGAGTGGACTTCAGTACGCTCTCTGCTGACGTCACTATTGTCAATCCAGGCACCGCGTCATCACGACAATGGGAGCCTGGATCCGCCAGGTGCCTGGACTGACACCCGGCTCAGCCTCTCAGCCTCCACAGCTCAGCGCTCCAGTGAGCAAGGAGGGAGAAGAGCAGAGAGCTGTGACTGACAGTCAGCAGCTCTCTGCTCATGGAGCTGTGAAAACAGAGAGATCGCCAGTGTTCGATAGCTTGGTTCTCAGTGTGGAGGCACTGGGGAACAGATTCAGCATTGGACTGATGCTGCATCCACCTAGGTAAGTATTAATCAGAAAAAAAATGTTTTCCTTTACTTCTCTTTTAACTTATTTACTGTTTATTCAATGTACAGAAACTATTCCCAAACAATTTCTTGCAAAATGGAATATTATATTCCATCTATTACTTTTCTTTCCAAAAGAGCGAACCATATGGACCTCAAGTAAAGCAAATGACAGAAAAGTATTTATTTTGTCTGAGGCAGCCAATCAAATTCCAGCTATTCAAATTTTAATAGAGTGTAGAGAATTGGAACACCTGATTGACTGCTAAGAGAAAAAATCCATTGATATTCACTGTATGCTAAAAATTTAAAGAGAAATTCTGCAAATGTTCTTCACTTTAGGTGAATCAGAGATTTTTTACCACATCAATTGATTTATTCCATCTCTGTTTATCACCAGGCAATTACCTATGTAACCAGTCATTGGGGATGCTGTACTAAATGCAGATATTCTATTCACTTTTCGAAGGAAAGTTCCAAAGAACTTGGTGAATGTTGTGAAATTTCAATTTGCAAAGAATACCCCATCACATTCAAGGATAGTAGGAAAAATGCAATTTTTCTTGCACATGTTTGGAAGATGGAAGTCCGCAAAACTTCACTTCATTCACTAAGTTCTGGGGAAAATTCCCTTGCAAAGAGCAACTTCCCTGGCAAAATATACAGTCTAATTGCCTTTGGTAAATCAAGCCCTTTGAGTTCTTGTTAAATACCAACTGATGCTCCATTGAAATCATTGATAGTATTTCTGTGCCCTGCACCCTCTAGTGCAGGGATATGCAATTAGCGGACCTCCAGCTGTTGCAGAACTACAATTCCCATGAGGCATAGCAAGACTCTGACAGCTACAAGTATGACACCCAGAGGCAGAGGCATGATGGGACTTGTAGTCTTACAACAGCTGGAGGTCCGCTAATTACATATCCCTGCTCTAGTGTATTCACCATAGTAACATCTAAAAAATACTGCGTTATCAGCCTATCTATGGGGCTAGATATCTCAGCTGGTGCAGGGATGCGCTGAACATACCTGAGTTTGATTCATCTGGGGTTTGCCAAACTCTGCTCAAGTTATGAACTTTATTCTGAGCCCCATCATGCATGCTGGGTCAGTGACATCACAAGGGGTGGTACCACCAGGCGATGTCGCTATATGACTCTGCCCCTTACCTATATAAGAACTGTCAAACAGCGGAGCCTACAGTAGGCAGTCAGTCTACATTGACGGTGAAGCGTTTTTTCTCTTTTTTTTCGGGTACGGCGGTGGTGGAGGACATTTTCTTTTTTTTTAAATAAAGGAATTGTCAAAAACCTGTCTACTGTTTTTATTTATTTTTGACACTTTTTGGTGAATGGGTAGGGGTACATGGGGGGCTTCCAGATTCCAATAAGCCGCCTGCCCGCAGACTCCCACAACCACAGCCCAGGGTTTTTGGGAGTTGGCCCTTGTCCCCATCAAAATGAGGACAAGGTGCTTTGGAGTAGGGCCCCCCACCCCAAAACACCCATCCCCCCATGTTGAGGGCATGTGGCCTGGTATGGTTCAGGAGGAGGGGTGCTTGCTCGCCCCCTGCCCTTTTCTGGCCTGCCAGGCTGTGTGCTCGGATAAGGGTCTGGTATGGATTTTGGGGGTGACCCCATGCCTATTTTTTTAAACTTTGGTGTGGGGTTTCCCTTAAAATCTATACCAGACCCAAACGACCTTGTATGGATTGGGGGGAGAACCCCATGTAGTTTTTATTTTTTATTTTGTATTGCCAGCAATATTTTTTCTTTCTGATGTCAGTGTTGGAAGCCTGCTGACAGCTGATGACTCGTTGTTAAGGACGTGGTGGTTCACAACATATTGACTGTGCGCTCGTGAACATCTGAATGGGCAATGTTCAGGTCGAGCTTTTGCTCAGCTTGAATCATTCGCCCAACACTACTCCAGTGTAACTCTAAACTGGTAATCAATAAAGGCTTATAAAGAAACGCCTATGGAGATTTTTAAATACTGAAGTTTGGCGCCATTGCACAATTGTGCGCAATTTTAAAGCTGACATGTTTGGTATCTATTTTCCTGGTGCAACACCATATTTTATAGTTTACCAAAAATTTGGGTATTATATTGTGTTTGTGTGCATTGAAATTCATTAATGTGTATTCATGCGTTAGTGTGTAAAATTGCGTTTGAAAAACCGCTGCGCAAATACCGTGTGACACAAAAATTTGCAAAACTTACCATTTTATTCTAATTACAAGAAACACTGCCTTGCCACATCTGCAATATGTTTGAAGTAAAAAAAAAAAGGAAAAAAACAATCCACTTAGTCGGACTTTAAAGGGCAAATTGGACTACACGATTTCTGTAAAATTATTTTTTTTATTAATCAAACAGCATAAAATCAAGATATATACAAAAAGTGAAATATTTTTAAAAACATGTAAATCACAATCCCAGATCATTGAATATCCAATACTTTACAGAGATATTGATGCAAAATTTCGAGGTAAGTGAACCCTTGTGTGTCAACACTTTTTACTAATCTGCTTATTCAGGACACACAGTAGGGAATCAGCAATGGATCAGATTCACTTGCCTGAATTGCGAACATGCATGCATAGCAATCTCCCCGAACAAGAACCAGGTTCTATATAAGAGAAGCGAGCTGGACAAGACCCACGAATGAAAGATTAGACCACTGATATTAGAAGCAAAGAGGATGACCAATAAGCAATTCACATCCAACAAGAGGTGTCCATATGTTCTTAAGTGGAATAGGGGATAGTATAGGGAATCCACCAAAGATTGGTTTGAGAAAAGCCACCATGCATATGCCTCCCATTTAAGAGATATTAGTAGAAAAGGAGACACAGTGGCAGTTCATGCCATTTGCCAAAAGGGGTCACTGTCTCATTACATCCATATCTTAGTGTGTAGTGAGCAATCCAAAGGAGATATGCCTCTTATAATATCTCTTATATGGGAGGCATATGCATGGTGGCTTTTCTCAAACGAATCTTTGGTGGATTCTCTATACTATCCCTGATTCCACTTAAGAACCTATGGATACCTCTTGTTGGAAGTGAATTACTTATTGGTTGTCCTCTTTGCTTCTAATATCAATGAGCTAATCTCTCATTCATGGGTCTTGTCCGGCTCACTTCTCTTATATGGCTCCTGGTGCTTGTCTGGGGAGATTGCTATGCATGCATATTCAGGCAAGTGAAACTGATCCATTGCTTATTCCCTACTGTATGTCCTGAAGAAGCAGATTAGTGAAACGCATTGATGCATAAGAGTTCACTTACCTCAAATTTTGCATCAATATCTCTGTAAAGTATTGGATTTTCAATGATCCAGGATTGTGATTTACATGTTTTTAACAATATTTCTCTTTATGTATTTATATGTGTAGTCCAATTTGCCTTTACAGTCTGACCTAGTGGATTGTTTTTCTTTTTTTGACACAATTTTATTCACTAGGGCCTCTGCTACAAAAATATATCATTTTGGGGGTTCTACGTAATTT
This sequence comes from Aquarana catesbeiana, assembly GCF_042186555.1. NCBI lineage: Eukaryota > Metazoa > Chordata > Amphibia > Anura > Ranidae > Aquarana > Aquarana catesbeiana. The sequence continues at coordinate 134,844,080 of NC_133332.1, read as the reverse complement.
TCCAGCAAAAATTGTGATTTACATGTTTTTAACAATGTTTCTCTTTATGTATTTATATGTGTAGTCCAATTTGCCTTTACAGTCTGACCTAGTGGATTGTTTTTCTTTTTTTGACACAATTTTATTCACTAGGGCCTCTGCTACAAAAATATATCATTTTGGGGGTTCTATGTAATTTTCCAGCAAAAATACAGACTTTTACTTGTTGTAAACAAAAAGTGTCAGAAGAAGGCCTGGTCTGAAAGTGGATAATGCCTGAAGGTACTCTTCTTTATGTGGTCAGGCTGTGAAAAACTTTCACACGTGTGGCATTGCCATACTTAGGAGGAGTAGGAGAATGTGTTTAGGGGTGTAGTTACAAGCATGCCTATACATACATACATCATGCTGTGGGGGTGTTTTTCAGCTGCAGGGACAGAACGACTGGTTGCAATCGAGGGAAAGATGAATGCGGCCAAGTACAGGGATATCCTGGATGAAAACCTTCTCCAGAGTGCTCAGGACCTCAGACTGGGCCAAAGGTTTACCTTCCAACAAGACAATGACCCTAAGCACACAGCTAAAATAACGAAGGAGTGGCTTCACAACAACTCTGTGACTGTTCTTGAATGGCCCAGCCAGAGCCCTGACTTAAACCCAATTGAGCATCTCTGGAGAGACCTAAAAATGGCTGTCCACCAACGTTTACCATCCAACCTGACAAAACTGGAGAGGATCTGCAAGGAGGCATGGCAGAGGATCCCCAAAACCAGGTGTGAAAAACTTGTTGCGCCTTCCCAAAAAAGACTCATGGCTGTATTAGATCAAAAGAGTGCTTCTACTAAATATTGCACAAAGGGTCTGAATACTTAGGACCATGTGATATTTCAGTTTTTCTTTTTTAATAAATCTTCAAAAATGTCAACAATTCTGTGTTTTTCTGTCAATATGGGGTGCTGTGTACATTAATGAGGAAAAAATGAACTTAAATGATTTTAGCAAATGGCTGCAATATAACAAAGAGTGAAAAATGTAAGGGGGTCTGAATACTTTCCGTCCCCACTGTATACATAAACTTGTTAATAAGACATTTTTTGGGGAAAAAAATGTATGTAATTTCTTCATTTTCCAAAGAATGGAAAAAAAATTACAATTTAACCACTTAAGGACCGAGCCTCTTCTTTATACTCGTTGTTTACAAGTTAAAATAATTTTTTTTTTGCTAGAAAATGACTTAGAACACCCAAACATCATATATATATATATATATATATATATATATATATATATATATTTTCTAACACCCTAGAGAATAAAATGGTGGCTGGTGCAATACTTTCTGTCCCCACCGTATTTGCGCAGCGGTCTTAAAAGCACACTTTTTATGGAAAAAATACACTTTCTTGTATTAAAAAATAAGGTAATAGTAAAGTTAGCCCAATTTTTTTATATTGTGAAAGATAATGTTACGCCGAGTAAATTGATACCCAATATGTCACGCTTCAAAATTGTGCCCACTTGTGGAATGTTTAAAAATTTCTACAGGTTAACAGTTTTGAGATACAGAGGAGGTCTAGGCCTAGAATTATTGCTCTTGCTCTAACGATCGTGGCGATACCTCACATGTGTGGTTTGAACACTGTTTTCATAAGCGGGTGCTGCTCACTTATGCGTTCACTTCTGCAAGCGAGCTCATCGGGACAGGGCGCTTTAATTTTTTTTTTTATTATTAATTTTACTTTTCATTTTTTTATTTTGACACAGTTTAAAAAAAAAGTTCACTTTTATTCCTATTACAAGGAATGTAAACATTCCTTGTAATAGAAAAAAAGCATGACAGGACCTCTTAGGCCCCTTTCACACTGGGGCGGTTTGCAGGCGTTATTGCGCTAAAAATAGCGCCTGCAAACCGCCCCTAAACAGCCTCCGCTGTTTGTTCAGTGTGAAAGCCCGAGGGCTTTCACACTGAAGCGGTGCACTGGCAGGATGGTAAAAAAAGTCCTGCGAGCCGCATCTTTGGAGCGGTGAAGTCAATGGGACAGCGCGGCTATACCGCGGCAATACCGCGACTATAGCCGCTCTGTACGAGTGGTTTTTGTCCGCCAGCGGGGGGTTAAAACCACACCGCTAGTGGCCGAATACCGCGGTAAAACAGCGCTAAAAATAGCGCTGTTTTACCGCCGACGCCCCCTACCGCCCCAGTGTGAAAGGGGCCTTAAATATGAGATCTGGGGTCACAAAGCCCTCAGATCTCATATTTACACTAAATGTCATTAAAAAAAAAATAATAATAATAAATGAAAAAAAAAAAAATTCTCCTTTAAGAGCTATGGGAGGAAGTGACGTTTGATGTCGCTTCTGCCCTCCCATGCCATGGAGCCAAGCAGGGGCCATCCCCCCCTCAGTCAGCAGCCAGGCATCCACTGTAGAGGATGCGATAGTCTTTGCCACTACTGGCGTGTCTGGTAAGCTGCGGAGACGACCATAGTGTGGCAGGAGGGGGGTGGGCTCCTCTCCCGCCACTGATAAAAGTGATCTTGCGGTGAATCCGCCATGGAGACCACTTTTATCGTAAAGAGAAACGCACGCCGTTCCCGAAAATAGCAGGGTTTTGGCAGCTAGCTGCTGCCATAACCCCGGTATTAAGCATCAAAGTACAAACGTACGGCGATTTGCATGTAGTGGTTAAAAAAACTCTTACTAAATACCTTGGACAGTCTACTTTACAAAAAGGGGCAATGGGGGGGGGGGGGATTTGTACTGTCTTGGCATGTTAGAGCCTCAGGAAATGAGATAGGCCATCAATACATCAGGTGTGATTAGATCAATTTTCAATGACTGGCACCATAGCTTGTAGACAGTATAACTTTCACACAGACTAAATAATGTACACTGATTTGGGTTATTTTTTACTAAAGAAATGTTGCAGTATCCACTTTGTTTAAAATTTATGAAGAAAAATTACTTATTTGCAAAATTTTATAACATAAACTAAGAAAAAAAAATGTTTCCAAAAATGTCTGTCTTTTTTCATTTATAGCACAAAAAATAAAAAAAATACCACTAAAAGAAAGCTATATTTGTGTGAAAAAATGATAAACATGTCATATGGGTACGGTGTTGCATGACTGAATAATTATCATTCAAGGCGTGACAGCACTGAAAGCTGAAAATTGGCCTGGGCAGGAAGGGAATAAAAGTGCCCAGTATTGAGTTGTTTAAAGAATAAGTGCACTTTCAGACAAGATGCCCTTATTCTTTTTATCCCTTTATTGTGAATGATACCACCATCCCCTTCCACAAATGTATACTTACCAAGATCCGATGGCCACAGGCTCTATTATTTGTTTACGTTCGGTATTGAAAGGTTCCCTCTCCTGGCCTCAACTGCAGCAGCCCCAAAAACTTTTGTGGAGCTAGTCTACCTCTGTCCAGCAGCCAGCCAGGGGATGACCCTATAGAAGCTTTTTGGGCTGTCCTGTGCAGCCATGGGCAGGAGAAGAAGCCTTTCACCACCGAATGTAATCAAACAATTGAGGCTGCATGCATGGGCTCTTGGTAGGTATGCATCTGTGGAGGGGAAACGTAGGATCATTTAGGTTAGGGCAAAGAGGCAAAAAAAGCATAAGTGCACTTTGTCTGAAAGTGCATTTATTCTTTAAATATCCCAATATTACCAGGAATGACTGAGTAAAAATGAAGTTCTTCTTTATTTTCTGCACTAGCAATAACTTAATGATGATGAATTGCAATAAACTGCAGAGTTCTGTATTCTTCATTTTCCTTTATGTGTTGAACAATACAGTAGCGAGGCATGAAAAGCCCCTTATTTATAATTGATCATCTGGATTCAATGGCATTTTTTTTTTCTTTTCAACTTAATTACTAGAGCTGCCGGGTCATGTTTACTAAAATGTGTGCTGCTACAATATACCTGCTGCTGGCAGTCATCCTATACGGCTGCCCATTGATGTTATTGAAATGTAAGTTGTATGTCTAATGGAAGGAGTCATTACTAGGCACATGCTAGCCTACAGCATAATATGGTAGAGAAAAGTTTGTACTTTAATTGAACATTTTTTTGTGGAAGCGGGTAAATCTATAACAGAAAAAAATAAAAGCTGTTAAAAAAAGGTGTGCACATACTGTTAAATGCTGCAGAATGAATGTTTAAAGAAAGCAATTAGCCTACTTCTTGTCATAGAAACCATTTGGGTATCAGTATGGCTGGGATACTCCTGTCTGGAAGTAAATAAACCTCAACAATGCTCAGAGTATTACTATAATGACTCCTTCACACATGCGTCAATACTCTGTTTATGCAACATTTAGCATTTTGAAAGTCTCAAGAATGTCCTTCAATGCCTGTCATGGATATTACAATGGCACCACACAATGCTGTTCAAACAGGAGTGGCAGCATTGTGTTGTGTTAAAAATTAAGCAGCATAGGCGGAGCTAGCGCACGGCATGTGAGGAGTGCAGGACTGGAGCTCCGTCTGCAGACTGACAATCCTGCAGTGATCCTGGGGCAGCAGCACCCGAATTTTGTGCTCAACTGCGGGGGATGTGTGCTGGGACCCCTCGGGCATCTCTGGGGATGGTTAAATATGGACCCCCATGGCCAAAAACGTCTAGAGAATGGCTGGCACAATTCGCCTGGGTCTCTCAAAATGGCGCCGGAACACAGGAGGAGGAGGAATGGCCGCCACTCCAGAGATATGTGGAGACACCGCTGCAGGCGTCTCCCCCACAGGACAGGGTGAGTCCTAAGCCCCAGAGAGCGGCAGTGATAAGAAGGGGGAGATCGCTGGACAGACTGAGAGATCGCTGGGCCAGAGCTGACAGGGAGGTGGAGGGGGAGGATGAGCCATCCCTGACCCAGATCATGGCGGCCATACAGGGGTGCCAGAACAAACTAATTGACCACTTTGAGGAGCTCAGAATGGAGTTCTCCTTCATGAAACATGACATGCAGAAGTTAAGGGAGAAGGCACAGACCACTGATCGCCGTGTTTCCTCCCTGGAAGATACTGTCAGGCCCTAGATACTGCTGCACAGGTGACCAAAAAGACTTTATCTGAACACACTTTAAATATGGCCGACATGGAAGACCGCATGAGAAGGTACACCTCTAATGCCCATTTGAAATTAGTTTGCACCTGACAGTGCAATTTTTTCTCTCATTTTCATTTTTGTGAGGGGAAGAGAGGGGAAATTGGGAGTGTTATTATTCCACTGTTGTTCCTGGAAACATGTTCAAGCTTTTACTGGAGGACATTTTTTTTCAGAGGCACTGACATGGGAGGTCCTTGGTCATATAGACACTGTCGTTGACCTGTGCCAGTAAGCTGAGAAAAGTCTGCAGACTGCTCTTGATGCTGCAATTCTAATCAAGGGGTTTTTTGTCAAAAAAAAAAAAGGTTTTTTGTATTTCTATTTTTTATGTTTTTTATTTTTTTTACTTTTGATACAGTGAGGCACGGTTGCTCTAAGGTAACCTGCCTTATGTGACTGGCTAAGTCACATCTCTGCTGCCTATTTGAATTACGGTCATGGGGAAAAAGTGCCTGGCATGTTGGGGCTGGGTGCGGGGAGGGGGGTGGGGGAGGTTGGGGTTTTCCTTGTGTTGGGGATTTCATGTCTGTTCTCGGTAGGGATTATCCACATTTGGTATGGTTGCAAAGGGTTACCTCTACTGTCATGGTCACTATGCTCTGTGCAGACCCGGGGGGAAACCTGGAGCCCTTCTATTTGGTTTGCTAGGCCACAAGAGGTGGAGGGATCCCACTCTCCTATACTTAAAAATTTGGCCTGGAATGTAAGGGGCCTCAACTCTAAATTCAAGCGCTCATTGATATTCGATTATGTTAAAAAACATAAACCACATATAATATTACTTCAGGAGACGCATCTCCAGGGCTCCAGAGTTCTCTCATTAAAGCGGGCACATATTGTCAAGGCCTACCATGCCACCTACTCATCGTACGCAAGGGGGGTCTCCACCCTGTTCACTAAGGCTATGCCCATATCGATACATGCAGTTCGGACCGATACTAAAGGGAGGTTTGTGGTATTGGTGGTGCAGGTGATGAATAGATTTCTAACAATCGTGAATCTGTATGTACCTCCTCCCTTTTCGCTAGCTCATTTGGATGATATGTTACAGGCTACCTATGAGGTGGTGGAATGGAGGATTTTCATATTAGGTGATTTTAACTCTGTGTCTGACTCGGCTATGGATAGAATGGGAGTGACGTCTGGCATAATGGCCCCCCTTGTGGGATGGTTGTCTGCTCATGGTTTCAGAGATGTCTGGCGTTTTCATCATCCTGATATAAGGGAATACTCCTGCTATTCAGAAATGCATAAGAGGCTCTCCAGAATTGACACTATCCTGACTGAGGGGGATGGTATGGAATTGGTCCAGGGAGTTTCTTATTTGCCCAGAGCCCTATCTGATCATTCCCATATGCTACTGGAACTTAATTTGGGATCAAAGCCAGGTTTACGAATATGGCGAATGGAGGCTAGTTGGCTCCAGGAGGAATATATTAAAATTAAATGTACAGAGGCTATCAAACATTTCTGAGCTGACAATGCTGGTTCTGCATCTACACTTCTCCAATGGGAGGCTTTTAAGGCCATGCTGTGAGGGATGTTTATAGCAGAAGTGCAGGGGTTCAAGAAGCAGTTAGCTTCAGCAGTTTAACTCAAAGAGACCGAGGTGACACTGGCGGAGGCAGAATATATTAGAGACCCCACTAGGGAGAGATTACTGGCTCTACAGACCAGAACCAGGGAGTAAAAAATTTTCCTGAATCGTACCACAAAATTTAACCTTGCACAACGTAGACGCATATTTGAATTTGGCGACAAGAATGGCAGGCTCCTGGCATACTTGGCGCGGCCGGAATATGTTCATGTTTATATTAAGTCACTATATGACACTTCCAAAATTGAAATTTGTGACTCAACTGATATCCTGAAAATCTTTGCTCAATTCAATGAAAAATTATATAGCTCTTGTTCTCCTCTGGGGATGGAGAAATTGGTGACGTACATGGCAGACATTGATTTACCTAGGTTGACGGAGGAGGACAGTAATGCTCTAGAAAAAGGCCTTACGGTGGAGGAGGTGGAGGAGGCGATTGCCTCCTTTCAACCTAGGAAGTCTCCTCGACTAGACGGCCTCCCTTCAGAATGGTATAATACTTTTCGGTATAGTATGGCCCCACACCTAATTAAAGTATTTAATGCAGCTAGATCGGACGGTAGACTACCTCCCTCGATGAGGGAAGCCTTAGTTGTTCTGATCCCTAAGGGAGGGGGAGGACCCTCGAGAATGTGACTCCTATCATCCGATCTCGCTGATGAATGTTGACATGAAAATCCTTGTAAAAATACTGGCGGGTAGATTACAAGCAGTTATCCCAAAACTGGTAGATGCAGATCAAACAGGTTTTATTCAGGGTCGTTGTACACAGATTAACATCAGGAGAATTTTCGTAAATCTCCAGACTGCTCATGACAATTCCTGGACTAGAATAGTGGCCTCCCTAGATACAAAAAAGGCCTTTGACTCCGTGGATTGGACATATTTGTTTCACCTCCTGGAGTCTTAGGGTTTTGGCCCTGTCTTCATCTCCTGGGTACGGCTCCTGTATACAGATCCGCTGGTGAGACTGAGGATTAATGGCATAATTTCAGACTCCTTTCCTATTTTTAGAGGCACCAGGCAGGGGTGTCCACTTTCACCCCTCCTGTTTGCCTTGGCTATAGAGCCACTAGCGGTCAAACTGAGAACTACTCCACACTTGACGGGACTGCGGTTGGGGGAGTTTGAGGAGCGAGTCTCGCTTTATGAGGATGATATGTTGCTAAATCTACAGGATCCTGGACCTTTGCTTTCAGAAGCCTTCCAATTGATCCAGGAGTTCGGGGACTACTCCGGATTCCGAATCAATTGGAAAAAGTCCTCCCTCTTCCCTATCGATGAGGATGTGGTTGTCCCATTGGACAGCCCCATCCGTTGTCCACCTCTTTTAGGTATTTGGGGATTGAGGTACAGCTTCCCATCTCTAAGTTTCTGGAGACAAACTTGATGCCGGTGGTACAAAATTTTCGGGAGAGGGTAAGGAAATGGCAGAATTTACCAATCACCTTGATGGGACGGATACATTTATTTAAAATGATTTTTCTTCCTAAGTTTTTGTACATTCTTTCAAATTCCCCGGTTTTTGTGACGCTACGTATCTTTAAGAACATAGACTCCATTATTGTGGGTTTTCTGTGGGGTTCCAAGGCACCCATGGTTTCTTTGACGGTTTTGAAGTTACCATTTACAATGGGAGGGATGGCCCTTCCTGACCTGCGATCTTACTTTATGGCCTCACAGCTATCCTCTCTGCACTGGCGACTCTTTCCGCTAACACCTAATACTACTACCCTGCCACCTCACAGGAAACGCTTCAAAATGTGTTGTACAGGAAAGGGATTCCGGGGAGAGAAGTGGGATCTGTTATGGCACCCCCAGGGAAAGTGTTTCAATTATGCTCTAAGCGGAGGAAAGATGATCCCTTGTGGTTATCTCCAAATAGTCCTCTGTGGTATAATAGGACTCTTGAAGAGTTTCTGAAATTATAGGATGTGCATAGCACTTTGGCTAGATATGGCATAAAATACTTACATCACATTTATCAGGATAACCATCTATGTACATTTGCACAACTAAGAGAAAAATTTGGAGTGCCCAAGACCTGGTTCTTTAGAAATGCTCAGTTGCACCATGCAGCGATCGCGCAGTTTGGGGAGGGTGAAACTGTGGTGCAGAATACGGATTTGGAGAAGGTTCTGATTGATCCGGATCCAGCTAAGCAAATCTCTAGATACTATGAGGCAGTGAGTCTGGGGGTAATGACTACGACTTCTAGGCCCATGGCAAGATGGGTAGCGATTATCCCGGAGTTGTTGGAAGAGCTGTGGCAGGAGGTCTGGACACATACTTGGTGTCTGTTGTCTCCTCTAAGGACAAAATGATCCAGTTCCGGTACCTTCACCAACAGTATTATACACCAACTAGACTGTATCGAATGCAGAGGCGAGAATTGGCTCCCTGCCACAAATGCAAAGGGGCAGAGGGTACTTTCCTACATATGGTCTGGAAATGCGAAAAAGTGAGACCACTATGGTCACAGGTGACTAAATTCATCTCAGAACAGTTTGCCCTACCTAACATTTGTTCCCCTCTACGATGTCTCCTTTTATCAAGAGGAGATGAATGCATACACAAAACTATTCTTTAAGATGTTATTTTTTGGTGTGAGGAAACTTATTGTCAGACGATGGATACATGATGAACTGTTGACGCTGGGGATATGGATGAAAATAATAAATGCTGATGTATTGATATATAAAATGACATATGAAGCTAGAGAGGCCCCTAAGAAATCTAGGAAGGTATGGTTTAGGTGGGTAGACTCAGTTAATACCCTGGAGGAGGAGGGGTGATAGCATATCTGACAGCTTGCAGTTATTTTTCTTCCTATATACTTTTTTATATATTTTTTTCTCCTTTTTTAAAAGCTGACAGAGGGCAGATAGTGAGTTTTTTTATCTTGATGTGGACAAAAGTTTCTTATTTTTGTATTCTACCAAAGGTACTACCGGGAACAGACATTACCTGGGGAGGGTGGGAAGGGAGGTATTATTAACTGGGTTATTTGGTTGTTGTTTTTTGTTCTGTTACTATGTTTAAGAAAAGAAAAAGCACATGTACCTCAATTTATGATAGGGATGGAGACCTGATTGACTCAGATCAGTGAGCATTGATATGTACAATGGTATTGTAAATTTTGGATGTTGGCCTCTTCATTGAATTTGCATGTAATTCTTATGTGATGTATTGTATGAATAATACTTATGTGCGCATTAAATTTTTTGAAAAAAAAAATAAGCAGCATGTCACTTTCATGAGGCATCAACGCTTGTCAGCCACCTCCATTGATTTCAGTGGTGATGCTCTATAACCGCACCTTACCAGTACCTAGAAAATTTATGATGTGGTAGTAAAGCATTTATAATATGTTAAATGGGCATTGGGGGAGGGTCATGTGTCCCAGAATGCAATGTGAAATAATAGATAACTAGGACAGAGCAGCTCCAACCACTTCTGGTTTGTACAGAGCAGCTGTGTGGTAGCACAATTTGCCCCTGTGTGCAGGCAAAAGCAACAAGCTAGTCAGCAATACTACCTGGTAGGAGCAGAGGCACTGAGCATTATTGCCAGTGGCAAAGTTTTTTGTTTCAGAAAAGTTGAGCTGGATCAACCCAAGTGTCAAAGAGATTAAAGTATACAAATCTATCTTGCAGAGAATTCACAAAAAGGTCTGCTATCACACCAACACCTAAACCACACCTCAAAGTAAATAATTTTCTCTACATCACTTCCCTTTTACGAACTTCACACTAGAAAAGCAAGACTTCCATGGGCATTTCTCAAGCTTTTTTTTAAGTGCTTTCAAAGCTTCATAAACACAATGAAAACATGTCATAAACACATCATAAATACTATACATTAATGAGCATTGCTTCATTATTCATAACCAACACATATGTGAATTAAAGTGTTTGTAAACCTAAACAAAACCCCTAAGGTCCTGTTCCTTTAAGGCATAAACAACAGCACAGTGCTTGTGCTGTGCAATTCTTCTCTTCCTAACTGGTAACAAACCTGGTTGATCCTGCCAGTTCCTGAGTCCCCCTGCCTCTGCTGACCATAATAATCATGGTTGCTGAGCCCATACTACTATGGTCAGTTTACGTGCTTCATCATCCGCAGCCCTGATCTCTCCTCTGACAGTTTCTCCCCTCTCCCTCCCTGTCATCATGAGATCACTTTCCTCCCCGCCCCTCCAATCTCTATTCAGCTGCATAATGCAGCACATAGGAAAGGATTCCCCTGCAGATATTCTGCCATTAATGAAAGTGTAAGTGTTTGTTAGAAATGAATAGGGGAAATACCTTTTCTGACAGTGCAGCCAATGTGATCACATGATTCCCCTGTGCTGGCCAGCCTTGCTCTATGGAGAGAAGCAGGAGGGGCAGAAATTACCCTGTGACATCAGCCAGCCAGCAAAGGGGAATCATGGCCCCCTCCCACTTCTCTGCAAAGATCGAGGCTGGCAAGCACAGGGGGATCATGTGACCGCACAGCTGCAGTGTCAGAAAAGGTATTTCCCCTGTTCATTTCTAGCAAACACTTATGCCACATACACACGAGCGGACTTTCCGGCATACTTGGTCCGGCGGACCAGAGTCCGCTGCACAATCCGATCGTGTGTAGGCTCCCACAGACTTTTTTTCCCGAAAGTCCGCCGGACCTAGATTTGAAGCATGTTTCAAATCTTTCTGTCGTAAGTTCGCTGGACTCAGTTCCTGACGGAAAGTCCGTTCGTCTGTATGCTGGTCCGATGGACCAGATACGATGCAAGGGCAGGGTACTGCATCTCGTGCTTACTGCAATAGGAAAAACAAATTTTCCTATTGCGGCAAGCGCGGGGCATACCAGGCCCTTAGGTCTGGTATGGATTTTAAGGGGAACCCCCTACGCTGAAAAAACGGCGTGGAGTCCCCCCTAAAATCCATACCAGACCCCCATCCGAGCACGCAGCCCGGCCAATCAGGAAAGGGGGTAGGGACGAGCGAGCGCCCCCCCTGAACCGTACCAGGCCGCATGCCCTCAACATGGGGGGAGTGGGTGCTTTGGGGGAGGGGACGCCCTGCGGGGCCCTCCACCACAAAGCACCTTGTTCCCATGTTGATGAGGACAAGGGCCTCTTCCCGACAACCCTGGCTGGTTGTCAGGGTCTGCGGGAGGGGGGCTTATTGGAATCTGGGAGCCCCCTATAATAAGAGGGCCCCCAGATCCTGGCCCCCCACCCTATGTGAATGAGTATCCCTACCCATTCACCTAGGGAAAAAGTGTCAATAATAAAACACACTACACAGGTTTTTAAAGTAATTTATTAGACAGCTCCGGGGGGGTCTTCTTCCGGCTTCAGGGGTCTTCTTCCGACTTCGGGGGGTTGCCCGGTTCCTCTTCTCCCGGCGTCCGGTTGGTTCTTCTCCACTCTCTCTGGCCTCTTCTCCCGGTGTTCTAGTTCTTCTGCCGGCTCCTCTGCTATCTTCATGCCGCTCTTTTGTTAGTGGGGGCCCGGACTTCTGGCTTCTTGGTTTCTTCTCTTCTTCCGATGTTGACATGACGGTCTCTCCAGCTGGAATGCTCTCTGAGCGCTCCGATGTGACTTATATAGGCGGAGACCCCGCCCCCTTATAGCGTCACAGTCCCAGGGCATGCTGGGACTGTGACGTTTTAGGGGCATGGTCACCAGGCTGAACGAAAAAAAAAGGGAACAGCTCGGGAGGAGCCTCTGCACTAACTATGCAATGTTAGTACAGCCTTTCCCCCTGCTGAGCTATTGTGTTCTGACAGGGGGGCTGCCAACTCCCCCCCTTGGGCGAAAACACACCGATGCCAATCAGAAGACTTTTTTTGGTTATACCCCCTTGGCAGAAGCCATCCGAACATCCGGCTTCTGTCCAACTGGCTGCCATACACATGGGCCAAATGTCGGCCGGTTTCTATTGAACCAGCCAAAGCTACCCAACATTTGGCCCATGTGTATGGCCCTTAAGGTCGTAGACAGAAGTAAAGACCAAGTTTGTAAAACGTAAAAGTACATTGTGGATGTAAAATGTACTAGTTTTTCTTCTTCCTACCTGTGTGACCTAAAGTAACCTACATTTCATTGTCCTATATGTGCGCATCCTTCTCTTATGTCATGGCTGGCCTACCACAATCCTGAGATCACACACATTTACATCCAAGAGGTTCATAATAAATTGTAATCCTCTGTGTCATCTCTATGCAATTCAGGCCAGATTTGTATTTGTGTGGTGCAAGTATTTTACACATTAAAATATAACTTTTTTCAACAAATATGTTTTTCATTGGCAGTTGAACAATTGAACTGATTGTATCTAAGAAATCACTCTGTGCATGTCTATTTCATGTTTGCTGTTGGTTTCCCAGAGTATTGTTATGACCAGGAAAAGAACCAAAAAGTTGTCACTGGTCTAGTAAATTCAGAACATAGATTCATTTCTATTCTTATGCCCCGTACACACGGTCGGATTTTCGGACGGAAAATGTGTGATAGGACCTTGTTGTCGGAAATTCCGACCGTGTGTAGGCTCCATCACACATTTTCCATTGGATTTTCCGTCACACAAAGTTTGAGAGCAGGATATAAAATTTTCCGACAACAAAATCCGTTGTCGGAAATTCCGATCGTGTGTACACAAATCCGACGGACAAAGTGCCACGCATGCTCAGAATAAATAAAGAGATGAAAGCTATGGGCCACTGCCCCGTTTATAGTCCCGATGTACATGTTTTACGTCACCACGTTTAGAGCGATCGTATTTTCCGACAACTTTGTGTGACCGTGTGTATGCAAGACAAGTTTGAGCCAACATCCGTCGGAAAAAATCCTAGGATTTTGTTGTCGGAATGTCCGAACAAAGTCCGACCGTGTGTACAGGGCATTAGTTCTATCAAAAAGGGTATCATCTCTCCCTATTCATGATTCTTATTAAGGTACAGAGTGAAATAAAAAGAGAAATAATGCACAAAACCCAGCAAACAGCCATTATCCATGCGCCAACTTCTCTAATAATCAAAGGTAAAAATTTTTTTTTTTTCTTGCTGTGTGTTTTCTCACTATCCCCACAATTGGTTATCCTTGCACTACATTTTTTAATGTACTGTGTGCAGCTTCATATTTATACCTTTTCCAAAGCATTTGTTTATCTCAGGGTAAAAATAATTAGAATGATTGTGCCTTTATCAATCATCAATTTTACACTTCAGTCTGATTTTAATTACATGAGAGGCTATCCGTTGCAAACATATTTCCTCTGTTTTGAATGATTCTTTGAAAATAGCCGCCTGATAACCAGTTTTCTTCAGTGCTTGCTTTAATTTGTATTAAATGATTAATTCTATATCTAATGCCAGATTATGTATCCCTTCTGAAATTAAACTGTATATATAATTCAGCATTCTCTCTTGTGGTCTGGAGAACTTGTGCACAATTGGAAGAATGTGCTCCATTTATATTAATAAGCTAGCTTTAAAAAGTCACCTTGTGGTCATGTGACCTATATCAAAAATTGCACAAAAATGACATTTAGAAAAAATGGAGCTAATTGACAGCTCCCAAGCTATGTTATTTTTTTAGGAAAAATCATGGGGTCCCCCTCAAAATCTATACCAGACCCTTGATCACTGGATAGGGTTCTGGTATGAATTTTGAGGGGGACATCATGCTGTTTTTTTTTTAAACACATTGTTTACAACTGTTATAGGAAAAGTCCCTCTCAAAATCCATACAAGACCTTTGACCTTGATTTCTTTATCCTTGGTATAGATTATGAGTGGCACCACAGGCAAAAAAAGAGAGAAAGAAAACATGTTGTAGGGTCCCCCAAAAATCCATTTAAGACTTGTATCTAGGCATGCAGAATGAGGGGGCAGTGATCATTCACCCCCTCCTGATCTATACAAGGCCACATGTCCCCAACATTATGAAGGTACCTTGCAGGAGGGTAAAAAAAAGCCACCCGCAAGGTACCTTGTCCTTATGTTGAAGGTGATAAAGATTTCATCCAAGTATCCCTTACACAGTGGATATGGGGGCCTGCAGGGTAAATTTACCAAAACCTGGAATCCCCTGTTCAAACAAGAAGTCCTCTGACATGTGGCACTCTCTCGTACATGCATTTGTGTACTATTTACAAAAAAAAGTTAAATAGTAAATTTATACACCTGCACCATGAAAAATCCCCAAATAAACAATATCCCCTGATATAAACCGAAAATAATCATGTCAACCAGCTATATAGATCCAACATCAATCACAATTACCAATGCCACAATGACCCACCGACAATACAAACTATGTTATTAAGATCTTCTTCCATGGAAACTCCCATCTCAAATAGTTTTTTACTGATTCCGAAGTACTATGAAACCTGGGTAACATCACTGAGCAAATATTGTCATGAATAAATTTGGCCAATAATGTCAGCTTCCCTGTAACCTGCCAGCATGTTTATAATGAGAAACATGCCAGCGGAAAGTTGTCATTTAGTGGTGGTAATGATAATGAAATATTTGTGGCTGCAGTAGCCAGAGGTTTGGGCAGGCAGGTGAACAGTCCAAATCTGGAAACAAGCTGGCTTCAGGTTAAACTCATGGTTGACCCAAACCCAAAGATCCTAATCCCTAATCACATGTCCTCTGGTGAATTTTCCATATAAATAAATAAATGAAGAAACTTTAGGCTAAGGGTTGATTAACAGTCAAAAGCTCATCATATCTCATAGGATGGAGAATGTCACCAACTGGAGACCCAGACAGTAGTCACAACCCTACAGAAGAAATCAATTCAGTAAAACCTAATAATAATAACTAATAACTTTATGTGAGGTTATTCTTTCAATGCGGTTGATTTACTAATGAATTAGAAAATGTGCACTTTGCAAAATAAATGCTGACTTAGCTTAGGGAATAGCTGAATACCCATTTATTTTTAAAGGGAATAAAAAAACAAGATTTTTTCTTGTACTTGATTGGATGAAAACAGGGGACATAACTTTACCTTATTCACTAAGGTAAATAAGTGTTCTCTTTGCTAGGTAAGTGTTTAGTAATCTTTTAGTAAATCAACTCTATTTACTCCTCCCCTTATCATTTTTCAGTTGCTGCATATTTTGTGTAATAGTTTGTCAACAATTATTTTTCAACAGTTGGAAGAAAAAGAAAGAATAACGTGGCTCATGTTACTCATATACTAAAAATATGCACAGCATAATTCATTGATGTAACTTGTTACTATTTTTAGGCACTGTTGTGTTCGACAGCTCTGTTTTAATATGGTTGTTGAATATGCTATCTATAAGGATAATTCGATTGATCCATGCTGATTAGGTCACACATTTTAATTTTACTTTAAATCTCACAATCTTCCTAGGATTTATGTTTATTGACAAATGCATAGTGTTACCAGTATTTAGCATTTTTTGTTTTTACCTACAAGTATTGAATTTCTGTAATGTTAATGTTTGTTTTCTGACCTTAAAGTAATTGATGTTATCAAAATTTAATTGACCTTTGTATATTTTATAACTACAGTATTTTGTGAACACACTGTTACACTAGTTTTTTTACTGTTTTTGAAAAAAATATTGGTTTTTATAGCCTTTTCATGATGAGTTTCATTGTGGCTGCTTTTATCATGATTAACAAAAGACTAGCTCAAAAAGAGAAGCAGGTTTTGATCACCGTAAAAATATTGCCAGGATGAAGGTTCTTTCATGCTTCATAGCATTATAGTCCCAAAAATATAATATATATTGTATTTGTTCTATATTATTTATTGTTTTCTAGATGTGATATTTATCTCTCTACTCATGAAAAAAGGAAACAAGCTATTTTTTTTTAGGCCCTTAGATATGTTCTTTTGTTTTTACTTATTTTACCTTGGCAAACAAAACAAACATATATTTTTATCATTTATGAATGATTTTGTAATATAATTTGCAAATTATAGTTTGTTTGCAGATCTATTACTATTTATATTTTTCAACATGGTTTACAAAAACATTCACTCAGGATTCACACATTTTATCCTACCTAGATGCACTCAGCGTGGCCACTTATAATCTCCAACAGAGATTAATGTAACAGGGTGACTATCTAATTTAACAAAAAAAGAACACCCACCACATATGCATACAATCCTTTGGCAAGTATCCTATCAAAAGTAGTAACTGAAGGATAAAAGCAAAAGTATATGTTCAAACTGGATATATAAATGGTTACGCCATTGCAGCATAGAGCTACACAGATTTGACAGGCACTAAGCATGGGGCATATTTATACACATATAAAAAATAGCTGTACCAAAACTACAGCAGATACATACAGTACATTAAGGTAATAGTAGATACTAATAAATCAGGCTGAGAGAGGTTCATTCTACCAAACTATTGTTCAAATGTGCATATGCATGAAAAATATTGAATTCAGTGGTGTAGCCATACATACAGTGGGGATGTTAAGTATTCAGACCCCCTTAAATTTTTCACTCTTTGTTATATTGCAGCCATTTGCTAAAATCATTTAAGTTCATTTTTTTCCTCATTAATGTACACAGCATCACATATTGGCAGAAAAACACAGAATTGTTGACATTTTTGCGGATTTATTAAAAAAGAAAACTGAAATATCACATGGTCCTAAGTATTCAGACCCTTTGCTCAGTATTTAGTAGAAGCACCCTTTTGACCTAATACAGCCATGAGTCTTTTGGGGAAAGATGCAACAAGTTTTTCACACCTGGATTTGGGGATCCTTTGCAATTCCTCCTTGCAGATCCTCTCCAGTTCTGTCAGGTTGGATGGTAAATGTTGGTGGACAGCCATTTTTAGGTCTCTCCAGAGATGCTCAATTGGGTTTAAGTCAGGGCTCTGGCTGGGCCATTCAAGAACAGTCACAGAGTTGTTGTGAAGCCACTCCTTCATTATTTTAGCTGTGTGCTTAGGGTCATTGTCTTGTTGGAAGGTAAACCGTCGGCCCAGTCTGAGGTCCTGAGCACTCTGGAGAAGGTTTTCGTGCAGGATATCCCTGTACTTAGCCACATTCATCTTTCCCTCGATTGCATCCAGTCGTCCTGTCCCTGCAGCTCAGAAACACCCCCACAGCATGATGCTGCCACCACCATGCTTTACTGTTGGGACTGTATTGGACAGGTGATGAGCAGTGCCTGGTTTTCTCCACACATACTGCTTAGAATTAAGGCCAAAAAGTTCTATCTTGGTCTCATCAGTCCAGAGAATCTTATTTCTCACCATCTTGGAGTCCTTCAGGTGTTTTTTAGCAAACTCCATGTGGGCTTTCATGTGTCTTGCACTGTGGAGAGGCTTCCCTCGGGCCACTCTGCCATAAAGCCCCGACTGGTGGAGGGCTGCAGTGATGGTTGACTTTCTACAACTTTCTCCCATCTCCTGACTGCATCTCTGGAGCTCAGCCACAGGGATCTTTGGGTTCTTCTTTACCTCTCTCACCAAGGCTCTTCTCCCCCGATAGCTCAGTTTGGCAGGACAGCCAGCTCTAGGAAGACTTCTGGTCATCCCAAATGTCTTCCATTGAAGAATTATAGAGGCCACTGTGCTCTTAGAAACCTTAAGTGCAGCAGAATTTTTTTTATAACCTTGGCGAGATCTGTGCCTTGCCACAATTCTGTCTCTGAACTCTTCGGGCAGTTCCTTTGACCTCATGATTCTCATTTGCTCTGACATGCACTGTGAGCTGGAAGGTCTTATATAGACAGGTGTGTGGCTTTCCTAATCAAGTCCAATCAGTATAATCAAACATAGCTGGACTCAATTTAAGGTGTAGAACCATCTCAAGGATGATCAGAAGAAATGGACAGCACCTGAGTTAAATATATGAGTGTCACAGCAAAGGGTCTGAATACTTAGGACCATGTGATATTTCAGTTTTTTTTTTTTAATAAATCTGCAAAAATGTCAACAATTCTGTGTTTTTCTGTCAATATGGGGTGCTGTGTGTACATTAATGAGGAAAAAAATGAACTTAAATGATTTTAACAAATGGCTGCAATATAACAAAGAGTGAAACATTTAAGGGGGTCTGAATACTTTCCGTCCCCACTGTATGTATATGTAGTTTGAACTTCTACCTGTACATTTGTATTAATCGTTTGATTACTACTTTTGATATTCAGACAATCCTTTTGCAAGTAGCCTATGTGGTGGGTGTGCTTATTCATGTTTATTTATATAGACTATGTTTTTTAAGATGATTGGAAACACCCTTATAAATATTCAACCACTTCAGGACCAGCTTGTTACACCACCTTCCTGTCCAGGTCATTTTTCAGTTTTTTGTGCCATGTTAGTTTGGCTGACAATTACTTCATCATGCAACACATTACAGTAAACATGCTCACTGACATGCCCCCTGAGGTGCAGCCGCACAATCTGTGACCAGCTGTGTCTGTTGTAAGCAGCATGGACACCACGTGATCGTTGTGCCCCCTAGTAAACAATAGTCATGAATGGAATCCATGTATGACATCATTGTTTACTACTGTGTGTGATCTGCTATTGGTCACAGTATGTACAGCACAGCACACCATGTACCAATTGATAGCTGTGTGCCAATAATAGCATCACAGTAGCATTAAAGCCATTCATTACAGCTCAAATGATTGCTTTATTCTTCACTCCTCCTTCCTGCTTATCTATAGGATGCTGCTAAGTGTAGATTTAAGGAGTGGTGGAAGCCAATAATTCAATCCAGTGCAAGAGTTTTAAAATGGCGAATCCCATTGAAGTCTATGGGAGCCGAACAGGCAAAATCAAAAGTGCCTATTTTGAAGGCTTATGTGCAAGTAATTGCCATTAAACTCCCTGGCGGTTTTCCAGAGTGTGGCTCGGGGGTTAAATTTCAGCACCATTAGTGGTAACCCCGAGCCACACTAGGGATTGCATTGAATTGCATTGCATCCTGGTGCGGTATACTTACCTTGTTACCAGGATCCTGCAATGTCACCCCGCTGTGTCCGTGGGCTCTGTTCTCCACCCGATGCCTCTCTGTGCCAGGCTCTGTTCCCTGCGAGCGTTGCAACGCACGGGGCAGAGCCCAGCAGCAAATTCAAAAAGTGAAAAATCATAATACATACAGTACACTTTTGTCCCCAGTGCTTCGTCCAATGCCCTGCATGCAGTTTTATATTATATATACTGTTCTTTCTGCCTGGAAACTTGAGATTGTCCATAGCAACCAAAAAGTGTCCCTTTACGTCGAAAGTGGTTTTAGACCAGCTAGAAAACAGCGATAGTAAATGAGAACACTTGCAGAATTGAGCGATAGTGAATCATGGGGAAATTAATTTTATTATTATTATATTATTTTTTTTTTTAACCAGGTGCCGACCGCCACATGACGATGTACGTTGGCAGAATGGCACGGGCAGGCATAAGGACTTACCTGTACGTCCTTGCCTGCCCGTGGGCGGGGGGTCCGATTGGACCCCCACGGTGACTTCGGTGGTTGGATTCTCATCAGGGGCAAACAGAGGTGAGGGGGAGGACACTCATTCATGGCCTCCCCCTCGCGATCGCTCCTGGTGAATGAAATGCTTCCTCGGCTTCTGTATAGTAAACAGAAGCGGAGGAAGTGATGTCATCTCTCCTCGGCTCGGTATTTTCCATTCCGGTCCCGAGGAGAGAAGACATTGATGTGAGTGTAAAACACACACACAGTAGAACATGCCAGGCATACATTACACCCCCCATCACCCCCCGATCACCCCCTGATCACCCCCTGATTACCCCCACCCTGTAACACTGACACCAAGCAGTTTTTTTTTCTGATTACTGCATTGGTGTCAGTTTGTGACAGTTAGTGTGGTAGAGCAGTTAGTGTTAGCCCCCTTTAGGTCTAGGGTACCCCCCTAACCCCCCTAATAAAGTTTTAACCCCTTTATCACCCCCCGTCACCAGTCTCACTAAGCAATAATTTTTCTGATCGCTGTATTAGTGTCACTGGTGACGCTAGTTAGGGAGGTAAATATATAGGTTCGCCGTCAGAGTTTTATAGCGTCAGGGACCCCCATATACTACCTAATAAAGGTTTTAACCCCTTGATTACCCCCTAGTTAACCCTTTCACCAGTGATCACCGTATAAGTGTTACGGGTGACGCTGGTTAGTTAGTTTATTTTTTATAGTGTCAGGGCACCCGCCGTTTATTACCGAATAAAGATTTAGCCCCCTGATTGGCCGGCGGGGATATAAGTTAGGTTTTAGGGTCAGATAGGGTCTGCGTCTCCCCAGGCAGCGTCAGGTTAGCGCCAGTACCGCTAACACCCACGCACGCACCATACACCTCCCTTAGTGGTATAGTATCTGAACGGATCAATATCTGATCCGATCAGATCTATACTAGCATCCCCGGCAGTTTAGGGTTCCCAAAAACGCAGTGTTAGCGGGATCAGCCCAGATACCTGCTAGCACCTGCGTTTTGCCCCTCTGCCTGGCCCAGCCCAGCCCACCTAAGTGCAGTATCGATCGATCACTGTCACTTACAAAACGCTAAACGCATAACTGCAGCGTTCACAGAGTCAGGCCTGATCCCTGCGATCACTAACAGTTTTTTTGGTAGCGTTTTGGTGAACTGGCAAGCACCAGCGGCCTAGTACACCCCGGTCGTAGTCAAACCAGAACTGCAGTAACACTTGGTGACGTGGCGAGTCACATAAGTGTAGTTCAAGCTGGTGAGGTGGCAAGCACAACTAATGTCTCGCTGCCACCAAGAAGAAGACAAACACAGGCCCGTTATGCCCATAATGCCCTTCCTGCTGCATTCGCTAATCCTAATTGGGAACCCACCACTTTTGCAGCACCCATACTTCCCCCATTCACATCCCCAACCAAATGCAATCGGCTGCATGAGAGGCATTTTCTTTATGTTCTCCCGAGTACCCCTACCCAACGAACCCCCCCAAAAAAGATGTTGTGTCTGCAGCAAGCACGGACATGGGCGTGACACCCGCTATTATTGTCCCTCCAGAGAGTTCCGGAGCCAAAGAAAGGAGAGAAATAGGTGTAGGGACAACATGACATGGCTGGACAGCACAGTTGCCGCTTTAAGATCAGGTTTCCCCTTTTAGAAAAGGGGAAGGGGCTGGGTGAGGGCGTCGCCCAGAGCTTGAGAAAGGAAAGGAGAGGGGGAAGTGACGTCAATCGTAAGAGCGGAGGAGGAAGCGATTAGACGTCTCACCCTCACCGCTCTGTATCCTCCTCTCATCCTCTCATACACAGTGCTGCATAGCTATGATGGAGGGCTGATAGCCCAGCGCAGAGCGGCGGTCGCCGCACAAGGTGCAGACTGGCTGTAAGCCCCTATGGCAGCCAGGGAGGCGATCGGCGGAGCGGCAATAGACGGGGGGGGCGGCGGCACCACATGCGCGGCGGTCACGGCCGCCGGAAGTTTTCAGCCAGGGAACAGGCGACAGTGGAGCTCAGAGGTGGCAGCTACCAGCAGAAGGGAGTGAACCCCCGACCCAGCGCACACCATGGTGCCAGAGGACAAGGTACAGGGGCGGAGCGGGACCTGTCCAAGGGGCAAGGGCGTGGCGGAGGGAGCCCAGTACAGCGCATGGCTCTGCTCCCCCTGGCTCGTCACAGACACACAGCGCAGGCAGCCAGGGGCTGCGGGGGGCAGATCTGGGTAGCCAGCCAGCCCACAGTTTCACTCTGCACAGCTGAGGGTTCGAGAGGAGCACAGGGTTGTTGGGGAGCGATGTCGGAGGTAGGGGTCGAGGACCCAGCCAAGCAGTAAGCGCAGGGGCCCGTCACGGGGGACAACGAACACTTAGAAAACGGAGCGCTCCTGCAGGGATGCAGCCTACGGTCGGTAGGACGGAAGGACAGCAGCAGATCGGAGGGTGAAAGGTCCGGGTCGGAGCGTAACGATGGTCAAGGACATCCAGCAGCGGTGGTTCCAGGAGTGACGGCTGGTGGGCCCCTAGCCTGGGCAGCCTGGTGAGGATGATTCTTACTTTATTTCTACTTTTCTGATTTAGTCTGTTGGGGTTGGGTTAGTCTACCTGGGCTGTCAGGTTTAGGGGTAATTGCGGGAGCTGGGGGGAACACGTCTACTCCCGTACTGACAAGAGACAGGACTCCGGACAGGTGCCATCTGGGCTAGGTGGGGTTAGTGGCAAAGTGGTTGGTGAAGCGCTTTTAGCTGGGCATATGAAGCAGTCCTGGGCAGGCATTCTACACCACCACATACACTCATACGGTAGGGGGCACCCTCAGGGTGCAGGAGTTACAGCTGCGACATGGGTGAGTCTCCCGGTTTAGTGGACAGGCTCAGTATAGCCAGGGTAAGACAGGGGAGGTTGCAGCCAGAAAAAGCAAGTTGGACAACGGGGATATCGGTTAAGTCCTCATGCCCAGCCGCGTGGCTACAAGTGTTTGCCATAGGGGAGACAGGACTAAGTAAAAGACCCCGAACAATGTTCGGCTCGGTTGGTTTACTTGCAGGCTTGTAGTGATGCACACAAGACTCATGGCGGTGTGGCTTGGCTTAGGCACAATGCATAGTTTTGGCGACGGATGGCCATCCAACTGTCCCTACACTGGGCCCATAAGGATGTCAGCCGGAGGATGAGGCTATTGCAGCGTCGCGGGCTACTAATCGGTTTTTAGGCAAGGGTAAAATTTGGGACAAACTGTCTAGTCCGACACACGGGTTCAGGCGATGTCTATCCCATTCATGGTCCGAGGGGTTTTTGGAGGTAAGAACAGTAAGTGCCGTTGGGTCCGGTATTAAGAGGGTCTACGCCGGTGCATGGGAATAGGATGCTTTCTTTCCTCAGTATATGCCCGGACCGAGCAGCGGTAAATTTTTTGGGGACAGGTTTTTTGTCCTAACAATTTATATACCTTGGCGTTCGCGAGGGTCCTACCCTAGTCGGTGAATTTCTAGGCTGCCTTGGTCATACAGAATCGGTTTTGGAAAAACTGGGAAGGGGGTTGCTATAGGGCCCAGGGCACCTTTAGCAGGCATCTTCCGGGCAGGGTGGTCTTTCCACTGGAAGTGGTTTCCCCAGAGAGAGCCCAACAAGTTTGGATTTATTCAACACCGGGCCTTTACAAAAGGGGGGTCCGTCAGTGATTCCATTGCCCCTGAGGAGGGGGAGGGTAAAGTACACTTCTTTTATGCAGCGTTGGCATCGTGTGACGGTATAGGTAAGGGTCTTAGGGGGCCAAGTCAGGCAATTCATTGGCTTTTAGGATATTGCTGGCACATACGGTCAGCTTTCTGCTGGTGGGAGACACAGGGTAGGGGCACAGCATGCGGATCTTTGACCGCTGATGGGTTGCTCCAGCTAAGTGCCGTTTTTCCGGTATGTTCAGTTCTTTCTAAGACAGGGCAGTATGGGATCTTTCGGGTATCTCAGCGTGCATGCTTTACATAGATTAGTTGGTATGTTTTGCCCGTCGGGTTCCAATATCTGTGCCGTCTTGTGGGGGACGGTATAACATCGGAAGGTATGTTTCGGGGTTTCGTTAGCTATGGGGGATAACAGAGGGCCCCTCAAAAAACATTTCATTCCTGGAAATCGCAATGGAGTCTATGGGTATGTAATGTGGCCTGCCTAGGGACAAGCTAGAGAGGCTATAGGACGAGGTGCAGGGGGCTTTTTAGAGTCTGCAAGGTGCAAGTTACGTCTACTACTATAGGTGCTGGGGGAAACTGTGTGTTGTTTTCGACAGCATTAGCCCCATGGGCAAGGTTTTATTGTACTGGCGGCAGCAACCGCAGGCTCAGGGGCTTCCACTCACTTTTGGTACATTACTAAGGTTACTGGAAGGACTGGCGGGTGCAGCAGTATTTTCTACACTCGCTCAGCGGGCGGTTTTTTGGATGTCATGTCCCATCAGCGATGGTGACTTGGGAATTAGTCGCGGAGGCTGCATGGTCCATGGGGTTGTAGCCTTTTTCAGGGGACCACGGAGAGCTGCTATGTGGCCATCAGCTTGTTTTGATACCGGGTTTTTGAAGAACCTGGTTTCGGGTGGAATTGTTCAAATTGTAGTGACCTTACAAGTTTGGGGGCATTTCTTTTGCAGCCAACAGGTCTGCTGTAACTAGGTCTATCGGGGGGGTGGTACAGGTGTTTTTTTCTGCTGACCACGGCATACGTGCCGGGGGTCAGGCGTGTTGTGCCATTGGATACTGCGCTGCTTACAAGGGATACATTCATTTACGCTGTGTACTTATTAGGGATTGATAACACTTTGGCTAAGGCTTGTCTCGTTTTTTCAGTGGGATAGGTTTTGGGGTTTGTCGCCATAAGCGGGCCTGCTTTGGGAATGTATTAAGGAGGATTGACAACCTATTGGTAAGGCAAATCGTTATGAGTACTTAAACGGTATGCAGGACGGGTTTGCTTGCTTAACAGGATTGGTATGTCCCCAGCAGGTCATTGCACAGCACATGCGGTTCTCTATGGTATTAATATGGTTTTAGCAGGGGATCTCGGCAGCTGCCATGGACCGCAGGTTGTCAGGTTTGTCCTTTCTTTTAAGTGGTTTGGGCTACGGTATCACACCAAAGGGTTTTTAGGTATAAAACAAACGGTTATGGGTACAGGTTGGGGATAAGAAGAGGGTTGGGAGGCGCCCGGTCGCCTTTGAGATATTACAGGTCTGGTATTTGGTTTGCTAAAGGTTTACAGCTCTCTGTATGCAAGGGCTTTATGGGGGCAGCAGTTGCAATAGCATTCTTTTGTTGGGACATTAGGCCTGTGGTCTTGGAGTCCTTTTTGTACACATGTGGACAGGTGTGTCCTTATCGAGGTTAAAGCGTGGAGCGGTCAGAATAGGGGGTCAGCAGCTGGGTATGACCCACAAAAGAGTTTTTTCGTTTCTCATACCTTTTTTGGATGGGGCAGCCACAGAGCAGCACAGGCGGCTGCTGTAGGAAGCAGCTTGGCGCATTGGTGCATGGGACTCAGATAGATGTAAGGGGTACATTCGCCCTCATTGTATGTGGTAATATGTTGCACATTTCTGTGTGCTATTGGCACACGGCGTTGGTGATTGCTGTTTTTTATGTGTTTTGCGCTGTCATTTATTATTGTTCACAGGTCGCAAGGATGGACAGTTGGTATACTTGTCACTCCTATGTTATGGGGGGTTCAGAAGAGCTGAGGTTCGGCTGAACGGCAGGAAGTCCAGTATCCTCTGGCTGTAGTTTGGTCAGGTGCAGTGTGGCCCTGGCAGGTGGTGGGACAGGGTTGGGGGATGTACACAGGTCCTCCCGTTTGTACTTGTCCCTGTATGTTTGCGGTTACGCGTGGGGTAATCGGTATGGGAGCCAAACTTCTGAGGGACCTCATTCGTGACGTAATAATGCAATGTTTTTACATTTATTAGCGGCTTACCCAGGTATGGGCAATAATATGGTTTAATATGGTGGGGCTGGATGTCATTGCAGTGGGCCGGTCTAGTAAGAAGGTGGACCGGGCCCGCTTAAGGAGGTGAGCAGGCTTTCATAAAGAAGGGGGTTGGTCGTACGCCTCTGAGAGCGGGTGCTGGATACATGGAGGTATCAGAGTAAGGTTGGGGTACACTTTAAGGTGTGGGTTTTGTTGTAGGCAATGTACCTTCAGGAAGGCATTCAGCGAGGGCTGAGGGTGTGGGGGCCCATCCATGGGATGGGGGTGTTTTCTGGTACCCATCCATGAAAGGATGGGGGTTGTTTCTGGTACCCATCCATAAAAGGATGGGGGTTGTTTCTGGTACCCATCCATAAAAGGATGGGGGTTGTTTTTGGTACCCATCCATGAAAGGATGGGGGTTGTTTCTGGTACCCATCCATGAAAGAATGGGGGTTGTTTTGGTACCCATCCATAAAAGGATGGGGGTTGTGTCTTGTACCCATCCATGAAAGGATGGGGGTTGTTGTTGGTACCCATCCATGAAAGGATGGGGGTTGTTTATGGTACTTTCAGGTTACGAGGGGGTTAACCTGGAAGGGTTAAAAAGGGTAGGTCACTGCGAAGGTTGGGTACTGCCTCCGAGCCAGGGGTTTCCGACTGGAGGCCTAAAGTTAAAAGAGGTTGTTCGCAGTGACCAATCTATCTTGTTTCCCGCTATGACACTAAAAAGTATATATTGAAGTTTAATGGTTATTTATGAAGATGTTATTTAATTAATGTTATAATTGGTTAATAAATAGGCCGTCAAGGCCATTTACTCCAAAACCTTGTCAAGTCATTTGTGAAGGGTTTGGAGGGGAGGGGAAGTTGTTGGAGACAAAAAGGTATCAGGAGACTGGGCTTAAGTCCTACATATGTCAAGAGAGTCCCGGAGCCAAAGAAAGGAGAGAAATAGGCGTAGGGACAACATGACATGGCTGGACGGCACAGTTGCCGCTTTAAGATCAGGTTTCCCCTTTTAGAAAAGGGGGGGGGCTGGGTGAGGGCGTCGCCCAGAGCTTGAGAAAGGAAAGGAGAGGGGGAAGTGACGTCAATCGTAAGAGCGGAGGAGGAAGCGATTCCCACCCACCCGCCCTGGAGTTGGTTGGAAAGGGGTAAAGGACAAGTCAGGATGACCGGCAGTGTTGGGTCGATGGAGAAGGAGAAGATAGAGGTTACATGTATGGAACATGTTGTACCCATCCATGGGATTAGGGTGTTTTCTGGTACCCATCCATGAAAGGATGGGGGTTGTTTCTGGTACCCATCCATAAAAGGATGGGGGTTGTTTCTGGTACCCATCCATGAAAGAATGGGGGTTGTTTCTGGTACCCATCCATGAAAGAATGGGGGTTGTTTTGGTACCCATCCATAAAAGGATGGGGGTTGTGTCTGGTACCCATCCATGAAAGGATGGGGGTTGTTGTTGGTACCCATCCATGAAAGGATGGGGGTTGTTTATGGTACTTTCAGGTTACGAGGGGGTTAACCTGGAAGGGTTAAAAAGGATAGGTCACTGCAAAGGTTGGGTACTGCCTCCGAGCCAGGGGTTTCCGACTGGAGGCCTAAAGTTAAAAGAGGTTGTTCGCAGTGACCAATCTATGTTGTTTCCCGCTATGACACTAAAAAGTATATATTGAAGTTTAATGGTTATTTATGAAGATTTTATTTAATTAATGTTATAATTGGTTAATAAATAGGCCGTCAAGGCCATTTACTCCAAAACCTTGTCAAGTCATTTGTGAAGGGTTTGGAGGGGAGGGGAAGTTGTTGGAGACAAAAAGGTATCAGGAGACTGGGCTTAAGTCCTACATATGTCATGTCCTGACAATCCTGGTCTTTGCATTGGTGAATGTTTTGAACGCTACCATGCACTAGTTGAGTATTAGCGTAGGGTACAGCATTGCACAGACTAGGCACACTTTCACAGGGTCTCCCAAGATGCCATCGCATTTTGAGAGACCCGAACCTGGAACTGGTTACAGTTCCAAAAGTTACAGTTACAAAAAAAAATGTAAAAAAAAACCCACAAAAAAATATATAAAATAAAGAAAAAAAGTTGTTGTTTTATTGTTCTCTCTCTCTCTATTCTCTCTCTATTGTTCTGCTCTTTTTTACTGTATTCTATTCTGCAATGTTTTATTGTTATTATGTTTTATCATGTTTGCTTTTCAGGTATGCAATTTTTTATACTTTACCGTTTAATGTGTTTTATTGTTAACCATTTTTTTGTCTTCAGGTACGCCATTCAGCTGCATCGCGGATTTATTTATCTTGACAGCAACAGTGTTTGCTCCCACGATATATAAAGCCGTGACGCCAGCGGAGGTGATATATGCCGAAGCATGGGGGCAGCAGGGGCAGAGGATGCCCCCATGCTTCGGCATATATAAATGGTGCATGTATGCCCATCCTTAGAAGTGGGTGAATGAAGGGAGGTATTCTAATGGTGGGCATACCCACCAATCAATCTCTTTTTAATGCAGCCCACAGGCTGCAGATTACAATATATGCCCAACAAGGACCAGCAACGTACTGGTATGTTGCTGGACTTTGAGCGGTTATACCAGAATGATGCCTGCAGGTTTAGGTATCATCTTGGCATCATTCTTTTCAGCCAGCGGTCGGCTTTCATGTAAAAGCAATCCTAGTGGCTAATTAGCCTCTGGACTGCTTTTACAAGCAGTGGGAGGGAATGCCCCCCCACCATCTTCCATGCTTTTCTCTGGCTCTCCTGTCCCAACAGGGAACCTGGGAATGCAGCCGGTGATTCAGCTAGCTGACCATAGAGCTGATCAGAGACCAGAGTGGCTCCAAACATCTCTATGGCCTAAGAAACTGGAAGCTACAAGCATTTCATGACTTTCATGACTACAAGCATTTCATGATTTTGCCGGATGTAAACAGCGCCATTGGGAAATTGGGAAAGCATTTTATCACACTATTTAGTTTGTCGCCACTGCACGTTTGTGCGCAATTTTAAAGCATGTCATGTTTGGTATCCATGTACTCGGCCTAAGATCATCTTTTTTATTTCATCAAACATTTGGGCAATATAGTGTGTTTTAGTGCATTAAAATTTAAAAAAGTGTATTTTTTCCCAAAAAAATGCGTTTGAAAAATCGCTGCACAAATACTGTGTGAAAAAAAAAAAATGAAACACCCACCATTTTAATCTGTAGGGCATTTGCTTTAAAAAATATATAATGTTTGGGGGCTCAAAGTAATTTTCTTGCAAAAAAAAAATTTTTTCATGTAAAGAACAAGTGTCAGAAAGGGCTTTGTCTTCAAGAGGTTAGAAGAGTGGGTGATGTGTGACATAAGCTTCTAAATGTTGTGCATAAAATGCCAGGACAGTTCAAAACCCCCCCAAATGACCCCATTTTGGAAAGTAGACACCCCAAGCTATTTGCTGAGAGGCATGTCGAGTCCGTGGAATATTTTATATTGTGACACAAGTTGCGGGAAAAAGACACATTTTTTTTTTTTTTTTTTGCACAAAGTTGTCACTAAATGATATATTGCTCAAACATGCCATGGGAATATGTGACATTACACCCCAAAATACATTCTGTTGCTTCTCCTGAGTATGGGGATACCACATGTGTGAGACTTTTTGGGAGCCTAGCTGCGTACAGGACCCCGAAAAACCAAGCACAGCCTTCAGGCTTTCTAAGGGCGTAAATTTTTTATTTCACTCTTCACTACCTATCACAGTTTCGGAGGCTATGGAATGCCCAGGTGGCACAAACCCCCCCCCAAATGACCCTATTTTGGAAAGTAGACACCCCAAGCTATTTGCTGAGAGGTATAGTGAGTATTTTGCAGACTGTCTTTCTTCATTTCCAAAAACGAATGAGAGCTGCAAAATACCCACCATGCCTCTCATCAAATAGCTTGAGGTGTCTACTGTCCAAAATGGGGTCATTTGGGGGGGGGGGTTTGTGCCATCTGGGCATTTTATGGCCTTCAAAACTGTGATAGGTAATGAGGAGTGAAATCAAAAATTTACGCCCTTAGAAATCCTGAAGGTGGTGATTGGTTTTCGGGGCCCCGTACGCGGCTAGGCTCCCAAAAAGTCCCACACATGTGGTATCCCTGTACTCAGAAAAAGCAGCTGAATGTATTTTGGGGTGCAATTTCACATATGCCCATGGCCTGTGTGAGCAATATATCATTTAGTGACAACTTTTTGTAAATTTTTTTTTTTTTAGCACCTCAAGAAATGACATAGGCAGTCATAAATTAAAGGCTGTGTAAATTCCAGAAAATGTATCCTAGTTTGTAGGCGCTATAACTTTTGCAGTATATTAAAGATCCGCGCTTAGGAGATTAAAGGGTTGCAGCCTCCCCCTGATTAGTCTGGGCCTACAGCCAGGCTGTACTGGGATCGCTGTTTTATCATTTTATGGATGTAAGTTTTTAAAATAAACTGAGCTTACTACACTACGGGAGTCCTCTGTTTCTGTTTCTCTGGAGGAGAGGACTGATTGGTGCTGCTAGGATACGGAGGGGGCCAGGTCTGGAGCGCATGCCGGGAGCTCTGAACCGGACTGCTGGTGCGAGTCTGCGGAGGAGCGAAGTACAAGGCGGGACACCCAAAGGGACATCCATCCACAGTCACCCACTCTATGCCTACTACCCCTGTAGGGGTGATCACTTCTGGTGAGTGGGGAAACACTGGGGGAGCACCTGAAGTCCCTGGATTTTATGAGCACAGAAGTCACCGTTCTTTTATTCATTTATTTATTTATATTTTTTCTGGATAGCATATGCTGATAAGATACTCTTGTAATCCCGGCTTGGACTTTTTAACACACTTTATATGAGTTAATTAGTTTTCTAATTAGAAAATTGTATATATACATGTATTTTTTGGCATAAGTTTAGTATTTGTTTACACAGTCAACCTCATCGGGAGTAGAGGGAATTGGACTAAATATATATATTGTTTGGACACTTAAGCATTTTTCTACACTGGTGTTTTGCAATAAGGGTGGATGCACTGGGAAAACTTTTTTTTGTTTTTGTGATTTTTGTGATTTAGTTTACTGTATGCTTACATTATTTTCATGCACTTACATATCACCTATTCAAAAAAACCTGTTCATTTATATAGATTTGCACCTGAGAGTGTGTACAAATGCACTTTGCTGTGCACTACCTGTTTATTTTCTATCTTTTATTTTAAATTTATAAATTGCGCCACTACAGGGTAGCGCTATATCCCCAATTTTCCTCTTAGCTATAACTTTTGCGCAAACCAATAAATATACACTTATTGATATTTTTTTTACCAAAGATATGTGGCCGAATACATTTTGGCCTAAATGTATGACTAAAATTGAGTTTATTGGATTTTTTTTATAACAAAAAGTAGAAAATATCATTTTTTTTCAAAATTTTCGTTTTTTTCCATTTATAGCGCAAAAAATAAAAACGGCAGAGGTGATCAAATACCATCAAAAGAAAGCTCTATTTGTGGGAAGAAAAGGACACAAAGTTAGTTTGGGTACAGCATTGCATGACTGCGCAATTAGCAGTTAAAGCGACGCAGTGCCAAATTGTAAAAAGTGCTCTGGTCAGGAAGGGGGTAAATACTTCCGGGGCTGAATTGGTTCATTTATTATATTATAATTTATGATTTTGTGTTTCAAACTTCATCATACCCAGGATATCTACTAGACTCTTGGCGGACAGATTTAAGTGTGTTATTGCTAAGAATTACAGGCTTACAATATAAAACGCTAAATTTCTATGCAATATAATTGTACCGCTTTGAGATGCAAAAATCTGACATAATCATACCGCCAGGGAGGTTAAAAGGGGTATGGAGGTCTGGGTACTGACCTGGGGGCTATGTATCAATGCCATTTTTTTTTAAAACAATTGTGTTTCCAGGATCAGTGATTTTAATTAAAGTGCAACAATAAAAATGAAAAATGCTGTTAAGACCCCTTTCACACAGAGGCGGTTTTCAGTCATTTTAGAGCTAGAAATGGTGTCTGTAAGCGCCTTAAAACTGCCTCCCATTCTCTGTAATGGGTGCTTTCACACCGGTGCTCTTGTGGGAGGTTCGGAAGTCTTGCAAGCAGCATCTTTGGGGCGGGTTGGGAGCGCTGTATACAGTGCTCCCAAAATGCCCCTGCCCATTGCAATGAATGGGCAGCACTTCCACAACACTGGTTTTGTCAAAAACTTCTCTCCTGTTTTAATTTTTTTTTGTACACCTTTTTGGTGAATGGGTAGGGGTACTATGTACCCAATACTCATTCACATAGAGTGGCTGGATCTGAGGGTTCGATAAGCCCCCAACCCACAGACACCCACAACCACCGGCCATGGACAAGGTTCTTTTGGGTGGGGGAGGGGGCAGAACTTTATAATTGGCCTTCAAAACTAGAATATTTATGGTAAAGGACTTAGTTGACTGTCAAATTTGTCCCAATCATCTAGTTGTAACAGGATGTCAAGGTCAGTGGTGCAACGGGTTGCATAAGATGGGTAGACAGAGGCAGAATTAGGGTGTACGTACCATTTGAAGATGATGCTGGGGGCACGTGGATCAGATAAGCATATATGTTCGATTGCGTTCGAAAATTCAAATCAGTATGACCTCTTATATAGGTCAAGAAAAAATATGAAATTTGGAGATACCTAAATATTTGGTGAGTTGTTGAGTTTATGCTGTTCCTGCAAGGTGGCAAAGGAATGTTTAGACTATCCTAGGTTAACAGGGTTTGGAACATACCCATATGTACAGCAAGTATTTAATCTGTGTTGGAATATATTAAGATAATGGGGGACCACAATAGTGAGTACAATAAGATACAATAGAGTACAATAATTTTACAAGGAAAGTCTGGGAACTGACCCCTAACATAAAACACCTCCATCCCTAATATCAGAAAAAAGCAAATGAAAGTCGCCCACGGGACTTTAAATGAGGTGTAAATGGTGATCAAAGGGTAGACAAATATAAAGGTACAAGTATTTATTGAATACAGCAGCATAATCCATAATAGGGTATAGGCATGGGTGAAAAAGGTTCATAAAACAGCAACATTGCATAATAATCCTAAAACATAGCCATGAATAAATAGTAATACATATAATACAGGTATGCATAGTACATCTCTAACCCGACGCGTTTCGCGAGCTTTCCTCGCTTCATCAGGGGCTGATGTGCATAGCTGCTGTCTGTAAATACAGATAAAGTAATTAGAGTAGCGGTTATGAAGGGATACAGCAAGAAGCCAGAACCGATCATCCCATACTTACTAGTAAAACCAAGGCTACAAACACATAACCCAAGCACAGGTCGGCGGAGAGCATCTCCCCCGGGAGCTGAAGGGGCCGAGGAACCAACCAGAGGACCGGGGCCAGGCGTGGGGGGGGCAGCATGGCAGAGTGAAGAGAAGAGAAGAGGGCGTGAACCCAGATTGTTCCCAAATGTACTGCAGGGCAGCTCTCTGTATGGAATGTAAACATGTGGTAATATATAGTTAAAAAGTAAATAAGTATGGAATGTATATCGTGACATGAAATACAAGATATGTTGATAGACAAGATCTAAAGTAATGACATTGGTATTGTCATAGAGATATACATATGTACTGCTTGCATGATATGCATAAGGTGTCCCGCAGAGCAGAGGGAAAAAGGAGGGTACAAGGTAGAAGAGTGGATGAAAGAGGGAAGAGAGTGGAGGGGGAGGAGAGGAAAGCAGGGGGAGGTGAGGTGGATGATGATAGGAAAAGACAAACAGGAGAAGAAAGAAGAAAGAAAAAAGAAGGGAAGAACAGGGCCAGGGGAGAAAGGAAGAGAAAGTGAAAAGGGGGGGGGGAAAGGGGGGGAAAAGACGAAACAGAGTGAAGAGGAGGACAAATTGGTTGATGGTGTAATGAACTAAAGAAATATTTCCGTGTAAAAAGAAAAACAGTGTAATAAGGGAATCAATCAAAAGCAGCAAGTGGGGATAGGTCCGCTGTGAAGTGCAGGTAATTATGCAAGAGTAAATAAGTAGGGTGCTTACCAAAATATGCAGCGTCCGGACTGAGTGTGGGAGAAATAGTGAGAGGGAAGTTGCCATGCTGACACCCCCAGCCTTATATCCGGACATCCGCCGGGCTCTCCGCCCCTAACGTCATGCGTCAGGTGGGGCAAAGGGGATCGCAACGCCGTCTCTCTGGTTTTTCCGGAGGGGCGGGGCCACCAGTGCATCGGCGTCATGCCTTTCCACGCCCACCTGGGGATGTCTGCATCACAGCGGCCCCCCCCTCTTTGATGGGCGGGATGTGTCATCCTGAAGGGGGCTGGGGATCGCGAGTACCTGCCTCTTTGCGGCGGGTGCGTTGCGATCCCCTTTGCCCCACCTGACGCATGACGTTAGGGGCGGAGAGCCCGGCGGATGTCCGGATATAAGGCTGGGGGTGTCAGCATGGCAACTTCCCTCTCACTATTTCTCCCACACTCAGTCCGGACGCTGCATATTTTGGTAAGCACCCTACTTATTTACTCTTGCATAATTACCTGCACTTCACAGCGGACCTATCCCCACTTGCTGCTTTTGATTGATTCCCTTATTACACTGTTTTTCTTTTTACACGGAAATATTTCTTTAGTTCATTACACCATCAACCAATTTGTCCTCCTCTTCACTCTGTTTCATCTTTTCCCCCCCTTTCCCCCCCCCCTTTTCACTTTCTCTTCCTTTCTCCCCTGGCCCTGTTCTTCCCTTCTTTTTTCTTTCTTCTTTCTTCTCCTGTTTGTCTTTTCCTATCATCATCCACCTCACCTCCCCCTGCTTTCCTCTCCTCCCCCTCCACTCTCTTCCCTCTTTCATCCACTCTTCTACCTTGTACCCTCCTTTTTCCCTCTGCTCTGCGGGACACCTTATGCATATCATGCAAGCAGTACATATGTATATCTCTATGACAATACCAATGTCATTACTTTAGATCTTGTCTATCAACATATCTTGTATTTCATGTCACGATATACATTCCATACTTATTTACTTTTTAACTATATATTACCACATGTTTACATTCCATACAGAGAGCTGCCCTGCAGTACATTTGGGAACAATCTGGGTTCACGCCCTCTTCTCTTCTCTTCACTCTGCCATGCTGCCCCCCCCACGCCTGGCCCCGGTCCTCTGGTTGGTTCCTCGGCCCCTTCAGCTCCCGGGGGAGATGCTCTCCGCCGACCTGTGCTTGGGTTATGTGTTTGTAGCCTTGGTTTTACTAGTAAGTATGGGATGATCGGTTCTGGCTTCTTGCTGTATCCCTTCATAACCGCTACTCTAATTACTTTATCTGTATTTACAGACAGCAGCTATGCACATCAGCCCCTGATGAAGCGAGGAAAGCTCGCGAAACGCGTCGGGTTAGAGATGTACTATGCATACCTGTATTATATGTATTACTATTTATTCATGGCTATGTTTTAGGATTATTATGCAATGTTGCTGTTTTATGAACCTTTTTCACCCATGCCTATACCCTATTATGGATTATGCTGCTGTATTCAATAAATATTTGTACCTTTATATTTGTCTACCCTTTGATCACCATTTACACCTCATTTAAAGTCCCGTGGGCGACTTTCATTTGCTTTTTTTTTTTATAGAGTACAATAAGATATAATATTTTTGGAAGTAAGGTCATCCTAACAGCTTATTCAGCCCATCCAAGAAATATGCAAGGTAGCTCAGTGAGAAAGAAGTGTTGGTAAATGCATCAGCAAAGTTAATTTGGTACCTAAACAGGTCAGACTATGTGAGGCCCATCTGAAAAGAAAAGTGGCCTGCACTTGAAGCAAAACCTGATAAGGTGGGGTAAAGTTGAGAGCCTGTGATTTTTGTTGGTGATCAGCCACCTCAATGCCACGTTTGACAGGGTTAGTGCATAATAGGGCTTCAAGAGGATTGATAGCCAGGGCAAAGAGGAGAGGAGACAGGGAGCAACCCTGTCTCATTCCTTGTGCTATTTCAAAACAGTCTGAATTGTAATCCACGCATTTTAAGCTTGTGGTTTCACATAAAGTGAGTATATCCACCCAAGGAAGTGGGGCAGAAACCCCATCTGCCCTGGATGTAATTCAAATAAGGCCATGAGGCTGTATGAAAAGTGGTTTGTGGTTTTAATGCTTTAATTGTTCGGAGGACCTACTCAATTGTAAATGGTTCACTCAAAACTAAAAAATTGCACTAAAAGCATAAAAAACCCTAAACCAGCAGCTAGCACACCATTAGATACAAAATGGTAATATCAAATAAACCCAAACTAAAGTGCAGTGTTCACGAAACATAAACAAAACTGATAACAGTCCAAAGTGTGTGTCTATAATATAATGTGCATACAAACAAAAAAGTCCACTGTGACTTAACCTCCCTGGCGGTATTCCGATTGTGGCTCGTGGTGAATTTTCAGTACCAAAAGTGGTAACCCCGAACCACACCCTGGATTGCATCCCAGGATCCAGGCAAAGTTACTTACCTTGTCCCCAGGATCCTACGATATCTCCCTGTGTCCTCCGCTCGATCTATCACACTGCCTGGCTCCGTTCCCTGTGAGCATTGCGACGCATGGGGACGGTGCCTGATGCCATATTCAAAAAGTGAATAACAAATACACTACACTGTAATCTTACAGATTACATTACTGTATTAAATTATTTCACATCCCCTTTGTCCCTAATGCTTTGTCCAGTGCCCTGCATGCAGTTTTATATTATATATACTGTTCTTTCTGCTTGAAAAATTGAGAATGTCCATAGCAAATAAAAAGTGTCCCTTTACATCAAAAGCAGTTTTAGACCAGCTAGAAAACAGTGATAATAAATTAGAATCACTTGCAGAATTGAGGGATAGTTATTTGTGGGGAAATTTGTCATCAAAATTCTGAAAGTAATGACAGCTACAATTCTGCAGCTGAGCAAATTTCAGTGTTTTTGATTTGATTACATATTGAATACATTTTATTATTATTATATTATTATTGGTTATAATTATTTATAGTTATTTATTATATTATAATTTATGATTTTGTGTTTCAAACTTTATCGTACCCGGGATGTCTACTAGACTCTTGTTTGGACAGATTTAAGTGTGTTATTCCTAAGAATTACAGGCCTACAATATACTGTAAAACACCAAATTTCCATGCAAAACAATGTACCGCTTTGAGCATCAAAAATCTGACATAATCATACCGCCAGGGAGGTTAAAGATGAAATAATCTTAGTCCCAAGTCTAACTTAATTAGCCAGCGATGGGAAAGAGATCTCTCATTAGATCTATCTAACACTGAATGGGAACAGATCTATGAACACATTCATAAAGGCTCCATCAACGTATCCGCACAAGAAAACGGTTACAAGCTATACTCTAGATGGTACAGGATCCCGGTCAAGATACATAAATATCAACCCAACATTTCCCCACTCTGCTGGAGATGCAATGTATCACAAGGATCCCTACTCCACATATGGTGGGAATGCCCGCTTATACAACCTTTCTGGAAGGAAGTTCTTCGCCTCATCGCCCAAATCACGACGTACAAACCCGACTTTACCCCCTCCCAATATATGCTCCACCACACCTTTACCCCACTCGGCCTACAAAAAGTCCCTTACCCTCTACCTCATCAGTGCAGCCAAACAAAGCATACCAGTATTTTGGAGACAGACCAACCCCCCAACTATCTCTTACTGGTTTCTCTGTATTGAAAGAATAGCGGAAATGGAGGCCCTTATTCATCAATCTAAAGAGAACCCAACAAAATTTCAGAAAATCTGGGTCTGCTGGTTGCATTTTAAAGTAACAGCCAATTACCGCAATTCCATAAAAAAATACACTTCTATTCCACCAGGGGTACCCCACAATATTCCACGAATCTCTACTTGCCTATGTTAAGCACATTCAAGAGACAGGTCCTATCACACCCTTAACCAAACTTACGATCTCTGCCCCTGCCGGATGCTATCTATGACAGTCCTAATATCATTCAGTCCTTACAAGATCCTATACCCCGTGCTGTATTGTTATTCGGTACTAAAAGTGCCTCCCTAGCTCTACTCCCTTTGGAGCTACCCAACAAACTACTTTGTCCCACTGACATAAAATATGGCAAACCATCATACAGGTAAACTACCCCTATAATGACAACGCCTGCAAAGGCTCACAGCTTCACCATCCAAGCACAGTTAGAGCCCAATAGGGGTGTTTGGATATCAGAGGAGCATGCACAAGTTCACCTGGCTTTAACCCTTACTAGATACACATACTGTATCTATATGTGCATATATATGTGCATTTTGCCTTATCCGCAGTTTTACCTTTCTGTCCCCTGTGATTGCACCTATATGGCCAAGTCAGTTTTTCAGTGTTAGTGGATGGTTGTGCGGAGACTGACCTGGGCTGGAGTCACTTGGAGGTAAGCACTTTTTGTGCTATGTCTAGTGGACACTGTGCTTGTCTATGTATAATGTTTGTTCCCTTTGTTTACTGAAAATATATTTATATGATTTGTTATGGTTGTTGCTCACATTGTTGCCTCTTATTTCTAGAACTATAACAGTGTTGGATATATCCCTTGAGAAAGCAATTCAGCGAAACATGTCGGGCTAGTATGCAGCCATATCATCTCTCAAAAAACACACTTGTGTCCTGTCTGACCACTGTAACTGTATAAACACTGTGATATATGTCAATTATGTACTATCTACATGTTTTTTAACTCTGAATGTCAAATTAAAAATCATTTTTTTATCTATTTCCTTTGTTTATTATCTTTGCACCGTTAAAATCCCTTATCCCTCTTCACTGCTATTCATATTTTCTCCAGGGATGTGGTGCCAATCTATCTGGGTGTTTCACCATTAATCGGAACCAAACTCTTGCTACATACTGGACCTCATTCCTTACCCCAATAGCCAACAGTGGAGAAATCTTCTTACCACACGTGACGACTTCTTTCTACGTATCTTTATTTGGTTTGGTTCTTTATAGTATATGTGTAGTTTATTGATTACTGTACTTCTTATATTGTACTGAAATAGTTCTGTCAACATTCAAACCATGCTGTCCATATAACAACTCAATGCTCTATTGTATTTTCCTTGTTATATTGAAATCTTCAAGTAAAAACAAACGTAAAAAAAAAAAGATGAAATAATCTTCATCGTGAAAAAAACTCCTCCAAGTGAAAAAAACCAATTCACTCTGTGCTTCCACACCAGTGCCCAAATCAAATGCTTACCGATACAGTATGACGCTCCCAATGAGAAGTATATGGCACTACAAAGTGGTTAGCTCAGACGCCAGATATTTGCTGTTGCCACTTCAATCCACCATATACAGTATATTGACAGTCACTGAGGGAAATGTGCATGAAAAAATTGTATAAAGTCAATGGTAACTAATATTTATTAAAAACAAAGCTACTCACGTGAATAAAAGCATAGATAACACTGTACAAGTCAAAATCCCCAAGAGAATACACAGATAGCTTTCGGATTTTGTGATGACGTGTATGCTCTGCCCTACATGTTTCATAAAAAATGAAAGGTAGCGTAAATGGAAATGTTTGATATCAACTGCTGCCCAGATACCAAAGATAACTTGCCATAAATTTGTGGTAGTGTTGAACTTTAAAGCCTAGTGCACACTACAGCTACAACCCCCGTGGGTTGCACGAAAAATACTGACAGATCTGGTCGGGATCCACTGTACTAACCATGCAAGGTTAATCCAGAGATCCCCCCACTGAGCTGTTGTGTTCTGAGTGGGGGAGCCCCCCTGACAGAACACTCTGATCAGCGCTCTCTGCCATTGGCTGAGAGCATTGATCAGGAGTCGGACGGCTGCTGGTTTTCCAGCATGCACGTTCGGCAAAAGCCGACAGACCAACATACACACAGGCAGGATGTTGACTGTAATTTTTGTACCTGCAAATGTCTCGAGACATTCTGGCCATGTATATGAGGCTTAAAGCGGAGTTCCAGCCATTAAAAGTCAGCAGCTACAAAAAGTGTAGCTGCTGACTTTTATATAATCAGACACTTACCTGTCCCACGGTCCAGCGATGCAGGCACACAAAGCCCTTCTCCACTCCCCCAGCTCTCTGCGGTGCTGGCATTCTAACTGCGGGTGCCCGGCTGGGGCTTCACAGCTGCGCTTCACACTGTGAATGGTCGGGCAATCTTCTGGGACCTGTGACGTCCCAGAAGATTGCACGGAGGGAGGGAGGAGAGGTGATCTTCCTTCTGGTGCCGTGGTGCCAGGGGAGGAAGTGGAAGCTGGGTGCTCCTAAAAACAGAGTTGTCAGGGGGTCACCATCACTTAAAGCAGAAGTTCCATTTTTGGGTGGTACTCCCCTTTAACCTCCCTGGCGGTATGATTATTTCAGATTTTAGGTGCTGAAAGCGGTACCATTATTTTGCACAGAAATTTGGCGTTTTATATTGTAGGCCTGTAATTCTTAGGAATAGTTCACTTAAATCTGTCCAAACAAGAGTCTAGTAGACATCCCGGGTATGATAAAGTTTGAAAAACGAAATAAAAAAT
Source organism: Aquarana catesbeiana (assembly GCF_042186555.1). Classification (NCBI taxonomy): domain Eukaryota; kingdom Metazoa; phylum Chordata; class Amphibia; order Anura; family Ranidae; genus Aquarana; species Aquarana catesbeiana. Next base: position 134,803,378 of record NC_133332.1, on the reverse strand, counting down.
TATAATATAATAAATAACTATAAATAATTAAAACACATAATAATATAATAATAATAAAAATTATATAATAATGTAATCAAATCAAAAACACTGAAATTTGCTCAGTTGCAGAATTTTAGCTTTTATTACTTTTAGTGTTTGATGACGGATCTCCCCACAAATCACTATCGCTCAATTCTGCAAGTGATTATAATTTATTATCGCTTTTTTCTAGCTGGTCTAAAGCCACTTTTGATGTAAAGAGACAGTTTTGGTTGCTATGGACAATCTCCAGTTTCCTGGCAGAAAGAACAGTTTTATATATATAAAACTGCATGCAGGACACTGGGCAGACCACTAGGGACAAAGGGGATGTGTAGTTATTTGATACAGTACTGTAATCTGTAAGATTACAGTATGCTGTATCTGTACTGTGTGTTCCACTTTTGAATTTACCGCCGAACTCCGTCCCCGTGCGTCGCAACGCTCGCAGGGAACGGAGCTCGGCACTGTGAATCGAGCGAGACACAGCGGCTCGCCGATCACAGCGGGGAGACATCGCAGGATCCAGGGGACAAGGTAAGTAAACTCTTCCTGGATCCTACGATGCAAGCCCGAGTCTGGCTCGGGGATACCGCTTTTGGTATGTAAAATCCACCCCGAGCCAGACTCGGGAATACCGCCAGGGGGGTTAAGTCTTTTTAACTTGCTGCCCATTTTCACTGGCATTTTGTACACTTGCAGACCACTTGAAGCACACGTTCTAGTTGACACTTTTCCAATTTGTAGAACATTTTCATAGCAAGTCTCTAGCAAGAGAAAAGTTGCAGTGGGGAGTCTACAGCAAGAGCTCTGCAAGTCACAGTAGTGACACCTTTGGTGGGATGACTATTACAAATCATAACTGAACCAGAACTTGCAGCAGACATGCAGAATGTTTGCAAAGAAAGTTGATCTGGAGTCATGCAATGAAGACTTGCTGCAATTCTGCAACAAACTTGTGAAGCCTGGCAAGTCTAGCAATAGCTTAGCAAGTCATTTTCAAACTTGCAGATCAATTGCTTGCTATCTGGGTGAGAAACAGAAGCAACATTTGTAGCAATGCAGGTATTGTTAAGAATAGATAAATTAGAATAACAAATGAGAGAAAATACCCCCTCAGTGGCAATGTAATAGGTAAATGACAGTCTTGCAGTTTATGGAAGCTCTCAGCCTGAGGGTACATTCATCAAAGGTTGAGAGCATGGACATGGCTTGCAAGATAGGGTTCCTTTAGTTTTGGGGGTAGGTCCTTTGGAGTTACATTGCAGAGTGATGTTTTATAGTCCCGGGGTTACTGATCACTTACATATAATGAAATGAAAGGCAAAGCTATATACAGATTCAGAGTACTTTGAATGCTGGAATTTTTTATGACAAATCCTATACCTGTATTGTAAAGTATCTGTTCGTTCCAATGTAAGTCTTGCATTGTTATTCGTGCATTCTTTGACTTATGCTTTATTTAGGCTAATCCCATTATACTCCATGCTGTATTTTAATACTTTGACAGAGGATAACAAGGCATCAAATATGCAGCATGCTGGGTTCTAAATAGAGCAGAACTGTGCTAGTGTACTTCAGTGGAAGGAGAAGAACTGGACCATTGAAATTCATCTGCTTTAAATTCAGTGTGCTTTTCAGGTGTTTTAAAATGCATCTATAGTGCGTGAATAGCTCACAGATGCGAACCTGCCCTACGGCTACAATTTACTCCCAATCTACTGAATTGATAGGATGCTTCACGGAGGTTGTTTGTTTTCTATTTAGAGAATGGGTGTGGGCAGTGGGATGCTGGCTTTATGTAGCTGTAGCCTAAATCAGGAATTAGATGTTACAAAATATATCTGTGTATAAAAAAAGTGTGATTATTATGATGGTGATGATTATTATTTATTTTGAAACATCTTACACAGAAAGAAATGATTTCAACTGGACAGAGAATGGATTTGTTCAGGGGAATGTGTTTTTTTTTTATAGCTATAGCCTAAAATAGAATGATGAGGTTTCGACAATATATATGTGTATAAAGGGAATATTTGGTGCTATGAATAATGTATATATTATTTTTGAAGAGTTGTTTAATATTACCAAATGATCTTACAAAATAATATGACATAATTACCAGGAATATGCAGTAATTTCTATGATATACTGTACAAAGAGAGAAAAAAAAAGTTGCATGGTTGATTTATAGTTAGTAATAAAGTGACAGTAGTAAGGTAGTCTAATTTAAGACCACTTTATGTATAAGGGCTATATATATATATATATATATATATATATATATTAATATTATGAAGGTCAGATTACATGATCAACCTGTTCTTTGTAAACTCTGTGACTTTACTGACTTCGAGCAGCTGCAGTTTGACAGCAAGGCTCTAGCCAGCAGGCATGGCTGGGTGGGTGTGTAACAGATAAACAGATTACAAAACATACGGGTACGCTGTGCTTTGGCCCGGCATCCTGCACTTCTGAGTAGCAAGCCCCGGGACTCAAACTGATCACGCAAGCAAAAATCTAATTGTGCGCTTTGTGTGGTCAACTTACAACAGGAGAACTGACAGGGACAACCAGGTATTTCTCTTGTATGAGCTAAATCAAACACTAGTAAGCTAGAGTGATACGATTTACAAAGGCAAGCAAATACAGATAAGATGAAATATATGAGGTTAAAATACACTATGTACAGTATTTAGCTGCTTGCTTGGAGTTCCGTTTTAATAATTAAAATATGTTGTTGATCTTGGTTCATTTACTGGATTGAAGAGTTTCCTATGCTTCTTGTCCAAGGATAGATAGTAAAGTGATAGATATCTGTCATATCTGATTTTAAAGTGGGCCTACCAAGTCAGATTGAAAACCTCTATTATCAGTATAACAATCTCAGTAAATCTGAGCTGCAGAAAATAGCAGTTTTCACCCATAAACAACAAAAGTACACTGTAAAATGTTGTTCTTTTTACCTTGAAAATGCAGTCTCATTGTGCGACTTATAGTTTATTGTCCAAAGATTTGGAGCATCTAGGAAAGGATCCAATATACATACTATATTAGTGTGCATGCTTTGTGTTAATAAAGGGGCTGCTTGCATACATAATAATGAATATTAATACCTGTTCACAACTTCAGGAAGGCACATGTAAAAGGTCAGTCAAGGAGAAACAATGGTGTATAGCTGTAAAATATATAAAGAAACAGCCATTCAGTAGTGTTCCTTTATTTTTAGATGAGAATTTGGTGTGCTCATTCTTGTAACTGATTTTCTTTAAAGCTTAACTCCATGTTGTTGAGAAAAAAGGATTCCCCTCTGGGTGATCTACGTACATTGCAAGGATTATAACAACCTTTGTTGCTGATTCCTACATTTTGTTATTCTGAAGAAATCACTGTTTGTTCCTCTGTACCTCTGTGCTGAGTGAGTCTAATGGGAATGGTTTCATAATTATCAATCAGCTGTGGCAGCTGGAGAGCACTAATGAGGAAAGCTGCTGGGCCTGCATCCCTTAAGATGTGTTCCTATTGAGAGTATCTCACTAAAAATGACATTTTTGTTGCAGGGGGATGCCTGAAATCTGACTTGTATCTTAGGCAGACTTCTGGGAAAACTGATGAGCCAATCACACAAGTAGGGATGAGCCGAACACCCCCCTGTTCGGTTCGCACCAGAACATGCGAACAGGAAAAAAGTTCGTTCGAACATGCGAACACCGTTAAAGTCTATGGGACACGAACATGAATAATCAAAAGTGCTAATTTTAAAGGCTTATATGAAAGTTATTGTCATAAAAAGTGTTTGGGGACCTGGGTCCTGCCCCAGGGGACATGGATCAATGCAAAAAAAAGTTTTAAAAACGGCCGTTTTTTCAGGAGCAGTGATTTTAATAATGCTTAAAGTCAAACAATAAAAGTGTAATATCCCTTTAAATTTCGTACCTGGGGGGTGTATATAGTATGCCTGTAAAGGGGCGCATGTTTCCTGTGTTTAGAACAGTCTGACAGCAAAATGACATTTTGAAGGAAAAAACTCATTTAAAACTACTCGCGGCTATTGCATTGCCGACAATACACATAGAAGTTCATTGATAAAAACGGCATGGGAATTCCCCAAAGGGGAACCCCGAACCAAAATTTAAAAAAAAAAATGACGTGGGAGTCCTCCTAAATTCCATACCAGGCCCTTCAGGTCTGGTATGGATATTAAGGGGAACCCCGGCCAAAATTTAAAAAAAAAATGACGTGGGGTTCCCCCTAAATTCCATACCAGACCCTTCAGGTCTGGTATGGATTTTAAGGGGAACCCCGCGCCAAAAAAAAAAAAAAAAACGGCGTGGGGTCCCCCCAAAAATCCATACCAGACCCTTATCCGAGCACGCAACCTGGCGGGCCGCAGGAAAAGAGGGGGGGGACGAGAGTGCGGCCCCCCCTCCCTCCTGAACCGTACCAGGCCACATGCCCTCAACATTGGGAGGGTGCTTTGGGGTAGCCCCCCAAAACACCTTGTCCCCATGTTGATGAGGACAAGGGCCTCATCCCCACAACCCTGGCTGGTGGTTGTGGGGGTCTGCGGGAGGGGGGCTTATCGGAATCTGGAAGCCCCCTTTAACAAGGTGACCCCCAGATCCCGGCCCCCCCCTGTGTGAAATGGTAAGGGGGTACATAGGTACCCCTACCATTTCACGAAGAAAGTGTCAAAAATGTTAAAAATGACAAGAGACAGTTTTTGACAATTCCTTTATTTAAATGCTTCTTCTTTCTTCTATCTTCCTTCATCTTCTGGTTCTTCTGGTTCTTCTGGCTCTTCCTCCGGCGTTCTCGTCCAGCATCTCCTCCGCGGCGTCTTCTGTCTTCTTCTCCTCGGGCCACTCCGCACCCATGGCATGGGGGGGAGGCTCCCGCTCTTCTCTTCTTCTTTTCTTCTCTTCTTCTCTTCTTCATTTTCTTCTCCGGGCCGCTCCGCAATCCATGCTGGCATGGAGGGAGGCTCCCGCTGTGTGACGGCGCTCCTCGTCTGACAGTTCTTAAATAACGGGGGGGCGGGGCCACCCGGTGACCCCGCCCCCCTCTGACGCACGGTGACTTGACAGGACTTCCCTGTGGCATTCCCCGTGACGTCACAGGGAAGTCCCGTCAAGTCACCGTGCGTCAGAGGGGGGCGGGGTCACCGGGTGGCCCCGCCCCCCCCGTTATTTAAGAACTGTCAGACGAGGAGCGCCGTCACACAGCGGGAGCCTCCCTCCATGCCAGCATGGATTGCGGAGCGGCCCGGAGAAGAAAAGAAGAAAAGAAGAAGAGAAGAAGAGAAGAAAAGAAGAAGAGAAGAGCGGGAGCCTCCCCCCCATGCCATGGGTGCGGAGCGGCCCGAGGAGAAGAAGATAGAAGACGCCGCGGAGGAGATGCTGGACGAGAACGCCGGAGGAAGAACCAGAAGAGCCAGAAGAACCAGAAGAACCAGAAGATGAAGGAAGATAGAAGAAAGAAGAAGCATTTAAATAAAGGAATTGTCAAAAACTGTCTCTTGTCATTTTTAACATTTTTGACACTTTCTTCGTGAAATGGTAGGGGTACTTATGTACCCCCTTACCATTTCACACAGGGGGGGGGCCGGGATCTGGGGGTCACCTTGTTAAAGGGGGCTTCCAGATTCCGATAAGCCCTCCGCCCGCAGACCCCCACAACGACCGGCCAGGGTTGTGGGGATGAGGCCCTTGTCCTCATCAACATGGGGACAAGGTGTTTTGGGGGGCTACCCCAAAGCACCCTCCCAATGTTGAGGGCATGTGGCCTGGTACGGTTCAGGAGGGAGGGGGGCCGCACTCTCGTCCCCCCCTCTTTTCCTGCGGCCTGCCAGGTTGCGTGCTCGGATAAGGGTCTGGTATGGATTTTTAGGGGGACCCCACGCCGTTTTTTTTTTTTTTTTTTGGCGCGGGGTTCCCCTTAAAATCCATACCAGACCTGAAGGGTCTGGTATGGAATTTAGGGGGAACCCCACGTCATTTTTTTTTTTAAATTTTGGCCGGGGTTCCCCTTAATATCCATACCAGACCTGAAGGGCCTGGTATGGAATTTAGGGGGACTCCCACGTCATTTTTTTTTTTTAATTTTGGTTCGGGGTTCCCCTTTGGGGAATTCCCATGCCGTTTTTATCAATGAACTTCTATGTGTATTGTCGGCAATGCAATAGCCGCGAGTAGTTTTAAATGAGTTTTTTCCTTCAAAATGTCATTTTGCTGTCAGACTGTTCTAAACACAGGAAACATGCGCCCCTTTACAGGCATACTATAGACACCCCCCAGGTACGAAATTTAAAGGGATATTACACTTTTATTGATTGACTTTAAGCATTATTAAAATCACTGCTCCTGAAAAAACGGCCGTTTTTAAAACTTTTTTTTGCATTGATCCATGTCCCCTGGGGCAGGACCCAGGTCCCCAAACACTTTTTATGACAATAACTTGCATATTAGCCTTTAAAATTAGCACTTTTGATTTCTCCCATAGACTTTTAAAGGGTGTTCCGCGGCATTCGAATTTGCCGCGAACACCCCAAATTGTTCGCTGTTCGGTGAACTTGCGAACAGCCAATGTTCTCGAACTCGAAGCTCATCCCTACACACAAGCAGGAAATTATGTTCCTGGGGGTTGGACAGGACACGTTCTGTGTACAGAACAACTCCAGGTAGCCATATTGCATCACATTTTCAGAAAATTACAGCGCCTGCAGATTGAAAAGGAAAGGTAATTTTTACTAACATTTAATCACAATATGAATTCTGTCGCAATTGCATATGTTATATTATTTTTTCTTTATCTGCTATCCCCCCCCCCCCACACAAAGTGGAGTTACTCTTTAAAGGAAAGCATGTGGGTTACCACTGTTAACTTCTCTTTTTCAAAGTGCTAGGTAGTTATGCAGAGCCAACAAATCCTTCTTTATGAGTCATTAAAGTGAGGCTAAACTCTGGTTTAAAAAATTATTTTCAGTTATGCATTCTTAAATTTAAAAAGTACCTCCGATTGCTCTCAGTCTCCTATAAATCTTCAAAGTCTTTTTTTGTTTTGCTGCTGTCATTTGATTTGCTGTTAGAGGGTGGTTATGTTTGTTCTCCATGGTCCCGCTGTACGATTCCACCCTATCTTGCTCACTCCTGAGATAGGCTAGAGGCTATAGGATTTGTTTAATGGTTGCATAGAGCAGTGCACATGACTGCAACTAACGTGTACTGCTCATTCAAAATGAAAGGAAGTGAGGTGGTAATCAGTTATTACTCATGTTCTTTGAGATATACTCGTAGCCTCCCTGGCGGTATGATTATGTCAGATTTTTGTGTCTCAAAGTGGTACAATTATTTTGCATAGAAATTTGGAATTTTTCTTTCAATAGTTTTTTATTGAGAGTTTAACAATACAAAAAATAATGCTCAAAATTACAGGTACAATCACTGGTATAACACATACCTATAAAGTAGCAGACAGAACATAAACCGTATGTAGGACTAAGCAATATATGTTGTCAGCGTTGGGTTGAATTCCAAAAGATCGGCTCCGAAGAGATGGACACTCCCCTACACCTGCACCCCACATGGGAACTAGCTGTGCCAGGAGGGGAGGTCCACCACCCAGGAGAATCAAAACTTTTATTATAATGATATAAAATGAAAAAATAATGAAGTAAAGTGTTTAAAGGCGTGAGAGAATTCAAGAATAAGGTGTCTAACAGGATTGTTATGCTCAGCAGGACAAAATAACTAGAAGAGCTTATGGTAAGATTTGCATGAGGCTGTCCAACAAGAGAGGAAAATAAAACTATGGTTCAGTCTGCATGAAATAAGCTCAGTTAAGCAATAGAAGAAGCCTAACATCCATAAGAAAGGCATAGGTTATATTAGATGCTGTATATGTTAGCAAGGTAGTCTAACCTGTCTGCTAGCAATCTATAGTGCAAAAAGGAGAAGAAGATAGGAAAGGAGAGAGAAAAGAAAAGAAAGGATAGAGAATATGTAATAATACATCCTATGACGGTGCGGTAGTCGCTCAACCACAGTGGTCCAGGTCAAGCTACAGACAGGGGAGGCGGGGAAATGTATTTCACCCAAGGATCCCAGATGGCGTCGTGTTTGGAGGAAGTGTCCAGGAGAATACTAACCGTCTTCTCCTGGGACATGATCCATGAAATCTTTCGCTTAACTAATAGATAGGAAACAGTGGATCTCTTCCAGGCCCTTGCAATCGTGAGTTTGGTCCCTAGGAAAATGAACATAATAAGTCGTTGAACTACTTTAGGAATGTTAGGACAGGGAAAATTCAGCAGAGCTAGTTGAGGAGATTTTTGGATTGGGAAACCCGTTATTTTCCTAATGGTATGAAAGATCCTATTCCATAAGCCCCGTATCCTAGGGCAGTCCCACCAGATGTGTAACATGGACCCGATATGCCCACAATTTCGAAAGCATACAGGGGAAGCATTAGGGTAGATTTTAGAGATTTTGAGAGGGACCATATACCACCGCATAAGGACTTTCAGATTTGCTTCCACTAATGCTATATTCAAAATGCCCTTGGATGCAGCCATAGAAGCTCTATGCCATTCCTCAATACTCCAGGTGTGATGGAGATCATTCTCCCATTCGCGCATGAAGAGTGTCTTAGTCTCAGCCCTAGATAGTGATCGGTAAATCACTGAGATCCCGCCCCTCTGCTCCACAGCCCGACCACACCACCGTTCATACTCCGTGATCGAAAGAGGATTATGACTGGGGGACCTAAGAGACTGCAGGAAGTGAAATATCTGTCTGAAACGAAATCTTTCTGTGTTGGGCATATCAAGTTTGTTGATGCAGTGGGTCAAAGTGAGGGGTCCTGTAGGGTTAGCAAAGTGTCCTATTCTGTACATCCCCTTATCTAGCCACCAGTGGAATGCTTGAATGTCCATACCTGGAGGAAAAAGGGGATTTCGAAAGATGTGGGACAATGGTTGCCAAGTAGAAACTAATCGGGGGTTATGTTTGAGAGAGTCCCACATTGTCAGGGAATGGGAAAGTGTAGGAACCATGATGGCAGGTCTAGATCTTGGATGAGACCAGAGAATGTAATCTAAAGTGAATTGAGGGATCGCCTGTCGTTCAATATGTACCCAATCTGGGTGGGCAATCTTAGAGTATACAGTGGACAGTTGGGAAAGTTGTGCTGCCTGATGATACCAGATAAGATTAGGTAAACCCACTCCTCCTTGATCCCTGCTCCTGAACAGAGTCTCCTTGGAGATCCTATGTCCCTTCCCGCCCCATGTAAATTTAATAATTTTGGATTGAAATTTCCTGAGGTGATCTTTGGGGATTGGTATAGGTAAGGACCTAAAGAGATAAAGGACACGTGGCAGCAAAGTCAGTTTCACCGAATTAATTCTACCCAACCAAGATAACCCCATTTTGTCCCATCTTGAGAGATCCTCTCCGAGTTTACGAAAAAGTGGGGGGAAATTAGCTTTGTAAAGGTCGTCAATAGATGCAGTAAGGTTGATACCTAGATAGGGGATCATTTTTTCCCCCCAACTGAAGCGGAAGTCTTTTTTGAGTAAGGTCATCATGGAGGGTGGTAGATTAATGTTTAGAGCCCTAGATTTAGAGTAGTTAACCCTAAGGCCCGATACTTTGCCGAAGTCATCGAGCACCTTGTATAAGGTAGGTAAAGAAGTAAGTGGTGAGGAGATGAAAAGTAAAACGTCATCTGCAAAAAGAGCGCATTTGTGGGTTTGTGGACCACAACGTACTCCATGTATGTCTGGGTTATCCCGGATGGCGATAGCTAGTGTCTCGATGACCACGGCAAAGATCAATGGGGACAAAGGGCAGCCCTGTCTAGTACCATTTAGAATCGGAAAAGGGTCTGAATAATAACCCTGCAGTTTAACTTGTGCAACCGGAGTATCGTATAAGGCTCCTATAATATTCAGAAAGGATGAACCAAAACCCCACTTCTGTAGAATCGGGAACATGAAAGCCCAGGAGACAGAGTCAAAAGCTTTCATTAGATCTAGAGACAGAAATAATCCCTGTTGAGGGGGTCCTTTGTCCCAGCCAGAGTTCAGTAACGAAACTATGTCTATCGCTCTCCTGATCTGGTCTGGACCCTGTCTCCCAGGAATGAATCCCACCTGATCCCTATGAATATACAGGCTTATAAAGGCAGATATTCTATTAGCTAAGATTTTAGTTAAGATTTTAAGATCATTGTTGATCAATGAGATGGGCCTGTAATTAGCTGTGCAGCTAGTGTCCTTATCTGGCTTTGGTATCACTGTAATGAAAGCTGAATTAAGCGTCTTATCTAGTTGTCCCCCTGCTCGTAGCTGATTATAAAAGCGAGCTAGAAATGGGGAAAGCTGTTGGGAGAAGTGTTTGTAATACGGGACTGAAAAGCCATCTGGACCAGGGGCAGAGTCATTTTTAAGGTCATGAATGACCTGAGATACTTCCTCTGCAGAGATAGGATTTTCGAGGCTGTCCTTATGATGCTCTCGGAGCTTAGGGATCTTCAGAGAGTCCAGAAAAGAATCAATTGAGGTAGATAAGGGTTCAGTACCATGAGAACTGTATAAAGATCGGTAAAAATCATGAAAGGATTCCATGATTTTCAGAGGATTCTGGGACAGAGAACCATTACTTAAACGTATCTTAGGTAAAGTGCGTACCCTCAACCTTGGAGTAAGCCTGCGTGCTAACATGGCACCCAATTTGTCCTTTTGATAATAGAACCTCCCTCCATCCCATCGCAAACTTTTCTCCGCAACAGCCGTGAGTGACAAATTAAGAGCCAAGCGCGCCGATTCTAGGCTAGCTGCCGATGTAGAAGTGGGATTACGTTTATGTTGTTTACTGAAGTGAGAAAATTCACTCTCAAGTCTAGCTATTTCCAGTTTGCGGGCTTTGTTTAGTTTAGCGGACATTTGGATTAGCTTGCCCCTAACAAAGGCTTTGTGAGCTGCCCACAATGTGATGGGAGAGATATTTTCAATATCATTAAGCAAAAAGTATTCCTGGATATCTTTGCTAATTTCATTGACATGTGAGGGGTTACTAAGCAAAGAGGCATTCAATTTCCAATGGAACCCTTGGCAATGAGTTACAGGTTTGTGTATGACTAAGAGAAGGGAGGAGTGGTCCGACCAGACAGAGTCCTTAATGATTACCTTACGTATCAACGGAAGATGTTTTTGCATAATGAAGAAATGATCAATTCTGGCAAAAGTATTATGGGGGCTAGAATAATGCGTGTAATCCCGAGTTCCAGGATTTAGTTCCCTCCAGGCATCCACTAGGCCCTGGTGAAAGATCTGTCTCGCTACATTGAGACTCTGTCTGGTGGGGCGCACAACATCCCTTCCCGGGGGTCTAGACTTATCTCTTCCTGCGTCAAATGCTACGTTTGAGTCTCCGCCGTATAGGACCATGCCTTCCAGCATTGGAGCTAGGGTGTGAAAGAGGGATTGGAAAAATTTTGCTTGTCCTTGGTTAGGTGCATAATAAGAGATTAGGGAGTAAAGCTGGTCATCAATGAGTCCCTTCACCATAATGAACCTGCCATCAGGGTCCCGAAATTCAGAGGTTGGTAAAAATTGTGTTTTGCGGGAAAAAAAAATTCCCACCCCTTTAGTTTTTTTATCAGAATTGGCAAGAAAGAATGTGGGGAATTTGGCATGTATGAAAGACGGAATGTAAGATCTCGGAAAGTGTGTTTCCTGAAGGAATAGTATGTCTATTTTTTGGTCATGGTAGTATTGAAAGACTTTCCGACGCTTAAGTGGGGAGTTTAGCCCCTGTACGTTGTGCGAAGCAAAACGTAGGGCCTGTGTGGAGGTGGTGTGGTCAGCCATGGAGCAGGATAGGTTGAGATGCCAGCAAACCCCAACCACTTACCTTCCGATGGACAGGTGGTATGTGGTCACGTGCAAACCGTAATATCCCCAGATCACGATCCCGGGTCCTGTGGGTAAGCGACACCGCACACGCCACTGAAAAGAATACAAATTTAGTAAAGATATTAAGAGAGAGAGAAAGCAGAAGAAAAGAAGGAAAAGAGAAGAGGATCCAGGGATATGAGAAAAATGCTTTCACCATATCCCGAGATAAAAAAAAAAATGTGTAGCCTCCAAACTAGTGGAGGAAATCCCAACTCGAAGTAGGAATGAAAACAATCCGACTCCGCGGGAAGGACGAGGCGCATAGATACCGCCCCGTGCACGGCACCCCCAAAAAATTTTTTCCAAAAAGTAATGTGTAACCTATTAGGACACACTCCCTTTCCCAGTGATAACTGAGAATTAAGCCTGTAAGAAGTGGGAACAGAGAGGATCTCAACGTAAAATTGTCCCATATGACAAAAAAAAAAAAAAAAAAAAAAAAAAAAACCCCCAAACTTATGTTTGAAATAAAAATACCATGCAAAGGGTATAGCCCCATTAACCAAGGAGCACAAACGATCTACGCCCCCCAAGACCAGACAGGTGCCTCTTCAAAAAAAGGAGGGAGACCTGTATGGTGAAGAGGTGAGGTATGTCTATTTCCCAAAAAGGGAGGAAAAGGAAAAAAAAACACAAAAAAAAAAAGTCTGGTGGTTCAGGTAGCAGGGCCCTCCTTGGCTTTCTTGTACTTGGGTTTTTGCCACGTAGATGTCAGCGGACTGGGTGGAGGTGGCCTTTTGGGAAGGAGTGAAGGAGAAGACTGCATCGGTGATGTTGGATCAGTGGTCAAGAGTCCCAGTTTTTTCAGCAAAAGTTCTCCCTCTGCCAGTGTAGAGAATCTGAAAGGTTTACCGTTGAATTCAAATTTTAGGCTCAGCGGGAAAAGCCACCAGTATTTTACATTTTTCTGTGTCAGGACATGTAGGAGTGGTTTAAGTGCTCGTCGTCGTTGAATAGTATAAGGAGAGATATCAGCGTACACCTGAACTGTGTGACCCAGAAGTTGAATTTGGGGCATGGTGCGAGCCCTCCTCATGACCTCCTCCTTAACGTTGTAGTAGAGAGGTTTCACCACAATGTCCCTGGGAAGACCATCTGAACGCGGGGGGCCTAGGGCTCTGTGGGCCCTATCGAGCTCCAGTCTGTGGGCTCTGATGTCAGGTATCAGGTGTTTGATGAGAGAATGAACTGCTTCCGGAATGTCCGTGAATGTTTCGGGAAGACCCCTTATCCTGAAGTTCAATCGTCTGGACCTGTTTTCAAGGTCATCGATTTTGGCGATTGCTCCCTCCAGCTGATCATGGAGTTCCTGAAAGCGATCCGTGTTTTGATTGACCCGATCGATCGTAGCATCCATTTTAGTTTCAATATGCTCAATGCGGGATCCCAAGAGGTGAAGGTCTGATTTGATATCAGAGGTGATATCTGAAGTTATTTTGGCAGCAGTGTGTGCGAGACCTTTATCAAGCATTTCTGCAAATTTGGTGAAGAGCATAGAAATATCAGTGGGGCAGGAGGAGAGCTGATTCACATCCTGTGGCTGAGAGCTAGGCCTCTGTGAGGATGAGGCAGTGTGTGGTGTGTGCAGTCCATCCAGGGCCTGATCTAGCAGAGACACTGTGGAGGCAGGAGATGCTGGATCCATGATATGAAGGGGCATATGAGTCTCTCCACATACCTCTTTAAGGAGAGCAGTGCGCCATGGAGAGGGATCCGTTGTGACTGAATGAGCAGCATCGCCTGTGTGCCGCTCCGCCGCCATCTTAGGTGTCTGTGTGGTGGCCGGCTGGGAAAGGAAACTGTCCTCTGGGGTCCGTTCGGGTGTATTAAATTGCCCAAACCCATTCCTGTGGGGTGCCGCCGTGTTCCGCTCCCGATTTGGAGTGTGTGGGGAGAGTGCATCCGCTGCGGGGGGTGCCCATCGCTCGGAGCGGGACGGAGCTCTGTGATCAAGCGTCCATTTCACAGAGCGCCGCGCATGCGCCTCGAAATTTGGAATTTTATATAGTAGGCCTGTAATTCTTAGCAAAAATACACTTAAATCTGTCCACCAAGAGTCTAGTAGATATCCCGGGTATGATGAAGTTTGAAACACAAAATCATAAATTATATTCAGTCTTAGTTTTATTGAAAAGTTATTAGACAAATAATATATACATTTATTATTCGTTATTAGACAAATATACATACATTAATGGTATTGTCATACCACCAAAACATCTTATAAATACATTACACAAACTAACAAAAACAAACCCAAACAAAAAAAAAAAATTAAACACAAAAAAAATATTCCTTTCTTTTCCCTTTCCCTTGCTTTGACATATATACATCCTTTATTGAAGCCCTATTAGATCATATTTAGGTTCTATTCTAGTTACTGCTCAAACCTTTAGTTTCCTGTTGATTCCCTGAAGGCCCTCCAGGGGGCCCATATCTATTGACATTTTTCAAGTATGTCCAATTCATATGCCTGGAGGGTCTCCATCTTCTCAGTATGATCTATTTCCACTACCCATTCATTCACTGAAGGGGATTGTGTTGATCGCCAATGGCGCGGAATAACTAATCTTGCAGCTATCACTCAATGTCTGAGCAAACCTTTTTTGATATTTTTATATGAGCCTGGTAAAATGGACAACAGCGTAATTTGTGGTGTATTGGAAATTACCTAACCTGTAACTATAGTATACAACTGCAAGATACTGTCCCAGAATTTACAAATTTGAGGGCATTCCCACCATATGTGTAACAATGAGCCCTTAGCAGAATGGCTTCACCAACAGTTATCCGATGTGTCTGGAAAAATATGCTGTCATGAAGTTGGGCATCGATACCAACGAGAAACAAGCTTATAGCTTGTCTCTTGGGCTTTAGTTGCCAGTGACAAACAATGTGTGAGGATAAAATACTTCTCCGACTCTTCTGCTCCAATTTCAACATTAAGATTCAGTGCCCATTTATTTGTAAATTCTGGGAGCTTGGGATGATTTTTTCCAATAAGAATCTTATATACTGCTGATAAAACGTGTTTTGGTTTAGTGCTTTGCACCAAGATGGACTCAAAGAGATTTAAATTTCTGTTAAAGGATTTGTTTAAAGGAATAGAGGACAAAAAAAATAATAGTTGCTGATATTCCATCAATTGCATAAGTGAAGGTGGTTGTGATAGTATTAAGTTCATTATGGGTGGTAGTTTACCCTGACCTAGAATTTTGATTTACTCTTCGGTGGGACTCCTTATTCCACGTAAAAAAATGTAACCGGTCTACTGCAGGTGGAAATTGTGGGTTACCAAATAAGGGTGTCATTGGTCCTATTTGTGAAGAAAGCCCTAGACGCAAAATCATTTTGTGCCAAATGCTCAATAAATGGGACGTAAGGAAGAGGACGTATCT
This sequence comes from Aquarana catesbeiana, assembly GCF_042186555.1. Classification (NCBI taxonomy): domain Eukaryota; kingdom Metazoa; phylum Chordata; class Amphibia; order Anura; family Ranidae; genus Aquarana; species Aquarana catesbeiana. The sequence goes on along the minus strand of NC_133332.1, from coordinate 134,788,000 downwards.
CGATGAATAACCGGATAAGATAGATCTAACCAAGGAAGTGCCTGAAGGTCAGACTGGTTCAACCCTTGTTCTATTGATACCAATTGTTTAGTATCCGAGTGATGGAACCAATTCACTAATCTAAAAAGGAATGCCGAAATATAATAATAATAAAGATCCGGTGCACCCGCTCCTCCTTTTGTTTTGGGTAATGTTAATATTTTCCAATTTAGTCTAGCTCTTTTGTTCCCCCAGATAAACTTGACAAGGCAGATTGTAAAATAGAGAATAAGGATCTGGGGATAGAAACAGGGGTAGTTTGAAACAGGTATAGAAAACGTGGTATTATGTCCATTTTCAATATGTTAATCCTCCTGAACCAGCAATATAAATTTGAGTCATATTTTTTTTTAGATCTTGTAGAGTACTTTGCATAAGAGGGATGAAATTAGCTGAATATAGATGAGTCAAATCTGTGGGTATATTAATTCTTAGGTATTTTAATGTAGAGGAACAGAATTTAAACGGGAAATTGTTCTTCAGCATCGTCACTTGATGTGATGAAAGTGACACATTAAGAATTTCCAATTTAGAAACATTTACTTTGAAATTACTCAGGACTCCAAAGCATTTAAATTCATATAAAATAGAAGGCATAGAAATATGAAGGTTAGTAGCACAGAGTAACAGATCGTCAGCAAACAAGGAAAGTTTTGTTTCTTGTCGATCTAACCTTATGCTGGTGATAGAGGGGTTCTGTCTGATTGCTATCGCTAAATGTTCCATCACTAGGACATAAAGCAAGGGGGATAGAGGGCATCCCTGGCGGATACCATTTTGTAAGGGGAAACTTGTGGTTAATGACCCATTGATCCGTATTCTGGCCTTTGGTTTAGTGTATAACGCCAAGATCTTATTAAGCAAATTTTGGCCCATCCCTATTTGCCTTAAAGAGGACTCAAGAAAAGACCACCCAACCCGATCAAAAGCCTTCTCTGCATCAACCGAGAGAAGGCATTCTGGTATTTTAGCTGTTTGGGCATAGTCCTTTAGTAAAAGTGTTTTTATCATGTTGTCACGTGTTTCTCTTCCTTGGACAAATCCGGTCTGGTCTTTATGTACCAGGCTAGGAATAATAGATTGGAACCGTAGCGCAATTAATTTAGCATATATTTTTATGTTTACTCCAATTAAGGATATTGGGTGATAACTAGAACATAATGTTAAATCTTTACCTGGTTTGTGAATCAAAGTAATATGAGCTTCTAGTGTTTGGGTTGGAAATGGGTTAAAGGAAATGATGGAGTTAAACACCCGTAACATAAATGGAGACAAATAGTCTTTATATGTTTTATAAAATTTTGGAGTAAATCCTTACGCCTAGTAATTCCTCCATTGAGAAGGAGCAATCTATTGATTTCCTATGATCCTCATCTAATATTGGGAGAGCAGTTTCCTGCACATAATCATCAATGCTACAAGCATCAAACTCCATGTCTTCTGTAAGAGGTGTTTGAGCCAGATTGTAAAGAGCTGATAAGTATTCCCTGAATGTTTGTTGGAGACTTTGTGGGTCTGAGGTTGTCTCCCCTGATGACATCCTAATACTGTGTATAAAAGTCTGGGGAGAACGGGGATGTAATGTACGCGCTTATTGTCTCCCACATTTATTTCCGTATCTATAGTTACTTAGGGCACATTTATCTTGATATGAACTATGAGATTTTTCAAAAAGCTGCAACAAGAATGCCCTAGTAAAAACAAGATAAACTGGCGCTCAGAGGCAGTGAAGCAATTAAAATAAAAAAATTAATTAAAAAGTCATAAAAAAGTCATATGCTGAATCAATACCGGTGTAGCATGAGAGATGTTAATCGACATTGACAGGTGCTGGGAAGCAGTCCATAGTTCAGGGAAAAAACCATAAGGAATAAACAGTATGTGGAAGACGCCGGATATGAAATTTATCTTGTGGGACACTGTATCCAAAGATCACGAAGGGCAGCTCTTCTCTGGAGTGAAGTCAGCTCAGATCCATCAAAGACAAAAAACAAAAGGAGAGGAGCGCTGCTAAGTAGGTTGATTTATTAACAATTGACAAATAAAAGTATCCACTTACATGTAAATACGGTATGTGCAGCAAGAGGGTACATTCCAAAGTGGGAAGGTAAGAGGACAATCATCGATTCCCAAGGATGCCCCAAGCCTATGCCGCAATCTGACGGGAAGCCAGGATGGAACACAGTCTGTCTGCGCAGAGGAGCGGAGCAGCAACCCAGGAAGCTGCTGGTGATGTATAGTGGTAGGGAAGAACACAACGCGTTTCTGAGCTTGGGCAAGGTCCGTACGGCACATGTGCGCTCCTTTTTCAAGTGTAAAGTAGGGGAGAAGCAAGGAGCTATTTATAGCAAGCATCTGCCGACTGAGAAACATTCACAGCTGATGGATTAACCAGCGGTGGGTGTAACCTAGACCATAATGTGTAATCAGGAAACTCTAAGTATATAAAAGATATATGTATGTGACATACAAAAATTGTATTAAAATCTATATGTATGTGTATATATGTTCTCTAAAAATACGTGTTATACTAAAAATTCTATGAAGGAAACCCTAAAGAGGCTACCAAAAACAAAAATTAAAATTATTTAAAATTAGTGACTAAAAACATAATTGTTACCATAAATTACACTATTATGATAGTATATTATAGAAAACGGACGGTAAATGACCAACATAGCAAAATATAAGGGTAATAATGATAATAATGAGATAGAATGACAAAATAAAAAAAAAAATGCATATGCACGTAATTAAATAAAGGTCAAAAAATGCTATACATAATGTGCACAATATACTAGATATCACGCACATAAATGGTATCGCTGGTAGTTAGTATGGGACGTATATGATATGTACTGATTCTGCAGAAAATGTGACGTATGCATGCAACCATAATCGCATGCACACAAGTAGTATCACAAAGGTGCGTAAATAGGGATGTATAGCATTTTTTGACCTTTATTTAATTACGTGCATATGCATTTTTTATTTTTTTTTATTTTGTCATTCTATCTCATTATTATTCTATCTATGTTGGTCATTTACCATCCGTTTTCTATAATATACTATAATAATAGTGTAATTTATGGTAACAATTATGTTTTTAGTCACTAATTTTAAATAATTTAAATTTTTGTTTTTGGTAGCCTCTTTAGGCTTTCCTTCATAGAATTTTTAATATAACACATATTTTTAGAGAACATATATACACATACATATAGATTTTAATACAATTTTTGTATGTCACATACATATATCTTTTATATACTTAGAGTTTCCTGATTACACATTATGGTCTAGGTTACACCCACCGCTGGTTAATCCATCAGCTGTGAGTGTTTCTCAGTCGGCAGATGCCTGCTATAAATAGCTCCTTGCTTCTCCCCTACTTTACACTTGAAAAAGGAGCGCGCATGTGCCGTACGGACCTTGCCCAAGCTCAGAAACGCGTTGTGTTCTTCCCCACCACTATATATCACCAGCCACTTCCTGGGTTGCTGCTCCGCTCCTCTGCGCAGACAGACTGTGTTCCGTCCTGGCTTCCCGTCAGATTGCGGCATAGGCTTGGGGCGTCCTTGGGAATCGATGATTGTCCTCTTACCTTCCCACTTTGGAATGTACCCTCTTGCTGCACATACCGTATTTACATGCAAATGGATACTTTTATTTGTCAATTGTTAATAAATCAACCTACTTAGCGGCGCTCCTCTCCTTTTGTTTTTTGTCTTCAAGAATGCCCTAGTAGACGTGATTTTAGATTTCTGAAGATTGTGAAGCTTTATGTAAGGTTTCTAACGAATGGAGCATTGATAGAGTATTTTGAATGGCCATATATCTTTCTTTTTTAAGACGAGAACCATGTTGAATAAACAACCCTCGTAGTACTGCTTTAAGAGCTTCCCATTTTAATGCTAATGCAGTTTCATTCTTTTCATGGTCAGAAACAAAATTACCAATTGCCTCTACAATTGCCTTATTGCAAAGTGGATCAGACGTAAGCGTATCATTCAAACGCCAGGTCCAACTTGTGCTTCGAGTCTGTGGAGGATATATTGAAAGAAATACAGGCGAATGGTCAGACCAAATGAATGACCCTATTTCCAATGAAGGATTCCACTCTAGAACCTTCGGACGCAAGAAAAAATAATCTAGTCTACTGTAAGATTTATGTGCTGATGAAAAATATGTATAATTGCGTTCTTTAGGATATAAAATCCTCCATAAATCAAGTAGTCTGTGATCAAACAAATGTTTTTTAAGGCTCCTCAGCCAAGAGTGAGAAATATTGGAATGCTGGGCAGAAGTGTATAATTGTGGCTCTAAGGCTAAATTGAAATCTCGTCCTACAAGAATGACGCCTTCAGCAAGATCCGCTAAAAGATGAAGATAATGAGAAATTTTTGTTTGATCATGGTTCAGAATATAAAAATTGGTGACCGGAATTTGAGTAGAAGATATCTACCATTAATATCAGCTATATGTTCCAAGTGCTTTTTATGGAAAGCGATGGAGACCCCCCTGGCCTTCGAACCAGACATAGTGCTATGAAACCACTGGAAATAATGTTTACCAGAACATACAGGAATGCTCTCAGTGCAAAAATGAGTCTCCTGGAGGAGTATAATATCTGCCTTCGCTTTATGCAAACTATATAGGATCTGTCCTCTTTTTGACTCATTATTCAGGCCTTTGACATTATAGGTACAGAGTTTCAATAGAGATGCTAAAGAAGACCTTTTTGCCATCTCAAAGAGAAAGGAAAAAAAAAAAATTTTTTTTTAAAGAGAGGTTCCTCCCCCAGGGCCCTGAGCTACTCAGGGACCACAGACATGCCAAAATAAGGGAGAAAAAAAAGGGGGAGGGAAACACACAAAGGGATATGGACAGTGTCCAAAACAAAAAAAGAATCACCAAACCCTACCCGAGAGCTGGTGTACGTACAAGGGGGTGAAGTGGGTGAACACAGAGGATGATTCCTAGTAGAGACCCGGGACTAGCATAATAAAAATGCCCTATCCTCCACATAGACTCATACTGTATATACTTGGGTCCAAAGAAATCCCATCCAGATGATCCGTGTGGTATGGGCCACCGCCCCCCACAGGTGAACACCCATATAACTAATTCCTAAGGGGGCCTAAACGGATTTCCTCATTATTGATCCAAATATAATATAGGCCAAACCTCACAGTTAATGTTGCCTGCCTTTTTGGCTTTGCCTTTTGTCGCCCTATTGTTGCAACTCGGATATATGCGACCAATGCGACATGTGATATGCAGCCGATGCAACCAATGCAACACAACTAATGCAATGTAATCATTACAGCCACATACTATAGCATATACTGTCCAACCTTGCGACAACATGAGCCTGTCTATCCTTTTTAGAGATTGGGAGAGAACAATAAGTGTATCTATTTTGTATTTAATATATGACACATGATGATACATGATGACATCCAGCACATGACGCCTGACACATGATGGCATGATAATATACATCATTCTCCACCAAAAAAGAAAAGGAGACTTTTACTATCAAATTGCTCACCAATACCCCTCACACATAGCCCTCTCATGCCACCATGTGCCACCAGAGGCCACATACCATAAAACACCCATCATTTTAATAAATGCTAATTTACTTTTTTTTGTTCTCCATTAATTTTCACAATAAAAAAAAAAAACCCTCTCTGCTTTCCTCCCCCCTCTCCCCCCCCTTTTCCTCCCCCCCTCTTCCTTGCCCTTATCCCTCCCCCTACATCAGTCTACAATCTCCAACCATCTCCGAATACATTTATATTTTATATTTATATATTATAAATTGCACTACTCATCAATCCTTGCATTTCTCCCAACAATGCAATGCAATGCAGCGCGACGCAATGCAGTGTAATACAATGCAAGTCAAGAAAGAAAATAAATAAATAAATAAATAAATAAACAAATAATAATTAATAAACCTAAATTTAGTTTGATCAAACTCCATGTCTTCCATAAGAGGTGGTTGAGCCAGATTATAAAGAGCTGAGAGGTATTCCCTGAATGTTTGTTGGAGACTTTATGGGTCTGAGGTTGTCTCCCTTGACGACATCCTAATACTGTGTATAAAAGTCTGGGGAGAATGGGATGTAATGTACGCGCTAATTGTCTCCCACGTTTATTTCCGTATCTATAGTTACTTAGGGCACATTTATCTTGATATGAACTATGAGATGCAAGTCTTAAGCAGGAATAAATGCTCTATTTATAGAGGATATGCTGTGCTATCTGTATGTTAGCATGAGTGCCTTGATGCAATGACACTAAATAAAAAATGTGTTGACGTGCAAAGTTTTTTTTTACCATAGATCATGTGATCACAGCATCACAAACCTTCCACATATGTGTTGAAATGTATAAAGTGCCACTGTGCTGGTAAAATAAATATATAAAGTATTTTTCGTGCAAACATCAAAAAAGTTCATACAAAATAAAATAAAATAAAAAACTTCATGTATCAAATATAGTGATCCAAATACATGCAAAAAACATATTTAAAGTGATCCAGTGATCAAAAGTGCTAAGTGCACACACAATAAGTGTCAAAATTTCATATACATAGTAACATCATTAAATATTGCAGTCCATTCCAAAATTAATTACAGCTTGTACTGGTGATAAAACTTGTGTTCTCATGTTCACTCAAGTGCCCCCCCCTTATGTGTGTATGTTCACCTTAGAGTGTGTGACCTCACCATTAAGTTCAGTCGGAACACTCTTGTGAACCACCCCTGGGTTCAGTGTCAGTAATGGAGTCCTGGGCTGCTCAGTTCTGCTCCTTCCACACTCATGCAACACATAAAGGGACTTGATAGTGTGATACCGTTTTAAAAAATCGTTTTATTAATAAACCATAAACCCTCTGACAGGGTACTCATATTTACTGGGTGCTTCAGTGCACCACTCTATAGAAAGCCAAACAAAATGCCAAAAAAGCCAAAATAGTGTGTCTCTCCTTTCTGAGACAAATCAGCTGTCTTCTGCTCCATCCTGTCTCTTCCCAAACATGTGTCAATACAGTGATGAATCGTATCTTCCTCAGGGGGATTGTGATCCCCCTAAGGAACATATTATGTAATGTTCTAATATTATGTGTTCTCTGATTCAAATATCCCTGATCTTCCTGATGAATATTGTGATTGTTGTATATCAGAACATGTTGGGGCTTTTGTTTTAAGGTAGCAGTATAATGTAGAACTTCTTTGTATAGCATTTCTGCCGCCAATAAGGGTTATCTTTATATTTCAAAGAGGGATATTATACATCAGAGCTCATATTTTAAGTATATTTGTTTTTTAACTTTGTATAAATAAAAATATCTTTTATTATATATCTCATATTTTTTTATGCTTTTTACTTATTTTTGCTGCCTAAAAATCCAAGAGGGAAAACTCAGTTGCCTTTGAATGGTCTATGAAGGAAGAACAGCATATTGCTTGCTGTGTGATTTATTTTTTCATCTTAGGTACATCTCATTCCCCATTCAATAATGTAGTGTTTGGAGTTTATTTAGATACAGTATCCAAGCCAGTGCTTAAAAGCTATATACATTTACACTGCTTGCATGCTCATGGACATATGGTTAATACTATCCAACTTTTAAGTTTTTTGGAAGATTGATCTTACCTACAAGTATGTTTAAAGTAAATCTATAACCAAAATGTTTTTCAATCGTTTTGGATAGAATAGTTAAGGGGTGGGGCCCTGTACTGATTGTTTCTACCCAATTGAACCCTCAGGCCACGTACACACAGGCAGACTTTCCAGCGGACTTTTGACGGACTTTTGACGGACTTCCGATGGACTTTTTAACGAACGGACTTGCCTACACACGATCACACCAAAGTCCAATGGATTCGTACGTGATGACGTACACCGGACTAAAATAAGGAAGTTAATAGCCAGTAGCCAATAGCTGCCCTAGCGTCGGTTTTTGTCCGTCGGACTAGCATACAGACAAGCGGATTTCTGGGTCCAGCGGAGTTACAACGTAAAGATTTGAAGCATGTTCCAAATCTAAAGTCCATCAGATTTGTCACTGGAAAAGTCTGTTGAAGGTCCAGTGAAGCCCACACGCGATCGGATTGTTCGCCGGATTTGGTCCGTTGGCGTCCGTCGGACAATTCCTGTCGAAATGTCCGACCGTGTGTACGCTGCATCCGTCTAAATCAGCTAAAACATTCCAGGTTCTTCAAAATTAAAGATAATCAATGGCTCACATTCAGTCTCTTTCTAAAGCAGTCACAGCCTGAATAGAAAACATGCCATTTTTCTGTACTGCTGTACCAGCAGTTGTAGAGTAGGACCCTTGATTTCTGTGAGGAAGCAGTACTCACATTGCAGAGTTTCATCATGCAACTCCTGAATGAGACCTATTACTCTGCAATCAGAAAAGCACATGCTCCCCACTGGTTAGAGAGCTATGGCTTTGACTCAACATGGGGCCTGCTGGACCTCTGCAAAGAGATCACTGCTTTCCTTAGACATTCTGCAGAATGCTGGGAGGACACAGGTTTTTCTACACTGTAGCTGATTTTTTTTTAAATAAGGCACACCATAAGACTGTTGCCCACAATGTGTCTTCTTGAATGTATTTAGCTAATTGAAACTGAAAGTTCAATTGAACTTTAAGGTTAGACAAACAGGCAATTTTTTTATAATTTAAATAGGAGTTCCAGGTATGGATGTTTTATACATAGTTACACTGGTGCAGTTTGGACCAATGTAAATATGTATGTATCATACCTGACCATAGACATCACTACTCCAGCGATCTTTACTTTCTTAAAGGTCCTGTGCTTTATGGCTGGCCAGCTGCATTGTGAACACAGAAAGTTGGCCACTCAGCATGGATGCCACTCAGAGAATGTTTTGCATTTTCTCAATGAATGCCAAGCATTTTCTGAAAACGTGGAAAGGTGAGGTGGTGTTATCACACTGACCAGCCAACCTCCTGCAATGCAGCAGGCCAGGAACCCAGTACAGGACCAATAACCGAGTAGAGATTACTGGAGTAGCAGTATCTACTTCAGTGAGTTCCAGCTTTGAGGGAAATCGACCAAGTATGGCATATGCATAATTACATTGATCGAAGCTAGACCAATGTATCTATGTATAAAATATCCATACCTGGAATTCATCTTTAATCACATTACTAATATCTTATAGCAAAGGTGTATCAATTAATCACCTAACAGATGAAACAAATGGCTATCTATGGTGTAAGCTACACAAGGAAGGTTGTAGTAGCAATAAATCACATGCAAATATAAAATTGTGTGATCCTGCCAGATAACAATACATGCTAATTTTGTAATATGCAAACCAGAAAGACATTCATTTCATGTTTTTGGCAAAAGATTGATACCTCTAGTGACTAATCGCTACTGATTTTAGTAGTGTAACTGAGCTACTAAAAGCTTCCAATGGAGGTCTAGGTCCGTAGGCTTCTCATGTAGGTCTCATACACCTTAGAGGAGTTGTAAAACCATAGACAAGGAAGTATCTATGAAGTGTTGTTTAAATTGTAATCCATATCTGTGTAAGTAGGAGTCCTGCAAATTGAAAGCCTTGGTCACTTATATTAGAGTTGCACAATGATTATTTTTTTACTGGCGACTATGAGTACTGATACTTTCAGTCAAGTACTCACTGATACCAAGTACCGATAACATTGTGGTGCGATTTTAGCCCATACAAAATGAATTAGCTCAAATCACACTGCAAAGAATCGCATGCAATTTGAACAGGAATGTGGCCCGCTTTCTTTCCAAATCGCATGTGGTTTCCCATGCTGTTCATATGTGAACCCCGGGTTCACACAGGAGTGGTGCAGGAAACTGCATGTGATTTGGACAGCAATCATACTGCATTCCTGTTCAAATCACATGCAATTCTTTGCAGTGCACCACAAAGGTATTGGTTTCAGGTATTGGAGCATTTGCACGAGTAATCGTGCAAATGCTCAGTATCAGCACTGATACCGATATCGGTTTTGGTATTAGTGCAATCCTAACTTATATACACAAGGGGACAATATTAGGAGCCAATTACAAACTTCTGTTATCAAGTTTGAGGTTAATCGTGATGTATTTAAGGTGATACATTTTTAAGAATAGTATTATATTACCTTTTTATTTTAAGAATTAGGCAGTCATAACATAACTTTTCATGCAAATGACCATCTATATACAGTGTGGGGAACAGGGAATCATTCTACTCACCTAAGGCTGTGCATAATTGCAAATGTAATTATGCAAATGCTTATGATGAAGTAGTTCCCTTTTAGAAACACTAATTTAAAATGTTGAGCTGGCATTTATGCAAGGAAAATAAACCCATGTTATTATTCATAGGAATTAATTATACAAAGAAAAAAATTGAATATATTGTAAGTGTTTTTAAGTACAAGTCTGGGAGTAAGCCCATCTCAATGTACTCATATGCTTTGTTATAATTTAGCTGTTACTTTTTTCTGGGACTATGTGAAAGAGGTCTTTGTCAGTTTCCTTAAAGATACCTTAGAAATACTGTGATGCTCAACATACCATTAATTGATTGGGATGGGGGGGGGGTTAAAGAAAACTTGGGCTTTGTCTATGCAAGGCATGCAGAAAGATTGCTATAATACAATATATGTGTATAAAGCGCTGTCAATACTTTATTTCATGTGTAAAACCTGTGCACCTGATCCATATGTGACAATAAAATATCAAAAAACATATACTGTAAACATTATAATCCAAATTCATATGATTACACCTTGTGATAAAAACAAATTAAACTTCAAAATACCTAAATAAACTCATTAAACTGTCCAGTGCATACAAAGATGTCCAATAAAAAAAAATGCTTCGATAAAGTGCAAAACCTTCATGTGTAGAAATCAATCATGTTTTAAAGTGCTCACACACCTGTGAATCCAGCATCTTTTACTCTAATAAATCACCTGAGGTAACGACCAGACAGGTCTTATCTTGCTCAGAACACACTACTCCATAGGATCCCCAATCTTCCACCACAAATGGATATAATCTTATTCCATTAAATATTATGATCAGGTAGCAGAATAATTCATTAAATTGTTTCTTACTGCATTTTTCTGCCTTAGGTAAGGTGCTCTGTAAGCTCCCAAACTGCTCATTTTCCCTTAACATTTGTTTGGAACGAGCAGGGCAAGTTAGCTGGATCATGTACATTGCTCTATATACAAATCCCAAAGTCCACAGTCTATACTCTCTCTCTAGTTCATCTGGGGAGCCAGCAAGACAGGGTAGCTATGCTGAGTGGGGTGTGGACAGGAATTGATGTGAGTGCAGGTGTGCAGCCCTGCTCCTGCTCTGATATCCTAAGTAACTGTGCACTGCTTGAGAAATGTGAGACTGTAAACTACAATCTGGCTGGCTGAGGCTGGACTGAGGAGTGTGCAATCTGGGGTAAGAATCTGGGAACCAGAGCAGCTTGGTGAATGGATTGTTGGGCAGGCAGGCAGGTCAGTGAACATTCTGAAAGCCCTTGTGGTGCAGTGTCTTTGGCTGGAGGAATGTGACAGGTGTGTAACCATCATATAGCTTGTATACATAGCCTGTCTTTCTGCAAGCATGACAAGAAAGAAAGGAGAGGAGACATTGTCGCAAGATGGTGCCAGCACACACTCTCAGCTGTCTGTGAAAGTCAAGGGGAAGGAGGCAGCAGCTAAGCTTTAGCGATTTGCTCATACACCATCAAAGGGGCAACAACCTCCAGTACAGCAAGGTAAGAGGTGAGACCCCCCCCCCTTTCTGGAGCTGCCCCCTACTGGAACAGTTCTGGAGGGACATACAACAAACAATACAAAAATTCACGGAACGACCTATCCTGGCGGATCCAGGCTTCTTTCTATTACATGCGACAGACATGGCGAGCAAAAAATACAAAAAATCCCTGATCCGACATTTATTAGATGCAGCAAAATCCTGTATTCCACTACTGTGGAAGTCACTTAAACCTCCAACTTTAGGCATGTGGATCAGAAAAGTAGAGGATATCAGGAAAATGGAGAATCTCATTCTCACTGCTCGACATAAAAATGAGTTATATACCAAAACCTGGTCGAACTGGGTGACTTTTATCTTTTCCACCGAAGGACAAAAACTTATGGCGGGTGATTGAGAACGCCCGACACTTCAACTTACCTCTTATGCCCCGGATCGGGGTTGTTCGCCGCCTCTGTGTGCCCTCTTCCTCCCTTCTCTTCTCTCTACCCCCCTTCCTTTTTCTTCCCCCCTCCTGGTTTCTTCCTCCTCACTCGTACCCCTTATTTCTCCCCCTTTTTGTTAGACAATTATATAATTTTATTATAAATCTAAAAAGAAAATAAGACAGAAGGAGAGGGACATCCAGACATTTATAAGGACTGCAGCAACGTTGAACAATGCATACATAGCCCTACAGAATATATCTGTCCATGCCTTAGAAGTTAAGAAGTTGTACTTCTATTTAGGCCGCTATGAGAGGCTGCGCCCTCCAATAAATAACCTGTAATTGTTTTGTTATGCTGGGGCAAGGCCCTTTCCTATGTCTAAATAAACTCATATTTGAAAAAAAAAAAAAAAAAAAGGTGAGACCCTCTCTAGCAAAAAAAAGCTCAGAACAACACACAAAGGAACAAATAATGTAGGGGCTGTGGCAGCAATGGTGAACTCCTCAGAAGTATATGAGGTGACAGAGAAAGAACCTTCCTTGGGAGAAGTCCTTCAAGCAGTCAATAGTCCTTCTTGCTTGAGATGTTTGACCAATTAAAGAGTATAAAAGAAGATGTACAGTATTCTTCCTTTGGCATGATTTGCAAAAGTTGCGGTAACGCACAACAGCGTTGGAGGGCAGAATTAGCATGGTGGAAGATGATTTGAACCCAATGAAACAGGAGATGAAATCAATTAGGGAAAAAGTAAATATATATGCACTTAAAGAGGAGTCCAAGATTATTGAATTTTTAGAAAGATAGTTGGTGGATACTTTTGGGAGAGACTCCTTTACAAGTTTGTTTGCTATAGAAATATCTCACAGGGAGCCCAAGCCATACGATCTGACAGAATGATATCTGGAGTCAAGATTGGAAACACAGAACACAAAATAGGCTTATATGCCAAAAATGTACTACTATAAATAACAAATCCCCTCACATCTCTCCCTGCACTACAAGATAAGTTAGATAGTTTCAGATAAGGATAGATAGTTAGATAGTTTCAGTAAGGTCTCGCTCTATAAAATTAATCAATCAAAATTGCAGATGATCCCAATATGCCTGGATAACCACACTAAATCGAAGATCGTAGAAACTTCTCTTTTCTCGTGGGGTCCAACCTCTTCTATTACATACCTAGGTATCCAGCTGATGTCACCAAGCTCCGGAATCCTCTAGCACAATTATAACAACCTACTAAAGAAGCTGACCAAACTTTGTGAAAACTTTAAGTCCACTTTTGCATCCTGGGCAGGCCGTATAGCACCATGTAAGATGTTTTTACTCCCTCATGTGTTATACATGTTTAGAACACTACCTTTACCATTTCTCTTATCTCATCTTTGCACCATTCAAAAGATTATCAACTCCTTCATATGGGGGAAAAAAGACCTCATATTCACTTCTCCATTCTTTCTGCACCAAGAAAGTCTTCGGGTATGGGAGCACCTAATATCAAAATATACTATAAAGCATCTATCCTAACACAGGCTTAACAGCTCTGGTCCCCCTCATATGGTACCGCCTGGAAACAAATTGAGACCCATGTACAGGGTTCAGATCCTAAACATCTATTAAGCCTCTACATCCTGGGTCAGCATCACGACATACGTACTATGTATACCTTAACAGCCACATCCAGAGTTTGGAACTCAGCTATGCCACCTACAAAAGGTACTCCCCAATCTGCATTACGGCATATATCTCTTCACCTGATATCAACAGACTTAGACATTAATTCTTGGAACTCAAGTGGCATTCAACACCTTAGTAACCTCTTCTCGGATACTCATTTAAAATCCTTCCAGGACATATGCCAAACCTACCTTCTAAGTGACACAGACTTTTACAAATATCTAAGAGTTTGTCACATTCTTTCCACAGTGAAGTGGACCAACAACGCTATCGCTGGAGACCTTCTTCAACTTCTCGACAACCAACTACCAAAGACCTTTCGTCTATCTGTTTTCTACGCCTTGCTTCAAAAACCAAGGACACAAAGTAAAACACCCACTATGGAATTTTGGGAGCGAGAATTTAAATTCAACATCTCTGTGTCACGCTAGCACTCCTCAACTGAAAAACCTCTTCAATTTTCCAGATGTATATCACACTGGGAAGAATTGGCTCAAAAGTTACTACACAAGTGGTACTATACTTCTCATTAGGGATGAGCCGAACACCCCCTGGTTCAGTTCGCACCAGAACCTGCGAACGGACCGAAAATTTGCACGAACGTTAGAACCCCATTGATGTCTATGGGACTCGAACGTTCAAAATCAAAAGTGCTCATTTTAAAGGCTAATTTGCATGGTATTGTCCTAAAAAGGGTTTGGGGACCCGGGTCCTGCCCCAAGGGACATGTATCAATGCAAAAAAAGTTTTAAAAAGGGCCGTTTCTTCGGGAGCAGTGATTTTAATGATGCTTAAAGTAAAAAAAAAAAAAGTGAAATATTCCTTTAAATATCGTACCTGGGGGGTGTCTATAATATGCCTGTAAAGTGGCGCATGTTTCCCATGCTTAGAACAGTCCCTGCACAAAATTACATTTTTAAAGGAATAAAAGTAATTTAAAACTGCTTGCGGCTTTAATGTAATGTCGGGTCCTGGCAATATGGATGAAAATCAGTGAGACAAACGGCATGGGTACCCCCCAGTCCATTACCAGGCCCTTTGGGTTTTGTATGGATATTAAGGGGAACCCCGCACCCAAATTAAAAAAGGAAAGGCGTGGGGCCCCCAGGCCCCATATACTCTGAACAGCAGTATACAGGCGGTGCAAACAAGACAGGGACTGTAGATTTGTTGTTAAGTAAAATCTGTTTGTAATTTTGAACTGGTACATTTTTAACGTGTTTAACTCCAGCCAAAAAATCTATTTTAAGCTTTTTGGAAAACATAGGGAAGGGTTATCACCCCTGTGACATTTGTTTTGCTGTCTATTGCTCCTCTTCAGAAGATTTCACCTCACTTTTTATCCCAATGACAAATGTTTTTTGAAAATTTGGGGTTTTTAGTGAAACAAGGATTGGTGAAAAAGCATCAGTGTAATGGAGAAAAGTTTTTCCCATATTAACTTTAACAGGAGAGAATTTCCCTTCCTAGGGGTAGATTTCATCTCACTTCCTGTTGTCTCCTTCCGTTTGCAAGTAGGAGTCGTTTGTAAGTTGGATGTTTGAAAGTAGGGGCCTGCCCTATATACTCAGCAGAAATTTGGGCCTTAGGTGTTGTTGTGGCCACAACACTGTAAGCCCTCACAGGGCCCTGCTGTGAAATATTAGATCAAGAATTGTAATTACATGCCCCTGTTGAACAGTGGCAGAAAAATTGGGCCTTTGGTGGTGGTGGTGGTGGTGGTGGTGCTGGTGCCATAACATAACATAAGTCCTCACTGTTACTTTTGGTGGGCGCAGAAACGGGCCCTACTGTGAAATATTACATCAAGAATTCTAATTACATGTCCCTGTTGAACAGGGGCTGAAAAATTGGGCCTTAGGCACTGGTGCTGGTGCCACAACACTGCAACCCCTCACAGATACTCTAGTTGGAGCGCAGGAACTAGCCCTGCTGCAAAGAATTGCATCAAAAATTGTAATTACACGCCCCTGTTAAACAGGGGCTGAAAAATTAGGCCTTAGGCACTGGTGCTGGTGCCACAACACTGCAACCCCTCACAGATACTCTAGTTGGAGCGCAGGAACTAGCCCTGCTGCAAAGAATTGCATCAAAAATTGTAATTACACACCCCTGTTAAACAGGGGCTGAAAAATTGGGCCTTAGGCACTGGTGCTGGTGCCACAACACTGCAACCCCTCACAGATACTCTAGTTGGAGCGCAGGAACTAGCCCTGCTGCAAAGAATTGCATCAAAAATTGTAAATAACATACCCCTGTCAAACAGGGGCTGAAAAATTGGGACTTAGGCACTGGTGGCGGCGCCCAGAACCAAAAATGTTCTTACCAGCTATCAGCATAATCATTGAGGAGGAAGAGGATAATTACTCAGCATAACAGGATAGTCACTCAGCATTAGCATAGGCAGTCTTTGAAGGGATCTGATATTTAAAAAAAAATTAACCAGTTACATCAGCATCAGGTGCTTGGTAGCTGGTGGTGATCCAACACTGATTCATTTTTATGAAGGTCAGTCGATCGACCGAGTCGGTGGACAGACGCACCCTGTGATCAGTTACAAAGCCTCCAGCAGCACTGAATGTGCGTTCCGAAAGAACGCTGGATGCAGGACAGGCCAGTAGCTCAATTGCATACTGTGCAAGCTCTGGCCAGTGATCCATCCTCAAGACCCAGTAACCCAGAGCATTTTCGGTGGGAAAAGTAGTCCAAGTCAGATCTTGCCCCTAGGTATTCCTGCACCATGTAAAACAGACGCTGGCGATGGTTGCTGGAACCGATCATAACTTGGGGCTGCGGACTAAAAAATTGTCTGAACGCATCGGTCAGGCGACCACCTTCTCCACCGCTCCTTCTTTGACTGACCGAAGCCTCAGCAACACGTTGCCCAGAAACAGGAGTTTGTAACCTCCCAGTCTCTGGGAACACGTTGCACAGACCTTTCTGCAAGGCCTCCCGAAGATGTTTCATCCTCTGCTCCCTCTGTGACGGCAAGATAAGGTCCGCAACCTTACCCTTGTAATGTGGATCAAGGAGGGTTGCCAGCCAGTATTGTTCCTTCTCCTTGATACCACGAATACGAGGATCCTTCCGCAGGCTTTGCTGGATCAGGGAGGCCATGCAGCGTAGGTTTGCTGAGGCATTCGGTCCGGAGTCCTCTGGGTCACTAAGGAGGACATGATCCCCAGCCACCTCCTCCCAGCCTCGTACAAGTCCATGTGTTTCTTGGGACTGTAAATGATCCCTTAAAGACTGCTGCTGATGCTGAGTGCACGACTCCACCTCCATACTGACACAATCCTCCTCCTCCTCCTTGTCCTCTTCCTGTGTGATCGGCGGGCACGCAGGAACACTGTCTGGATAAAGGGGGGCTTGAGAGCTAAGGAAGTCCTCCTCTTCCTGCCTCTGTTCTGCCTCAAGTGCCCTGTACATTATTCCATGCAGCATGTGCTCCAACAGGTGGACAAGGGGGACAGTGCCACTGATGCATGCACTGTCACCGCTCACCATCCTCCTGAAATGGTGACAGGACAGTGCATGCATCCCTGATCATGGCCTACTGGCGTGGGGAAAAAAAAACAAGCTCCCCTGACCCTGTCCTGGTACCATAGTCACACAGGTACTCATTGATGGCCCTCTGCTGCATGTGCAGCCACTGCAGCATGGCCAATGTTGAGTTCCACCTGGTGGGCATGTCACAGATTAGGTAGTTCTTTGGCAGGTTAAATTCCTTTTGGAGGTCTGCCAGCCGAGCATTGGCATTATATGACCGACGGAAATGCACAAAGACTTCACTGGCCTGCCTCAGGACATCCTGTAAGCCCGGGTACCTGCCCAAGAACCGCTGCACCACCAAGTTAAGGACATGAGCCAAACAGGGCACATGGGTCATTTGTCCCTGTCGGAGAGCAGAGAGGAGGTTGGTGCCATTGTCGCAAACCACCATTCCTGCCTTAAGTTGGCATGGCCTCAACCACCTCTGAACCTGCCCCTGTAGAGCTGACAGAACCTCTGCCCCAGTGTGGCTCCTGTCCCCCAAGCACACCAGCTCAAGCACCACATGGCATCTTTTGGCCTGTGTACTTGCGTAGCCCCTTGAACGCCTACGGAGCACCACTGGTTCCGAGGACAAAGCACAGGAAGAGGCCATGGAGGAAGAAGAAGAGGAGGGGGGAGGAGAGAGGTGTGTTAGAATCACTAGTAGTGGCATTTTGGAGGCATGGTGGCGGAACAACCTCCAACACTACTGCACCTTGTCCTGCATCCTTCCCAGCTGCCAGAAGAGTCACCCAATGCACCATAAAACTTAGGTAACGTCCCTTTCCATGCCTGCTGGACCATGAATCAGCGGTAATATGCACCATACCGCTGACCGTCCTGTCCAGTGAGGCCAAGACATTGCCTTCCACATGCCGGTAGAGAGCCGGAATCGCCTTCCGTGAGAAAAAGTGGCGTTTGGGAATCTGCCACTGAGGAACTGCACATTCCACAAACTCACGGAAGGGGGCAGAGTCTACCAACTGAAAAGGTAGCAGTTGAAGTGCTAGCAATTTTGCCAAGCTAGCATTCAACCGCTGGGCATGTGCATGGCTGGGAGTGAACTTCTTTTTTCGGTGCAGCAGCTGGGGCAGGGAAATTTGCCTG
This sequence comes from Aquarana catesbeiana, assembly GCF_042186555.1. Lineage (NCBI taxonomy): Eukaryota > Metazoa > Chordata > Amphibia > Anura > Ranidae > Aquarana > Aquarana catesbeiana. The sequence goes on along the minus strand of NC_133332.1, from coordinate 134,769,417 downwards.
GTACAATCTGACGTTGGTGTACCGATAGCAGATTGCCCACAAGTATTTGGCTGTGACACACCTAATTCTACACCTTCATTCCTCTCAGTGCAGGTCTCAGAGAGGACTGAAGGTATAGTGGGGTTGGAGATCCCAGCTGATGAGGAGTAAGGAGAGGTCCTCTTTGTTTTTTGGTGTGGGTCTTTTAGGTACGCTTGCCAATGAACTGCATGGCAGGTCAACATATGTCTGGTCAAGCATGTGGTACCCAAGCGGGAAATGCTTTGGCCACGCGAGATACGCTTGAGACATATGTTGCAAATAGCAGCGGTGCCATCTGATGCACTCATCTCAAAAAAGGCCCACACCAAAGAACTTTTGGAATAATGCGCAGAGACAGCAGCGCCCTGCACATGTGGAGCCCTGAGGTGTGATGCAGTCAGTGTGCAGCCCTTAGGCTGGACCCTGGAGGGCATCCTGCCTCGCCGGTGATGTGCCTCCTCCTCCTCCTCTCTCCTATCAGGCACCCACGTTGAGTCAGTGACCTCATCATTCCCTCCCTCCTCATCACTGGAGAAAACCTGGCAGTATGCTGCAGCAGGGGGAACATGCCTGCCAGATTGCTGTCCTTCTTGGCACCCCCTCTGTCTGTGCTCATGTTACTGCCTTCATCTAGCTCAGTATCATCATCAGAGCCTTTTAAATGCTGGGCATCCTCCTGGAACATGTACCCAACACTGTGGTCAAACAGTTCGAGGGATTCCTCAGAAGGACATGGTGGGGCTAGGGAAGGAGTCACTGATGCCATTTAGCTGAGGGAAGAGGCCGCGTTGGCAGCTGCTTTTCCAGACAAAGTACCCTGAGCATGGGTGAGAGAGGATGAGGAGGATGATGACGGCTTGGTCATCCACTCGACCAAGTCTTCCGCATGTTGCGGCTCAACACGGCCAGTTGCCGAAAAAAAGGCCAAGCGTGTCCCACGGCCACGTGCTGATGAGGATGCACCGTGTCCACGACCAGCACTGTTGCCTGTAGGCACAGAGCCTGCTTGCCCTCTTTTATTGGCTTGTGACTGTCTGCCTCTCCATGTTGGCCTTCTAGACATACTAATGGCCTGCAGTGAGTTGTAGCTGCACTAAGCTGGGATATATATATATATATATATATATATATATATATATATATATATATACTGATACTGCAGCTAGCAACATCAACTGCCTGCCTGTAGTATTATTAGTATGAGAACACCACCAATCTTCTACAGGTAGCTTTAGCTGAACACTGTGCAGAGGTCGCACTACACTAACTTGTAGCTTTAGCTGAACACTGTGCAGAGGTCGCACTGCACTAACTTGTAGCTTTAGCTTAACACTGTGCAGAGGTCGCACTACACTAACTTGAAGCTTTAGCTGAACACTGTGCAGAGGTGGCACTTCACTAACTTGGAGCTTTAGCTGAACACTGTGCAGAGGTCACACTACACTAACTTGTAGCTTTAGCTGAACACTGTGCAGAGGTCGCACTTCACTAACTTGAAGCTTTAGCTGAACACTGTGCAGAGGTCGCACTACACTAACGTTTAAATAATGTAGCTGCCTGCGGTAGTGATAGGATCAGGAAAACACCACCAACCTTCTACAGGTAGCTTTAGCTGAACACTGTGCAGAAGTCGCATTACACTAACGTGTAAATAATGTAGCTGCCTGCAGTAGTGATAGGATCAGGAAAACACCCCCAACCTTCTACAGGTAGCTTTAGCTGAACACTGTGCAGAGGTCGCACTACACTAACTTGTAGCTTTAGCTGAACACTGTGCAGAGGTCGCACTACACTAACTTGTAGCTTTAGCTGAACACTGTGCAGAGGTCGCACTACACTAACTTGTAGCTTTAGCTGAACACTGTGCAGAGGTCACACTACACTAACTTGTAGCTTTAGCTGAACACTGTGCAGAGGTTGCACTACACTAACTTGTAGCTTTAGCTGAACACTGTGCAGAGCTCGCACTACACTAGCTTGTAGCTTTAGCTGAACACTGTGCAGAGCTCGCACTACACTAAAAAATAATGTAGCTGCCTGCGGTAGTGATAGGATCAGAAAAACACCACCAATCTTCTACAGGTAGCTTTAGGTGCACACAGTGCAGAGGACGCACTACACTAACTGTAAATACTGTAGCTAATAGGACTAATAGGATCAGAAGAACACCAGAAATTTTCTTCAAGTACTGTAACAACACCTGCCTGCCTGTCAGTAGGAAGATAATAACAGGAACGGATCTAGCTAAACTGAATACAGTGTACAGTGGGGACGGAAAGTATTCAGACCACCTTAAATGTTTCACTCTTTGTTATATTGCAGCCATTTGCTAAAATCATTTAAGTTCATTTTTTTCCTCATTAATGTACACACAGCACCCTATATTGACAGAAAAACACAGAATTGTTGACATTTTTGCAGATTTATTAAAAAAGAAAAACTGAAATATCACATGGTCTTAAGTACCCTTTGCTGTGACACTCATGTATTTAACTCAGGTGCTGTCCATTTCTTCTGATCATCCTTGAGATGGTTCTACACCTTCATTTGAGTCCAGCTGTGTTTGATTATACTGATTGGACTTGATTAGGAAAGCCACACACCTGTCTATATAAGACTTTCCAGCTCACAGTGCATGTCAGAGCAAATGAGAATCATGAGGTCAAAGGAACTGCTTGAAGAGCTCAGAAACAGAATTGTTGGCAAGGCACAGATCTGGCCAAGGTTACAAAAAAATTTCTGCTGCACTTAAGGTTCCTAAGAGCACAGTGGCCTCCATAATCCTTAAATGGAAGACGTTTGGGATGAACAGAACCCTTCCTAGAGCTGGCCGTCTGGCCAAACTGAGCTGTCGGGGGAGAAGAGCCTTGGTGTGAGAGGTAAAGAAGAACCCAAAGATCACTGCGGTTGAGCTCCAGAGATGCAGTCGGGAGGTGATAGAAAGTTGTAGAAAGTCAACCATCACTGCAGCCCTCCACCAGTCAGGGCTTTATGGCAGAGTGGCCCGACGGAAGCCTCTCCTCAGTGCAAGACACATGAAAGCCCGCATGGAGTTTGCTAAAAAACACCCGAAGGACTCCAAGATGGTGAGAAATAAGATTCTTTGGTCTGATGAGACCAAGATAGAACCTTTTGGCCTTAATTCTAAGCGGTATGTGTGGAGAAAACCAGGCACTGCTCATCACCTGTCCAATACAGTCCCAACAGTGAAGCATGGTGGTGGCAGCATCATGCTGTGGGGGTGTTTTTCAGCTGTAAGGACAGGACAACTGGTTGCAATCGAGGGAAAGATGAATGCGGCCATGTACAGGGATATCCTGGACTAAAACCTTCTCCAGAGTGCTCAGGACCTCAGACTGGGACGAAGGTTTACCTTCCAACAAGACAATGACCCTAAGCACACAGCTAAAATAACGAAGGAGTGGCTTCACAACAACTCCGTGACTGTTCTTCAATGGCCCAGCCAGAGCCCTGACATAAACCCAATTGAGCATCTCTGGAGAGACCTAAAAATGGCTGTCCACCAACGTTTACCATCCAACCTGATAGAACTGGAGAGGATCTGCAAGGAGGAATGGCAGAGGATCCCCAAATCCAGGTGTGGAAAACTTGTTGCATCTTTCCCAAAAAGACTCATAGCTGTATTAGATCAAAAGGGTGCTTCTACTATATACTGAGCAAAGGGTCTGAATACTTAGAACCATGTAATATTTCAATTTTTCTTTTTTAATAAATCTGCAAATATTTCAACAATTCTGTGTTTTTCTGTCAATATGTGGTGCTGTGTGTACATTAATGAGGAAAAAAAATGAACTTAAATGATTTTAGCAAATGGCTGCAATATAACAAAGAGTGAAAAATTTAAGGGGGTCTGAATACTTTCCGTCCCCACTGTATGTATATATATATATATATATATATACATATATATATATATATATATATATATACACACAACACCTGGGATGCATATATATATATACACAATACACTGTAAGTACAGCTAACTGACTGACTGTCCTGCCTAATCTTTCTAACTTAAATGACACTGTCTCTCTCTCTCTCTGTCTCTCAACGCCGGAACACACTACAAAGGGCCGATGTGCAGGCGGCCTTATATAGTGTGGGGCATGTACTAAACCCCCTGAGCCATAATTCATAGTGCATGCTTGGCCAATCATCAGCCAGCAATGCACTGCGATGCCGCAGTGAATTATGAGCCATGACGCGCCACTCTAATTTGGCGCGAACGGCCCTTATCGTTCGCAATTCGGCAAACGATCGAACAGACGATGTTCAAGTGGAACATGGGTTTGACTCGAACACGAAGCTCATCCCTACTCCTCATAGATTATCTGCTATCTACCCAGCTCACTCCCCACTCTGCTGGAGACATGTGGACAGAGCAGAACTTTAGTGCATATTTGCATTGTCCGCAGCTCATTTTTGCTATGAAATATTTAACCTTATATCCTCTGTTACCTTTATCGTCTGTTCACTCGACCCAAAACTGGCCCTTTCAGGTGCAGTTGAATATTGGCCCACTCAATTTCAAACATTCATTACTCACACTTTCATTGCAGCCAGACTTTCCATAGAAAAATCCTGGAAAAAAAACAAAACCCCCTCTCCTAGCAATAGCAATTCCTATGATGAATAATAATGCTCTACAATTTCTTTTTGCCAAAGCACATTACAAAGAGAGTGTTTTTTGGAGGCAATGGTCCCCCTGGCTGCAAGATCATAGATCTATATCCCCTTCATAAAAATGGATTAGGCCTCTCATGAGCATCCAAGAATCTTAGTGCCTAATCACCTTGCTTCTCCTCTGTTCATCTATAGTCCAACTAAAATATCATACTATATATTATACACTCTTATGCCCTGTACACTTGACCGGTTTTGCCTTTGGAATAAACACTGAAGGTTTTTCCGAAGGAATTCTGACGGAATTCCGCTCAAGCTGTCTTGCATACACATGGTCACACCAAATTCCGACCATCAAGAACGCGGTCAGGTACAACACGCACGACGGCACTAGAAAAAGGAAATTCAATAGCCAGTGCGCCACCCTTTGGGCTCCTTCTGCTAATCTCGTCGGAACAGCATACAGACACAGGCGGTTTTTCCAATAGTAATTTGTTCCATCAGAAAAATATAGAACATGTTCTCTATCTAAGTCCGTCTGAATCTTTAACAGAGAAAGCATGATGGGACATACACACAGTCAGAATATACGATGAAAAGCTCCCATCTGACTTTTTCTGACGGAAATTCCGACAGTGTGTACGCGGCATTAGAGAAGACCAGGCACCACCTGGCAATTTGATTTTCTATTATTATAAACTCCTAGGATCCTTAGTAACAATATTCCTGTAGGTAATACCACACTTGCTTCATTAAGCACTATACATGTTGTAATGCATTGAATCCCAATACTTTGTTTGATCTCTTGTTATACATGCTGTTGATATTGCATACATTTATCTTATTATTTGCCATGTCATTTTTTAAAATTTCAATAAAGAAATAGAATATAAAAAAAAGAAAGACCTCATAAGCTGCCTTCTAGGTCTCCACCATTAGGGGGTCATCCTAGTGTTGTGGAAATTTTATTAGGATGTATTTAATATGTATTGTCATAGTGTTTCCCAGTGTTAGCTCTCCCGCAGCCTGCTCTAAATAGCTGACTGGGGCAGACTGATGCTGGTTGAGATCCGTCTGGTAGTGAAAAGCTTCTTGGGGATATAGAGAAGTGTTTGCAGAGCGGGGATATGTCCGCCAGCAAAGGGCCCCTGTGCGATGCACAGACGGTCGTATGGGGGGAGGTTGTTCACTCTGCAAAGACATTATCGGTTATGAGTGCATGTGCGCTCATGTTACCCCTGTGTGCCTGATCAACACATTTGGGGGGGACGTGGCGTGCCCCTGCTGATAATCTCACATCCACATGAACGGTAGTATAATCCAGGTATGCTTTGTTCTCTGAACAACACAGAATAAGGATTCACGCCAACGGTAAAAACGGGAGCCTTTGAATTGTTATGGTCAGGGAGAGCGTCCATGATTTCATGCCATTCGGCTTCCTGTCTTACCGGAGAGCATGGCTTCCAGGTACAGGGGGGTGGGAAATCTTTTCCTCCTATTTCTACGCTGCACAGCTAGCACTTATACCCAAGTATCATACTTCTGTAGAAGCTCCCCTATGGGTAGCTATTGAATCAGTGGAAAGTGACCCTATCTCAGTGGCAAATATGTTTTGGCTCTGTCCTGCTGATAGAATACATCTTTCTAATCCTATCATGAAACAGACCCTAGCAGTATGGGATAAATGTAAATTTGCACATAATCTTCAATCAACACATAATCCCTTGCTTTCATTTCTTAATAATCCAGCCTTTTATCCTGCCTGGAAATTCCCAAAATCATTCTCTGCATGGACCTCTACGAACCTGACTCGTTTATACAATCTTTCCTCGACTAAAGCTATTTATACATTTCCTGTACTATGTGAAACCTTTGGGTTACCTAAAACTGAAATATTTTGATATTTACAAATTAAAATTTTTTATGAACCACTTCTTAGTACAGGCTCAACTCTTAATCAAATGACTCAATTTGAGCGGATTTGTATAAGTGATCCACACATTAGAGGACTTATCTCAATATTGTATTTCCAACTTAATATGAGATCTAGTGAGTTTCTACCCTCATACACAACTAAATGGGCACAAGATATGAATCGAGTGTTTAATAAACAAGATTGGTCGAATATATGGTCAGCCACCAAAACTTCCTCTCCAAATTGTTTTGCTGTAGAAACTAATTACAAGGTTCTAGCACGCTGGTACCTTGTACCAGCTAGAATAGCTAAATTTGTCCCCACATATTCACCTAATTGCTTTAGAGGATGTGACACAGCAGGAACACATTTTCACATATGGTGGCAATGCCCCGTAGTTGAAGAATTCTGGAAGAATATATTTTTTATGGCTTCTAAAGCCCTGGAAATCACGATTCCTTCAGATCCTGCAACGGCACTCCTAAACCTTAAACCTACAATACTCACCCATACTCAATTCCAATTGTTTATCCAACTTAGCACTGCAGCTAAACAAACGATTGCCAAGGCGTGGAAGTCCCAAAATCTAATTCTTGCTGAAGCTAAACACAGAATGAACAGAGCACTTTTATACGCCAAGATGACAGCTATTGAAGAAAATAAAATAAATAAATTTCGCAAAATTTGGCAACCATGGGTTAAAAACTACCTCCCTACAGATTTTGACCAATCTCTGTTGTTACCACACTAAGATATATATCATATTATTACTGTAATATATATTATATTTGTACACCTAATGAGAGCTGGATCATCATCCCGGGAAACTCTCTTTTTTTTTTTTTCTCTTCTTTCCTTCTTTCCATCTTTATCTCTCCTCCCTCTCCTTTTCTTTTATTATTTCCTAACATATTCCTATGGATACTTAGTCTAATAACTTGATTTATTTCTCTAATCTTACATCTAGAATCCCAACTAGTGTATAGTAAATATGGTTGTAAGATATCTCTAAAATTACTTTATTTTATTAACTTATTTATTTATCTTTTTTATCATACTGCAAAGATATTCTGATGATTGATATGTATCCATGTATTGTATCATTTTATTTCTTCTTCTGTGAAAACTCAATAAATATATTTAACAAGAATGTGTGCTCTGTAATATGTTTTGTACTGTTTGCTGGTCTTATAGCAGCACCATCTTGAATCTAAACGCATGTTAGGGTGTGCCCCCCAAATATATTTTTGTATATGCTATGTTATATCCATCAAGGTCATGGGTTGCAGCATCTATCAGATGTGGTGGCATGGTTGGAGAAGAATGAGAAAAGGCTTTGGATAGAAAGGGACTAAATTTGTATCTTAAGGGGGGGTGGCCAGGAGTGGAGATGTGAGCAGCGTGGCACCCGAGCTCCTTCGGCACCAATAGATCCTTCTTGTTAACCGCCAGATATCCCGCCTCTCCTTCCTCACAGCCGATTTGGGTATACATCCAAATTGGTCCCATGGGTCCAAAATTGTCCAAGGAGCTCTCCTGCCTCATGTCCTCTGCCACCCAGAAACAGACGGAGACAGCCTGCATCGGGTGAGTCCCTCATCCCCGCTCCTAAACAGCAGTCTACTGCTGCTAAACACAGGACACCGGCCAATCATAAAAGACCATTTTGCTCTCTCCCCAGTGGCTTCACGTTTGTCTGCCTCTGCTCCTTCCCTAGCTATAGAGGAGCTGGAGCCCTGGGAGGCTGAGGGTGATTGGGAGGATGATGGCTGGTTTGAGGGCTATTTACAGACAGAGACATCTAGAGATGGGTCTGGAGAGGGAGAGTCTGAATCTGAGGAACTCACTTTAAAACATGTTATCGAAGCACACACACTCCTCTCAGACTGCTTTGATGGTGCAAACGGTCCAGCTGGACCTCTCCATCGTCAGGCATGATATGCAAAAAATCTGTTCCAGAATCTCAACTGCTGAATAGTGAATTTGTGACACTGAGCCCGCGAGTAATTTTAAATTACTTTTTTTCCTTTGAAATGTCATTTTGCTGTCAGACTGTTCTAAACACGGAAACATGCGCCCCTTTAAAGGCACACTATAGACACCCCAAGGCACACTATAGACACCCCCCAGGTATGAAATTTAAAGGGATATTACACTTTTATTGTTTCACTTTAAGCATTATTAAAATCACTGCACCCGAAAAAAGGGTTGTTTTTTAAACTTTTTTTTCCATTGATCCATGTCCCCTGGGGCAGGACCCAGGTCCCCAAACACTTTTTATGACAATACCATGCATATAAGCCTTTAAAATTAGCACTTTTGATTTCTCCCATAGACTTTTAAAGGGTGTTCCGCTGCATTCGAATTTGCCGCGAACACCCCAAATTGTTCGCTGTTTGGCGAACTGGCGAACAGCCGATGTTCAAGTCGAACATGAGTTCAACTCGAACTCAAAGCTCATCCCTACTGAGGATACAGTAACCCCTTTATCTGCTGACTTCAGGTCTCAACATGCATGATTTGAGGGAGAATTCTGCCAAACTGGGAGACTTGGAGGGCTGCCTCCTGAAGAAACAATTTGCATTTTATTGGGTTTTTGAAATAAACTGAAGGTAAAGACCCAGAAACTTTCCTTGAAATTTGGCTGAAATCTATAGTGGGCACAGGCAACCTATCCTGATTATTTGCTATTGAACAAGCACATAAAGTCCCTATGCATCCCCTATCTTCTGGAGCCCCCCAAGACCCTTGTTGGCAAAAGTGCTTCACATAAATGATAAAGAAAATATTCTGAGAATGACACGTAATCTCCTAGAAGTTACATTCAATGGTAACTGGATATCTATTTTTCTGGATTTCTCAACGCCACCCAGAAACAGAAAGCTGCCTTTACTGCAGTTAAATGTTGCCTCTGAGATAGGCGAATCAGCTACAGCATGTTATTTCCTGCCAAGCTTTGAGTCATTAGTGATGGTAAAGCTCAATTATTTCTGTCTCCTTCTGAGGCCTCTGACTAGCTTAATGGCCTGGGATGTTCTCCTGAGTCACATGAGGTGCAGATGTTTGCCACTTTCTGGTCCTACTAAAATGAGAACTTTTTTCTTTTAATAACAATTTTTTCTTTTTGAACGTTTTTTTCTTTGCTAAGTTTGCACATGGGGAATATACCCTGTTAGTTACGGGTTTTTTTTCTGTCATGTCCCCTATTACTGTTACTTTTTTTGGGTCAAAGCTCATTGTGGTTTGGGGCAATGAGCCGGGAGGGGGGAATGGGGAATTTTTGTCTTACTTTCTTTATTTCTGTTCTGTACACCTACATTATGGATTTGAAATGGATGTCTGTTTTCATTCTTATAGGTATTGCCTGAGGCCACTGGTCCTCTTTATTGAGTGCAATTGTATTATTTAGACACTAACACACACTTTTGTTTGGATTGTTATCCTATTTTGAGTCGTTACCCTTTTCTCTTACATCTCGAGTCTTGGATTACATACATGGACTGTCAGAGGCCTAAACTCTAAGGTAAAAAGGTCTCTGGTCCTTGACTATTAGAATGCACAAAAGCTCAATTTCTATTGCTCATTTGATGGGATCTAGGGTATTAGCGTTAAAAAGGCCACAGATCGCTCATGCCTTCCATGCTGCATACTCTACATATTCTAGAGGAGTGTCTATATTGATTATTAAATCTCTTCAGATATAAGTTGTGGAGGTCAGGAGGACTGATCCAAAAGGATGTCATGTTGCTCTAATGTTGAAATATATGGAAGCATTATATACCATAGGGAATGTCTATATTCCCCCACCATTTGTTAAGCAGAGGTTGTCTGACTGTGTGACTAAAATCATTCCCATGATACAGGGTACCCTTATCATAGGTGGATATTTTAACGCAGTTATGGATCCAGAGATAGATAGTAGAGATGGGCCAAACATACCCTGGAACCCTTGAACATCGCAAAAGCTCGGACCTGAACCGCAAACACTATTAATGGGACCTGAACTTGAAAAATCAATAGTGCCCATTTTAAAGGCTTATATGCAATTTATTGGCCATAAAAAGGGTGTGGGGGCCCAGGTACTGCCCTGGGGGACATGTACCATTGCAATTTTTTTTAAAAAAAGATAATTTTTAAAGGAGCAGTGATTTTTATGATGCTTAACCACTTGCCGACCGGGCCGAATGACGGCTACAGTACGGTTGGCTAGTTCTGCGAGGGCATACTATGATGTCCTCCCGGTCTCACACTTCCCATGCGCCCCCTGGGGTGCGCACCTGGAAGTGTCCATGAATGCCAGGGCCGGAGGTAAACGGATCGGGGTAAAGGGCCAATGACAGCAGCCCTTTACCACGTGATCGCTCCGCCCAATGGCAGAGCGATCACTGGCACATGTCCGATTTAGCTCTCTCCACTCCTCACACGCAATCAGTACAGCGAATCAGGAGAGGAGGGAGCTGGTGCAGCAGCATGAGTGGGCTGGATCTGAAGTGCTTACAGCGCTGATCTGTGCCCTTTTATGCCGATCCATGCCTCATACTGTACATGCTCACCCATGCCTCATACATGCCCATCCATGCCTCATACATGTCCATCCATGCCCATTTGTGCCTCATCCGTGCCTTATACATGCTGATCCGTGCCTCATACAGTACATGCCCATCTATGCCTCATACATGCCCATCCGTGCCTCATCCATGCCTCATACAAGCCCATCTATACCTCATTCATGCCTCATACATTGTCATCCATGCCTCATCCATGCCTCATTAATGCCTCATACATGCCCAGCCATGCCTCATCTGTGCCCCTCCCTGCCCTTCTGTGCCTCATTCATGCCCATCCGTGCCTCATCCATGCCCTTCCATGCCTCGTCCATGCCCATCCGTGCCTCATACATGCCCATCCATGCCTTATCCATGCCTTATTCCTGCCCCATACATGCCCATCCATGCCTCATACATGCCTCATACATGCCCATCCATGCCTCATCTTTGTCCATCCGTGCCTCATCCATGCCCATCCATGCCTTATCCATGCCTCATACATGCCCATCTGTGCCTCATCCATGCCTCATCCGTGCCTCATACATGCCCATCCATGTCTCATCTGTGCCCATCAGTGCCTCATCTGTGCCTAACCATGCCTCATCTGTACTTCATCCATGCCTCATCCGTGCCTCATCTGAGCTTCATCCATGCCCATCTGTGCCCCATACGTGCCCATCCATGCCTCATATATGCCTCATCAATGCCCATCCATACCTCATCCATGCCCATCTGTGCCTCAGCCATGCCTCATCCATGCCTCCTCCGTGCTCATCTATACCTCATCCATGCTCCATCCATGCCACATGAGTGCTCATCCCAGCCTCATCAATGCCACAACCGTGCCCATCCATGCCTCATCCGTGCTAATCCATATCTCATCTGTGCCTCATCCATGCCTCATCCGTGCTCATCCGTGCCTATCCATGCCACATCAGTGCTCGTCTGTGCCACATCAGTGCTCGTCTGTGCCATATCAATGCTCATCTGTGCCCATTCATGCCTCATCCATGCCTCATCAGTGCTCATCTATGCCACATCAGTGCTCTTCCATGCCACATCAATGCCACATCAGTGCTCATCCGTGCCTCATCCATGCCATATTAGTGCTCATCCTAACAGTGCTCCCTGCATGTTGGGCCTCTGTATGTCACCAGGCTGTGGAAAAGTCTAACACATGTGGTATCGCCATACTCAGGAGGAGTAGCAGAATGTATTTTGGGGTGTAATTTTTGCTATGTACATGCTATGTGTTAGAAATATCTTATAAACGGACAACTTTGTGTAAAAAAAAGTTTTAATTTAATTTTAATTTTCTTTTTTTTTTTTTTTTGATTTTAAAAAAGTAAAAAAGATAACAGATTATGGTCATGTAGAAATTAATGCACTAGGAAGTAACAAGAGATGTATTGCAAAGGAAATATTCATGTATATATCTTCTATGCAGCAATGATAATCATAGACAACGTGGGAGCCCTGTCTGGTATTCAAAATAAGTTACCATCCGCCTTGAAATCCAGACACCCCGTTTTGGGATCATGCTGTGTCTGGGCCCCAAAGGCCTCTGGATCCTAGATGAGAAGTAAATCCTAGACAGTGCATAAAGAGTGATACCGAACAATACAATTGGGCTCCTTATGATAACAAAAGTGCTTAGAAGTCAAACTATCGGAGCCCTTATCTGTTCTGCTAAATTCTGACCTTAATCAAAGGTGGATAAACCAATTTAAAATATACTGTATATTAAAAAAAAAAGTCATAATAGTTAAAGGTATAAATCATGAAACCTCTGCTTCGCAACCCACCATTCTGGTCCGGTGGGAGAGAAGAGTATAGAAAAGAAAGTAAGAAGAAAGAGAGAAATAGAATTAGGAAGAAAGGAAGAGGGGGTTTAAGAGAGGTGGGTAGGGAAGGAATGCCTGTGCTCTGAGGAGAGCTGGAACAGGGTGCTAAGCAACCGAGCAGGGGAACTTAACTGACCATATTATGATAGAGTTAGAGACTAGAGGGTCACGCCAATATGACGGGCCCATGGTTCCCATATAAGTTTGAATTTCTCAGTTTTCTCTAGGATGATGTTGGAGATTTTCTCCTGGTACATGATCCAGGAAACTTTCTGTTTGGCTAAATGGAGGGATACCTTAGAAAGTTTCCATGCCCGGGCTATGGTAATTTTGGCTCCAATGAGAATGTAGTGGATTAGAATTTGGTCGTATTTAGAAATGTTAGGGACTTTTTGATTTAAGAGTGCTACAGTTGGTGTTTGTGGGATCGCCTTGCCGGTGACTTTGCGGATTAGATTGAAGATTTTGTTCCAATAGCCTCTGATTCTTGGGCATTCCCAAAAAATATGTAGGAGAGTACCCAGGTGGCCACATCCTCTAAAACATAGAGGGGAGGATTGTGGGTAAAATTTAGCAAGTCTAGTAGGGACTAGGTACCATCGTGTCATGATTTTGAGGTCTGCTTCAGTAAGGGATACGTTTAGGATCCCCTTAAAGGCAGAAGCAAAATACGAGTGCCATGTGTCAAGATCCCAGTCAAATCCAACCTCATGTTCCCAGGTCATCATATAGGACGCTTTCTCTTGTGGTTCGGCTAAGGCCGAGTAAATTCCCCCTTTCATGTCCATAGCTGAGGAACGCCATTGTTCGTAGGGAGTGGTAGTAAGGGGGAGCGGTTCCTGGGAGAGGATGGAGAGTAGGAAATGTCTTATTTGGTGAAAGCGAATCTTTTCCGATTGGGGCATTTCAAGTTTTGATGTACATTGAGTCAATTTGAGGGGTCCACTAGAGTTACAAAAATGACCTATTTTATATAAGCCCTTATCAAGCCACCACTGGAACGCTCTTATATTCATGCCTGGTGGGAAAATGGGGTTATTAAATATGTGAGCCAGGGGATGCCATTTAGACGTTAGAATGTTTAATTTATGTAGTGTGTCGCACAACGCGAATGAGTGTGAAAGAGAGGGGGAAAGAATTGGTGGTCTAGCTTTATGGGGACGCCAAAGAAGATAGTCTATAGTGAATTCGGGTATAGCTTGTCTTTCCATCTCTATCCATTCTGGTTTTGGGCCTCTAGAGTAAACAGCCAATATTTGGTTGAGATGTGCTGCCTGGTAGTACCACCAGAGGTTGGGCAGTCCAAGACCCTCTTTATTACTTGGTCTAAAGAGTGTCTTTTTAGGGAGCCTGTGGTTCGATTTACTCCAGATAAATTGGATGATTAAGGATTGTAGCTTGCAGATATGTAGTTTCGGGACAGGAATGGGAAGGGATCGGAAGAGGTATAGTATCCGTGGTAGTAGAGTCATCTTAACCGCATTCAACCGTCCTAACCATGACAATTTGTGTAGTGACCATTGATCGAGATCAGATTTAAGTTTTTTGAACATGGGAGGGTAGTTAAAGCAGTATGGTTGATCTATTTGGGGTGTTAACTGGATGCCTAGATAAGGGATGGAGGTTGAACTCCATACAAAGGGGAAATGGTCCTTAAGGCTTTCCACTACGAGTGAAGGGGTAGAGATGTTAAGTGCTAAAGATTTATCCATGTTACCTTGAAGGCCTGAAATCTGTCCAAATTTTTAAAGAAGTGATAGGACATTTGGGGTGGAAATAAGGGCGGAAGTGATGAAGAGAAGGACGTCATCTGCGAACAAAGCGCATTTATGTAATGACTGACCACATTTAACGGCATGGATGTCTGGGTGATTTCTTATTGCAATAGCCAAATTTTCTATGCCGATGGCAAAGAGAAGAGGGGATAAAGGGCAACCCTGTCTGGTCCCTTTGGTTATGGGGAAGAAATCAGATAAGTGTCCTTGGATTCTAATCTATGCCCTAGGTTGGGAATAGAGAGCTGCGAGGAGATTAATGAAATGAGAACCAAACCCCCATCTCTCTAAAGTCCTGAATAGATAAGGCCAGGTGATGGTGTCAAAGGCCTTTTGGAGATCTATGGATAAGAGGTAACCTTCTTGAGGTGGATTGCCATCCCATTTTGACTTCAACAGGGAGATGATATATACTGCTCTCCTTATCTGATCCGGACCCTGCCTCCCCGGTATAATGCCCACTTGATCCCTATGAACATACAACCCTATAAAGGAGCCTAGTCTGTTGGAGAGGATTTTTGTCATGATTTTCAGGTCGTTGTTCATGAGGGATATAGGTCTGTAGTTACTAACCTGGCTCTGGTCTTTACCCGTTTTGGGTATGACTGAGATGTAGGCTAAATTAGTCGCTGGGTCTAATGGTGAATCCTTATTGAGGGAATTGAAGAACCGGACCAGATAAGGAGATCGCACAGCTCCAAATTTTTTATAATAAAGTGACGAGAAACCGTCTGGGCCTGGGGCTGAACCTGTTTTAATATCTTTTATTACCTCCATAACCTCCTCTACAGAAATAGGGTCTTCCTTTAAAGAGCGATGAGATTCAGAGATTTTGGGGAGGGGGATACTATCAAAAAATGCATTGAGTTTATGGGTATTATCCGGATTGGGGTATGAGTACAGTTTAGAGTAGAAAGAATGGAATGTTTCTAGTATGGCCTTGGGGTTTTGGGTTAAGGAGCCTGACAGGGATTTAATTTTGGGTAAGGCTTGATATCTATGTCTGGGTGAAAGTTTTGAGGCGAGTTGGGGACCAAATTTGTCCGAGTTGAGGTAAAATCTCCCACTAACCCATTTTAAGTGTTTTTCTGCAGTAGACGTGAGAGCAGTATTTAGTTCGATCCTGGAAGCGTCCATTTTAGCTTGCGAAGCGAGAGTGTGGTGTTGCTTATGTCGTTTACAAGTGGATTGGAAATTTTTTTGTAAATTTTTAAGATCTATTTGCTTTTCTAGTTTTAGTTGTGATGCCAATTGTATAAGTTTACTCCTTATTACTGTTTTATGAGCTCCCCATAAGGAGCTTGGAGAAATCTCTGGTGTATCATTGAAGCGGAAATATTCTATAATATCTTTTTCGATCATAGTACAGTGTACCGGGTTGGAGAGGAGGGCTTCATTAAGGCGCCACTGGGGAGGGCTAGCTTTATGTAGGAAACCACAAAGATTGGTGGAGACCAAGGAGTGGTCAGACCAAGGGACATCGCTAATTGTTGCTCGAGATGCTAAATGTATGTCAGTGGCATGTAGAAAAATGTGGTCTACACGCGCGTAAGTTCTGTGGGGAGCTGAAAAGTGAGTGTAGTCTTTGGCATTAGGGTTTAATTCTCTCCATACATCAATCATTCCTAAGGAATGTAGAAGTTGAGCAATACGAAGGCTCTGATTGGGGGGTTGTTTGAGCTTCGAATGACTTCTTGTCGATTTGTCAAGCATATAGTCGAAGGCAATATTTGAATCCCCTCCCATGATCACCTTGCCCTCCAGATGGGGGGAGAGAGAGGTAAGCATGGCTGAGAAGAAGGAAGCCTGTCCCTTATTGGGGGCATAGTATGATATAAAGGAGAGAAGTATACCATTTATGTGGCCTTTTACCAGGATGTATCTCCCCTCTTCATCCTTAACAGTTTGGGCCAGAGTAAAGGGAGTGCGTTTGGATATGAGGACAGCTACTCCTCTTTTTTTGTCATCTGCGTTGGCTAAATAAAAGGTGGGATAATTACGGTGCATGAAGGATGGGTTAAAGCTCTTCGGAAAGTGGGTTTTCTGAATGAGTATAACGTCTAACCCTCTGGAATGGTAGCTATGGAAGGCCTTACGCCTTTTCACTGGGGAGTTTAGTCCTTGTGTATTGTGGGACGCTATTTTGAGAGATGACTGTGGGGAGGGTTAGTCAGCCATAGACAATGCGTGGAGTGTTCGTCAATAAAAAACTAATTCTTACCCGATCTAGGGGAGTGGGTCCGTCCATCATGAGAATAAGATTCCGGCTTCGGGATTCAGGATGCCGAACCTGGCCAGCTCTCCTCGAAGGCACCTGGGTGGGAGGAAAAAGAGGTGGGGGGAGAAAAGGACCGAGAAGGAAGAGAGAAAAGAATAGAAGAAGTTGAGAAAGAAGGATTCCAGTGTAAAAAGAACCCTGGGTCCTTTAGTTGCAGGATCAAAACCTAACTGAACCCCTAAAAATGAAGGGTTCAGTGAAAAAAGCAACCCAAATCAGGGCCGCAAGTCTATTGTCGCCAAGGGATCAAAATTCCTCTCGGTTACAATAGGTGAAGTGGCATGTAGCCCTGCTCCGGCCGCAGAGCGTTTTTTGAAGAAAAAAGGAAAAAACTATGGGAGAGATCTCCCTGTGACAATTACTTACTGTTCCTTATCAAAAGTAACATTGATTGCTATCTAATTATTATCTCTAAAAAAAGTGATATGACCTTTATAAACTGGAAAAAAACAAACATACAAAATATGAAAAAGAGAAGGACCGGCTTCATGTCATGCTGGATAAATCTGCCATGAAGGATTAATATATCAGGAGAGGGTAGGGAGGGGAGGGGGGATAATAGGGGATGGGAGGGGAAAGGGATTAGAGATAAGGGAGGTGGGATGGGGTGATGCTTAGGCGGGTTAAGAAGTGTCCCGAGCTAAAGCCTTTCCTTGAGTTGTAGAGCAAAAATATTTGTAGTCCTCATACGATGAAGGGATACGGTGCCGAAAGTACGTCAGAAGAATCTGGCAAACGACAAAAAAGGGGTTTACTTCCATTTGGAAGTTTGAGAAACTGTAGGATTTATCTCTGTAATGGAATTGCAGATGGAAGGGGAAGGCCCATCTATATTTGATCATCTTCTGTGAGAGAATGTCTAGAAGTGGTCTGAGTGATCTTCTTTTCTGGATCGTGGTTGGAGAAATATCAGCAAAAATCTGGATTTTGTTACCAAATAGGGTGATGTCATCTTTGTAGCGAGATCTTTTCATTATCTCTTCTTTTACTCCATAAAAGTGTGGCTTGACTACTATATCCTGGGGGAGTCCATCTTGGCGGGGGGGGTTGTAGCACTCTGTGGGCCCTGTCCAATTCGAGCTTATGGTCCGGGATGTCAGGGATAATTTCCTTGATTAAAGATTTGATGGTGCTAGGGATATCCGTATTGGCTTCAGGAATGCCTCACACTCGAAAGTTATAGCATCTGCTTCTATTCTCTAAATCTTCAATTTTGGCTAGAGCGTTTTCGAGTTGATCCTGTAAAGATTGGATACAGGTGGCATGTTGGTTTGTGCGTGCAGCAGATTCATCTACAGCTTGTTCAATAGCATCCATTCTTGCCCCTAGACTCTGAAGATCTGCCTTAATTGAAGTGGTGATTTGCATAGCATTCTGTGCTAGCCCTGCAGCAAGCATATCAGAAAAGCAGTTGAGAAGTTGAGCCATTTCTGGTGGATGATTATTAGTAATGGGGGAAGCCTGTGGAGAGTCTGCAGTGCTATCAAGGGAGTTGAGAAGGGGAGAGTATGGGTTGCCGTTCTGCATTCTGCTTAGGAGAGATTCTGTAGAAGCAGGTGATGCCAGGTAGCTTTGGGTGCCCAGGAGGTTACTCACATGTGCCGTGGCTGGTGTGGAAAGAGCTAGAGGGTTCGCTGGGCCTTGCTGGTTTACAGTGTCTCCGCATGGATAAGTTGCGGCCGCCATCTTGGAAAGCACAGGGGGCATTAGGCCAAAGTCCAATTGCCGATTAATGTCCTTCTTCGGCTGGGTTCCGGATATTTAGGCTGATGCCCGGAACTGTGAGGGTGCGATGTCTGGTCCTCCTGCTGAGATTTGCTAGGAATAGCAATTGTACTGAGCTCTGGAAGGCCGGAGCGGTGCGGAGCTCTCGGTCAGCGTGACGCTCCGGAGGTCCCGGGCATGCGCACTTCAGTTTTAATTTTCTTTCCACATTTTCCAAAAACCTGTGGAAGCAAATGGCATGTTCAAAAGATTCATTATGCCTCCTAGATTATGTGTTGGGGTGTTTGTTTTCCAAAATGGGGTCATTTTATGGGTGTTAACATTGTCCTTGAGCTCCAGGGCCTTCAAAAGTGTAATATGTAGTCAAGAAATTAAATGTGTAATGTATGTCCCTAGAACACCCGACGGTGCTCCCTGCATTTGCAGAATGTGTTTTGGGGTGTGGTTGCAAGTTTGCATATGTCATGTGAGAGAAATAACCTGTTAATATGACAATTTTATGAAAAGGAAAAAAAAAAGAATCTTCATTTTACAAAAAATTGTGGGGGAAAAATTGCAACTTCAAAAAACTCACCATACCTTGGAATGTCTACTTTCCAAAAAGGGGTCATATGGGCATGTTTTTGCTTTCCTGGCTTGTTAGTGTCTCAAGAAATGAGATGCTGTCAGTACATCAGGTGTGGTCAATTTTCAGTGATTGGCACCATAGCTTGTAGAGTCTATAAATTTCACAAAGACGAAATAATATACACTAATTTCAGTTATTTTTACAAAAGATATACAGCAGTATACATTTTGGCCAAAATTTATGAAGAAAAATTACAAATTTGCAAAATTTTATAACAGAAACAAAGAAAAAATATTATTTTTTACAAAATTTTCAGGCTTTTTTTATTTATAGCGCAAAAAAAAAATTCAGTGGTGATTAAATACCACCAAAACAAAGCTCTATTTGTGTGAAAAAAAAGGACAAAAATGTCATATGGATACAGTGTTGCATGAATGAGAGATTGCCATTCAAAATGTGAGAGCACTGAAAGCTGAAAATTAGCCTGGTTAGGAAGGGGGTAAAAGTGCCCAGTGGGCAAGTAGTTAAAGCGGGGTTCCACCCAAATTTTGAACAATATCTGTATGTATTCTCTTCCTTGCCTAGATGCTGACATGCCGTTTAAAAAAATTTAAATCGCCGTAATTACCTTTTATTTTTCTATTCTTCTTTGCACTTCCTGGTTCTCCTCCTGTGGGAGTAGGCGTGTTTATAGCCTCTCCCAGACTCCTGGGAGCTAGTCTCAGGCTTCCCAGGATGCCACTGAGCATGTGCGGGAACGAGCGGTGAATGCTGGGAGCACATCATTCACCACATCCAGGAAATAAATGCTTGTGGGCTTCAAATGCCCACAATGAAGATGGAAACCGCCTGCAGTGAATAATATAGGTTATTCTTTCCGACGAAATCTGACACAGGCGGACATATTACACACAATATGTGAGTATGTAATGCTGAGAAGAAAAGTTTGTGAATGAACTCAAAAAAAAAAAAAAAAAAGATAGATAGCTGGACCCCCGCTTTAAGGTGAAAAACAGTGACGGTGAAGAACATTTATAAAGAAACAAAAAAATTACATTTAAATTTATTTTCCCTGCAAGCTTTCTTTATTTACTAAACAACAGCTTGGGTAGCCAGTCTGTATGATGAGTCCACATTTTAGTGCACTCGGAACAAGATCAAAGATTTTTTAGATAAATTCTGGTGTCTCTTTGGCATTTTGGATGGAAATAGTAAAGTTTTTCACCACAGCCTTATGCGATGCAGCTAAATTATAGTACACTCAGGCCAAGATTAGCATTTTTTTTCGATAAAGTCTGGTGTCTCTTTCACAGATTTTGGATAGAAGTAACAGGTGCAGAAAAATTAAGCTTTGGGTGTTGGTGGTGCCTTCACACTGTAACCCTATAGAGGTACTCTTGATGAAAGCAAGAATTGGCCTTGCTGTAAAAAACTGAAATTTGATGCACCTGTCAAACAGGTCTGGAAAAATTGGTCCTTGGGTGTTAATTGTGTCCATGAAACCTATTATACCAAAAATGACTTCAAGATAAAATCAACACCCACAAAGTTAGGCAGCCTAGACAGTCTTGCAGAGATTTGAGATCCCAATAACACTTCAGCAACATGAGCATCAGGGGCTTGATAACTGCTGCTAATCCAGGACTGATTCATTTTGACAAATGTCACCTGGTCAACAGAGTCTGTGGACAGACGCACTCTTTTATTCGTCACAAAACCTCCCGCAGTACTGAATGCCCATTCGGAAAGAACACTGGATGCAGGTCAGCCTATCAGCTCAATTGCATACTGGCCAGTGGTCTATTCTCATGACCCAGAAACCCAGTGGATCATCTTACTGGAAAGCTCTCCATATTTTTTCTCGCCCCCTAGAAAATCTTCCACCATATTATGCAGATGTTGCCAATGGGATCTTGAAGCTGACTAGGGATGGGTGAATGGTTTGGCCTGAGCTTAGGTTCGGCCCGAACTTTGGTTGTTCAGAAAAAAGTCCTAATCACTTTAGGATTCACTATAACTAAAACACAGCCCTTTTAAAATTCTATGGGATTGACAAGATTCTACCACACTGCAGAGGGGGGGATCTGAAAATTCAGGTGTTGCAAGCTGAAATCAGGTGGATTTTTTAAATTGGTTCTCTTGTGCCAGCTGGCCTCAACATAGACATAGACCTCAATTGTTTTCTCACTGATTATTAGTAAAGAGGTCTATTAATTCTATGTATATTACTATACGTTTTTTGTAAGTAAATGGTTACATCTATGCAGCTAGTTTTTGGTTTTCCTATCATGTTATCAATTAATTTTTTTTGGATGTATGATCATATATATCTATAAGCCGGTAGGGCTTTGGTTCTGCTGAAGATACATGTGTTTTTGTAGAAAGCATGTCTGTCTTGGCAGAGCATATGATTGTTTCATCAGAAGGGTCGGCTCTGTTTCCTCTTCTGTTGGCTCAGTTCTTGCAGACTCTAGTCTGTCCACTAGATGTCTCCCTATGCCTTTTATTATTCTGATAAAGTTTAGACAGGGTTTTTTGTATGTGTTTTATAAACCTACATCCCACTGTATCAATGAGTTTTTGATGGATCCCCATTTGTACAGCTTTTATGCTTAGATTGAGATGGTATTGGGAAATGACAGTTTTTATTTTATTGTTTCCATAAGAAATAGTCTGAAAAATAAGCTGTGTTTTTGGACAGCCATCCTTTTTTAATGCCATTGCTCCCAATGATATTTTAAATGTACCATATTGTTTTATATCTCTTATTAAATGGGATTTCCTAGCAGCTGTGGAAGTCAATGGTTTACAATATAAAATATTTTATATTTTAAGAGTAACTTTAGGTTTTAGTCCATGTTTTGTTTTGGACCAATCATGTCGGCTGGTCCGTTATTTAAGCTAAGAAAATCTGTGTCAGACCCACTTCCTGATGACGCGTGCTGGAACATGAAATGCATAGAAGCTAGGTCTAACACACACTCTACGTCACTTCCGCTGGGGGGTTGCCTAATGCATAGCATACACAGCTGGTCAGATAATGCTGTCTGAACAGATTGCCACTGCACTAGGTGTTACCAATATATTGATGCACTCCCCTGCTCGAAATATTGTAAGTGACATTTTTTAACAATAAACAAACGATACTACACTATATCTGCCTTCCCTGGCTCTTTTTGGTGGAGCTTGATTTTCAGATATGGGAGATTGGAGCAGAGGATAGATAACAAAGATTTCATCTGGCTGTTCCCGGGCTCATTCAACCAAGTTCACTATACATGTGAACAATCGATTGGAAAAAGATTGTTGAATAGTTTCCAGGATTCGAGGAGGTACTTCATGTCTTATGGTCACTTGCTGGCCAGGGCCATCTGGTGAGCGCAATTTGTTGTCACTTTGGGTGAAAAGTCACAAATGTTATTTGGAACACGGATTGTATTTCTCATATGTTGTTGGAGTGGAATCATTTAGAAAGAATTTTGGAGCTATTTTGAACTTTTCATGATATATTTGTTTGAGCAATCATAAATATATTAATTATTTTTTTCTGAGACATTTGTGCACATGTATAAAGTGAAGCCATTCACTAATACACGTATATACACGGTTTTGAAAATATACATACTATTTGTATAAATCACTCTTTGCATTCTAATGATTGCATTGGGAACGCTCTTTACCACAGCATTCACCCAAAAATTGATATTGCTTTGTTGTGTACATAAACCCAATCATCCCGATAATGATATGCTCCTTTAAATAGACTTACAGTATGTGTTAGCCTTTGATATACTGTATGGTTACAGAATACTTTTCATATACTGTTTTATAGGTTGAAAACTGTTGTGACCTGAATTGGTTTCCATGGATTGCATGGATTACTGAAGTTTTGTATTGCACTTTGCCTCACTGTAAAGCCTTTGTATGTATCTAATTATGTTTTCAGCACAGGCATGCATAAAAAAAGAGAAAGGAAGATGTGAACTATGCCCCAATATATATAGTAATTCCTTTTGGCTAAATGTGTGTTTCATCATTGATCTGTATCATGTTGTGACAAAGTAAACCATTGCTTTTATATAACAGATTTTAAAATTGCTGTGGCAGAGGAGTTTGTACTAAGGTTAGCAAAACATTTCTTTGTTCTGCTCTAAATTACTAGAGTGGTTTGCTGAGCACACTAAAATCAGAGTACACCTAAGTACTGCATGTTCAATACCATTAAATCCCTCAAGGAATTTTGTTCGAGATATTTCCTATCACAAAGACAGACTATAAGACTATGAAAATAAGACATTATGTTAAGAATGCAAAGGTGGTGTATCTTTGCCTTTTTATAGAATTGGTTCTATTTTACTGATATTGATGATTGTAACATCTTAAACTTCTTGAACCATTTCAGTTATTCATTTAAAAAGAAAAATAAGGCTGCTACAATATATTCAAATGAATTCATGGATTAAAGCATCAGTCAATGAATGGAGACTACATAGCCTCATTTCCTAGAATGGAACTTTACTATTTAATTTATTTAAAGACCTGGCAGTTATGGGCATTTTAAGACCCTTTGAACAGAATTTGTGAATTAACTTTAAGGTTCAGCTCCAGTCCTTTTTTACATTTTTAAAGTAGCATGGTGGTCATCCACACCCACAATCAGAGAAGTGAAACAGAAAATACATTGGTTTCTGCCCAATGAGAAAGACTCCATCTGTAAATTCAAATGGATCTGGGTGCCCTGGGCACCCTGGATAAACTATTATTTCCTACTTGATTTTGATTGTATACTCTTGGATCTTTGTAGAAGTAATACTAATAATAAACTTTATTTTATACAGCGCCTTTAAAGGTGGCTTCTGAAAGTGCTTTACAAGGAAAACACAGGAAATACACAGGCTAACATATTACAAGGAAAAAAGGGACAATTAAGTGAAAGCTTTTCTGAAGAAAAAGGTTTTTTAGATTTGATTTGAATGAGTTTAGAGAAGACGACTCTCTGATGTTCTTAGGAAGTGAATTCCAGAGTTTTGGAGCATAGCAGGAGAAGGTTCTGTCCCCCACTGAGTGTGAGTGAGTAGGGGGGGGGACACACAGTTAACCAGAATTTGAGAAGTAGAGGTTACAAGGGGGGAGTAAGTTGACAAAAGTTCAGAGTGATAATAGGGTGCCAAGCTATGAAGAGCCTTGTAGGTGAACAAGAGGATCTTAAATTCGATGTGAAACCTGATGGGTAGCCAGTGCAAGGACTCCAGGATAAGGGTAATATGATCACCAGACGTAGTCAGGATTCTGGCTGCAGAAGTTTGAACATATTGCAGTTGATTTATAGTAGTCATTAGTATTAATTATATGGCTGCAGGCAACCAACCCTGAAGCTAACCCCCACCCCCCTCAACCCATCTTCAAAACTCTTTCCTAGAATCATATATAACTCCATTCCCCCTTCTGCTCTTCTATTGCAGTTCTACACTTTCACCTTTTGACAATCTGATAATGACGTAAACGACAAGGCAAACCTTCCCTCCTCCATTTTTTGGCTCTCTTAGGGACCATTAAAATTTGAACAAATGATATTTGAGACTCAGGAAATGCCTCCATAATAAATAAATGTTTCATGTTTTAGGAAATGGGATTTTTTTTAACATTTCTGTTACAATTTTTAATACGAAGCCTTGAATTTTTTATCATTGTTCTGTACCACTCTGTCTCATTTTTTGTTAAATCTTCAGTATAAATTGTTTGAAACATAGCATGTAACTGATGTTGAAGTGAGTGTTAGAGGGACCACATGTAGAACTGAATTTTTTTTTGAAAAGCGAGTGATTTTGGTTGCTTTTCATTTTTTTTTTTGAAAAGTGAGTGATTTTGGTTGCTTTTTAATTTTTTTTTCTAGTTGAGTGTTGAGAACACTCCATTTGATTCCATAAGTGATCTTAACCACTTCACCCCCGGAAGGTTTTACTCCCTTCCTGAGCACTTTTTACAATTTGGCACTGCATCGTTTTAACTGCTAATTGCACGGTCATGCAATGCTGTACCCAAATGAAATTTGAGTCCTTTTTTTCCCACAAATAAAGATTTCTTTTGATGGTATTTGATCACCTCTGCAGTTTTTATTTTGTGTGCTATAAACGGAAAAAGACCGAAAATTTTGAAAAAAAATGATGTTTTCTACTTTTTGTTAAAAAAGTCCAATACACTCAATTTTAGTCATATATTTAGGCCAAAATGTATTCAGCCACATGTCTTTGGTAAAAAAAAAGTCAATAAGCATATATTTATTGGTTTGCGCAAAAGTTATAGCGTCTACAAACTAGGGTACATTTTCTGGAATTTACACAGCTTTTAGTTTATGATTGCCTATCTCATTTCTTGAGGTGCTAAAATGGCAGGGCAATACAACCCCCCCAAATGACCCCATTTTGGAAAGTAGATACCCCAAGGAAATTGCTGAGAGGCATGTTGAGCCCATTGAATATTTAATTTTTTTGTCCCAAGTGATTGAATAATGACAAAAAAAATATTTTACAAAAAGTTGTCACTAAATGATATATTGCTCGCACATGCCATGGTTATATGTGGAACTGCACCCCAAAATACATTTTGCTGCTTCTCCTGAGTATGGGGATACCACATGTGGGACTTTTTGGAAGCCTAGCCGCGTACAGGGCCCCGAAAACCAAGCACCGCCTTCAGGATTTCTAAGGTCGTAAATTTTTGATTTCACTCCTCACTACCTATCACAGTTTCGAAGGCCATAAAATGCCCAGATGACAAACTTTTTTTTTTTTTGCACAAAGTTGTCACTAAATGATATATTGCTCAAACATGCCATGGGCATATGTGGAATTACACCCCAAAATACATTTGAAGGCCATAAAATGCCAAGATGGCATAAAACCCCCCCAAATGACCCATTTTGGAAAGTAGACACCCCAAGCCATTTGCTGAGAGGCATGGTGAGTATTTTGCAGCTCTCATTTGTTTTTGAAAATGAAGAAAGAAAAGATTTTTTTTTTTTTTGTTCAATTTTCAAAACTTTGTGACAAAAAGCAAGGTCTGAAAAATACTCACCATAAGTCTCAGAAAGTAGCTTGGGGTGTCTACTTTCCAAATGGCCTGTGATAGGCAGTGAGGAGTGAAATCAAAAATCTACACCCTTAGAGACCCTGAAGGTGGTGCTTGGTTTTCGGGGTCCCGTACGCGGCTAGGCTCCAAAAAAGTCTCACACATGTGCTATCCCTGTACTCAGAAGAAGCAACGGAATGTATTTTGGGGTGTAATTTCACATATGCCCATGGCATGTTTGAGCAATATATCATTTAGTGACAACTTTGTGCAAAAAAAAAAAAATTGTCTTTTTCCCGCAACTTGTGTCACAATATAAAATATTCCATGGACTCGACATGCCTCTCAGCAAATAGCTTGGGGTGTCTAGTTTCCAAAATGGAGTCATTTGGGGGGTTTTGAACTGTCATGGCATTTTATGCACAACATTTAGAAGCTTATGTCACACATCACCCACTCTTCTAATCACTTGAAGACAAAGCCCTTTCTGACACTTTTTGTTTACATGAAAAAATATTTTTTTTTGCAAGAAAATTACTTTGAACCCCCAAACATTATATATTTTTTTAAAGCAAAGGCCCTACAGATTAAAATGGTGGGTGTTTCCTTTTTTTTTTTTCACACAGTATTTGCACAGCGATTTTTCAAATGCATTTTTTTGGGAAAAACACTTTTTTAAATTTTAATGCACTAAAACACACTATATTGCCCAAATGTTTGATGTAATAAAAAAGATGGTCTTAGGCCGAGTACATGGATACCAAACACGACATGCTTTAAAACTGCGCACAAACGTGCATTGTCTGTATACTTATTTCAATTGGCTTTGCTGAACGCTCATGTGCTATAAAAAATAGTAAAAAATAAAACATTTTTTAACGCAACCTGTGCCTAAAATATATATATGCTGAAGCATGGGGGCATCCACCCGCAAAAGGTAGGAGCAAATCACTCCTCCGCCCCTGCTGCCCCCATGCCTCGGCATATATGCTCTTTTTTTTAACTGTGGTGGTGAAATCACCTCTGACAGTGCTGGAGTCACGGCTTTATGTATCGTGGGAGCAAACGCTGTTGCTGTCAAGATAAATAAATCCACGCTGCAGCTGAATGGCGTATCTGAAAACAAAAAAATGGTTAACAATAAAACACAGTAAACAGTAAAGTATAAAAAAATGACATACCTGAAAAGCAAACATGATAAAACATAATAACAATAAAACATTGCAGAATAGAATACAGTAAAAAAGAGCAGAACAATAGAGAGAGAATAGAGAGTGAACAATAAAACGATAACTATTTTTTTTTTTTTTTATTTTATATTTTTTTGTGTATTTTTTTTTTACACTTTTTTTGTAACTGTAACTGGTTCCAGGTTCAGATCTCTCAAAATGCGATGGCATCTTGGGAGACCCTGTGAAAGTGTACCTAGTCTGTGCAATGCTGTACCCTACGCTAAAACTCAACTAGTGTATGGTAGCGCTCAAAACATTCACCAATGTAAAGACCAGGATATTCAGGACAGGATGGACAATAATAGTGGGTGTCACGCATATATCCGCGCTTTCTACAGACACAACATTTTCTTTGGGGGGCTCGTTGGGTAGGGGTACTCGGGAGGACATAAGGAAAATGCCTCTCATGCAGCCGGCTTACTGCATTTGGATTGGGAAGGTGAGGTGGAGCACCGTCTGGAAACAGAAGGGCTCTGACGATCTCTTCCTGGAATTTAAGGAAGGACCCAGTCCGGCCTGAAGCTCTGTATAGCACTTGAGCGTTCAGCAAAGCCAATTGAAATAAGTATACAGACACTTTTTTATACTAGCGTCTGGCCTTATGGGCAACTAGGTATGGCGCCAACAACTGGTCGTTGTTTATATTTGTGGAAACAGAGGGGTTTCTCCACAACACCAGTCGCTGTAGTAATTTGGACCGTTGTGTCTGCATGAAGGGAGGTAAGAACGAAAACATTCTTATTATTCCTCCACTTCATAGTGAGCAAGTTATTGCACTTCAAGCAGGCTCTCTCCCCCAGCCTAAGACGGGAATCTACAAGCCGCTGGGGAAAGCCCCGGTGATTAGATCACATGGTGCCACATGCTCCAATCTGATGATCAAACAAGTGACTAAACAGTGGCACACTCGTGTAATAAATGTCCACGTACAAGTGGTACCTTTTTCCAAATAAGGGTGACACCAAGTCCCACACAATCTTGCCAGCGCTTCCTATGTAGTCAAGGCAGTTTGTTGGCTCTACGTGACTATCTCTTCCCTTGTAAACCATAAAACTACATGTATAGCCTGTGGCCCTGTCACAGAGCTTATACATCTTGACCCTGTATCTGGCACGCTTGCTGAGAAGATACTGTTTGAATGGCAAGCGGCCAGAAAACGTAATCAGGGACTCATCAATGCAGACAACTTGATGGGGAGTAAACAAGTCTGCAAAACGTTGGGTGAAGTGGTTTACAAGGGGCCAAAATTTTGTAGAGCCGATCATATCCAGGGTCTCCATGAGGACGACAGAGTTCATTGTTGTTGAAGTGCATGAAATCTGCTCGTATCGTGCCCTGGCCATGGAAGCAGAGAACACGGGCATATGGTGAATTGGGTCAGTGGACAAATATGACCACAACTCACTCTTTTTGGTTATGCCCATGAGGAGGGATAGGCCCAGAAAGATCTGAAATTCGGAAACCGTAATTGGTTTCCAATCTCTGGCAAGGGAGGACTGGGGAATAGTGGCGATGTGTTGACCAGCGTACAAATTGCTTTGGTCCACAATAGATCTATAGAGATCTTAAATAAAAATCAAGTGACGTAAAATCAACTGTTTCCACCTGAATGCCGGGTTGAATGTGACTGTATCAAAACGCTACCAAAAAAACTGTTAGCGATCGCAGGGATCAGGCCTGACTCTGCGAACGCTGCAGTTATGTGTTTAGTGTTTTGTAAGTGAATAAACGGCGGGTGCCCTGAAACTATAAAAAACAAACTAACTAACCAGCGTCACCCATAACAGTTATACGGTGATCACTGGTGAAAGGGTTAACTAGGGGGAAATCAAGGGGTTAAAACCTTTACTAGGTAGTATATGGGGGTATCTGACGCTATAAAAAGCTGTTGGCAAACCCAAACACTTACTTGCCTAACTAGCGTCACCTGTGACACTAATACAGCGATCAGAAAAATGATCGCTTAGTGACACTGGCGACGGGGGGTGATCAAGGGGATAAAACTTTATTAGGGGGGGTTATGGGGGTACCCTAGACCTAAAGGGGCCTAACACTAACTGCCCTACCACTTATAATAGTCACAAATGACACCAATGCAATAATCAGTAAAAAAAAAAAAACTGCTATTAGTGTCATTGTGACGGGGGTGCAGGGGGTGATTGGGGGTGAAAAGTGTGCCTGCGTGTTCTACTGTAAGTGTAGTGTTGGTGCAAACTTACTTGATGTTATCTCTCCTCGGAAGCCGGAACGAAAAGGCTTCACGAGGAGCGATGACATCACTTCCTCCGCTTCTGTTTACAGTTCAGAATCCGAGGAAGCTCCTCATTTGCCAGGAGCGATTGTGAGGGGGTGGCCATGAATCAGTGGCCTCCCCCTCGGTACGGATCGCTCCTGGAGCTAATCCGACTGCCACAGGCACCGGGGGAGTCCGATCAGACCCCCCGCCCGCAGGCAGGCAGGGACGTACAGGTAAGCCCTTATGCCTGCCCGTGCCATTGTGCCGACGTACATCGGCGTGCGGTGGTCGGCAACTGGTTAATAGAAAGGTAAGTTTGATAAATATTGAATGCTCTTTAGGGTGGTTCTGTGTGGAATATTTGCGACATATATGCTTTGATATACACACTACTTTGCCTCCACCTGATTTATATATATGGTTGATTATGGTTGATTTTCATGTGTATGTGCATTCTTGCCATCATGTATATGGTTTAGTATCTTATTGTTTCCTCTTGTCCTTGAACAGTTTTTAAGAAGTCTTTAATAATAAGCATTAAATCACACAATTAGACTTAATTTGTTATACAGTGATATATGTGATTTATATTGGTATACATACATGTTTTTTTCGCTCATTTTTCTATTTTTGTTTTTAATACATTTCTTGCTTACATGTTTACATTGTCTATTTTTTGTTTTGACTATTTTGTGATCAGATGCTTTAGCATTTAAGAAATGTTTTTTTGTCGGTGAAGTTTTGCGCTGATTGTTCTTTAACTACAGGTGTTTTGTGTTAGGTGTTTGATTCAATATATGCCTTTAAATAGCTTGTATTGTGAGCATTTCAGTTGTTGTGAACAAGCACCGTTCTTTTTGTGTGAAACGCGTCAACTGATCATCATTGCAATTTTGTCTGGCTCATGACAATAAAGAAATGTTTACAGCATCTTTTGGATTCAAGTGTGCATTCAATCTTTTCTTCTCTTCTAGACCTGAAATTACTAAAAGAAGATGGAGGAGATCAGCAACACTGAGATGCAAATCAGGATAAAAAAAAGTGAAAAGTATTCATGAAAAAAAGCATGCCATTTGTTTATGATTAATTTTTTTATGAGAAACTTTATCATTTCAGCTGACCTCTATACTTGGCAGTGCTGGCACCTGATTCGTATATCTATCAAAGACCCTTGCTGAGCTTAGAGTGTCCAAACTGGACAGTCCCAGACAGTCCAGTAGTGCACTCCCTCCCTGGCCACTACACTCATCATGCAGGCAGGCACATGGCTGAGGAGTTTTTTTGTAAGGTGGGCAGAGCCTGATGTGAAACTGAGAAACTAGTTCACGGGGGGTGTGGCTTGCGCGCACACCGAGATGGACGCTTGAGCTGTGAGCTCCGTCAAACAGACCGGCATACAGGGACGAACAGGCAAGATTACTGCAGCATCCAGCTCCAAAGTGGCACGATCACTTCTCCCGAGCCCTGCAGCCACAATGTCCCGCAAAAGGAACCAGATGAAGGAGCCAAGACGGCTAGAATCCTTTTCCTTCCAGCCCCGCCGTCCACAGCATGGATCCCAAGATGGCACCGCCGGAGGATCAGCAAGGCAATCACTACATTACTCGGACCGGCCTGAAGCCTCCTC
Organism: Aquarana catesbeiana; assembly: GCF_042186555.1. Lineage (NCBI taxonomy): Eukaryota > Metazoa > Chordata > Amphibia > Anura > Ranidae > Aquarana > Aquarana catesbeiana. Next base: position 134,737,934 of record NC_133332.1, on the reverse strand, counting down.
ACAGGTCCCACTCCCTGACATGATGTCCCATCCACCACCTGATGCATCGCAGGCACTACAGAGCCCAGCAAAATCAAGGATGCGGATGGATATCCCTGACCAGGCCTCAGACGTAGTAAGTACAGGCCTGCATAATAACTCTGCCATATCCTCACTCCAGTCCTTTATAGCACAGTTCCCCACCACAGGCCAACCGGTGCTGACACCACTATGAAGGACATGCTCCTGTCCTTACAATCATCCCTCATGTCTAACTTATCATCCCTAATCAACCAGTTTTCACTGGAAATGAAACACATGGATAACAGGGTACAGTTTATGGAACACAAAATGGAGGAATGCACGGACACTGTAAATGACCTAGTAGATGCTTATATTACACAAAAAGAAGAATCCACATGGATCAAAGCTAAACTCGCGGACCTCAAGGACCGCACCAGACGCAATAACATCAAAATAAGGGGCATTCCAGATTCCATCCAACCTAGAGAACTACAAAACTTCACCAGCACCATGTTCTCCAGTATGTTTCCTGAGCTATCCCCAATTGAGCTCACTATAGATCGCATACATAGACTGCCCAAACCCCGCCACCTAGAAACGGATGTGCCCAGATATGTACTTCTGGGAATCCACTTTTACCAAGCAAAAGAACAAATCCTCATGAAAGCAAGGGAGATGTCCCCACTTCCAGCACCGTACTCAGACATCCAACTATATGCTGACCTATCACAATATACTCTCCAAATGCGGAGGCAATTGAAAACCATCACCAAAGCCATGAATAACCATAAAATCACGTACAAATGGCGTCACCCAGCCACAATTCTGGTCACCCATAACAGCGTACCCCACTCCATTTCAACTCTAGAAGGTGGTATGAAACTTCTTCATACATGGGGAATCATACCAGAACCCCCCAGCAACCTACCGGACCCCATGAGAAACCAAACCCTTTCTCCTTTGGGATTGATCGAGGGAAATTTAAGGTCAAACGTCACTGATTACTCAGCCCAGCTACTATACTGAGCAACTTCTAAAGTCCGGTCTGAAAATGTGCCTTTATCCTTGCTCGCTGAACTTTACCCCCAAAGTTGGCCAATTGTTCACCCAAGCTACCTGTTTCTGAATAACCTGTTTGCCCACCACAAGGTGCGCTTGAACTCGTTTTATTATTTAATTACACCCTTTTGTTCTTCCCTTTTGTTTTTTCTTTACCTTTTTATGTTCATCAAGCCTAGGTAATTGGAACTCTAAGGTACACACGGAAAACCTATCTACTCCTACTCTCGACTGAACGAACAGACATCAACTACAGCCTTCTCCTCCAGCATCAATTGGACCCCTAAGGAACAATCCAACGCCCAACAACTGTAAGTTTTTGATCTCCCTGACACACCACACAACCACCTAGCATGGGACTTACTATCCTTTCCCTCAACGCAAAAGGGTTAAATCACCCAGCAAAGCGGGCTTCCTTATGGAAAACAGCACTTGCCCAGAACTGCGACGTGTTTTGCGTACAGGAGACGCATTTTGCTCTTGATACCTCCCCCAAATGTCAACACCATCAGTTCCCGCACGTATTCCAGACCTCATTTCCGAAAAACAATGAGGAGTCTTGATTGCCATTAGGGACACTGTGAACTTTCAGCTTCATCAATGTGTCACAGACCCGGAAGGAAGATACATTTTTCTATCTTGCACGATCAACAATATCCCATACACCTTAATTTCTCCCATACACCTTACGCTCCCAATCACGGTCAAATGACCTTTTTTAGGAAGACACTGCGTTTAGCACGAAAATTCCAAAAAGGTCATTTACTGATATGTGGAGACTTCAACCTAGTCCCAAATAACAAAATGGACTCCACTGCAGAACTCAAACACCATGTTTCTCCTTTAGAAAGTTTTATTTCAACTAATGATTTATATGACGTGTAGAGGTGTTGTCACGCGAATGAGAGGGACTTTACCTTCCTTTCGGCGCGTCACAACACCTACTCGAGAATAAATCTCTTTCTAGCTGACAAATGGCTACTACAGAGAATATCGAAATCTGTTATCCATACCACCACCTGGTCAGATCACGCTCCAATTAGTATTACTATTGAGGACAACACGCCCCAACCCAATTCCTATATTTGGAGAGTAAGTAACCACCTTCTTAATACACCATGCTATTCAATACCTATTCAAACACAACTAGAAGAATTCTTCAAGCTGAACCAAGCGTCGGTATCTGATCCGCTGGTGGTATGGAACGCTCACAAGGCTGTAATATGAGGTGTTTTCCTTCAAATGGGTGCTAGAGCTAGGAAACAAGGGACTCAGAAACTAGATAAACTGACCGCTGACATATCCAAGACTGAATCCCTAAACAAAATTCACTCTCATACACGAATTGAGATCCCACCTTCTTGAAAAATATGAAAAATCATACAAAATACTTGAACCCACATCATATACCACAAATAACAAAGCAGGTAAGACGATGTCCTTACGAGTCAAGGGGTACAGAAACAAAACAAAAATCCCTTTCATTCTCCACCCCCACTCCAAAGAAAAGCTTCTTAAACCACACTCCATAGCAAACACCTTTAGCACATATTACGAAGATCTATATAATCTTAAAAATGACCCGACCACCAACCAACCCTCCCCAGAAATGATACAAACCTTCCTAAATAATATACAGCTTCCATCTATAAACCAACAACAACTCTCTAAACTAAATGATCCATTCACGACTGATGAAATTCTAAAAGTGATTAACAACCTCCCTAACTTCAAATCTCCTGGCCCAGATGGCTTCACGGGGGAATACTATAAACATTTCCAACATATCCTAGCTCCCATCCTATGCCATGCCTTCAACTCAAATGTGCAATCCGCCTCCTTTCCCACTGAAATGCTTAGTGCCATGGTAGTTACTTTGAGTAAACACGGCAAGGAACCTACTACCCCAAAAAACTTTAGGCCCATATCATTGCTTAATTTGGATGTAAAGATCTATGCTAAAATCATTGCCAACAGACTCAAAGACATACTCCCCTCTCTAATACACCAAGACCAGTCCGGCTTCACCAAAGGTCGTCAAGCTTCACTACGATGAATGATTAACGTAATCCACCATGTAGAATCCTCTAAAATGCCTTCCCTACTCCTTTCCCTTGATGCTGAAAAGGCATTTGATAGAGTCCACTGGGGCTTCCTATCTGCAGTGCTGAACAAGTTCGGCCTAACGGGACAAATACACAATGCAATAATGGCCATATACTCTAACCCTTCTGCTCGGGTGTTCTCTGCAGATACCCTTTCCAAATATCGTACGGTACACGACAAGGTTGCCCGTTATCGCCACTAATATTCGAACTCATCATGGAGACCATGGCCAAGCACATTAGATCTAACAACAAAATATCTGGAATCTCCCTAGCAACCATAGAACACAAAATCAGTCTGTTCGCAGATGATGTGAGCCTAATGATCACTGACCCTGAACGATCCTTGCCTGAGGTACAAAAGACGCTCACCTGGTTCAGTGATGTCTCATACTACAAAATCAATGAAAGTAAATCTTATATACTAAATTTGGGTATAAACAACTCTACCAGCGATCGACTCAAAAAACAATTCCCATACATATGGGCAGATAACAGCATATCGTATCTGGGAATACAATTGACCAAATCAACTAAATCATTATATACTATGAACTACCTACCACTTAGAACCAAACTTCAAAACGATCTTACCAAGCTAGCGCCAATTGAATTCTCATGGCTGGGATGCTTGGCGGTGTTCAAAATGTTTCATCTACCCCAAGTACTCTACTACCTATTTCGCACAATACCCATCCCCATACCCCACCATTATTTCAAATCCTTACAAAAACTTTTATCAAACTTTATTTGGCAGGGTAAAAAATCAAGATGCGGACATTCTCAACTAATTAAACACCGACTAGTGGGAGGAACAGGATATGTAGATTTCTTAGACTATTACATGGCTTCTATCCTCACCCAAGCTAGAGAATGGTTCCTAAACCCCCCCTCCCCACACTCTGAGGCAAAATAGAATCATCTGCAATCCCCGGTGGTAATATATCTTCTTGGTTATTTGCTATTATGCTAGGAGCAAAGATCCCTCCCCACGTCTCGCCGACGATATTGGTGACTATCAAAGCTTGGTTCAGACTCCAACAAACACCTTTAACTCACACTATACCCTCCAATGTTCACATCCCTATAGAATCTCTATATCATCTAATACTATCAACTTCCTACTTAAGATGGAAAGAAAAAGGCATTATCCACCTGTCTGATTTGATAGACACAGATAAACCTAAATCATTCTCTTCACTACAAAAAGAATTCCACCTCCCGTCCTCTGACAGGAGGTGGATAGCAAGTAGATTAGCAACTTCATCTATAGTGGTGGGGTTCAAAGAGAGAAATAATGATTGTGCCTGTGGGCATGAAGTGTAAATTGTGGAGGATATCGGAACAGTAGAGATCTCCGCGTGAATTGTATCAATCTTCTGTTTGAAGTGATTGGTGATCTCCTGGGCAGTGAGTGAGTTGGCAGGTGGAGGTGCCCATTCCCAGTACTCCCCATTTATCACTACCCTCGGAACTCGTCCCTGTAGCCAGTTTAAAATCCATGTACTCACCCTATGGTCTATTCCAACTGACCTTACTTTGTACAGTAAACGTTTATGGGGAACTGTATCAAATGCTTTTGCAAAATCCAGATACACCATGTCTACGTGCCTTCCTTTATCCAGATGGCAGCTCACCTCCTCATAGAAGGTTAAAAGATTGGTTTGGCAAGAACGATTCTTCATGAATCCATGGGGGTTACTGCTAATGATACCATTTTCATTACTAAAATCTTGTATATAGTCCCTTATCATCCCCTCCAAGAGCTTGCATACGATTGATGTTATGCTAATTGGTCTGTAATTCCCATGGATGTATTTTGGCCCTTTTTAAAATATTAGTGCTACATTGGCTTCTCTCCAATCAGCTGGCACCATTCCAGTCAGTAGGCTGTTCATAAAAATGAGGAACAATGGTCTGGCAATTACTTGACTGAGTTCCTTAAGGACCCTCGGGTGCAAGCCATCTGGTCCCGGTGACTTATTAATGTTACGTTTTTCAAGTCTATTTCTAATTCTGTCCTCTGTCAGCCATGAGGGTGCTTCCTGTGACGTGTCAAGAGGAAAAACATTGCAGTTCATCGTGAAAACTGAGGAAAAGAATACATTTAATACCTTTGCTATCTTTCCATCCTTAGTAACCAGATTAACTTCATCATTCTTTGTGGGGCCATAATTGTCTTATGATTGTTGTTTTATTTTGCAGTCAACCCAGCCAATCTTGATATTTTTTTGGGAGACAGATAGCACTTTCTTTTGATGTCATACTTTGATGATATACTTCATTATTTTTTAATGAGAGAAAAGGTGGTGAAAAGTATGAAAAAGGGACATTTTTGTTGATTTTGATTACATACTGTAAATATGTAAAAGACGAGTCGTGGTGTTTTTTTTTTTCCTGCAGTACATTTTTTTACTTTTCTGGAATCAAACAATGCCACATTTGCCTATTTTTCCAAGTTATTAGGTACATATATAGGGTATGATTTATATTAAAAAAAATTAACATTTGTTTTTACACTATGACATGACAACAAAGGCACTATCTTTGAAAGTATATTGGACCCCCCCTCCCAAAATTGTACCATTTTGAACAGAAAACAGTTTGAGGTGTTAGGCTAAAAATATTTTAAACATTTAGAATTATTATTTTACATTAGGGCTACATAAAACTAAAAAATAAAAGGAAGGGGGTGTGTCCGGCTGGCAGAGAAGATGGCCACATAGCTGAGAGCTCCTGCAGCTTCACGCTTCAGCAACAGCACATTGACGACTGAGATAGGTTCTCTGAGACCTGATCCCAATCACCGATCCGGCGATCACACTCAGCAGAGATGTCAAAGCAGAGGAAGGCAAACAAGCCACCCCAGCGCCTCACGGACTTCTATCCCGTTGTTGCACTGCAAGGTAGACGAGATGGCGCATGCCCCTGCTCTAGCGGAGCGATCCGTTCTCAACGCGGTCACCACAATGCGGTGAGTCATGCCACTGATTACCAGGCAGAGATGGGGAGCTTTCATCCCCTTCTACCCCCCCTATGCGCAGTCCAGCTAAAACCAGGCAGCGCAGGGAGGGTGAGGAGCTCTCCCCTGGGCTGCAACATGTGATGTCACAAGCCTTTGATTGATGTGTTCCCAGCCACAGACCAAGCTTTATCAGAAAGCACTATGAAGAGCATGCTTTCATCCCTCAGAAGAACCTTATTTAATGACTTCTCAGATATGTTTCCTTCTTTAAATGATACTTTTCAAATGCACACTAACCAAATCCAGCACCTAGAATCCAAAAAGACGGATATTTACACTGCTCACAACGACCTTGTCGATGCATATACTGATAAGGAATCAGAGATGCAGTGCCTCCAAAGTAAAATAGCTTATCTGCAAGTGTGCTCGAGGCAGAATAACATTGAGTTCAGAGGAGTACCTGAATCCATTCCACCAAATGAACTTACCAATTTTGTTCAATGTCTCCTGAAAACCCTCATACCGTCTCTGAGTGACATTGAATTATGCGTCGACAGGGCCCACCGCATAACCAAATCAGAACTTCTACCTGACACGGCACCCAGAGATATTCTGGCGCATATTCACTACTATCATCACAAAGCCCAGTAGTCCCAAACAAATCTACAGGTATATCCTTATACATGGATATATCACAACAGGCCGCAATGAACAGAAAGAAGCTCATTCCACTCAAAAAGATTCTGCGCAACAACAGTGTCGTATATTGCTGAGGATTCCCCACAAAACTACTTGTCACCTGGAATGGCAAAACATTTCTTATATACAGTGTGGAAAAGGGCATTTAACTCTTCAAACAATGGCAATTGCTCCCTCCAGATGCACAGCCTCCTGCTCAACCCTCCCCGGATGTTTGGAAACAGAGTTGACCTTATCCTACCCATATGTGAGCCTCTCCCTATCACTACCACTTCCTCAGTAGTGTGAGGCCTGGAGGCCAAATGTTTGGTTTGTTTTCCCCTCCCTGTACCTGGTGCATTGCACTATTGGTCTGCTTACCACCATGTTACCACAGCAGCTTAAGCTGCCCATTGTACCTGCTTCTTGACAGGTGTTTTCTTATATATGTTGTTTTTGATCTTTTCTTTACTTATTCTTTTTTCTAGCACCCTCTGATCATCCAATCACCACCTATGATGCTTCACCTGCTATGAATGGACCTGGTTTATTGAACGCACTAAATCTGTTGAACACTGATAACAAGAATTTTCTACCAATCGAGATAACTATGAACTACTCAGCTACTACTACTGCAAGCAGAGCTACTCTTCTCCCTAAGTCTCCATCTCACAGGTACTTTGTTCCTCACCTCCATTATTTTAATATAGCCTTGCATTGCATTATCTCCATAATTAACCAACTCCTAATATGCCTCTGAAGTTTATGTCTCTAAACACAAAGAGCTTCAATAGACCCTTTAATATTGCTGTGTTGTTGAAAGAAGCCCATTCCCTCAAAGAAGATATAATTTTTGCCCAGGAAACTAAATTTTGCTGCCCATAAATGTCCTTGATTAAACTTCCAATACTACCCTCACCTGTATATGGCTAATGGCCCCAAAAAAGTCTGTGAAGTCTTTATTTCCATTAAGGATTCAGTCATATTTCACCACATCAGCACTATTCAAGATCCCCAAGGCCAATACATTATCCTCATCTGCAAACTAAACCAAGCAAACTTTGCACTCGCCAACCTTTACACTCCTAACACTAAACAGTGGAAATTCCTTGCCCCATTGTTTACCAAAATCTCAGAGGTAATACAAGGCACCCTCATTATGAGTGGAGACTTAAACACAGCCTTGGATCCCTCTATGGACTCCACTACCCCTGCCAGGAGACCCGTCTACTCTATTGTCCCCCTGCTCCAAAAGTATGAACTGTATGACATTTAGAGATGCTTCCACAGTTCTGAAAAGGACTTTATGTTGTTATCAGCTGCACACTCTTCTTACTCCCGCATTGATTTTTTCTTTACTGGTAAAATATCTCTCCAAATCGTTCGGAGCTCGGACATTAGCACAATATCTTGGTCAGATCACACCCCGATTACTCTAGCATTCAATGACAAACTTCATAACTCTCCCCCTCCACTCTAGGGACTAAATGCCTCCCTTTCGGAGGACAAGCTACTGTGCCAAAAGATTGTGCAAAAACATCAGGACTTTCTTTATTTACAATGACACTTCTGAAATCAATAGTTTCACTTTGTGGAATGCTTATAAGGTTTATATGGGGGTGGGTACTGATCAAAATGGCTTTGTACATTAAAACATGGAGGGCGAAGCAAATTGCAGACTTGCTCAGCTCCATAACCTTAAAAGAACAAGATAACAAAATTAAACCAGACCCCCATTTTACGCAAGATATTCTTCAGGATAGACAGCAGCTGAGGTCCCTACTTCGTTATAAGCATGAAAACCACCTTAAATTCCTTAAAGCCAGTTATTATGCTCTACAAAACAAAGCAGGAGCTTGGTTAGCTAGGAAAGTGAAAGCAAAACATATCAAGCAAAGAATAGCTGCCCTCGCCCACCCGTTAAATCATAATACACTTTTTATTCCGAAAGACATAGCCAATATTTTTGCGGATTATTACCAGTCCCTCTATGACCTTTGTAATGATGTATCTACCCCTCAACCATCACCAGCATTCATGAATGCGTTTTTATTTAAAGTGAAACTCCCTAACCTTACCGAGGACCAACTTGACTCAAAGTCTATCTCTCAAATATTTACAACCCAAGAAATCTGTTTAGCAATCAACAAATTACCCAACCATAAGTCTCTCCAAAGAAACTTCCCCACATTTGCAATCAGTCTTCAATCTTGCTTCGTCCTCTGGCACCTTTCCACCTGAAATGTGGAGAGCGGTGATAGTGACACTTCTAAAACCTAACAAAGATCCTACTAGTTCTACACACTATAGACCCATATCCCTTCTCAACACAGATGTCAAATTATTTGCCAAACTCTTAGCACTTAGACTACAGAAAATTCTGCCACACCTCATTTTACCCAGACCAAGTGGGATTTGTCCCAGCCATCAAGCCCCTGATGGCTCTAGACGTCTTATCAACCTGATCTCACAGGCTGGACCCTCTCAAGAGCCTTCTCTGCTTCTCTCTTTTGATGGGGAGAAGGGGGAGAAGTGGGTACAGTCCAGTGGGGATATCTTAAGATAGTACTTAACACTTTCGGAATAACGGGCTGGATACAAACAGCCATTTTATCCCTTTACTCCACTTCCTCAGCTATTGTACTTACTCAAGGGATTACCTCCAAATCGATACACATAACCAATGGGACAAAGCAAGGATGCCCCTTATCATCTATCATTTTTACACTTCTCATGGAGCCACTGGCAGAGAGTATTAGATCCCACCCTAGCATTACAGGCCTCTTTATAGCTGGTAAAGAACATAAAATAAGTATTTTTACAGACAATGTCATGCTCATGCTCTCCAGTCCTAAAACATCATTATCTGAGACACAGAAACTACTACATTTATTTAGTGCCATGTCATATTTTAAATTGAATGCCACCAAATCCCAAATACTAGGTATCAATATCCCTACCTCTTTTCAGTCCTTCTTAACCAAAGAACTCCCTTTTGTTTAGTCTTCTTGCTCTCTGTCCTTTTTGGGAACTCAAATGACCCCACACACTTCACAGCTTCATAGATACAATTGTAAGACTTTCCTGGAATCTCTACCCCAACAACTATCAACCTAAGCACCCAAGAACTGTCAACAGCAGGGAATATAGCAGCCTTAAAAATGCTGATCCTTTCTAAACTCCTCTATTTATTCTGCACCCAAATAATCCCCCTACTACGTACCTTCATTTCCTCAGTTCAAAAACTTTTTAACACATACATATGGAACTGCAAACTGCCTAGGTGCTCTCTCATTATTATGCTAAAGCATAGAAAGCATGATGGAATGGGAGTCCCCAATGTCAAGGCATATTATAAAGCTTGTGTCATAGACCAGCATAAATATTGGTGGACGCCCTCCAAACACAAATCATGGACACCCATGGAGGCCACCAATATTCTGCACAAAGACCTTAAATTGGCCCTCATTGTTATCAAATTAGGAGCACCAATCCCTACTTCCCTTTTTCCAACAGTACGGGTATCAACTAAACTATGGTCTGAGCTCCCCCTTTCCTTCTCACCTAGCGGGTCACTTTGTAAAATTCCTACCCCGATCGCAGTGCGTCAACATTTCATACCTTGCCTTGACTTGAAACTTTGGAAATCAAAAGGCTTTACCCTTCTAATAGATCTATATCAGGACACATCCCTCCATTATTTTGGATATTTAGCCCCCAGATTTAACCTCTCCCCTTTGCAAACTTTCCCCACTTATAAATGCAAACCTTATTATAACCCGGTCCATGCATTTCTATCATGCCTAACATAAGGTGACTATTCTGCTCCCACTTCCGCTCCCCCGCCCTTTTTCTCCCATCGTCTCTCTTCTTCTCCCTGTCCCTTGCAAGTGCACCTTACCTACCCACATAAGTACCCAGTGCAAGTACCTATAGATGTTTATATTGACAACGTAAAAAGGGGTAATTTTTTTATACTGACTCTTCTACCAACCGGTGTATCTTGCTGCCTACACTAACTAGAGCTATTTCTTATTTCTTGTTTCTTTATTTTTTAATTGTTTCTGCATTACTTATTTTGCTTCTATAAGAGGTGAGGACAGTGAAGGTTGGTGTATTGTCTCCCCTCTATGACACAGTTTGATCCCATAAGGGGTGTCTGGGAGGGGTGGATAATACCCTTACCTGGTAATTAGCTATTTTTTTCTTTCCAACGTTCACTTTGTTGCTACCATGATTTGTCATTTGTACTCAATTAAGTGATTCACCTTACCTTGTCAACTGTATGACAGACAATGTTCACATTTTGTTTTTTTTTGTGAAAAACTCAATAAAACATTGAAATATATTAAGAAATGAATTGAAAAGAAATTTAAAGTTGTGGTTTCTAGTTGTTTTTTTAATGAGAATAAAACATAAGTATGTCTTAATCTCTTGGTGGGAACATACAAGGACCCAGAAACAAGGGAGCTCATTCTGGCTCTCAATGGTTGAAAACTGGCATGCTTGCCCCTCAAGGTTTTTGAAAAGAGGTATTAGACTATGAATCCCACTTGTTTTTCAAAATGCATTGGCAGCAAAATTAGGGATAAACACAGTGATAGCATGATATAAACTGCACCCAACTATGTGTTAATCTACCTCTCCCAAGCACAAAGGTACCATAAAAGTATGCCTTTGTCACGTGGTGGGAACATGGCAGGGTCTAGAAGGAAGTGTTTTTGTAATTTGCTCACCCCAATGGATTTTCCTCAAAATATAATCCAAAAAGTCTGACAATTAAAAAAGTATTACATTAGTGCAACTTTTATGTGACGTAGCAGAATGGTAAAGTGAGCGTAAATCTCCTTGACTCCCACAATGTTTTGGTGATGTCTATAATTTGTGCTGAGATGGAGGCATCGTCTGAGATACGCATGGATAAGGGTGTCAGATGTGCATGGTAAGATGGCCGCATTTACGAGTAGGTAGTCAATTCTCAATAAAGTGTGATGTGGGGGGTGAGCAGAAAGTGAAATCTTTGCCCTCAGGGTGCATTAACCACCACAGGTCAATGAATTGTAGGGCAGTAGCAAAAGAGCACAGCACTGTGGGGGGGATGGTGTTGGGAAGGGCGGGGCAAGGGTCTTGCTACAGACTTGTCTTCTAGTGGCTCTATAACTAAGTTAAAGTCACCGCCTAGAACAATAGGTAAGTGCAGTAAGGGGATCAAGTGAGTAGAGACTTATTGGAAGAAAGACTTGGTAGGGGAGTTAGGGGCGTACACATTGGTCACTCACCATTAGGTCTCTAGATGCAACACGCAAATGGAGGGTCAGAAGGCATCGTTCCGCATCCTTTACTGTGGACACTGCCTTACAGGGGAAATTTCTGTGAATGAGGATTAGATCCCCTGCCTTGCCTTTAGTCGATGCTGATCCATACCCAAAGTTTGCACATGTGCTGGAAGTCTTCCGTAGTAAGATGCATCTCCTGTAAGAGGGCGATGTCTGATTTTAGTCTTTTTAAATGCCAGAGCACTGCTATCCGTTTATGGGGGGAACACAGTCCCTTAACATTCCATGAAGTGATTCTCATGATTAAAGTAGAGAAGGATCTAAAGTTGTAGAATGTAGCCGGTTCTGCTGTGATTTGGATGTAGATTTTGAGATCATACTGTTGGTGTCGGGGGGGAGAGAAGGGAGGGGTCCCTAGTAGGGGTAGATAGAAGGGCAGAGGTGAAAAAGAACCTTGGTATAAAGTATAAAGTAAATCAGAAAACAGATAACTCCCAGTTAGAGGGAAGCCTGGACTTCATCTTCTTCCACACATATCTCTAATGGCAGTTTTACTGGAGAGGGGACTGCGGTCAATGTGCTGGAGCAGGTCTGCTATGCGTTTAAAGCTGAAGCGTGGTTAGGACTATAGGGGGTCCGCTAGGTATCATAAAACTGCAAATTGAGCATGTCGCACAGAAGGTTGTAACAAGAATAAGAACAAAAGGAATAAACTAGCAGGTAATATATTTTATATATTTTTTTAATGTATACATGCATTAAATAGATAACTGCTGGGCTTATATTCAAACTTAAAATTAAAAAAAAAACTACATAAACAGCAGCTAGCACAATATTGAAGAAATGACAATAAAAAGGTATATGGGTGAGGCGCAGCACATGTATAAAAAGTCAGGAACAGGAAATAAAGCCAGGAGACGGTGTTCAACACAGTTCACAAGATGGTTGGGCAAAAGGACAGTACTCTGCGTCCTGGACAATTCCTATCTGTTGGAACTAAAGCTTTTGCCCTCCCCTCTGCCATTTATTGTGATGGGTGACCTCACTGACAAATAGGGAGGCTCAAGATACAAGAGGACCGGGACAGACTCACCTTGCATGTAAAAGAGCTTTCCTCAACCATCACTCACTGAACACAAATTCTACTACATTTGTTGCCACAAAGATATACATAATCCCAGAGAAGAGAATGGAGATTCCATTCAAGAGAAGAGAATGGAGATTCCAGAGAAGACAATGCAATCTACTTTTACAAATGGACTAATTTGTGGTAACCACCATTGGAGCATTTGAAAAGGAAAGCTGTTACTGGGGGCTGGTACATCTATAGTCCGGCTTGCTGTCCCAAGATCAGGATATATGGAGCTTGATGGGTTTCCTGTATCATATAAATGCTTATGTGGCCTTTGTAATGAGGGTCCACTAAGGATGGTAAGCGGCTGTGTGATTGGGTGCTGATGATGGTTTGCTCTATTTTTCATCTTTTCCTAACCATCTTGTGAATAGTATACATAACAATAGTCAGGCAGCAGTGAAATTTAACACAAAGTATGATATATGACTGAGCTGAAATGCAGAGGTGGCCGAGCTCAAGGGCCCTGGTAATGATCCAAATCAGCGGTGTTTGATCGACCCATGGTTGTCAGAATAGCGAAGCCTTTTAGGTGGGTCTTTGCAAGGGCTATATTGATCCCTAGGATGCTCTGGACAGCGGTTGGTTTCCATAGGGGATATGTAAGAGATATGTAAGTATTTGAGGTAGGAGGCAGCTTCCTCCGGGTGAGAGAAAGACTTGGTTTCCCCTGACTGGTCAGTAAGCCAGAGGATAGCTAGCTAGGTAGGCAAGTGTAAATTTAGCACCTTTGTGCTGGAATTCTTACTCCCAAACTCACTAATCTCTTTAACTATGTTCTCCAAGGCAATAAACTTTCTAATGAGATGCTTTATGCCAACATGGCACCTATCCTGAAACCTAATAAGGACCACATTCTCCCTCAAAATTATAGACCGAGATCAGTCCTCAATAATGACATAAAAATTTTAGGCCGGCTGTTAGCAGATCACCTTGCCCCTATTATATCTTCACTAAAAGCCCCAGAACAAACTGTTTTTATCCCTTCCAGACAGATTACAGATAACATTCGCCTAGCCGCTAATATCGTACAGGACACAGACCTCTTCTCTCACAAAGTCTTAATACTAGGTCTTGATATCCACAAGGCATTTGACAGTGTACTGTGGTGATTCATGGACACTATCCTAGCCAAATTTGGGATCTGCGGCAAATTTATACACGGTTCAAGGCCCTCTACCATAACCCCCATACCAGAATCAAGCTTCCTGCCTGTTACTCTGAATATTTCCCACTGGGAAGTAGCACACGGCAGGGTTGCGCCTTATCGCCTTTAATATTTGCCTTGGCCATAGAGCCTCTGGCTAGGGCAATTAACAACCCCAATATTAAGGGATATCAGAAAGTTGAGGAGGAGTTTAAACTAAGTATGTATGCTGACAATGTGCTTGTGTTCTTATCCGACCCAGTGGTGTCTCTCCTAAACCTGGTATCTCTTTTGAGGGAGTTTCATGTTGTCTCGGGACTGGGAGTGAATCTAACAAAATTTTGCCCTACCAATAAATGTACCCCATAATATCATGAATACTATCAAAGAATCGTTTGGATCCTCTTTAACAGATGGTACCCTACAGTACTTAGGGTTTTGTTTAGTTCCCTCACTAAGAGCTGTACAATGCTTATTACCCACAATATTTTTCGAGAATTAACCAATGGCTAAGACTATTGTCTACATTCCCTATCTCCCTTATGGGAACAATCACGGCTATCAAGATGTTCATATTGCCAAAGCTTCTGTAATACTTTAGAGCCCTGCCTGTTTATGTCTCCCATCGGACCATTGATCAAATCCAAAGATAAGTTAACAAATTTATTTGGAGAGGTAAGAAACCCAGGTATGGTAGATCACTAACACATAGGCCCCTTTCCCAAGGTGGTTTAGGCCTACCTAATATATGGCTCTATTACCTGGCGGCCAGACTTGCACAAACGGTCCAATGGCACACTTCTTCAAAACACACCCCTTGGCTCCAATTTGAAAATATATCTATTCGTCCATTCTACCTGCCAGGTCTATTATGGCATATCATGATTAGATCTAGAGAAATTGGCCCTTTAAACAGCATAGTGGCCCAAACGCTACATTTATGGTCTTTATACCACCAAAAGTTTAAAATATGCTCCACTAGGCCTCCCTTATCCTCTTTTCTAGGAGATAAATAATTCTCCCCAGCTTTCCAATCACATAGCGACTTTCTTTGGTGGGAGTCAAACACTTTCACCACCCTCAACTCCTTAACACAAGGCACACGATTCTGCTCCTTTTCCCACCTCCAACAAATGTATGAGATCCCGGGAGTGGAATTTTTAAAAAAATATCTAAAGACCAGACATTTCTTTGAATCATTATACTCCCTGGATGCTAGACCTAGATTCACAGAATTCAAATCCATATGTCATAATTCATCTAGGGACAAAGGGATCATATCTAAGAAATATAGCTAATGGGTTGCACCTTCCTGAGAAGTCCTTTGCCATGGTCCGATGAGAAGCTGACATAGGTCAGAAGTTTAACATAAAGGAATGGTCAGATATGCTCTTAAATATATACAAATGTACACACTCCATGTCTCTTAAGAAGACTGTAGTGAAACTACACACCAGATTGTACCTGAACCCTAATAAAGTACATCTGTTTTACCCGACTGTCTCTGAAAATTGCTTTAGGGGATGCCAAGCTACAGGCACATTTTTCAACATATTCTGGAGCTGCCCAAGCCTCAAACCGATTTGGCATCAGACTGCCTCCAAGGTGGCGCAGATAACAGGGTCTCTTATCACTTTAACACTACTAATGTGCCTGCTGTTTGTGCCAATCCCGGAGGTCCCAGCCCCAACCCAAAAATTAGCCCATACACTATTCTGCGCAATTATATGGGCTATTGTATTAAACTGGCGTTCACCTATAGTAGCCTGGACCCAGGTGCTCCAAAGAATGGAAGCCATAAGACGAATGGAGTGTGTACATCATACTGTTTTTAATACAATGCATATCTTTAACCGTAAATTGGCAACTTGGTAATCAAATAGTAACTCCATGGGTTATTCATAATCAATCCTCAATATTACCCCTCGTGGCATGAGCTGCATGTTCTGCACTGCTAAACACTCATGTCTCTTTTTATTGTTTCTTTATTGTTTGGTTTTCTAGTTGGCCTACTTGGCTTATTCTCAGCTACTCTCCTTTTTATCTGATATACCGGTATATATAATTTGATCCAGGAAACAGAGATGTAACTATTATAGGTAATGTTGCCTTTTTGATTTCACAGACTGGCATAGACTGACTTTTAGCATATTCTATAGTCTTTAATGGCTATATTTGTTGCACTCATGTACCTTGGATATGCCCATTTTAATCTCCTATGTACGAAGTACATACTGTGCACTGCTTTTCTTTGTTATGTTGTTAAACTCTCAATAAAAGTGTTTGTATTGAAAAGTCTATGCTAACAATTGCTACAGGTGTCACAACTTGCATTAGTGCATGTGCACTGCATTATATTAACCTGCATTAGTGCATATTTACTGCAGTATATTGAACTGCATTACTGCACATGTAATGCAGTACATTGAGGTGTGCTACTGCACGTTTACTGCAGTATTTTGAACAGCGTAAGTGCATGTGTACTGCAGTATATTGAAATGCGTTAGTCCACCTTTACTGCAGTATATTGACGTGCGTTAGTGCATGTGTACTGCAGTATATTGAGGTGCATTAGTGCAACTTTACTGTAGTATTTTAACGTGCATTAGTGCGCATTTACTGCAGTATATTGACATGTGTTAGTGCAAGTTTACTGCAGTATATTGAACTCCGTTAGTGCACTTTTATGGCAGTAAATTGAAGTGCCTTAGTGCACATTTACAGCAGTATATTGAAGTGCCTTAGTGCACCTTTACAGCAGTATATTGAAGTTCCTTAGTGCACTTTTACGGCAATATTTTGAAGGGCTTTAGTGCACTTGAACTGCAGTACATTGAATTGCATCAGTGCAGTTTTACTGCAGTATATTGAAGTGTATCAGTGCAGTTTTATTGCAGTTTATTATAGCGTGTCAGTGGAGTGTGTCTGTGAGTGAGTACTCAAGTGCACCAAACACCATTTTTCATTGATTAAAGTGTATCCAAGTACACATTTCCCCTTCTCCATTATATTTCGGTAATAAGCCGCCCCATCATGCCTGGGAGGCCTACAAGAGGAGGCAGAAGTTCCCATGGCACTGTGAGGGGGCCAGCAGTATCTGTGTCCACAGGCAAAGGTGGACATGGTCTAGCCTCAGGCAGGGCACCATTTTCTCTGTTTAGTGATGTTGCCCATGCTTTCCAGCCACAGCATGCAGAGTAGGTGGTGGACTGGCTTAGTAAATCATCCTCATCCTTCTCATCCTCTGTCACCCAAGCAGAGACTAGTGTGCAATCCACTGCAGCTGCCACAGTGTTTTATTCTGCCTCCTTGTCCACAGCCACTCCTGCCATAGCCCCAGCATCATGCATGAAGGAGTCAGCTGAGTTATTTGAACACAGCATTAGCCACTTACTCATTGATGATGCACAGGCATTACTTGATTCTGATGTTGGCTGAGGAAGGTAGAAACATGAGCCTACAGAGAGGCCTACATGACTGCCAACAAATTGGCAGTCATGTTCCCCCAGCCACAGCGTATTGGAGGAAAGTGAGGGTGAGGCACAACCCCAACAAGGCAGCCATCATCTTTCCCTTTGCATTTTTTTTTTAACACTTTTTTTTTCTTTTACAAGGAATGTAAACATCCCTTGTAATAGGTATAGGGCTCGGCAGGCCCCCTTTACAGCAAGATCTGGCGTCTATAAGTCCCCATATTTCTCCTCTAGGCTGGAAAGCCTGAGATAAAAAAAAAAGCAATTTCGGCTTCCCAGCTGAAGAAACAGCATCTGCCGAGGCCGGACGTGACATCATAACGTCCTGCCCAGACTCCGAGGGTCATAGAGATGACTGGGGACCTTCTGGTCCTCGGTCAGCTCTATGGTAAATGGGCCAATCCCATCTCCCGCCACCTGTAAAAACAATCAAGTGGCTGATGATTATGGCTATGATTGTTTTTACGGTGCAGGGAATCGCCATCAGAAAAAGAAGATATCTGAATGATGCCTGCAGCATAATCCCCCACTCAAAGTCCATGACGTCATATGATGTTGTTGGGTGGGAAGTGGTTATGGATGCAATGAAGTGCTTCAGTTGGTCTGTCTAGGGGATAGGAGCCACACCGGAGAAGAGATTCTTTCAGCTCTGCAGGGGCAGGCCCAGAGATGGTTCATGTCACGCTAGCTGGTGCCAGGACAGGGACAGGGCACTCCAGGCAGAGCAGCGGGAAGATGAGGTGGACTTCCTTTCCTCTCAAGGCCTGCTTTATGCAGATATCATTCTTTCAGCACCACAGAACACACAAGAAGAAGAGGAGGATTATTGCAGTTTTGGAGGCATTGAAACAGAGGAAGACATACGTCAAACCTTAAGAGAGGATTTTCCAACTCCAGAACCCTTAGGAGTAGTTTGTAGCTGATAGGAGACAGTTCCAGATACTGTAATCCTCAGCGACCCTGAGGACTCTACTTGTCATGCCTGCCTCTGCAAACTTGTGGTGCATGGACTCCTTCATTCTTCAAAGCCTGCAAAAGGACCAAAGAATTTGTGGCATCAAGGAGAAGGATCACTATTGGTTGGCAACGCTCCTTGACCACCATTACAAGGGGAAAGTCTCAGAACTCATCCCATCCTCACAGAAGGAGCAGAGGATGAAATATCTTGAGGACACCTTAATTACTTCAGCTCCGTAAGGTTTACCCCCTTTCATGACCAGGCCATTTTTTGCGATACAGCACTGTGTTACTTTACCAGACAATTGCACAGTTGTACGATGCTGTACCCAAATAAAATTGATGTCCTTTTTTTCCACAAATAGAGCTTTTTTGGTGGTATTTGTTCACCACTGCGGTTTTTATTTTTTGTGCTATAAATAAAAAAAGACAGACAATTTTGATTTTTTTTTTTACTTTCTGCTATAAAACATATATAATAAAAAAAAATGTTAAAAAATTACATTTTTTCATCAATTTAGGCCAATATGTATTCTGCTAAATATTTTTGGTAATGGGATAGTTTTATGGATTCCTTTTTTTTACTAGTAATGGTGGAAATCAGCGACTTATAGTGGGACTGCGATGGACAAGTCAGACACTAAATGACACTTTTGACACATTTTTGGGGACCAGTGACACTAATACAGTGATCAGTGCTAACAAATATGCACTGTCATTGTACTAATAATTTGGGCAGGGAAGGGATTAACATCAGGGGCGATCAAAGGGTGTGTACAATCACAGTGGGAACTGGTCACCAGCAGTGACCATGTGTGCCCCAGACACAGAAAAGAAGATCACGTGCAGGTATGTGATTTTGTGCTGAAAGGCCTCCCTGCCGCAGTTTATGTACATGGAAAGAAGAAAATTAATGGCTAACCTAAGTTTGAAACAGTGCCACATCTCCCCTAAGTGAACTTTTAAGGCACTTAGTAGTATCTTGTGTAAAAATGTACCGTATGCAGGTGTGCAACCCTGACCTCCCCTTGGGGCGCCATGTATCCTTAGTACATGTCAGAATTTTTCCCAAAGTCCAATTTTTGATCCTTAATCGGATACATCCCAATCCCAGGGGGGCGGGATTGGAATAAAACCCTCCTCCAGATGCAATTAAGGTGGATTTATTTGTTGAAAGCAACCCTGCCTCCAGATTTAAACAAAGCCATGTTTCAAACCATTCCTTGAGGGATTTTCCTCTGGTGGAATGGAAAAATAAGTTCCGCTCTTTCCTGCTATAGTCTTGGAGGGATCCCCTTTCTTTATCGAGCCAATTCTTGTTAGACTTTTTTGTATTTTTCATGTTCTTTTTTCCACCTCTTTATCTAGCATATATATCCAGGCTTGCATGGTTCTATCCCTGCATCCATGGACATGTGCATATGTATCATTATCTAATATCAGCCTTTCTAGATTTGATGCACTTGCACCTCTAATAATATAGTGTACATTTCTATACCCCAATTATCAGGCCTCCCCTTTCCTCTCCTCGGGTTGATAGATCTAGTTTTTTCTGTATACTCAATGCTTATTTGTAGATGTTCCCATGCGCCCACGTATGCACGGTCATGCCCGTGCACACGTGGACGTATGCATCTCTATTAACAACTAATGTTGACCCTCTTTTGGTTTTGATTTATTTGTATATTTACTACTGTATAAAAAGCTTCAACATCATAATACCTATATGGTTGCCTCTGCTCTATTGTTCAATACTTTGCAATTACTGGCTTGTATATTCTTCTGTTATGTCTAGCATTATTCTCTGTCTACAAAATGTTTTTGTTCCTGCATTACCCATTGTTGCATAATTGAGGCCTGTTTTGCTTGTCTTTTTTCAATATCTATGTGGGCACCAGATAGTTAATTCACCCTTCTATCTAATGTGGATGGATGTTTCCATCCCACTTATTTAAAACACTTTTAGGTTGTTCTTGTGGGGGTTTTGCTTGTCCCCCTTTAGCTCTCCCCGTGCTGCGGCCGACCAGTAGAATTGCCCGACACACAAAGCAGCGCAGATTTACAAATCTGGGCGGCGTCTTTGGAGGCTGATGGACATTTTACATCATCGCCCACAGCCTCCATCTTGCCACTCCGGACATGCGCAGTCCGCCGGTGAGGCATACTGAGTCGGTGGGCTGGGTGTGCATGACGCCGCTCCGACACGCTGATGCTCGCACGTGCGCGGTGGGGGCCATGCCGGGCTCACTCAGCCCAGGCAGTCGGAGGTTTCCCTGGCAACCATCCCCAGTATCAGCTGTGTGCAATCCATTGTGCCAGCTGACTGGGGTTTAACGTTTTTAAAATCTAAGGCCAGCTCACTCCCAAATCAAGCACTTTGTAGCTGAATGCTGGGATGTGCGGCTGGTCTTTTCAACTTTTCCCTTACTAAGGTAATTACCTCCTCTAACATACCCCCCCCACTTATTGTTAGCCTATATTGCCGCATCAAACCTATGTAACTACTGGTCAGCTCTGTGTCTTAGCTTCCTCTTGAAGACAAACCCAAATTGTTTGTTCCATATAAGATAAAATATATTTTTCTATAAGATACTTCTGTATTGAATTAGATAACTACCTCATATTTCATACACATAGGTTTAATTATTTATCTGCTATCAATATATTACTGCTCTGCCTATATTGGTTTCTATAGTGTCCAAGCATAGCTAAAATAGCACTCATATCAACACACTCTGCTGGTCACTTTAGTGCCTGGATATATTCCCAGGCACTGATGACCATGTTTTGAACATCATTTATTTTGATTACTTATATCATTATTATTCTTACTTTTAGCTGCTAGATCTGGCACCTCTTCTTGCCAGACCATCAATTTTATCAACATACCGCTATCAGCAGGTACATTTTTTGATTTCGTTGAATTGTATGAACACTCAATTTTATTATACATCCAGTATTTTCAATCTGGATTTATATTTTTGGTATACCTCTCTTTACTCCCAGGGATTCCATTTGCCCCAGTATATTCTTCTGGCCGTCATGTTGCTGCGGAGTGCGGGGGGGACCTCTTCCTCTTGAGGACAACACTATTCAGCTTACATTTATAGACCTTTCTGATGCCCCTTTGTCTTAAGACAGCAATCCCAACAGCGCAATTATTCGGTGCTATTTTGATTGCCAGCTTTTAATGTGATTTAACAAAGCATTCTAAAACTACCTCATCATTCAATATTATGTAAGTGTTTTATTGTAACACCCCAAGTATGTATTTTTGTGTTTTTACATTTCATGGTAATTTACTGATTATATATTTTAATTATTTTATTAATTAACCCTTCCTTTTTTGCACCCCTGAAGAAGGACTAAACTATATCCCGAAAAATGCGTTGGGTGTGAGGAGGTTTATTCATGTATTTATTTTGCATGGTGATAACTGTTTAGATAAATCAATGTTTCGTTATAATTTTTTAACTTTGTTTATTCATAAATAAAATTTGTTTATTATTATATTATTTTGTATATTTCGGTACATTTTTACACAAGATACTACTAAGTGCCTTAAAAGTCCACTTAGGGGAACTCCTCTCGTCTTTGTACAGTTTATGTACATGAGGCAGTCCAGAAGCAGTTAAAGAGGAGTTTATGTAATGTCTTTCCAGACTCTGCTAGGTTACAGTCTCATGGAAAGGCTAGTTTTGAGGCATCTGTTGGTCAAGAGAGGAACGGTTGAGAAGGGGGAACCCTAAGTGATGCATTTTTCATTTTTTTAAGTCCTCGGCGCCCAGGGCTGTCAGCTTCCACATTCCATCAGCAGCGTCTGCATCATATGATGGGTGGGGGGCAAAAACAGACATGGAAAGCTTTTCAGTTGATGATCCATTGGGTTACTGGGTCATGAGAATAGACCACTGGCAAGAACTTGTCCAGTATGCAATTAAGCTGCTGGGCTGCCCTGCATCCAGCGTGCTTTCTGAAAGGACATTCAGTGTTGCTGGAGGTTTTGTTACAGATAAAAGAGCGCAGCTGTCCAATGAGTCCGTTGACCGGCTGACATTTATCAAAATAAATCATTCCTGGATTAGCAGCAGCTATCAAGCCCCTGATGCCGATGTTGCCGATTAAGTGTTTTTGGGATGTGGAATCTGTACAAGACTGTCTAGACTGCCTAGCTTTGTGGGTGTTGATTGTATTGTGAAAAAAAATGTTGTTATAGTTTTTATGGGCCCAATTAACACCCAAAGCCCAATTTTTCTGCACCTGTTTGACCGGGCATATCATTTCAATTTTTGACAGCAAGGCCAATTCTTGCTTTCATCAAGAGTACCTCTATAGCAGGGATCTCCAAACTACAGCCCTCCAGCTGTTGCGGAACTACACGTCTCACGATGCATTGTAAAACTCTGACATTCACAGACATGACTAGGCATGATGGGAATTGTAGTTCCTAAACAACTGGAGGGCAATAGTTTGGAGACACCTGGTCTATAGGGTTATGGGGTTAAGGGACCACCAACACCCAAAGCCCAACTTTTGTGCACCTGTTACTTCTTACCAAAGTCTGCAAAACAGACACCAGAATGTATCCAAAAAAATCTCTAATCTTGTTTTGAGTGCACTGTTTATAAAATAAAAAAAGCTTGCAGGGAAAATGTCATTTTTTGGCCTTTATAAATGCCTTTTTGCTGTAGCAGGTTCTATACACTGTACAGATGTGCCACTTTACAGGCAGACTAAGGGAAACCCCAGGCACTCAATTTAAAGGAATTTTAAATTTTTACCTTTAAGCATCAGTAAATCACTCCTCATTTAAAAATTATGTTTTTGTAAAAACTTTTTTTTTTCATCCCTTTGTTTGCCCAATAACTTGCATCTAAGCCCTCAAAATGAACACTTTTGATTTTTCCAGTTTGAGTCCCATAGACTTTAATGGGGTTCATTATATGGCTCTGAATTTTCGCAATGTTCGAGAGTTCCGGCGCGAACCAAACAGGGGGTCGTTCGGCCCATCTCTACTCAACACTGATAGGAGTAAGCAAGTCTCAGTTTCAACTGTCATGAGAAGACTTCAAGTTTGAGAGGCTGTAAAAAAACCATTGCTAAGATAGCAAAATAAGGAAAATAGGCCCGCCTGGGCCATGAAGCATGGAATATTGAAGACTGGAAGAAGGTCTCATGGACAGATGAAAGTTGAGATCTTCGGTATATCACAAAAGGTTTTTGTACACAATTGAGTATATAAAAGGATGTTTCCTTGGTGTGTGACACCAACTGTCAGACACCTGAACCAAAACTACTACCACAGCCTTTTGCAGCGCCATACAGTACCCTCTGGAAAGTGCCTAGTTCCTCCTACAGCAAGATAATAACCTAAAACATACCTCCAGGCTGTATCAAAACTACCTTAGAAAAATAAAAAAAAAATAAAAATGGTAGGATATATATATATATATATATATATATATATATATATATATATATATATATATATAGAAAATGCTATTCAAATTATGAAATGCCCAGCGGAGTCTCCAGACTTGAACCCCATCGAGCTGGTTTGGGATGAACTGGAGAAGGATGAAAGTAAAGCAACCTACAAGTACATCACATTTGTGGGAACTTCTGCAACAATGTTAGGAAGAACTTTCTGAAAAATAATTAATTTCCATTGCATAAAAAAATGCATATGTGTTGTTGACGCTTTTTTCAGCAGAGCAGTGTGAAAGCAGCCTTAGCCTGAAGGGAAGTGTGTACAATAACCTTTTTCAAAACATCTGCAGAGTTCTCAGACACTTCCAAACAGTTTCAAGGAGCCCTAAAATCACACTTCAGTTTGGGGATACTTACACATTTTAAAGTGAACCTTAACTCAAACGAGTGAAGATTTGTTATCCTTTAGGAAACATCTTGAAATGTTGGGGGGCGTGGCCGAACGGGCTCTAAGATGGACGCGTAATCCAGGAACTTCGCTCGCCTCAGGAGAGAATCCACAGCCATCAGAGCAAACTAGCACACCTTAAGACCCACAAATCTACCATCTGAAAGGTGAGATCCCGCTGCACACGACGGGGATGCCTAGATGCTGCAAAAACCCACAACAACCGCAGAAAATGACGAGCTATTACTCAGCTCGCGGTCTTCAACAAAATTGCGGCGGAGCGGCAGACAACAGGCCAGAGCACAGGCCCGAAATGAACGGCGGCAGAAATGGACCGACATCCGCCTCCATTCGCTCTTCAAATCCACCCAGTGTGACCTCCTCAGGCCCATCCAGCCCTTCCGCGAGAAGCCCGGCCAAATCGAAGCCGCGGAGAGACTCTCCCATCAGACAAGGAATCGCTCCGAGTATGGAGATAAGCGGGCCTCACAATGATCCCACACACCAGAGCAATACTGATAGAGTTCCTATCAGGGAATTTCCCACCGCAGACAGGCCTGTCTCAGATACATTATTAAAAGACATGCTTCTGTCATTACGCTCCTCATTGCAAGCAGACATGGTCAGAGGGATAACAGAGTGCTAGAGGGAGGTACAAGCCATAGGCCACAGAGTACATCAGGTGGAAAATAAAATGGAGGAATACACCTCAGCATACAATGTGATGGTGGAGGCCCATACAGCTCAGGGGGAGGACATTACATGGATAAAGGATAAAATGGCCGACCTCGAGGACAGGTCCAGGAGGAACAACCTCAAACTGAGAGGAATCCCAGAAGATATTCCCCCTAACCAGCTCTTACAATTTGCCCAGACCCTATTCTCCACTCTGGTGCCAGATGCTTCAGCACATGACCTTCTCGTGGACAGAATACACAGAGTCCCTAAACCGTCCTTTCTCCTTGTTGACATCCCCAGAGATGTCCTGTTGAGGATGCACTTTTACCACATAAAAGACCGGGTACTCCAGGCTTCACGCAAACAAGAGAATATCCCTCAGCAGTATGTGAACATCAGACTGCTCCTGGATCTTTCCAGGCACACCTTACAGCGTCTTCATAACTTGTTAACGGTCACGAAAGCCTTGGGGAACCACAAAATCCTCCATAAATGGAAGTACCCTGCTACGCTCTCTATCACCCATAATGGGGTCACTATCTCAGTATCCACTCTGGAATAAAGGCTTACTGCCTTAAGGAGATGGAACATCATTGCGGATCAGCCTATACATCAAGCTCACCCGGCAGGGCCCTCATTCATTCAAAATGAATGGCAGGTAGTGTCTTACAAGAGATCCAGCAAGAAACAGGCAGGTGGAAGCTCATAATTGAAACCCAAGTTATCACCGGTTTATCTCCAGGGCTGAGTTTCTGTCTTAGAACCTCTCCCTCACCCCTATAACACCAATAGCAGCTACGTCTGCACTAGGGATGAGCTTCGTGTTCAAGTCGAACCCATGTTCGACTCGAACATTAGCTGTTCGGTCGTTCGCCGAATTCCGAACGTTATGGGCCGTTTACGCCAAATTCGTGTGGCGCGTCATGGCCCATAATTCACTGTGGCATCGCAGTGCATTGCTGGCTGATGATTGGCCAAGCATGCACTATGACCCGTATGCTTGGCCAATCACAGCGCCATCGGTAGAGAGAGCTGTAATTGGCCAAAGCCAGGGTGGCTTTGGCCAATTATGGCTCAGGGGGTTTAGAACACGCCCCACACTATATAAGGCCGCCTGCACGGCGGCCCTGTGTAGTGCGTGTTCCGGCATTGAAAGATAGATAGAGAAAGAGACAGTGTCATTTCATTTAAGTTAGATAGATTAGGCAGGACAATCAGTGAGTTAGCTGCACTTACAGTGTATTGTGTGTATATATATATATGCATCCCAGGTGTTGCATATATATATATATACACTGTATTCAGTTTAGCTAGATCCGTTCCTGTTATCTTCTTACTGACAGGCAGGCTTGTCTTGTTACAGTATTTACAGCTACCTGAAGAAAATTGCTGGTGTTCTTTTGATCCTATTAGTACCACAGTCAGGCAGCTAGACTATTTACAGTTAGTGCAGTGCGTCCTGCTCACAGTGTTCAGCTAAAACTACAAGTTAGTGCAGTGCGTCCTGCTCACAGTGTTCAGCTAAAACTACAAGTTAGTGTAGTGAGACCTCTGCACAGTGTTCATCTAAAGCTACAAGTTAGTGCAGTGCGTCCTGCTCACAGTGTTCAGCTAAAACTACAAGTTAGTGTAGTGAGACCTCTGCACAGTGTTCATCTAAAGCTACAAGTTAGTGCAGTGCGTCCTGCTCACAGTGTTCAGCTAAAACTACAAGTTAGTGCAGTGCGTCCTCCTCACAGTGTTCAGCTAAACCTACAAGTTATTTTTTTGCGAGCTCTGCACAGTGTTCATCTAAAGCTACAAGTTAGTGCAGTGCGTCCTGCTCACAGTGTTCAGCTAAAACTACAAGTTAGTGTGGTGCGTCCTCCTCACAGTGTTCAGCTAAAACTACAAGTTAGTGCAATGCGTCCTGCTTACAGTGTTCAGCTAAAACTACAAGTTAGTGTGGTGCGTCCTCCTCACAGTGTTCAGCTAAAACTACAAGTTAGTGCAGTGCGTCCTGCTCAGTGTTCAGCTAAAACTACAAGTTAGTGTGGTGCGTCCTCCTCACAGTGTTCAGCTAAAACTACAAGTTAGTGCAGTGCGTCCTGCTCACAGTGTTCAGCTAAAACTACAAGTTAGTGTGGTGCGTCCTCCTCACAGTGTTCAGCTAAAACTACAAGTTAGTGCAGTGCGTCCTGCTCACAGTGTTCAGCTAAAACTACAAGTTAGTGTGGTGCGTCCTCCTCACAGTTTTCAGCAAAAGCTACAAGTTAGTGCAGTGCGTCCTGCTCACAGTGTTCAGCTAAAACTACAAGTTAGTGTAGTGAGAACTCTGCACAGTGTTCATCTAAAGCTACAAGTTAGTGCAGTGCGTCCTCCTCACAGTGTTCAGCTAAACCTACAAGTTATTTTTTTGCGAGCTCTGCACAGTGTTCATCTAAAGCTACAAGTTAGTGCAGTGCGTCCTGCTCACAGTGTTCAGCTAAAACTACAAGTTAGTGTAGTGCATCCTGCTCACAGTGTTCAGCTAAAACTACAAGTTAGTGTGGTGCGTCCTCCTCACAGTTTTCAGCTAAAGCTACAAGTTAGTGCAGTGCGTCCTGCTCACAGTGTTCAGCTAAAACTACAAGTTAGTGTAGTGAGAACTCTGCACAGTGTTCATCTAAAGCTACAAGTTAGTGCAGTGCGTCCTCCTCACAGTGTTCAGCTAAACCTACAAGTTATTTTTTTGCGAGCTCTGCACAGTGTTCAGCTAAAGCTACCTGTAGAAGGTTGGTGGTGTTCTCATACTACAGGCAGGCAATAGATTTTGCTAGCTGCAGTATCAGTACATGTATATATATATATATATATATATATATATATATATATATATATATATATATATCCCAGCTTAGTGCAGCTACAGGCCATTAGTATGTCTGGAAGGCCAAGAAGGAGAGGCAAACAGTCACAAGCCAATAAGAGAGGGCAAGCAGGCTCTGTGTCTAGTGCTGGTCGTGGAGACGGTGCATCCTCATCAGCATGTGGCCGTGGGACACGCTTGGCCTTTTTTTTGGCAGCTGGCCGTGTTGAGCCGCAACATGCGGAAGACTTGGTCGAGTGGATGACCAAGCCGTCCTCATCCTCCTCATCCTCTCTCACCCATGCTCAGGGTACTTTGTCTGGCAAAGCAGCGGCCTCTTCCCTCGGCTCAATGTCATCAGTGACTCCTTCCCTAGCCCCACCATGTCCTCCCGAGGAGTCCCTTGAACTGTTTGACCACAGTGTTGGGGACATGATCCAGGAGGATGCCCAGCGTTTGGAAGGCTCTGATGATGATACTGAGCTCGATGAAGGCAGTAACATGAGCACGGACAGAGGGGGTGCCCAAGAAGGACAGCAATCTGGCAGTCATGCTCCCCCTGCTGCAGCATACTGCCAGGTTTGCTCCAGTGATGAGGAGGGAGGGGATGATGAGGTCACTGACTCAACGTGGGTGCCTGATAGGAGAGAGGAGGAGGAGGAGGAGGAGGTGGCACATCACCAACGGGGCAGGATGCCCTCCAGGGGCCAGCCTAAGGGCAGCACATTGACTGCAGCACACCCCAAAGCTCCACATGTGCAGGGCGCTGCAGTCTCTGCACGTTATTCAAAAAGACCTTTGGTGTGGGCCTTTTTTGAGACGAGTGCATCAGATCGCATGGCTGCTATTTGCAACATATCTCAAGCGTATCTCGCGTGGCCAAAACATCTCCCGCTTGGGTACCACATGCTTGACCAGACATATGTTGACCTGCCATGCAGTTCATTGGCAAGCGTATCTAAAAGACCCACACCAAAGAACAAAGAGGACCTCTCCTTGCTCCTCATCAGCTGAGATCTCCAACCCCACTATACCTTCAGTCCTCTCTGAGAGCTGCACTGAGAGGAATGAAGGTGTAGAATTAGATGTGTCACAGCCAAGTACTTGTGGGCAATCTGCTTTCGGTACACCGACGTCAGATTGTACCAGGCAAATTTCCCTGCCCCAGCTGCTGCACCGCCGAAAGAAGTTCGCTCCCAGCCATCCACATGCCCAGCGGTTGAATGCTAGCTTGGCAAAATTGCTAGCACTTCAACTGCTGCCTTTTCAGTTGGTAGACTCTGCCCCCTTCCGTGAGTTTGTGGAATGTGCGGTTCCTCAGTGGCAGGTACCCAAAGCCACTTTTTCTCACGGAAGGCGATTCTGGCTCTCTACCGGCATGTGGAAGGCAATGTCCATGCCTTGCTGGACAGGGCGGTCAGCGGTAAGGTGCATATTACCGCTGACTCATGGTCCAGCAGGCATGGACAGGGACATTACCTAAGTTTCACCGCGCATTGGGTGACTCTGCTGGCAGCTGGGAAGGATGCAGGACAAGGTGCAGTAGTGTTGGAGGTTGTTCCGCCACCACGCCTCCAAAATGCCACTACTAATGATTGTGACACACCTCTCTCCTCCACCCCCTCCTCTTCTTCTTCCTCCATGGCCTCTTCCTGTGCTTTGTCCTCGGAACCAGTGGTGCTCCGTAGCCGTTCAAGGGGCTACGCAAGTACGCAGGCCAAAAAATGCCATGCAGTGCTTGAGCTGGTGTTCTTGGGGGACAGGAGCCACACTGGGGCAGAGGTTCTGTCAGCTCTGCGGGGGCAGGTTCAGAGGTGGTTGACGCCACACCAACTGAAGGCAGGAATGGTGGTTTGCGACATTGGCACCAACCTCCTCTCTGCCCTCCGACAGGGACAAATTAACCGTGTGCCCTGTTTGGCTCACGTCCTTAACTTGGTGGTGCAGCGGTTCTTGGGCAGGTACTCGGGCTTACAGGATGTCCTGAGGCAGGCCAGGAAAGTCTGTGTTCCGCCGGTCATATAATGCCAGTGCTCGGCTGGCAGACCTCCAAAAGGAGTTTAACCTGCCCAAGAACCGCCTAATCTGTGACATGCCCACCAGGTGGAACTCAACGTTGGCCATGCTGCAGTGGCTGCACACGCAGCAGAGGGCCATCAATGAGTACCTGTGCGACTATGGCACCAGGACAGGGTCAGGGGAGCTTGTTTTTTTTTCCCCACGCCAGTGGGCCATGATCAGGGATGCATGCACTGTCCTGTCACCATTTGAAGAGGCCACGAGGATGGTGAGCAGTGACAGTTCATGCATCAGTGAAACTGTCCCCCTTGTCCACCTGTTGGAGCACACGCTGCGTGGAATAATGGACAGGGCACTTGAGGCAGAACAGAGGCAGGAAGAGGAGGACTTCCTTAGCTCTCAAGGCCCCCT
The DNA here is from genome assembly GCF_042186555.1 of Aquarana catesbeiana. Lineage (NCBI taxonomy): Eukaryota > Metazoa > Chordata > Amphibia > Anura > Ranidae > Aquarana > Aquarana catesbeiana. The sequence continues at coordinate 134,707,326 of NC_133332.1, read as the reverse complement.
TTATCCAGACATTGTTCCTGCGTGCCCGCCGATCACACAGGAAGAGGACGAGGAGGAGGAGGAGGAGGAAGATTGTGTCTGTATGGAGGTGGAGCCTGGCACTCAGCATCAGCAGCAGTCTTTAAGGGATCAGTCCCAAGAAACACATGGACTTGTAAGTGGCTGGGAGGAGGTGGCTGCGGACCATGTCGTCCTTAGTTACCCAGAGGACTCCGGACCGAATGCCTCAGCAAACCTACGCTGCATGGCCTCCCTGATCCTGTAAGGATCCTCGTATTCGTGGTATCAAGGAGAAGGACCAATACTGGCTGGCAACCCTCCTTGATCCACGTTACAAGGGTAAGGTTGCGGACCTTATCTTGCCATCGCAGAGGGAGCAGAGGATGAAACATCTTCGGGAGGCCTTGCAGAAAGGTCTGTGCAATGCGTTCCCAGAGACTGGGAGGTTACAAACTCCTGTTTCTGGACAACGTGTTGCTGAGGCTTCGGTCAGTAAAGAAGGAGCGAGAAGGTGGCCGTCTGACCGATGCGTTCAGACAATTTTTTGGTCTGCTGCCCCAAGGTATGATCGGTTCCAGTAACCATCGCCAGCGTCTGTTTTACATGGTGCAGGAATACCTAGGGGCAAGATCTGACTTGGACACCTTTCCCACCGAAAATCCTCTGGGTTACTGGGTCTTGAGGATGGATCACTGGCCAGAGCTTGCACAGTATGCAACTGAGCTACTGGCCTGTCCTGCATCCAGCGTTCTTTCGGAATGCACATTCAGTGTTGCTGGAGGCTTTGTAACCGATCACAGGGTGCATCTGTCCACCGACTCGGTCGATTGACTGACCTTCATAAAAATGAATTAGTCTTGGATCACCACCAGCTACCAAGCACCTGATGCTGATGTAACCAAATAATTTTTTTCTGATCCCTTCAAAGACTGCCTATGCTGATGTTGAGTGACTATCCCTGAGTAATTATCCTCTTCCTCCTCAATGATCACGCTGATAGCTTGTAAGAACATTTTTGGTTCTGGGCGCCACCACCAGTGCCTAAAGCCCAATTTTTCAGCCCCTGTTTAACAGGAGCGTGTAATTACAATTTTTGATGCAATACTTTGCAGCAGGGCTCGTTTCTGCATTTCAACTAGAGTATCTGTGAGGGGTTGCAGTGTTGTGGCACCAGCACCAGTGCCTAAGGCCCAATTTTTCAGCCCCTGTTTAACAGGGGCGTGTAATTACAATTTTTGATGCAATACTTTGCAGCAGGGCTTGTTCCTGTGTTCCAACTAGAGTAACTGTGAGGACTTACAGTGTTGTGGCACCAGCACCACCACCAGCACCAAAGGCCCAATTTTTCTGCCCTTGTTCAACAGGGGCATGTAATTACAATTCTTGATCTAATATTTCACAGCAGGGCCCTGTGAGAGCTTACAGTGTTGTGGCCACAACAACACCTAAGGCCCAAATTTCTGCTGAGTATATAGGGCAGGCCCCTACTTTCAAATATCTAACTTACAGTACAAACGACTCCTACTTGCAAACAGAAGGAGACAACAGGAAGTGAGATGAAATCTACCCCTAGGAAGGGAAATTCTCTCCTGTAAGAGTTAATATGGGAAAAACATTTCTCCTTTCCACTGATGCTTTCCAATCCTTGTTCCACAAAAAACCCGAAATTTTCAAAAAACATTTGTCATTGGGACAAAAAGTGAGGTGAAATCTTCTGAAGAGGAGGACATACAGCAAAACAAATGTCACAGGGGTGATAACCCTTCCCTATGTTTTCCAAAAAGCTTGGAGCTAAACACGTTAAAAATGTACCAGTTCAAAATTACAAACAGATTCTACTTAACAACAAACCTACAGTCCCTGTCTTGTTTGCACTGCCTGTATACTGCTGTTCAGAGTATATAGGGCCTGATGGCCCCACACCTTTTCTTATTTTAATTTGGGTGCGGGGTTTCCCTTAATATCCATACAAGACCCAAAGGGCCTGGTAATGGACTGGGGGGGTACCCTTGCCGTTTGTCTCACTGATTTTCATCCATATTGCGAGGACCCGACATTACATTAAACCCGCAAGCAGTTTTAAATGAGATTTTTTCCTTTAAAAATGACATTTTGTGCAGGGACTGTTCTAAACACAGGAAACACGCGCCACTTTACAGGCATACTATAGACGCACCCCAGGTACGATATTTAAAGGAACATTTCACTTTTTTTTTTTTTACTTTAAGCATCATTAAAATCACTGCTCCCGAAAAAACAGCCGTTTTTAAAAGTTTTTTTTGCATTGATACATGTCCCCTGGGGCAGGACCCGGGTCCCCAAACCCTTTTTAGGACAATACCATGCAAATTAGCCTTTAAAATGAGCACTTTTGATTTTGAACATTCGAGTCCCATAGATGTCAATGGGGCTCTAACGTTCGTGCAAATTTTCGGTGCGTTCGCAGGTTCTGGTGCAAACCGAACCGGGGGGTGTTCAGCTCATCCCTAGTCTGCACGAGGATCAATTCTAAGATCCATTTCTTATGTTACTTATGTTGACTTTTCGTTTGGTTTTCAGTTTTTTTTTATCTCCTTCTTTAAGTGATATACGCAGCTTCATAACACACGTCTATTAAAATGATGATAACCTGCCTTTCAATCAATGCCAGAGGTTTAAACCACCCGGCTAAATGCTTTTCCTTATGGAAGGAAGCTCACAAGCAAAAGGCTGACATCTTGAGCATCCAAGAAACGCACTTTCAACTAGACAACACTCCCCATTGCGCACACAAGGACTACCCACACATCTACATGGCCTGTACGCTGCATCGCAAAACAGGGGGTGTCCTATTAGCCTTCAAAAATTCCATATCCATTGTACCCAAAGAAATTGTTATTGATGAAGAGGGCAGGTACATCATTGCCACAGGGGACATTAACTCCAACCCATACACCATCGTAAAGCTATATGCACCAAATTCGCACCAAATCAGATTAATTAAAAAAGTGCTCTACAAAGCAAAGGCCTTGAAATATGGCAACCTTCTGATTTGTGGAGACTTTAATGCAACACCGGACCCACTTCTGGATACATCGTCAGGTAAAGGAACTTTGTCCCTTCAATCATTACTACACAAAGAGGAGATATTCGACACATGGAGATGTCTACACGACAATGAAAGGGACTACACCTTTTTCTCAAGCAGACATTGCTCATACTCCCGCATAGACTTATTCTTAGCAGATAAATGGCTCCTACAAAATATTGAAACAACAATCCATGATATTATGTGGTCAGATCACTCCGCTATTTCTGTGTCTATTGCAGAAAGGGAATCTCCTCCTCACCCCCCATCTGGCGCTGCAACACATGCATTCTCCAAGACCCACAATACCAAACACTACTATCTCAGCACTTAAAACATTTCTTCTTAGACAATGATGGATCAGTCACTGACCCATACATCTTATGGAACTTTCACAAGGCCTTCATGAGAGGCATTTTAATTCAAATAGGTGCCAGAGACAAGAAGAGACGGGCTCAGCAGCTTAACACTATTCTTTTAGAAATACATGATGCTACCACTCAACACAAAAAATCCCCTACATTACCATTAACTGAAAAATTAAACTCTCTCAGAGAAAAACTTAGAAATATTCTCTCCCAACAATATGACATGCATCTCCGATGCCTTCAACTAAACTATTACGCAAATGCTAATAGAGCAGGCAAATATCTAGCAAATAGATTAAAGGCGGCTCGCACCAAAACTAGAATAGCTTTCCTACAGCATCCTACACTACCACACAAAATCATAAACCCACAAGCTATAGCTGACCAATTTGCGGATTACTATGGCTCACTATACAACCTGCACACAGACCCCAACACGCACCAACCAACAGTGGAAAAGATTGAAACATTCCTAAAGAATATTAATCTCCCAACTCTTTCCACACACCAGCTAGAAACCCTGAACGCACCAATTACAATACAGGAAATAGAACAAATAATACACACTCTTCCCAATGGAAAATCTCCAGGGCCTGATGGCTTTTCCAATGAATACTTCAAAACATTTGCCAATATCCTATCGCCACATATGTCAACAATATACAACAAAGCTGCTGAGACCACAACTCTTCCTCAAGATATGTTGAAAGCATACATAGTGACATTACCAAAACCAGGTAAAGAACCCACCATACCAGCAAATTTCAGACCCATTTCTCTCCTAAACTCTGATATAAAAATATACACCAACCTGTTAGCCAAACGATTAGCAGACATAATCCCAAACATTATAAAGCGTGACCAGATGGGTTTTGTGAGGGGGAGACAAACCTCTGATGCAACCAGGAGAATTGTGAATGTGATAAACTTTGCTGAAAGAACGCCTTCTCTGCTACTGTCGATTGACGCAGAGAAGGCATTCGACTTATATGAAAATGACTCTTACCAAGTTTGGATTCAAGGGTCCCATACTGCAAGCCATTATGGCTCTATATTCATGCTCGTCGGCACAGGTCTATTCCTCTGGGTTCTTATCTAAATCATTCGACATCACCAATGGAAAAAGACAGGGGTGCCCCCTATCCCCAACAGTTTTCAACTTAATGATTGAACCTCTAGCTGAGACCATAAGATCTCACCCCCTGATTACGGGCTTCCAGTTTGGCTCCAGTTCACACACCATAAACCTTTTTGTTGACGATGTAATTCTCATCCTGACCAATCCGGCCACATCATTACCGCAAGATCATGAAATTCTTAGCACATTTGGGGAAGTCTCATACTATAAAGTTAACTTCACCAAATCATTAATATTGGATCTAGGAGTTACACCCCACAAACGCAAATTGCTTCAGTCACAATTGCCTTATACGTGGAGCTTAGGAGGCATAACATACCTTGGTATCACACTTACTAATAAAACCTCCACGCTTGTAAAAGCCAATATGATCCCACTGATGGCCAAGCTGGAAGCCCAAATCAGGAATATGTCCAATAAAGAAATCTCATGGCCTGGAAGAATTACAGCCTATAAGATGATGATATTACCATAAATACTGTATATGTTTCGCACCTTACCAATTCACATACCTTTTCACTATAACAACAACATAACAAAATTAGGTTGGAAATATATCTGGAATGGTAAAAAAGCTAGATGCCCCAGAAACAATCTCACGTTTCATAAAAAAATAGGAGGGGCAGGCCTAGCGGACCTATATGACTACTACTGGGCAGTTAGACTAGACAAGACCAAACTATGGTTCAAAACCGAGGACACACCACTATGGGTAGACATTGAAATGGCATTAGCCCCAACAAAAGATTTAACTCTACTATTGCTAAGCCATGGGTGGTTACCATGGAATTTGTCAACCGTTACTCCCCCTATGCAGATCTCACTGAGAGCATGGAGATTCATACTTGAACAGAAACACAATGATGTACAAGACATACAATATACCCTACCCCTGACACTACTAGAGACAAAGATTCCTTTACTGAAGGTAAAACACTTGACAAGCAAAGGTATCACTAACATCTTAGATCTCTATAATGGAACACAACTAAAAATGATTGATCAGATCATGTCCCAGTATAACCTCCCAAATGACAGGTAACTCATATGCCTGGGGATCACACACTTTCTTAAATCCTGGTCTAGACCGATTATCTCCCTCCCAAACACAATATGGCAATTTTGCCCAACTGCTGATAGTAACACAAAAGGTATATCCTTTTTCTACAATGAAATAAGGGATAAAAATACATTCCTCAAAACTACAGCAATGAGAAAATGGAAGGATGAATTGGGCATTAGTTTCTCACCAGAACAATGGCGACATTCATTCAAAGAAATACATAGAGCCTCTCATTGTGTTAAGCACTGGGAACTAGCAATTAAACTATCTAATAGATGGCATTACACTCCATATAGATTGGCAAACTTTTTCCCTGGAACATCACCACTTTGTTGGAGAGCATGTGGACACACAGGTTCTCTACTACACATGTTATGGAATTGCCCCACAGTTAAAAGTACATGGAACCAAGTATTTTGCTTACTCTCCTCGGTAACAGGAATGCTCACACCCCCAGACCTGACTTTAGCAATCTTGCACTTAAACATGGAAAAATGTCATACGGACTTCAGACCTGTAGTGACTCACATACTGCTAGAGACAAGATCAATGATCCTACGCAACTGGAAATCCACAACAGCCTTGAACATGACAGACATAGTTAAAGCTGTTAACAGAAACTATACTTTTGAACGTCTCATAGCAATAAACTCATCAAAATGTGCAACCTTCAACACATCTTGGTCTATATGGCCCTATAGATTATGATCTAGTTGTTACAAGAGGTGATGCTATTGTATTAACAGTACCTGTAGGTCTAGAACTATACCTATATACTTATCTCAGGATTGTAACTTCTGAATGTATATCACACTAAGATGTATATCACTTATTACCCTACTTTATGTTATGTAACCCATTTACTTTCACTTTCTGTATTTACTTCTTGAAATACTCAATTAAAACTTATTGAACAAAAAAAAGGAAACATCTTGAAATGTTAATCGTGTTAAGCAGTACTCTGAAAATGTACATTTTGATTGTAATTCCTCCTAAAAAACCTCAGTACAATTCCTGTGCTTAGTCACATCTCTTCCTACAACCTCATAGCTGTATATCCAGAGGGAAAGGCACCTCTGATTGATAGTCTTATGAGATTTGAGGATGTCACTACTGTGCTATCTGATGGAGAGACAACTGCATCTACAGGACATGCTTTTGCTTCATTTGTTATGTGGATCTGTGCTTTATGCATCTCTTCTGCTTTTTCCTGTCATTTTTCCTGTCATTCATCAGAGGGGGCAGCTCTGACATGAAGGAGAAAAGTCCTACCTCTGCTAAGATGGGTACCTTTATACATAGACATATTGCAGGACAAGGAATGGTAAGTCAATGGGCTGAAGGGAGATCAGAGGCAATAAGCTTTGTTTTTCTTCTGCTTGCCTGCTTTGGGCACAGCTTCTACAATTCAAATGCTTTATAAAGTAAAACTAAAGGCATTTTTTATTTTGGATAAAGTAATTGATATTTATAACCCCTGACAGGTTTTTTTGCCGTCTGTGTCCAACGGGGCAGGAAGTAAGAAGAAATCCTTCCAAAGTGAGGATATCCTTGGTTTTCACCAGGGTCATCAGAACTAGTGCCACCATTGGAATATTTACCCTCTAATTTATTTCTGGTTATAACCCAAAATTTGTTCTGGTGACAACCCAAAATTTGCGATATTTTCAACTTCACTCTTGAGATAAAGGTAAATAGAACAAATAGGAAACATGAATCTCGCTAACAGGGATACAGACAGCTGTAAAAGCCTAAGAAGTATGCCCCGTACACACGGTCAGATTTTCCGATGGAAAATGTCCGATCGGAGCGTGTTGTCGGAAATTCCGACCGTGTGTGGGCTCCATCGGACATTTTCCATCGGATTTTCCGACACACAAAGTTGGACAGCAGGAGATAAAATTTTCCGACAACAAAATCCGTTGTCGGAAATTCCGATCGTGTGTACACAAATCCGACTGACAAAGTGCCACGCATGCTCAGAATAAATAAAGAGATGAAAGCTATTGGCCACTGCCCCGTTTATAGTCCCGACGTACGTGTTTTACGTCACCGCGTTCAGAAAGATCGGATTTTCCGACAACTTTGTGTGACCGTGTGTATGCAAGACAAGTTTGAGCCAACATCCGTCGGAAAAAATCCTAGGATTTTGTTGTCGGAATGTCCGAACAAAGTCCGACCGTGTGTACGCCCTAGTAGTCTAATACTTCTCCATTCTATCCCAAAAAAGATAAAAGCACCCATTCTTTAGCCTCCCTTCACACCAGTGCAACATGTCATGCAATTTGACAGTTCCAAATTGCACAACAAGTTGCACCCTATTGTCGGCAATGGAACTGTTACAATTGGTGCGATTCCAACTTTGCGCTGCCACACCGATTTGAATAAAAGGTTCCTGCACTATTTTTTGTGATTTCAGGTGCGACTTGCATAGACATCTGTGCATGAAGTCATACAGATGTCAGGCAAGTCACACCTGAAATCGCACTGACCTTCGGCTTTGAATTAGTCCTACTTCAAGTGAATGAATTTTAAACTTTATTATTGCTTTTCATACTACATTATTAAATACGCTTATTAGAGTTAGCTGAACCTCATACCATTTTACAATATGTTATTTTCATTTGCAATGCAAGTACCAATTTGAGGAAAAATCTGTCTAGATATCCAGTCTGTAACAAGAATAATATGAGATACACAAATTGGCTATTGTAACGTATCAGTATTTGACCGCTTTATGCCTATCAAGCACTGAGCCACAAACCTTTTATATTCATTTAGATGCTAGGTAAACATTTGAATACTTGCATGGTTTCTGCTAAATATTTCTTGACCTTTTCTAATGAACAAGCCAAATTCAATCTTCACTCTCAACCAAAAAGGTGAAGTGAGTTCTTTCAACTTTATTTACAGCTCATACAGTTTATTCTTCAGTGATCAAAAATTAATCTCTGCAACACGTTAACTGTTTATTAGGCATAACACAAAATATGGTAATCTGAGAGCTCATGCAGTCTTTGATTTGTGGATGTTTTTTTTTTCCTGTCTGGATATCCCCAGCGGTTGAACTAAATAGAATTGTACTAGAGAACAGAGCTTTTGTTTTAATTTGAGCAGACCCAAGAGACATTGATATATGAAATCCTGTTTTTCCTTCAGAATTCTGTATGGATAGGAGTGCTCTAAAACAGGCAAACGTGTTGCTTTGGAGGTTTAATAAGTGTAAAGACTCTGTTAGTGGGGTTTTTTTTGTGTAAACTTCTGTGTACTTATTTATTGTTATGTAAGGCCTGATTTAAAAAGCATTACAGCAAGCATGACTGTTTTTGCCAAATATTGTAATATGTAACAAGTAACCTTCATTAGCCCTTAATATGTAAAATAATTAATTAACAGTTGCTGTTTTGAATCAAGGGAGGGCTTTTTACATCATCCTTCCATCACTCTTCATCACCAACCATGGATCTAACACCATTCTATGCCACTCTTATAGTAAAGTGATAGTGTAGCGCTACTGAAAAATGTGAAGTGAATCAAAAAGTGAAAAACTCGAAACAAATATGATAAAACAAAATGTGGATCAACAAAACTGTATGCAACATAGTGAATGTGTATAACGTAAAGTCCACAAAGGTGTAGAATAATGTGTTCTTCCCGTGGGGGTGTCTTTCAATATAAGGAAGTATTAAAAGGCTTGTCTGTAGTCATTTTCAGTGACACTCCAGAGGTAAATAAATACTCTTACCAGCTACGGTGGACCCCAAGTGTCATACGACAAAGGGGTCAAACAGGCTTAGGATCCTATGGAGTGTGGATCGGGTGTTGCTCAGGCACTGGACACAGAAGAATCTGACAGGTTCAAAGTGGTGTCCTCAGCTCTCGGTCCATGGAATCAACAGGTGCTCTATAGCCAGGCAGTCGTCTCCCAAACTATTCCCGCATAGGCTCCAAAGGATAATCATGTAAAAAAGGAAGGAGGAGGACTCCAATGGTGCAGATCAAACCAGAATGGTTTTAATGATAAAAAGTCAATAGACAGACAGTTATTATTATAGTGTCTGTCTATTGAGCAAGAGAGCAGTAACACATGCCCGACCTCCATGTTTAAACATAGTACGAGTCTATTTTTTATTCTATTCAAAGTATTTGTTTATATTTATTAAATGTTAGAACACTTCTACATATGTCATGATCTAGTGTTCCTAAAGCAACTAATTTGTTCTGTTTGTAAAATGTGCCATCCGGCCAGTTGCCTAACTCCGCCCCTTTGGAGGATGGTTTATTGGCATACAAGTTTATTTATTTAATGGCAATGTAAGGGGATACAGTTTTGCCCCAGTTGAAGACCTCCTAGTGTCGAAACATGTTGGGCTAGCATTCCTTGTATCCCACTTTGCCTTCATTTTTTTATCAGCCTTTTTTGTGATCACTTTTATTGTACCAAGTGTCTGTCTATTGACTTTTTATCATTAAAACCATTCTGGTTTGACCTGCACCATTGGAGTCCTCCTCCTTCCTTTTTTACATGGTTATCCTTTGGAACCTATGCAGGAATAGTTTGGGAGACGATTGCCTGGCTATAGAGCATATGTTGAATCCATGGACCGAGAGCTGAGGACACCGCTTTGAACATGTCCCATTCTTCTGTGTCCAGTGCCTGAGCAACACCCGAGCCACACTCCATAGGATCCTAAGCCTGTTTGACCCCTTTGTCGTATGACACTTGGGGTCCATCGTAGCTGGTAAGAGTATTTAATTACCTCTGAAGTATCACTGAAAATGACTACAGACAAGCCTTTTAATACTTCCTTATAAATTGAAGACACCCCCACGGGAAGAACACATTATTCTACACCTTTGTGGACTTTACGTTATACACATTCACTGTGTTGCATACAGTTTTGTTGATCCACATTTTGTTTTATCATATTTGTTTCAAGTTTTTCACTTTTTGATTCACTTCACATTTTTCAGTAGCGCTACACTGTCACTTTACTATTCATTTGGAACCTTGTATGTTTGAGTGTTGGCAGCTTTTTTATATATTATTTACCATTGAAGCTTTAGCGAAGTCATTTTCCACATATGCCACTCTTATCCTCGGTCCACTCTTGAATGAGGTGCGGGAATCCCACGATCTGTGCTTGTTTCTAGCACCGCGCTCAAAACACCCTGTTCTAGTGATCTTCAGTAGGTGTCAGTGAAATGTTATTGACACCCCAAATGCAGTATGTTTGCTGGACTGAACTGCATGGTACTTTTATATGCACTAGTTTGGTGCAATGCGGTTTGATTTTAACTCATTCAAAATGAATGGGCTCAAATCACACTATGCTGAACTGCATGTGTATTGCACAGGAATGTGGTGTGACGAGTCACAGTGTGAAACTAACCTAAGGCTACATTCACTCTAGCCTGCCCAGTACATCTCAGCATTTCACTGTGCAGGCTAGTGCAGTTATAGCTCCACAGGACAATGCTCATTTTGGATGCTTGGTTTAATTTATGACTTTATTTGATGTTTTATCTAGTGACACTTTATTCATGTTACTACACCACAGCATCCTGTGTTGTGCTGCTATGCAGTGACATATGGGGCCATCCAGTACAGTGCAGAAAAATGCAGACATGCAAGATTTTTTCACATTGCATTGCACCACACTTACAGTGTGAACAGGGCACATTGAAAATAATTATTTTTGATGTGTCTTCATAGTGACCTGAATGTATGCAGTGTGAAAAAAAGTAGGTCACTGCTGATAGTGTGAATGATCACTTACTTTAAAGTTGCACTGGCAGGAATATAAAATTAGTAAAAAAAATGTATGCCAAGCAAAATAGGTGAGTTGTAAGCTCTGGTGCACAAAGAGAACTATGAATTAATCAGTATTGCTGAATCTTGGTTTCATTCTTCACATGACTGGGCTATTAATATTCCTGGCTATGTTCTCTTTTAGAAAGACAGGGTAAAACAGAGGGGTAGTGGTATCTGTCTCTATGTGAGAAGTGATCTTCAAGCGAGTGTGAAATTGACTGGAGTAATGGCACTGCTGGGACAGTTAAAGGGTAAACATTTATAAACCTATTACAAGACAATTTTATGGTCCAGTTTTTTGAGGCCCAGACTAGAAATGACACTCTGCTGGACCTGGTAATCTCAAACCATGCAGAGCTTATTACCAATATTCATATAAAAGAACATCTTGGTAGCAGTGACCATAACATGATTTCATTTAATGTTAGCTGTAAGCAACAAATGCAAGAGAACAAATTTTCCAAGGATGAGGGCTGCTCTCCAGGTTTTAGACTGGGAGAGAATATTAGTATCGATGAACATGGAATAGAAATGTGAATTTTTCAAAAAGACTGTATGCAAACTCACTGCAAAGTATATTCCCATGGGCAATACGTTTAAAAGGCTAAAAATAAAACCTACGTTGCTCACGGCCAAAGTTAAAAAAGTTATAAATAATAAGAAAAGAGCTTTTAAAAAATATAAACATGAAGGAACACTATCATTGTTTAATTGTTAGGATTTGTTAGAGGAGTCTAAGGTTGTGTCAATTACCTGCTTAAAATCATTGCATAAGACTAGAGATTCTTGCCGATAAAGCTTAATTTTTGCAAAGAGGGCAATGAAAAAGGATTTTTGTCCCTTGTTGGGGGAGTACACATTTACTGATGTTGTTAGATCCCATCAATTTTGGCTACTAATATGATATATCTGCCAGAAGGGTCAGATTATACCGAATATATGTGCAGTGCTGTGGTATCCTTAACCGCAATCATTAAACCTTTATTTTTTTTGTCAGAAATAATGTGAAGAGTTTTGGTGTTTACAGATGGAGGGTTGGTTTTGATAAAGTGTGTCTCCTGTACACATAGGATATCACACCGTAGTTTTAAGGCTTCTCTCCATAGGGATGAGCATTTATGTGGGCTGTTGAGCCCTTTAACATTGAAAGATGATATAATAACCATTGTGGTGATAAGAATATGCTTTTTGATTGCCTGGAGATGTCTTTAGATCATAGTGGTAGCGTATAGCTCCTGTCAGATCCATAAAGGTGAGTACTCTCAGGAGTGTACCCATTAGCATATAATAAGACCTCTTATCAGTAAAGGAAACATAACATAAGCATAACAGCAACACGTGAGAACAATAAAAAGAAAGAATTATACAAAAAAGAAACATTTTTGAGTGTGCATAGCAGACTCATGAATCAGAGGGGTGTATAATACACCTGAAACAGATCATTGCCGACCCTGGTGATGAGAATTATACGCAGTAACAAATAAAACAGGGCCATCTTACTCAAGTGGTAGGGATTGCAACCCAATCTGGTGTTACTCTCTGGGTGTTTGGATTGAGACTTATTTGCCTTGGTATGTAACAAGTAATTTTGTGGGATAACCCCATGGGTATCTGCAAAAAGGCCTCTTGGAACAGTATCTGGCAGGTGTTTAGGTTTCCTTAAACATTAAATATTGTGCTCTGTCAATATTAAAGCGGAGTTCCACCCATTTAAACATCAGCAGCTACAAAAAGTGTAGCTGCTGACTTTTAATAATCATACACTCACCTATCCCACAGTTCAGCGATGTGGGCTCACAATGCCCCGCTCCTCTCCCCCTCTTCTCCAAGGTTCCAACATTCTAACTGTGGGTGACCGGCTGTGGCTGTGAATGGTCGGGCAATCTTCTGGGACCTGTGACATGTCCCAGAAGATTGCAGGGAGGGAGGGGGGAGAGGTGAACTTCCTTCCGGCGCCATGTAGCCAGGGAGGAAATGGGAGCTGGGTGCCCATAAAAACTGGGTATCTGCTCCCCCCTCAAAAAAAAATGACATGTCAAATGTGGCATGTCAGGGGGTCACCATCACTTGAAGTTAAAGTTCCATTTTTGGGTGGAACTCCACTTTAAGCTCAGATGGTGGCATAGCTGGTAAGAGAATTTTGAGGAGACATCACAGAAAATGGGTGATCTCGAAGGGAGTAACTGATTCTGGTATCCCCTTGAATTTGATGTTATTTCCGAGAGCGATCCTCCATGTCTGCTATTTTCTTTTTGAGCTGTGTGATCTCTTGTGTTTGTGTCTGATATTAATTAACTAATTCATTATGTGTCAAGATACATTCCTGGACTTTCCATTCTGTTGCGTGACTACATTCCGTGAGGTGACTGACCTGTGTTTGAATACGATGCATACGATGCATGGATTTATGTAGATCAGATTGTATGTCTTTATGCAAAGAAAGCAACATCTGCTTCATCATAAAGGCAGTATTAGGGGTGTCTGAGGCAGGCAGCTCTGCCATTGGTTAAAAGGCCCAGTCAGTTCAGGAACATCAGTGTCAGCAATTATGGACAGCTTTTTACTTACTAGACCCCTGGTGAAAGGTGATTGTAATGATGATGAAGCCAGTCTTTTGCATAACTCTTTAGCAGGGGGAACAAGATCAGTGATGTCTGAGTCAGAGGCTGCTGTTTGCTGTTAGGTGTGAGGAGTCTTCCTGTAGCAGCTCAGGCAGCTTATCCTGTGTCTCCGAGATGATGCCATATGAGCTGGAAGAAGAACTCTGTGAGCTTCTGTGGTCCTTTTGTGCTTCCTCTCCCCTTTGACATGTCGGGTGTGAAGTGGGTGCCGATCGCTATGAGTGACATGGCTAATGCGGGTGACAATCATCACTGTGGGTTGCTGTGAGAGCAGGGTGAGAGCGGAGCTCTGGTATCAGACAGCCACATGCAGCACGTCTTGGACACGCCCACCCCCCCAAGTACATTTTTATAATTTTTTTGACAGATAGAGCTTTCTTTTGGTGGTATTGTTTGCTAAACAAATGCAAACATTTTGAAGGGAAAAAAGTTTTCTTTGTTTCTGTTTTTTCAAATAAGTAATCTTTCTTCTTCACTGATGTGCGCTAATGAGGATGCACTGATAGGCTGCATTGATGCACACTGATAAGCTGCACTGATTGGCACAGATGAGGCTGCACTGATGGGCACTGGTGAGCACTGATGAGGTAGCACTGATGGGCACTGATGAGCACTAATGAGCCTGCACTGATGGCCACTAATGAGGCTGCACTGATGGCCACTAATGAGGCTGCACTGATGAGGCAGCACTAATGGGCACTGATAAGCTGCAATCATGAGGAATAAATCAACAATATTTGTCTGGCGCCAGGGGACTGGGATATCAATTAGACTGGGACACATGTAGGATATCCTGGGAAGAACCAAAAAGCATCTTTATGGATAAACACACCAGGAGTGGTGTGGAAAAAGCACAAACATTCAGAGGTGACTACAACTAAAAGCACTGATCAGGACCGCCTAATACAGAAATGATCTCGGATGAATTGAGTGAATTAAAATCATGAGTCAATTTATTGATGTACAGTATAACAGATAATATTCAACAATAAAAAAACTCCTCACATATAGGAATCGACTGTGCAACATGAATACCACTGTGTCAATACCTTGTGGAGCAATGAAGGGAGAACCAGCTATATGGAGCCTTGCTGTTGTGGTAAAGGATACCTTGTGTTACATATAGTTACATAGTACGTGAGGTTTAAAAAAGACACAAGTCCATCAAGTCCAACCCATATGTGTGATTATATGTCAGTATTACATTGCATATCCCTGTATGTTGTGGTCGTTCAGGTGCTTATCTAATAGTTTCTTGAAACTATCAATGCTCCCCTATCAGACCAAAGCCTGTGGAAGGGAATTCCACATCCTTACAGTAAAGAACCCTCTACGTAGTTTAAGGTTAAACCTCTTTTCTTCTAATTTTAATGAGTGTTAAACTCCCTTCTGCGAAAAAGTTTTAACCCTATTGTGGGGTTACCAGTATGGTATTTGTATATTGAAATCATATTCCCTCTCAAGCGTCTCTTCTCCAGAGAGAATAAGTTCAGTGCTCGCAACCTTTCCTCATAACTAGTATCATCCAGACCCTTTATTAGCTTTGTTGCACTTCTTTGTACTTGCTGCATTTCCAGTACATCCTTCCTGAGGACTGGTGCCCAGAACTGGACAGCATACTCTAGGTGTGGCCGGACCAGAGTCTTGTAGAGCGGGAGAATCTCTGGAGTTGATCCTTTTTTTAATGCATGCCAATATTCTGTTTGCTCTGTTAGCAGCAGCTTGTCATTGCATGCCATTGCTGAGCCTATCATCTACTAGGACCCCCAGGTCCTTTTCCATCCTAGATTGCCCCAGAGGTTCTCCCCCCCCAGTGTATAGATTGCATTCATATTTTTGCCACCCAAATGCATTATTTTACATTTTTCTTCATTGAACCTCATTTGCCATGTAGTTGCCCACCCAATTAATTTGTTCAGATCTCTTTGCAAGGTTTCCACATCCTGCGGAAAAGTTATTGCCCTGCTTAGGTTAGTATCATCCGCAAATACTGAGATTGAACTGTTTACCCCATCCTCCAGGTCATTTATGAACAAATTAAATAGGATTGGTCCCAGCACAGAACCCTGGGGGACCCCACTACCCACCCCTGACCATTCTGCATACTACCCATTTATCACCACCCTTTGAACTCACCCTTGTAGCCAGTTTTCAATCCATGTACTCACCCTATGGTCCATGCCAGTGGACCTTATTTTGTACAGTAAACGTTTATGGGGAACTGTGTCAAATGCTTTTGCAAAATCCAGATACACCACATCTACGGGCCTTCCTTTATCTAGATGGCAACTCACCTCCTCATAGAAGGTTAATAGATTGGTTTGACAAGAACGATTCTTCATGAATCCATGCTGATTACTGCTAATGATACCGTTATCATTACTAAAATCTTGTATATAGTCCCTTCTCATCCCCTCCAAGAGTTTACATACTATTGATGTTAGGCTAACTGGTCTGTAATTCTTAGGGATGTATTTTGGGCCCTTTTTAAATATTGGTGCTACATTGGCTTTTCTCCAATCAGCTGGTACCATTCTAGTCAGTAGTGACCGAGTTCCTTAAGTACCCTCGGGTGCAAGCCATCTGGTCCCATTGATTTATTAATGTTACATTTCCCAAGTCTAATTTTAATTCTGTCCTCTGTTAACCATGGAGGTGCATCCTGTGATGTGTCATGAGGATAAACACTGCAGTTTTGGTTACTGAAGCCCCTTGATTCCCTTGTGAAGACTGAGGAGAAGAATAAATTCAATACCTTCGCTATCTCCCAATCCTTTGTAACCAGATGTCCTTCCTCATTCTTTATGGGGCCAATATGGTCTGTCCTCCCTTTTTTACTGTTTACATACTTAAAGAATTTCTTGGGAATTTTTTTTGCCCTCCTCTGCTATGTGTCTTTCATGTTCTATCTTGGCCGTCCTTATTGCACCCTTACATTTCTTGTTGCATTCTTTATAAAGTCTGAATGCTGACGATGATCCCTCGACCTTGTATTTTTTGAAGGCCTTCTCCTTTGCTTTTATATGCATTTTTACATTGGAGTTAAGCCATCCAGGACTTTTGTTCGCTCTTTTAAATGTATTACCCAATGGGATGCATTGGCTAATGCCCTTATTTAATATGCTTTTAAAGCAAACCCATCTCTCCTCCGTATTCTTTGTTCCTAAGATTTTATCCCAATTTATGCCTTACAGAAAGGCTCGTAGTTTAGGGAAGTTGGCTGTTTTGAAATTCAGTGTCTTTGTATTCCCCTTATGTTTCCTATTTGTGTAATTTATACTGAAGCCAGTTGACCTGTGATCGCTGTTACCTAAATTGCCCCGTATTTGCACATTCATGATTAGGTCTGTATTGTTGGTAATCAGTAGATCCAGTAACTCTTTATTTCTAGTTAGTGCGTCTACCATCTGACCCATAAAATTGTCCTGCAAGACATTTAGGAAGCCTTAGATGAATGCACGGTTCCCTCCGCCCAGTCTATGTCTGGATAGTTAAAATCTCCCATTATGATAACACTTCCCATCCTTGCTGCTAATCCAAATTGTGATAGGAGATCTGTCTCCCCTTCCTCCCTCAGGTTAGGGGGCCTATAGCATACTCCGAGTATTATTTTCCCCTTAGCATCATCCCTTTAGAGCTCTACCCATGAGGATTTCACCTCCTCTCTAGCTCCCTTAGTTATGTCAACACTGACAACACTCAGGTACTCACACTACACAGGTACTATGGCCCCTGTTATAACCTCCTGTTTTAAACTCTGGTTTTTAACTCACCACTTAAACCAGTTCCACTTTATACAGAGTTCCAGCAGACTGAAAGATGAGCAGGCTTACAATGAGTTATGCACAAGGTTATATAGGCCTCAAGCACCTATGACCAATTAATCACTCCCCTTAATTAGTAAGCCGACGGAAGAAAAAAAAAGCTGTTTAAAAAGTGACAGAAAAAGGTGTTAAAAAGCTACAAGGAAAAGCCCCAAACAGAGCCTAAAAATGCAACCCAGCAATCACCAGCAGTCAAAAAGCAAGACTTGTTTACTCTCCACTCAAGGTTCAGACTGTTTAGCTTCCAACCAGCAGTGTGTGGCAAGCATGCTTAGCCATGCAGGAGGAGCGGGTATATGCAGAGCCAATATGGTAATCAAATGGCATCAAATGAGGCTCCGGTTGTGAGCAGCAGATTGGCCATAATGGAAGAGACCACAGACAGCTGGAGATGCTGCTAGCCGGTCCGGCAGACAAAAACACCCAGGAGTGGCATCATACGCTCAGGGAGCGTGGATCTGGAACGAGGCTTGGAACAAAGTGATGGATGATGCGCAAGCTGAGGAGAAGGGAGGAAAGATAGGAGTGTTTCTGTGTATGGCCCTTCTTCAAGTCATGTGACATGAACAGCCAATGGGGTTTAAATAGGAAGCAGCCACAGGAAATATTGTGTTTTTAAAGGAACCAAGGCTGATTTTATCACCACAGCTTAACTACCATTGCTGGAAATATATCAACCCAATAGAATAGTCATGAATTAATAAAATTAAAAATCAAAAACAAAAAACACGAAGGACCAAGAGAAAAAAAAACACTATAAATACAATGACAAATAAAAATGATAAAATAAAAAATAATAATGAATAAAAAATAAATAAAATATAAACAATAAATAAAAAATTATAACAATAAATAAATAATAAATATAAGAGTAAAAATAAAATTAAAAAATATACATTAGTACGTAATAAAAAACACCCTATGAAACCCAATGAAATTATTAGTATTATAAAAGTAGAAAATGCAAACACATTTTACACACTGTTAGTCGATCTCATAGAGAGGATATATATGTTCTCCAAGACAAATAAATAATAATATATGATCATAAATAATTAATAACCATTACCTATATTATGTAAATTCTTAATGGCAACTATCAAAAAGAAAAAGTCAAAGGACTGTGTGTCAATGTGGCAGAAAGCCACCAAAGGGCGACCACATCGTGCTATGTACCTGAAAACATATATTCTACCTGCAAGCAAGGACACATATTCTACCTTCATGTATATGCCCTGCTACATGAAACATGCTGTAGCCTATAAAAAATAGGAATAAAACAACCAGAATAAAACAAATGAATTAAATAATTAATTAATATGGCGAGAACAAGTCATGCAAAAATGGAAACTCCATGGGCTAAAGAAGTGGAAAAAGTGACACAACACATAGAGGCCAAAGATGGAATGTGACCCTAAATGATGCTGTGAATCTCCAGCCCCTCATTTAGCCCATTAGGAGACAAGGACGTCAATTTGCAGATCCAGAAATATTCTCGCTGTTGACATGACCTGAGTCTTTGATGTATGGTGGTAACATGGAGACTATAGGTTGTAGAAAAAAATTGAAATAATTGGATAGCCTAGAGGTACAGCTGTCGGTTCTAGCTATAATGGGTCTGCCCGAAGGACATGAAGCAGATTTGTGAACTTTTGGCAGGTGGTAGAAGTATGGAGCGCTAATGTAAAAGGCAGGAGAAATTGTTTCTCTCAGAGCACCCCATCTCTAGCTGCCTCTTCCACCAATAATTTTAATTCCATTTGAAAACCAGGCAGAGGGTCACCCTTTAATGTGTCATAACAGTGACCATAACATGATTTCATTTAATGTTAGCTGTAAGCAACAAATGCAAGAGAACAAATTTTCCAAGGATGAGGGCTGCTCTCCAGGTTTTAGACTGGGAGAGAATATTAGTATCGATGAACATGGAATAGAAATGTGAATTTTTCAAAAAGACTGTATGCAAACTCACTGCAAAGTATATTCCCATGGGCAATACGTTTAAAAGGCTAAAAATAAAACCTACGTTGCTCACGGCCAAAGTTAAAAAAGTTATAAATAATAAGAAAAGAGCTTTTAAAAAATATAAACATGAAGGAACACTATCATTGTTTAATTGTTAGGATTTGTTAGAGGAGTCTAAGGTTGTGTCAATTACCTGCTTAAAATCATTGCATAAGACTAGAGATTCTTGCCGATAAAGCTTAATTTTTGCAAAGAGGGCAATGAAAAAGGATTTTTGTCCCTTGTTGGGGGAGTACACATTTACTGATGTTGTTAGATCCCATCAATTTTGGCTACTAATATGATATATCTGCCAGAAGGGTCAGATTATACCGAGTATATGTGCAGTGCTGTGGTATCCTTAACCGCAATCATTAAACCCTTATTTTTTTTGTCAGAAATAATGTGAAGAGTTTTGGTGTTTACAGATGGAGGGTTGGTTTTGATAAAGTGTGTCTCCTGTACACATAGGATATCACACCGTAGTTTTAAGGCTTCTCTCCATAGGGATGAGCATTTATGTGGGCTGTTGAGCCCTTTAACATTGAAGGATGATATAATAACCATTGTGGTGATGAGAATATGCTTTTTGATTGCCTGGAGATGTCTTTAGATCATAGTGGTAGCGTATAGCTCCTGTCAGATCCATAAAGGTGAGTACTCTCAGGAGTGTACCCATTAGCATATAATAAGACCTCTTATCAGTAAAGGAAACATAACATAAGCATAACAGCAACACGTGAGAACAATAAAAAGAAAGAATTATACAAAAAAGAAACATTTTTGAGTGTGCATAGCAGACTCATGAATCAGAGGGGTGTATAATACACCTGAAACAGATCATTGCCGACCCTGGTGATGAGAATTATAGGCAGTAACAAATAAAACAGGGCCATCTTACTCAAGTGGTAGGGATTGCAACCCAATCTGGTGTTACTCTCTGGGTGTTTGGATTGAGACTTATTTGCCTTGGTATGTAACAAGTAATTTTGTGGGATAACCCCATGGGTATCTGCAAAAAGGCCTCTTGGAACAGTATCTGGCAGGTGTTTAGGTTTCCTTAAACATTAAATATTGTGCTCTGTCAATATTAAAGCGGAGTTCCACCCATTTAAACATCAGCAGCTACAAAAAGTGTAGCTGCTGACTTTTAATAATCATACACTCACCTATCCCACAGTTCAGCGATGTGGGCTCACAAAGCCCCGCTCCTCTCCCCCTCTTCTCCAAGGTTCCAACATTCTAACTGTGGGTGCCCGGCTGTGGCTGTGAATGGTCGGGCAATCTTCTGGGACCTGTGACATGTCCCAGAAGATTGCAGGGAGGGAGGGGGGAGAGGTGAACTTCCTTCCGGCGCCATGTAGCCAGGGAGGAAATGGGAGCTGGGTGCTCATAAAAACTGGGTATCTGCTCCCCCCTCAAAAAAAAATGACATGTCAAATGTGGCATGTCAGGGGGTCACCATCACTTGAAGTTAAAGTTCCATTTTTGGGTGGAACTCCACTTTAAGCTCAGATGGTGGCATAGCTGGTAAGAGAATTTTGAGGAGACATCACAGAAAATGGGTGATCTCGAAGGGAGTAACTGATTCTGGTATCCCCTTGAATTTGATGTTATTTCCGAGAGCGATCCTCCATGTCTGCTATTTTCTTTTTGAGCTGTGTGATCTCTTGTGTTTGTGTCTGATATTAATTAACTAATTCATTATGTGTCAAGATACATTCCTGGACTTTCCATTCTGTTGCGTGACTACATTCCGTGAGGTGACTGACCTGTGTTTGAATACGATGCATACGATGCATGGATTTATGTAGATCAGATTGTATGTCTTTATGCAAAGAAAGCAACATCTGCTTCATCATAAAGGCAGTATTAGGGGTGTCTGAGGCAGGCAGCTCTGCCATTGGTTAAAAGGCCCAGTCAGTTCAGGAACATCAGTGTCAGCAATTATGGACAGCTTTTTACTTACTAGACCCCTGGTGAAAGGTGATTGTAATGATGATGAAGCCAGTCTTTTGCATAACTCTTTAGCAGGGGGAACAAGATCAGTGATGTCTGAGTCAGAGGCTGCTGTTTGCTGTTAGGTGTGAGGAGTCTTCCTGTAGCAGCTCAGGCAGCTTATCCTGTGTCTCCGAGATGATGCCATATGAGCTGGAAGAAGAACTCTGTGAGCTTCTGTGGTCCTTTTGTGCTTCCTCTCCCCTTTGACATGTCGGGTGTGAAGTGGGTGCCGATCGCTATGAGTGACATGGCTAATGCGGGTGACAATCATCACTGTGGGTTGCTGTGAGAGCAGGGTGAGAGCGGAGCTCTGGTATCAGACAGCCACATGCAGCACGTCTTGGACACGCCCACCCCCCCAAGTACATTTTTATAATTTTTTTGACAGATAGAGCTTTCTTTTGGTGGTATTGTTTGCTAAACAAATGCAAACATTTTGAAGGGAAAAAAGTTTTCTTTGTTTCTGTTTTTTCAAATAAGTAATCTTTCTTCTTCACTGATGTGCGCTAATGAGGATGCACTGATAGGCTGCATTGATGCACACTGATAAGCTGCACTGATTGGCACAGATGAGGCTGCACTGATGGGCACTGGTGAGCACTGATGAGGTAGCACTGATGGGCACTGATGAGCACTAATGAGCCTGCACTGATGGCCACTAATGAGGCTGCACTGATGGCCACTAATGAGGCTGCACTGATGAGGCAGCACTAATGGGCACTGATAAGCTGCAATCATGAGGAATAAATCAACAATATTTGTCTGGCGCCAGGGGACTGGGATATCAATTAGACTGGGACACATGTAGGATATCCTGGGAAGAACCAAAAAGCATCTTTATGGATAAACACACCAGGAGTGGTGTGGAAAAAGCACAAACATTCAGAGGTGACTACAACTAAAAGCACTGATCAGGACCGCCTAATACAGAAATGATCTCGGATGAATTGAGTGAATTAAAATCATGAGTCAATTTATTGATGTACAGTATAACAGATAATATTCAACAATAAAAAAACTCCTCACATATAGGAATCGACTGTGCAACATGAATACCACTGTGTCAATACCTTGTGGAGCAATGAAGGGAGAACCAGCTATATGGAGCCTTGCTGTTGTGGTAAAGGATACCTTGTGTTACATATAGTTACATAGTACGTGAGGTTTAAAAAAGACACAAGTCCATCAAGTCCAACCCATATGTGTGATTATATGTCAGTATTACATTGCATATCCCTGTATGTTGTGGTCGTTCAGGTGCTTATCTAATAGTTTCTTGAAACTATCAATGCTCCCCTATCAGACCAAAGCCTGTGGAAGGGAATTCCACATCCTTACAGTAAAGAACCCTCTACGTAGTTTAAGGTTAAACCTCTTTTCTTCTAATTTTAATGAGTGTTAAACTCCCTTCTGCGAAAAAGTTTTAACCCTATTGTGGGGTTACCAGTATGGTATTTGTATATTGAAATCATATTCCCTCTCAAGCGTCTCTTCTCCAGAGAGAATAAGTTCAGTGCTCGCAACCTTTCCTCATAACTAGTATCATCCAGACCCTTTATTAGCTTTGTTGCACTTCTTTGTACTTGCTGCATTTCCAGTACATCCTTCCTGAGGACTGGTGCCCAGAACTGGACAGCATACTCTAGGTGTGGCCGGACCAGAGTCTTGTAGAGCGGGAGAATCTCTGGAGTTGATCCTTTTTTTAATGCATGCCAATATTCTGTTTGCTCTGTTAGCAGCAGCTTGTCATTGCATGCCATTGCTGAGCCTATCATCTACTAGGACCCCCAGGTCCTTTTCCATCCTAGATTGCCCCAGAGGTTCTCCCCCCCAGTGTATAGATTGCATTCATATTTTTGCCACCCAAATGCATTATTTTACATTTTTCTTCATTGAACCTCATTTGCCATGTAGTTGCCCACCCAATTAATTTGTTCAGATCTCTTTGCAAGGTTTCCACATCCTGCGGAAAAGTTATTGCCCTGCTTAGGTTAGTATCATCCGCAAATACTGAGATTGAACTGTTTACCCCATCCTCCAGGTCATTTATGAACAAATTAAATAGGATTGGTCCCAGCACAGAACCCTGGGGGACCCCACTACCCACCCCTGACCATTCTGCATACTACCCATTTATCACCACCCTTTGAACTCACCCTTGTAGCCAGTTTTCAATCCATGTACTCACCCTATGGTCCATGCCAGTGGACCTTATTTTGTACAGTAAACGTTTATGGGGAACTGTGTCAAATGCTTTTGCAAAATCCAGATACACCACATCTACGGGCCTTCCTTTATCTAGATGGCAACTCACCTCCTCATAGAAGGTTAATAGATTGGTTTGACAAGAACGATTCTTCATGAATCCATGCTGATTACTGCTAATGATACCGTTATCATTACTAAAATCTTGTATATAGTCCCTTCTCATCCCCTCCAAGAGTTTACATACTATTGATGTTAGGCTAACTGGTCTGTAATTCTTAGGGATGTATTTTGGGCCCTTTTTAAATATTGGTGCTACATTGGCTTTTCTCCAATCAGCTGGTACCATTCTAGTCAGTAGTGACCGAGTTCCTTAAGTACCCTCGGGTGCAAGCCATCTGGTCCCATTGATTTATTAATGTTACATTTTCCAAGTCTAATTTTAATTCTGTCCTCTGTTAACCATGGAGGTGCATCCTGTGATGTGTCATGAGGATAAACACTGCAGTTTTGGTTACTGAAGCCCCTTGATTCCCTTGTGAAGACTGAGGAGAAGAATAAATTCAATACCTTCGCTATCTCCCAATCCTTTGTAACCAGATGTCCTTCCTCATTCTTTATGGGGCCAATATGGTCTGTCCTCCCTTTTTTACTGTTTACATACTTAAAGAATTTCTTGGGAATTTTTTTTGCCATCCTCTGCTATGTGTCTTTGATGTTCTATCTTGGCCGTCCTTATTGCACCCTTACATTTCTTGTTGCATTCTTTATAAAGTCTGAATGCTGACGATGATCCCTCGACCTTGTATTTTTTGAAGGCCTTCTCCTTTGCTTTTATATGCATTTTTACATTGGAGTTAAGCCATCCAGGACTTTTGTTCGCTCTTTTAAATGTATTACCCAATGGGATGCATTGGCTAATGCCCTTATTTAATATGCTTTTAAAGCAAACCCATCTCTCCTCCGTATTCTTTGTTCCTAAGATTTTATCCCAATTTATGCCTTACAGAAAGGCTCGTAGTTTAGGGAAGTTGGCTGTTTTGAAATTCAGTGTCTTTGTATTCCCCTTATGTTTCCTATTTGTGTAATTTATACTGAAGCCAGTTGACCTGTGATCGCTGTTACCTAAATTGCCCCGTATTTGCACATTCATGATTAGGTCTGTATTGTTGGTAATCAGTAGATCCAGTAACTCTTTATTTCTAGTTAGTGCGTCTACCATCTGACCCATAAAATTGTCCTGCAAGACATTTAGGAAGCCTTAGATGAATGCACGGTTCCCTCCGCCCAGTCTATGTCTGGATAGTTAAAATCTCCCATTATGATAACACTTCCCATCCTTGCTGCTAATCCAAATTGTGATAGGAGATCTGTCTCCCCTTCCTCCCTCAGGTTAGGGGGCCTATAGCATACTCCGAGTATTATTTTCCCCTTAGCATCATCCCTTTAGAGCTCTACCCATGAGGATTTCACCTCCTCTCTAGCTCCCTTAGTTATGTCAACACTGACAACACTCAGGTACTCACACTACACAGGTACTATGGCCCCTGTTATAACCTCCTGTTTTAAACTCTGGTTTTTAACTCACCACTTAAACCAGTTCCACTTTATACAGAGTTCCAGCAGACTGAAAGATGAGCAGGCTTACAATGAGTTATGCACAAGGTTATATAGGCCTCAAGCACCTATGACCAATTAATCACTCCCCTTAATTAGTAAGCCGACGGAAGAAAAAAAAAGCTGTTTAAAAAGTGACAGAAAAAGGTGTTAAAAAGCTACAAGGAAAAGCCCCAAACAGAGCCTAAAAATGCAACCCAGCAATCACCAGCAGTCAAAAAGCAAGACTTGTTTACTCTCCACTCAAGGTTCCCACTGTTTAGCTTCCAACCAGCAGTGTGTGGCAAGCATGCTTAGCCATGCAGGAGGAGCGGGTATATGCAGAGCCAATATGGTAATCAAATGGCATCAAATGAGGCTCCGGTTGTGAGCAGCAGATTGGCCATAATGGAAGAGACCACAGACAGCTGGAGATGCTGCTAGCCGGTCCGGCAGACAAAAACACCCAGGAGTGGCATCATACGCTCAGGGAGCGTGGATCTGGAACGAGGCTTGGAACAAAGTGATGGATGATGCGCAAGCTGAGGAGAAGGGAGGAAAGATAGGAGTGTTTCTGTGTATGGCCCTTCTTCAAGTCATGTGACATGAACAGCCAATGGGGTTTAAATAGGAAGCAGCCACAGGAAATATTGTGTTTTTAAAGGAACCAAGGCTGATTTTACCACTGCAGCTTAACTACCATTGCTGGAAATATATCAACCCAATAGAATAGTCATGAATTAATAAAATTAAAAATCAAAAACAAAAAACATGAAGGACCAAGAGAAAAAAAAAACACTATAAATACAATGACAAATAAAAATGATAAAATAAAAAATAATAATGAATAAAAAATAAATAAAATATAAACAATAAATAAAAAATTATAACAATAAATAAATAATAAATATAAGAGTAAAAATAAAATTAAAAAATATACATTAGTACGTAATAAAAAACACCCTATGAAACCCAATGAAATTATTAGTATTATAAAAGTAGAAAATGCAAACACATTTTACACACTGTTAGTCGATTTCATAGAGAGGATATATATGTTCTCCAAGACAAATAAATAATAATATATGATCATAAATAATTAATAACCATTACCTATATTATGTAAATTCTTAATGGCAACTATCAAAAAGAAAAAGTCAAAGGACTGTGTGTCAATGTGGCAGAAAGCCACCAAAGGGCGACCACATCGTGCTATGTACCTGAAAACATATATTCTACCTGCAAGCAAGGACACATATTCTACCTTCATGTATATGCCCTGCTACATGAAACATGCTGTAGCCTATAAAAAATAGGAATAAAACAACCAGAATAAAACAAATGAATTAAATAATTAATTAATATGGCGAGAACAAGTCATGCAAAAATGGAAACTCCATGGGCTAAAGAAGTGGAAAAAGTGACACAACACATAGAGGCCAAAGATGGAATGTGACCCTAAATGATGCTGTGAATCTCCAGCCCCTCATTTAGCTTATTAGGAGACAAGGACGTCAATTTGCAGATCCAGAAATATTCTCGCTGTTGACATGACCTGAGTCTTTGATGTATGGTGGTAACATGGAGACTATAGGTTGTAGAAAAAAATTGAAATAATTGGATAGCCTAGAGGTACAGCTGTCGGTTCTAGCTATAATGGGTCTGCCCGAAGGACATGAAGCAGATTTGTGAACTTTTGGCAGGTGGTAGAAGTATGGAGCGCTAATGTAAAAGGCAGGAGAAATTGTTTCTCTCAGAGCACCCCATCTCTAGCTGCCTCTTCCACCAATAATTTTAATTCCATTTGAAAACCAGGCAGAGGGTCACCCTTTAATGTGTCATACGTTTTTGTATCAGACAATAAACAGTAAGCCTCTTTTTTGTAATCTGTTCGATCTTGGATTACCAGACTGCCACCTTTATTAGCCTGCTTAATAACTATCTTGTTGTTTTTTAGAGTGTTTAGAGCTATAAGTTCAGAACTAGACAAGTTAGAGGGGCTTGAGGATTTAGTATCACACATGTTAGAAGATCTCTATAGGTCACCTGATAGTAAGTCTCTACATATGGACCACGCTGATGGAAAAAGGTTGATTTGGGTTTAAAACCTGTGTGTGTCACATCAGGAATGTTGTAATTATCACACAAGGTGCTATCCATAGTACCATCATCCCATAAATAAACCCATCAGTGTGGCCAACACTTCCTGATGATTAAACTATTCAGCATTTACAATGTTTGCAACAATCTACTCACTTTAAAACCCATCATGCCAAGAATATCCGTAGTTTAAAGGTGGTGGCCATTGAGTACATTCCAGGTGGTTCTTTGACTGATAATGAGAGGTTCTCTCTTCTGTGTAAGCGAGAATATTTCTGGATCTACAAATTGACGTCCTTGTCTCCTAATGGGCTAAAAGAGGGGCTGGAGATTCACAGCATCATTTAGGGTCAAATTCCATCGTTGGCCTCAATGTGTTGTGTCGCTTATTTCACTTCTTTAGCCCATGGAATTTCCATTTTTTTCATTACTTGTTCTTGCCATATTAATTCATTATTTAATTAATTTGTTTTATTCTGGTCCCTTTTTTATAGGCCACAGCATTGATTCATATAGCAGGGCATATGTGCCCATACACAAAGGCAGAATATGTGTCTTTGCTTGCAGGCATAATATATGTTTTCAGGTACATTGCATTGTGTCAGTCACCCAGTCATGATCTTTACTAACCACAAGAACCTGGATTATTTGAGGTCTGCTAAGCGTCGGCCCCGGCAGGCCAGATGGGCATTATTTTTCTCGAGGTTTAATTTTCACTTGGCATACAGATCAGGATCTAAAACGTGAAGGCAGACACTGTCAGAAACCATGAAATCAGACCGAGACAGAAGTACAGTTAAATTACACTTGTTTAATAATAAAAGTAAAAAGAACAAACGTAGTCAAAACATAGTCAAAGTTCAATAACCGGATTGAGTCAGCCAAGCAGAAGTCAGGGTTCAAAGTAGTGGAACAGCAAGCAGGATCTGGAGCCAGAAGGGATGTCAGCAAAGCCAGTCTTTAAACAGGAACGCAGGAGATAGTTTCTTGTGATGTGACCAAGGCGAAGGCAGAGCTCCTCTGGACTGGATGGCTTAAGTAGGCAGGGCTGACGAGTAGGATCATCAACAGCTGGGTAACTGTGGAGAGAGATGGGAGCTGGCAATTAGCCAACAGCTGAACGGCCAGCTCAGAGAAGGAAGGGCTGAGCCCAGTCCTGACAGTACCCCCTCCTCAATGACCCCTCGGAGGAACACCAGGCTTGAGGGGAAAAAGTCTATGGAAATCACGGAGGAGGACAGGGGCATGTACGTCCGAGGAATAGACCCAAGAGCGTTCCTCCGGTCCGTACCCTTTCCAATGCACCAGGTACTGTATGCGCCTATGGAACCTATGAGAGTCAACAATGGACTGTACTTCATACTCCTCATGGTTCTCAACCTATACAGGGTGAGGACATGGCACCGAGGTAGTAAAGCGTTTGCAGACCAAAGGTTTTAATAAGGAGACATGAAAAACATTTGAAATACGCATATTAGAAGGAAGGTCTAATGCGTAAACCACTGGGTTAATCCTGCAAAAAATATAGAAAGGCCCAATAAACCAAGGTGCATACTTCAGAGAGGGAACACAAAGTCGGAGGTTGCGAGATGACAGCCAGACCCTGTTCCGAACCTGGCAGGAAGGCGCTGGCAGGCATCTGCAATCAGCATGGAGTCTGTACCTATCATTAGCATGATGCAAAGCCTCCTGGACTTGTGCCCAAGTGGAACGAAGACCACGGAGATGCTCCTCTAACACAGGAATACTCTGTGGAACAAACGAGTCAGGCAACATGGAAGGTTGGAAACCATAATTCACCATAAACGGGGACAATCGGGAAGCAAAATTCAAGGCACAGTTGTGAGCAAATTCTGCCCATGGTAATATGTCTGACCAATTGTTATGATGTTGAGAAATATAGCAACGTAGGAATTGCTCCAAGGACTGATTGGCTCGTTCTGCAGCCCCATTAGACTGCAGGTGATACGCAGAGGAGAAAGCAAGCTGAATTCCCAACTGTGCACAAAAGGCTTGCAAGAACCTGGACACAAACTGACTACCCCTGTCCGAGACAATCACCTTAGGTAGCCCATGTAAGCGAAAAATCTCCCGAGCAAAATGGAAGCCAGCTCCTTAAAAGTGGGCAACTTCTTAAGTGGAATACAATGACACATCTTTGAGAACTGGTCAACCACCATAAGGATAACAGTGTTGCCTTGGGAGTTGGGTAACTCCACAATGAAATCCATAGACAGGTGGGACCAGGGCCTCTCTCCATTGGGTATGGGTTGTAGGAGGCCCACTGGAAGGCGTCATGGAGTCTTACTCTGAGCACACACGGAACAGGCAGTTACGAAGGAAGTTACATCAGCACGTAGACTAGGTCACCAGAATTGTTGGGAAATGGCACAAATGAGTTGATTCTTCCCAGGGTGGCCAGCTGCCTTGGGAGAATGGTAAGTCTGGAGCACAGCAGTACGGAGACTCTCCAGGACAAAGCAGCGGTCACAAGGTTTCTCAGGAGGAGCATGGACCTGAGCAGCAAGAATTTTGCCACCTAAAGGAGAAGTGAGACTGGTGCGAACCCTAGCCAGAATACAATCAGGAGGAATCACAGAAACCAGAACCGACTCCAACTTGGGAGTGGAGAAAAATTGTTATGACAAGGCATCAGCCCTTACATTTTTAGTACTGGGAAGAATGAGACAATGTAATTGAAACTTGACAAGAAAAGAGCCCATCGTGCCTTTCTGGGAGAGAGGCGTTTTGCCTCAGACAAGAATGTGAGATTCTTATGGTCAGTAAGAATGGGAACCGGAACAGTGGTACCTTTGAGGTGATGTCTCCATTCTTTCAGGGCTAAAATGATCGCCAACAGCTCTCTTTCACCAATCTCATAATTGCACTCCGCAGGTGACAATTTCTTGGAAAAGTAGCCACAAGGATGCATAATGCTCTCAGAGGTACAACGTTGAGACAGAAGGGCATCAACACCAGTCTCAGAAGCATCAACCTCAAGGATTAAAGGTAATGTATGATCCGGATGTGCCAACACAGGAGCAGAAACAAAAGCAGCCTTGAGACTCTCAAAGGCCTTAATGGATTCCAAAGACCAACTCTGTGGCTTACCGTCCTTTCTGGTCATATCAGTTCGGGGACTTGACCAGAGACAAGAAGTTACGAATAAACTTCCGATAATAGTTGGCAAAGCCCAGGAAACGCTGCAGAGGATGTAAACCCACAGGTCGGGGCCACTGTAGAACTGCTGAAAGTTTCTCTGGGTCCATTGAAAAACCAGCAATGGAAATTAGATAACCCAGGAACTTAACCTGTTCACAATGGAACTCGCACTTCTCCAGTTTACAATAGGGATTGTTCACTCTTAGTTTCTGAAGCACACGACAGACATCTGTGTGGTGGCTCTCCAGGGACTTGGAAAATATGAGGATATCATCGAGATAAACCACCACACAACTGCAACAAATCTCGAAGGACATCATTAATAAATTCCAGGAAAAATGCTACAAAGGCCAAAAAGCATTACGAGGTACTCATAAAGGCCTGTTCTGGTATTAAACGCAGTTTTCCACTCATCGCCCTCCTTAATCCTCACAAGATTGTATGCCCCTCTCAAATCAAGCTGAGTGAAAACCGTTGCTCTCTTGAGGCGGTCAAATAACTCTGTAATCAACAGAATTGGATAGGCACAAGGGGGTATGGCACCAGGTTGAAGGAAAATTGTGCAATCATACAGCCAGTGGGGAGGCAAACTACCGGCTTGACCTTTGTCAAAGACATCGCTAAAAATGCGGTGCTCCTCCGGAAGGGAGGAAAGTGAAGAGGTGAACAGGACCTTGGCTACCTTGTAGAAGCATGTCTTACTGCATTGTGGTGACCAGGAGAGAACCTCAGCACAGAGTCAATCAAAAGAGGGGTTGTGCCTCTGTAACCAAGGATAACCAATAACCAGTGGAAACTTGGAAATTGATTAGCTCATGGTGAACAGCCCCTGTGGCCATGGACAATGGAACCATCTCATGAGTCACATGGGCAGACTGTAGTGGTCTCCCATCAAGAGCCTCAATGGCAAGTGGAGTGTCACTAAGCTGCAGCAGAATCGAGTGCTTCGATACAAAGGCAGCATCAAGGAACAGGCCTGCAGCCCCAGAGTCAATTAGAGCTTGTATCTCGATGGACGACTCAGCCCAAGAAAGGTTGACCGAAACCAGGGGCTTATCTTTCTGGATAACTGGGGACGAAACAACGCTATCTAAGGTGACAGGACCCCAAGGTTCAAGCATTCCCTGGATGTAGGACAAGACTTGTAGGAAAAGACTTCAAAAAGTGACCTGCCTGACCAGAGTAAAGACACAATCTCTCCCTCCTCCTAAAGGTTCTCTCATCCTCAGAGAGACGCGTGAAGCCCAAGTGCATGGGTTCATCTTCACTGACCGACTTGGTACCAGGAGGCATGGGAGGTGGGGGAGGCATGGGTGGGACTGCAAAGCTCAGAGGCAAACGTACAGGAGGCTTCCACAAGCGCTCCTTAAAAGAGAGTCTTTCTCTGAGTCTGGAGTCAATGAGGATGGCAAACGTAATCAACTTCTCCAGCTCAGTGGGTGTATCTCGGGCTGCTATCTCATCCTTGATGGAATCTGAGAGACCATGAGAAAAAGCAGCTACGAGGGCCTCATTGTTCCAAGCAACCTCTGCTGCCAGAGTACAGAATTCAATGGCGTAGTTGGCAACAGTTCTCGTACTCTGATGGACATGAGGCACTTGGCAGCCGAAGCGGAGCATGCAGGAACTTCAAATACCCTTTTAAAGGAGACAACAAACTCAGGATAACTCAAGACAACAGGTTTTTGCGTCTCCCATAGAGGGTTTGCCCAGGCCAAGGCTCTCTCAGAAAGCAAAGATATCACAAAACCTACTTTGCTTCTGTCCATGGGAAACGCCTGGGGCAGTATCTCAAAGTATATCTCAACCTGGTTGAGAAACCCCCTGCATTGAACTGGATCGCCCCCAAATCACTGGGGAAGGGGAGCGGAACAAGACATACCTCTTATAGAGGTATTACTCGAGGCGGGTGCCTGCACAGAGACTGGCACAGCAACAGGGATGGCCTACAACTCAGGTTGTACCGGAGCAGCCACAGTGGGATATTCTAAGTGAGCCGTGCAACTCAGGAGCGTCTGTAACGCTATGGCAAACTGATCCATGCGGTAATCTTGCTTATCCAATCTGGAAAAAATATTACCAACAAGTGGATTGACTGTATCTTCTGAATTCATTGCCTTCGCCTACTGACTAAACCATGAAATCAGACCGAGACAGAAGTACAGTTAAATCACACTTGTTTAATAATAAAAGTTAAAAGAAAAAATCTAGTCAAAACATAGCCAAAGTTCAGTAACTGTAACAGATAGTCAGCCAAGCCAGAAGTCAGAGAAAAAAGTAGTGGAACAGCAAGCAGGATCTGGAGCCAGAAGGGATGTCAGTAAAGACAGTCTTTAAACAGGAATGCAGGAGATAGTTTCTTGTGATGTGACCAAGGCGAAGGCAGAGCTCCTCTGGACTGAATGGCTTAAGTAGGCAGGACTGATGAGTAGGATCATCAACAGCTGGGTAACTGTGGAGAGAGATGGGAGCTGGCAATTAGCCGACAGCTGAGCGGCCAGCTCAGAGAAGGAAGGGCTGAGCCCAGCCCTGACAGACACTCAATCCTGGATGTTCCCTCCGCTGCAGAGACAGCCCACATGTTCATCAAAGAGATTGTTAGACTCCATGGTTTACCCAACAACATCATCTCAGATCGAGGGGTACAGTTTTACAGAGTCCTGTAAAAAGCTGCGCTAAAAAGTTAAATAATAGTCTAAGCAGATAACATCAAAAGGGGATTTTTCAAATCCTTTCCAGCGTAAAAAACACCACCACCGTGCACTTCTAAGCAGTAGTGACAATCCACCGTAGTAGTTGAGCCTGCTTACCAGATGGCAAGCATAAAAGGGCAAGTGGCTTTAGCCCAGCCAAGGCCTTTTAGCTTGCTGGTGCTCCCGGTGTTCCTATGGGGGGGTAAATCTCCAGGCTCACTTGTGTTGTCCACGTATCACCATTTAGCATGGGAAACCCGGATAACCCAAAAGGAAGAAGAACTCGCCATAGTATAAAATCCTCCAAATATTTATTAAAAAACATGTAGTCACTTACATTTAAATTAGCAAAGTTGCATGTACGAAAAAGCCGGCCGGCAAGCAAACAAACGGAGCCCGTTCTCTCACTCCGAAAGCGTGGTGACGTCAGTGCGTACCTTCCCAGACGCGTTTCATCATCATCTGACGTTGTCAATGGGGAACGGGCAACGCAGCGACTCACCACAATATAAAGGGAGCCAAGCCTCGTTCTGAGTAACGAGCATCCAGGCGCCATATTAAGTGTGGGAAAAAAATTCCCTTAGTTTACGGACGTCCTAGGCGGATGTGCATCGCTACACTCATCCATCCCAAAACGAACAAAAACATTACCCAATTGAGCACATTGTAGGTGTCTGTCACAACCTTATGTGTGGAAAAAGTTTTATGTGATAGCATTAAACAAAACCGTTTTTTACGCTGGAAAGGATTTGAAAATTCCCCTTTTGATGTTATCTGCTTAGACTATTATTTAACTTTTTAGCGCAGCTTTTTACAGGACTCTAGGGCAAAATGAGCACACAAACCAAACCCTGGAGCAGTACCTACGTTGCTTCTAAGCTTTTTTCCCAAGACAATTGGGCTTCTCTGCTTCCATTGGCAGAGTTCGCCTACAACAACTCATTACACTCTGCTACCAACCAGTCCCCATTCTGGGCCAACTTCAGATTCCACCCTTCAGCCCTGCCAGAAACCATACCCTAATCAGCAGTACCTGCTGTACAGGACAGAGTCGCCTTTATACAACAAAACTACCAAACCCTCCAAGAATGTATACAGAAGGCACAGTCCAACTACAAGAGGTTCTTTGACAAGAAACAAAGGGGGAATCCATTCTTTAAGGTCGGGGATGAGGTATGGCTATCAACTGCCAACCTGGAGCTGCCGTGCCCTTTGAAGAAGTTGGGGACAAGATATATTGGTAATTTTCCAATTAGGCATGAAATAAACCCAGTGGCCTTCAAATTATCTCTGCCTGATTCATACAAGATTCTTTCACGCCTCTCTCCTTAAGCCTGCCATTACAGATCCTTTCCTAGGTAGAGTGGAACCACCTCCACCACCAGTAACTGTTGAAGGGGAAATATGAGGTGGAATCTGTTCTAGAATGCGGAAAGTGAGGTAGGCAGATAAATTGAAAGGGTATCCACCCGAAGAAATCTCCTGAGAACTGGAAGTCAATGTACATGTCCCAGACTCCTCCAAGAGTTTCAGGCCATATACCCAGAAAAAAATGCCCAAATGGGCATACAGAGGCTGCCCGTCAGGGGGGGAACTGTCAGGGCAGGAGAAGGACTCTAGGACCCAGCGTCTGTCAGGGCAGGAGACGGGCTCTAGGACCCAGCGTCTCCGCCAGCACATCACATGGGCCTTTATAAGGAAGCCAGCCCTTGGCTGAAGTGCTGTTTTATCATTACCTTGTTACCTGTGTTCCCTTGCTCCTTTGATCCTTAGTTACTGACCCAGCTTGTTCCTAACCTGTCTCCTGCTTGCTCCAGTCTTCGACCCCGGCTTTTTTTATGGATACCCTCTGCCTGCTTCTGTGTTTGATCTCGGACTTCCACCTGACTTTGTCTGCTCTGTTATTCACCTGGCTCCTGATCCTGGCTTGTACCGACTATCCTTCTGACACTGTGATTCTGCAGACCTGCCACAAGTCACAGGCACCATCTGCCATCAGCCTCTGCTCAATACATCTGCAGTATCCCTGAATCCTTCTGCAAGCAACTCCACAGGCGACCTGTGCTACTTTGTGCCTGACTCCTCCTGTCTCACCTCCAGGGGAGTCCTGAACTTAGCCGCAATGGAAGCCCTCTCTTGGCCTCCAGCACCCGGTACGTGATAGGTGCTCTGTAAGAGAGAAAAAATGTCTCCTGCCTTTTACATGTAGCACTCCATACTTCTACCACCTGCCAAAATTTAACAAATCTGCTTCGTGTCCTCCAGGCTGACCCATCGTAGCTAGCACTGACAGCTTTACCTCTGGGCTATCCCATTATATAGATTTTTTTCTACAACCCATAGTCTCCATGTTGCCATCATACATCAAAGACTCAGGTCATGTTATCGAGTACACTTCAGAACTATAGATGGGAGACAGACTACATGTGGGCCTCACTGGATGTGGTTTCTCTTTATACCTCCATCCCACACCCAGTGGTTCTAAGGGCACTCCAAAACTTCCTCTCGAAAAATCCCAACATGAATTACATGCAGGTCCAGTTTTTTGTTGATGCCACGGGTTTTTGCTTGGAACACAATTGGACAAATTCTATATTCAGAAACATGGAACAGCCATGGGCGCGAATTTCACTCCCTCATATGCCAACATTGTTATGGGCTATTTGGAAGAGAGATTTGTTTGGACAAATAACCCTTATGCAAGGAACATAGTGTTTCTACGGCTCTATATTGATTATATTTTTATCATTTGGAATGGGAGCATTAAGCGGTTTGGGGCATTTGTGTCGCAATGACAACAACCTGGGTCTCAGATTCACATATGAAATAGACCCCTCCAAGTTGGTGTTCCTGGACTTATTATACCATGATAATAAGTCCATTTACACCAAAGATTATTGTAAACCCACAAGTGGCAACTCGTATCTGCACTATACTAGTTGCCACCACCTGTCCTGGAAAAATAACATCGCGAGTGGACAGTTCCAAAGGCTACACAGGAACTGCACCAGTCGTGGTGAATATGAATCATAAAGTGTGCCCCTAAAAGAACATTTTTTGCAAAAAAGTTATCCAGTAGAACTGATCCAGGCTGCACATGAAAAATTTCTAGAAGCCCTACCAACCCCTAAGATGCGTGAAAAAAACAGATCACAACACTGCCAAATTTGTCGCAGAATACAATAACAAACACAGATCCATCACAAATATTGTCAAAAAACACTGGCACATTCTACATATGGACCCCAAATTAGGACCTATTCTACCCCCAACTAAACAGGTCATGTTCAAAAGAACACACACCTTTAAGAATATCATTGCCCCGAGCAAACTAAAAAAATCCTTGAAGGGAGAGGATTATGGACATATGGTCCTACTTTGATAATAGAACTGGAATATTCCAGAGTAGGAAAAGGGGTTGCTTAATGTGTTAGTTCATTACACATGGTCAATCCTCTTTTTCAAAAATAAAAAATAAATAAAGTGCGCTAATTATATGAAAATACACACATAGATGTGAATACATGTGGGTGGTAGTAAAAACCACAATCTACTGAGAGCAAGTAAATGACTCCATGAGTGGTAAAAATATATAAGTGCAAAACATAAAAACTCAAATAAAAAGAAGAAACAAAAAATGTGTACATGTGAAGTACAATGATATTAATAGCGTGAAAATCTGAAAATCAAACAAACTCAGTCCATGAGTTCAAATATAAAAAGTTCATCAGTGAAAAAAAGCTTCCATCCACTATACAGCTCAGCAGCAACTAATCCCCCTATGAGTGGATTGACAAGGGAGAGAGATGTGCAGGATGGTGCAAATCCACTGGCGGTGACTCCAATAAGTGAGAAAGTGATAAAGGTGGACTCTTACCCTCCGTGTTGGACCCCCTCCTTGGCAGGGTCTATCAGGCATGCAGATTTTTGCCCTCTGCAGGGACCATGTAATGAGAAGATCTCCCCAGCAGCTGTTAGGAATGTTGTCTCCGATCCGGGCTGGTCCAAGTGAAACGCCCTCCGTGTTGGACCCCCTCCTTGGCAGGGTCTATCAGGCATGCAGATTTTTGCCCTCTGCAGGGACTATGTAATGAGAATACATGGTCCCTGCAGAGGGCAAAAATCTGCATGCCTGATAGACCCTGCCAAGGAGGGGGTCCAACACGGAGGGCGTTTCACTTGGACCAGCCCGGATCGGAGACAACATTCCTAACAGCTGCTGGGGAGATCTTCTCATTACATGGTCCCTGCAGAGGGCAAAAATCTGCATGCCTGATAGACCCTGCCAAGGAGGGGGTCCAACACGGAGGGTAAGAGTCCACCTTTATCACTTTCTCACTTATTGGAGTCACCGCCAGTGGATTTGCACCATCCTGCACATCTCTCTCCCTTGTCAATCCACTCATAGGGGGATTAGTTGCTGCTGAGCTGTATAGTGGATGGAAGCTTTTTTTCACTGATGAACTTTTTAT
The DNA here is from genome assembly GCF_042186555.1 of Aquarana catesbeiana. Classification (NCBI taxonomy): domain Eukaryota; kingdom Metazoa; phylum Chordata; class Amphibia; order Anura; family Ranidae; genus Aquarana; species Aquarana catesbeiana. The sequence continues at coordinate 134,669,197 of NC_133332.1, read as the reverse complement.
ATTTGAACCCATGGACTGAGTTTGTTTGATTTTCAGATTTTCACGCTATTAATATCATTGTACTTCACATGTACACATTTTTTGTTTCTTCTTTTTATTTGAGTTTTTATGTTTTGCACTTATATATTTTTACCACTCATGGAGTCATTTACTTGCTCTCAGTAGATTGTGGTTTTTACTACCACCCACATGTATTCACATCTATGTGTGTATTTTCATATAATTAGCGCACTTATTTATTTTTTATTTTTCATGGTATACACAGATATTGGTGTATTTTGTGTGCAGCTTTTACCTTTGACCTTTTTTGCTCTGCAGCGCAGTTTTTCTTTTTATTTTTAATCCTCTTTTTCAGACAGAGCAGGGAACTCATACGACATCAAGCAATTTATCACCTACTCCACTGAGTATGTTGTCTATGTACTGATATGTCCTTGCAACTTGCGGTACGTGGGCCGTATGATGCGAACCCTATGCAAACGCATGGGTGAACATCAACGGTTCATATAAAAGGGGTGTCATGAACATAGTGTCCCTCACTACTTTAAAACCTATCATGCCAAGAATATCCGTTGTTTGAAGGTGGTGTCCAGTGAGTACTTTCCAGGTGTTTTTTTGACTGATAATGAAAGGTTCTCTGTTCTGTGTAAGAAACTTTCTGGATCTACAAATTGACGCCCTTGTCTCATAATAGGCTAAATTAGGGGCTAGAGATTCACAGCATCATTTAGGCTCACATTGCATCTTTGGCCTCAATGTCTTGTGTCACTTATTCCACTTCTTTAGCCCATGGAGTTTTCATTTTTTCGTGACTTGTTCTCGCCATATTAATTAATTATTTCATTAATTAGTTTCATTCTGGTTGTGTTATTCCCTTTTTTTTATAGGCCACAGCATGGATTCATGTAACAACGCATATGTGCCCATACATGAAGGTAGAATATGTGTCCTTGCTTGCCGGCAGAATATATGTTTTTAGATACTTTGCATGATGTGGTCGTCCTTTGGTGGCCTTTTGTCACATTGACATAAGGTCCTTTGACCAATTATTTCAATTTTTTTCTACAACCTATAGTCTCCATGTTACCACCATACATCAAAGACTCAGGTCATGTCAACAGCGAGAATATTTCTGGATCTGCAAATTGACATCCTTGTCTCCTAATGGGCTAAATGAGGGGCTGGAGATTCACAGCATCATTTAGGGTCACATTCCATCTTTGGCCTCTATGTGTTGTGTCACTTTTTCCACTTCTTTAGCCCATGGAGTTTCCATTTTTCCATGACTTGTTCTCGCCATATTAATTAATTATTTAATTCATTTGTTTTATTCTGGTTGTTTTATTCCTATTTTTTATAGGCTACAGCATGTTTCATGTAGCAGGGCATATACATGAAGGTAGAATATGTGTCCTTGCTTGCAGGTAGAATATATGTTTTCAGGTACATAGCACGATGTGGTCGCCCTTTGGTGGCTTTCTGCCACATTGACACACAGTCCTTTGACTTTTTCTTTTTGGTAGTTGGCATTAAGCAATTACATAATATGGTTAAGGGATAATAAATTTTTTATGATCATATATTGTTATTTATTTATCTTGGAGAACATTTATATCCTCTCTATGAAATTGACTAACAGTGTGTAAAATGTGTTTGCATTTTCTACTTTTATAATACTAATAATTCCATTGGGTTTCAGTTGGTGTTTTTTATGACATACTAATATCTATTTTTAATTTTATTTTTACTCTTATTTTTATTATTTATTTCTTATTAATTTTTATGTATTGTTTATATTTTATTTATTTTTTTATTATCATTTTTTATTTTATCATTTTTATTTGCCATTATATTTATCGTTTTTTTTTTCTCTTGGTCCTTCATGTTTTTTGTTTTTGATTTTTAATTTTATTAATTCATGACAATTCTATTGAGTTGTTATATTCCCAGCAATGGTAGTTTTGCTGTGATGGTAAAATCAGCCTCGGTTCCTTTAAAAACACGATATTTCCCATGGCTGCTTCCTATTTAAACCCCATTGGCTGTTCAGGTCACATGACTTGAAGAAGGGCTACGGCCCGAAATGCGTTGTCACGACAACAGCCCCTATCCTCCTTGGCTTGCTCTTCATTCATCACTTTGTGTTCCAAGCCTCATTCCAGATCTGCGCTCGCCGAGTGTATGACGTTACACCTGGGTGTTTTCATCTGCCGGACCCAGCTAGCTGCGTCTCCAGCTGTCTACGGTCTCTTCCATCATGGCCAGTCTGCTGCTCACAACCAGAGCCTCATTTGACGCCATTTGATCACGGTATTGGCTCTGCATATACCCCTTCCTCCTGCACGGTGGAGCATGCTTGCCACACAAGGTATCCTTTACCACCACAGCAAGGCTCCATACAGCTGGTTCCCCCTTCACCGCTCCACAAGGTATTGACACAGTGGTATTCATGTTGCACAGCCAATTCCTAATTAGTGTATTAAAAAATTGACTTATGATTGTAATTCACTCAATTCATCCAAGATAATTTCTATATAAGGCGGTCCTGATCAGCGCTTTTAGTTGTGGTCATCTCTGAATGTTTGCACTGATGAGGAGGCACTAATAAGGCTCACTGATGGGTACTGATAGGTGGAACTGATGGGCACTGATAGGCTGCACTGATGAGCACTGATAAGCTGCACTGATGAGCACTGATATGCTTCACTGATAGACACTGATGGGGCTGCATGAATAATCAGGGCACTAATGATCAGTGCCCTTATTATCAGTGTAAATGTCCCCTGTCACAGGAAAGCCAGTTATCGCCTTTCTTTTCCTTACACACTGACAATGCTGAGGAAAGGAAATGCTGATAACTGACATTTGCTTACATGTGAAGCACTGTGATTGGACACAGCTAATCACATGGTAAAGGGCCGCTGTGATTGGCTCTTTACCTTGATCTGTGATCAGCAGTATTCAAAAGACACAGTGACCACAGAGAGTGCCCAATGCACACCCAGAAGGTGTGCAGGGGGGCAGGGTTCTAGGGAGATGTAAATAGACGCAATCCCAGAACTGGACAACAGCACTGTAGCTGTCTTTCGGCTATAGTGCAGTCGGCAAGTGGTGAAGTTTCCAGGCACACCACTAAACTTTAGGAACAATTTAACAAGCAAATATAACCCTTCCAGGTTGTATATGCAAAACAATTGCCCATAGAGTTGATAGGAAGGTTGGTTCTGAAACATACATGGAATAGCCTGCTAAAGGCCATAAAAAAATATTTACAACTTTAATGAATATTGATACATTCTCTGATATCTATATTAAATATGATCTTATCTATAGCATTGTTTGTGGCTGAATGGCTTTAAAGATTCTGTTTGCAATGCCATTATATAGCATCTTATATAGTAGTACTTTATATGCTTAGAGGCTGGGTTCACACTCTGGGTTTCCCTGCATCCAATTCACATGACAGAAGAATGTGCCCAGCTCTCAATGGAGCCAGTTCACACAGCTCCATGGCGGCCGTGGTCCGCAGTAGAAAAGGGTTCTGTGTGTCTTTGGCTCTGTTTCAGGTATGAATTCAGGCAAGAATTCGGAACTGATTCGCCCCTGAAACAGAGAATAGGGATGCACCGGACCCCCTGCTGCAAGTTGCAAATGCAGCTAGTATGAACCCAGCCTTAAGCAAATATATTCTCTGTGCTTTCTTCTTCTCTGGAATGTGCAAACCACACATAACTTAACTTAATGTAAAAGAATGTTGAAAACACTTACTAATATCTATATATTTGTATATTTAGACTCAAATTTGTTGATAAATAACTTTTTTTCTTTAAAAATTCTCTTTAGTAGCCTTATGGAATTGAATTAGTATATGTGATCATAAAGCTTTAAATATGAAAGTTTAAAATGTAAAATTTGAAAAAATCACAGTGGCTAAGTGGCTGCTGCCAGTGCTAGCCACTTAGACGCTGTGCTTTTGTATATTTTACATTTTAAAGTTTTTTCATATTTAAAGCTTTATGGTAACATATACTAATTACATTCCTTATGGTGACTGGGGGTAATGTTTTTTAGGTAAGCACATTTTGGAGTCTAAATATACAAAATATGGATATTATTAAGAGTTTTTATGTGGACAGCTAGTCAATGTAGTCCGCCAGTTGCCGTCCTTGTCAGAATTCAGAACATTAGGTTGCAGTGTTGTGATATGCACCCTCCCCCTTCTCCTGAATAAAGCAATCACAATATTTGCTCTAGGTAGGCTTGACAAGAAGGAGGTCCTTTGAAATGCATACCACACCCACTATACTATGCCAGCATGTGATATCATCCAATAGTTTTCCTGCAACACACCTGTGTACAGAGCTCTGGTCTATCCTTCAGTTGCAGCTATTCCTCCATCCTACAGTGCTGATGTCTAGGACTATAAGAGTGAATACAGAGAGGCGCCCATGCTGGGGAGTGTTGAATACATTCCTTTTCTATTCTCAGTGTGAGTGACCGAATTTGCAATTGATGTTAATATTAAAGCTTTTAACTCTACTGCACTTAAGCTGACTGCAAACAAATTGAAATTTGACCCGCTTAGCAGGAATTGGCCAAACGTTGATCCATCTATGGGCAGGCTGGTTATACTGAAGTTGATCTATCAATTGACTTCAGTTCATCCAGCCTGTCAGGTTTTTTTTTTTGTACAATGACTGCTGAAGGCTATAGGAGAAATCTCTCACTGTCAGAATAACATAGTGCATCTGGAGGGATTCCCCTGTCAACAATGAAAGTATTGATGGGGAATCAAGCAATTTTCTTTCCTTCAAACCATTGTGTGGTTTTAGACAAAGGTTGAGGTCTTCTTTTCTTGTGTTTTTCATGGGTTTAGCAGCCTATTGGAATGAAGGTAGGTAAACGCACATGCACAAGTGTGAACCTAGCCTTAAACAATATTGATTTTATTTTACAGGTGAAGTTTAATCTGCTTATATTTTGCCTTCCCTGATCCCCCATCCCCTATCATTATGCTGGATAAATTGTTAAATAAAACTTTTTGTTTTTAATGCATATCTTATTTTAGGCCCATGGCTTTATTACTGGGTCTCTGTGTTTCTCTATGCAATGCAGGCAGATCACAAAATGTCTTGATGGATGTCACTGTGGAGGAGTGGGTATTCCTAGGCAAGCTTCATTTGCATACAGACTGTCCTAGGTAACACTCGCATGTGACTCTGAGCCTCCATAAATGAATAAACCAAAATCTAATAAATGAAAGGGACAGGCCAGGAACAGTAAGGCTGGGGAGAAAAGTGCTGGGTAATGCTGGATGTCCTCCAGCCAGAAAAAGAGGTTGGCCCTAATGTATGCTGAAAAAGAAGTTGTTAAAATCACAGTAAGCGATTTCAGGATAGGAGAGGAGCCTGTACAACTGAGTTCAGCTTTAAATAGTATTTGATTATGTTTTCAATCGCAACACTAAAGGTGCTTGTTGAACCTCGTCTCAATATGGAAAATGTATTTCTTTCTAATTAGTACATTGATCTATACATACCTATGTATACATGTATGGGAAGAGATTGCAGGTTAAAGGAACAGAGGGATTTGGATTTGAGTGCTAAAGAGACTTTGGAGGGTCTTCGGTGTAATAATGAATTATGTTTTATTTTCTAGGGTAATGGGGGACTTGGAAATGCAAATGTTTTTAATTGCAATCACGTTGTTTGCAAATTTAAATAAATAGCATTTTTTTTCATACCTTTTACTAGAATTTTAAACAAAATCTGCATGAATCACTTTTGAAAAAGCAGAAAGGAAAGTTCAGTTAGAAAGTTGGAAATTCTTATATTTTTTTACAGCTGGAGGGGAAAAGCATTTTTATTAGCACTAGAAGTCAAATACAAAAGGTGCTAATGGCAAATGGGTACTACTAATGCAAGACATGTCATACCTTTCAGGTGATTGATGGCTGAAAAAAAAAGGCTAGCAAATTGTACATTGATGCATACAATGCAATGGAAGGTTATAACAGAGATATAAAAGTAGATGATGAATCATACTAAATACAGTTACAGTATTAAAGGTGACAACATGAGATCATATTACTGCAATATTAAAATGAATACAGAATGGGTCATCATTGTATAAAACATAAAATAATAACTATTGTAAAAAAAAAGTTGTCAGTAAAATTGAAGCATGGTTACTTGGTGAGGATTAATACATTCACTCTGAGTATTCCAAAGGAAAGAATGATTTTAAATCTTATGCCGTGTACACATGGACGGACTTTTCGACATCAAAGGTCCGATGGTCTTTCCAACGGACTTTCAACAGACTTTTGATGGAATTTAGGAAGGACAGATATAGTCAACTGACCGCACCACATCCCATATTTGACTACAAAGTAGAGACAAAGGCTATGTTAGCCTATAGGGGGATAGGGGAAAAAACGAAGGGAAATATTCCTTTTTCCCCAGGGACTTTTAAGGTGCTTCTTAACTCAACAATTTAGACAATAAATTCCGTACCAATTATAAAAAATTGTTATTTTTATTTGATAAAGATTAAAAACATCTGTGCCTCACATGGAAAGAATGAGACATAATTCTAAAAATGCTTAAACATAAACAATTTCGCTTAAATTCATTCACTTTATACAGTGCTACATAAAGCAACTACTTAAAGGTGCCATGACAATCTGCCACTTGCTCTCGACATGTTTCGCTCAAATGTGAGCTTCTTCAGGAGTGTTTAAAGGCAATGATTGTAGTAAACTCAAGCTGTAGTACACCCGTGTAGCACAAATGCCCGCATAGAATAGAGCTGCTGCCAGCTTAAAAATGGGGGGTTCTCATAAGGGTGGGACCTCACTGTCATAGAATGACCACAGGGGAATATAAAGTATTTGAAGGGGCCCTTCAGTGGAACCAACATGTAAATCCTGACATAGAACAAGAGAGTCTCACAGCCAGTGCAAATACTATAAATGATGATAAGCACCAAGTTCTGATGACCTAATCCCTGGTGAAAGCACAATTGAATTGTCCTAAGGGAGCGTTTCCCATTGCAGCAGTTTTTTTGGAGATATAAACACGGCACGTGGGCTTAAGGGGGCTTAGCGCATCCTCTGTAGATAAGCACCGATATCCATTTGGATATTTGGATATCGGTGCTTATCTACAGAGGATGCGCTAAGCCCCCTTAAGCCCACGTGCCGTGTTTATATCTCCAAAAAAACTGCTGCAATGGGAAACGCTCCCTTAGGACAATTCAATTGTGCTTTCACCAGGGATTAGGTCATCAGAACTTGGTGCTTATCATCATTTATAGTATTTGCACTGGCTGTGAGACTCTCTTGTTCTATGTCAGGATTTACATGTTGGTTCCACTGAAGGGCCCCTTCAAATACTTTATATTCCCCTGTGGTCATTCTATGACAGTGAGGTCCCACCCTTATGAGAACCCCCCATTTTTAAGCTGGCAGCAGCTCTATTCTATGCGGGCATTTGTGCTACACGGGTGTACTACAGCTTGAGTTTACTACAATCATTGCCTTTAAACACTCCTGAAGAAGCTCACATTTGAGCGAAACATGTCGAGAGCAAGTGGCAGATTGTCATGGCACCTTTAAGTAGTTGCTTTATGTAGCACTGTATAAAGTGAATGAATTTAAGCGAAATTGTTTATGTTTAAGCATTTTTAGAATTATGTCTCATTCTTTCCATGTGAGGCACAGATGTTTTTAATCTTTATCAAATAAAAATAACAATTTTTTATAATTGGTACGGAATTTATTGTCTAAATTGTTGAGTTAAGAAGCACCTTAAAAGTCCCTGGGGAAAAAGGAATATTTCCCTTCGTTTTTTCCCCTATCCCCCTATAGGCTAACATAGCCTTTGTCTCTACTTTGTAGACTTTTGATGGACTTTTGAATGAACGGACTTGCCTACACACGATCACACCAAAGTCCGACAGATTTGTACGTGATGGCGTACGACTGGACTAAAATAAGGAAGTTGATAGCCAGTAGCCAATAGCTGCCCTAGCATCGGTTTTCATCCGTCGGACTAGCATACAGACGAGCAGATTTTTCAACCGGACTCGAGTCCGTCGGAAAGATTTGAAACATATTCCAAATCTAAAGTCTGTCTGATTTTCAACCGAAAAAGTCTGCTGCAGGTCCGATGAAGCCCACACACGGTCAGATTGTCTGACGGATTTGTCCCGTCGGACCAGTCCGGTCAAAAAGTCCGCCCGTGTGTACACGGCATTAGGTTTACTTTTTTCAGCACAAGGGACAGTACTTACTTTGAATGAGAAGTGTCCCTTGTCATGGTAGCTCCTCTTTGTTTACTCTTCAGTCCTCTGCCCCCTTGCAAACCCTGCAGTGATAATCTTCTGGTGCTGTATGAAAAGGATTTTGCGCAAACACATAAAGTGAAAATTTAATATATAGCGATAAATCAAATAAATGGTGCAAATCCAATAAGAAATGTCCAATAATAGTGAAAAGTGTGAACTTCTAATTTCCTATAAGACACTTTGGTGAAAAATTAGCTGGATGATGTATTTTCACATACAATCAATGATTAGATGGTTTCCTTCCCTTAAAACTTGCAGTTGGTAAGTAATTGGTTTGCTGAATCCCCTCCTGCTGAACTCTCCCCTTCATGTTCAGCCTCTCATGGAGTTTGGAAGACTCTGAATGCTGAAGGGAAATCCTTCTTTTTGTGCCAAGGCTATGGACAAAATGATACTTAACCAGCATTGATATTGTAGAGGTCTGAGGTAAAATAAAAATCATTTTTAACGAACTACACCATCGGAAGCCTCCTTGTCCCTTCTCTTTTTCCCCACTTGGTTGGACCGGAGCCCAGGATTCGGAATCGCTCCTGACTAGAAGCATCCTTAATACCAACACACCAGGAACCACCACCAGGGGACACACTCCAACTACTCCCAGACCATCACCTGTATCTACATCAAGGCTTTATTTTAAGCCCTTTAAGGTAAGGGCAATGGGAGACTTGTTTTAAGGGAAGGAAACCATCTAATCATTGATTGTATGTGAAAATACATCATCCAGCTAATTTTTCACCAAAGTGTCCTATAGGAAATTAGAAGTTCACACTTTTCACTATTATTGGACATTTCTTATTGGATTTGCACCATTTATTTGATTTATCGCTATATATTAAATTTTCACTTTATGTGTTTGCGCAAAATCCTTTTCATACAGTTTACTATTATGGTGATTCAGTGAGCACTATTTGATTTTGCAGCATCACTCTTATGGTTTTATACACATCCTATTGATTCAACGCATTTATATAGTAGCGCAGAGGTCCCATCACTTAAATCTTCTGGTGCTGCCATGATTAATACAAGCTGCTGTCAAAGGCACTTGGCAAATGCAAAACATGGAAAAAATGGCCCCAACTGGAGTTTTCAGGCAGATTTTAAATTAGTAGTAAAGATAGAGTATGATAAAATCAGCAAAACATTATTTGCAAAGTAGTAAAATCGTAATCACAGTCACAAAGAGTTAAAAGCAATAATGGGCAACAATACATTCCAAAAACAGATACCCTTTAGCTCATACATCTGGAACCCTGGGTTGGTCTTGTAGTATATGATCAAGCCAGGAATGATGTTCACAGAAAGATTCCCAACATGTTTCAGAATATAGGCAGTAGGAAGGTGGATTGAATGAAAGCCAGGGGGATGATTCCTCCAACATTGTGTTAATTGGTGCCCACAAGGATCACAGAATGGGGACTGACGGATCCAGGTAAAGTAAATAAATATACCGCACTAAGTGCCAAAAAATATTAAATAAATATCACATTTAAAACCAATGCGACTTTGAAAAAAATCGCTAAAAAGTCCCATGCAGATAATTTGTTGCAAACATCAATAACCTTGAAGCAAAAAAAAAAGCTCCAAATCCCAAGTAAAGGGCTCGTGCTCTACAAAATGGGTAAAATCCGTGCTTGATATATGCTCACAAGACGGTGCCTCAACATAGATGGGAACTCACCCCTCCAAATGGACCAACTATTTTTAGTTTGGTCAAACACGCATGTGGGACAGTCCCCATGGGTTTTCTGTGGGCTGATGTGGTTTAAGATAGTTGTTTCCTCATATGAATGGATGTAATAAGGTGTGCCTCATTCCTCTATGTACTAACGCAGATGTTCCTCATAAAAATGACAGAAAAAGCCTCATTGCGCAGCAACGTTTAAAACATTTATTCCAGATAAAAAAACATAGTATTAGACTCACATGTATGGGTGCCTAAAAGCCTGGCACCCGGTGTGAACAGCAGGTAAGTTCCCAGAAAATCTGCCCATAAGCAGTGGTAAGCCGCCGCCACAGTATACTGGTTGATTTCCGGGACCAGAAGTGTGTTGTGATGATGCAATAAAGCGGACCAACCTCAACATGTTTCAGCCAATCAGACGGGCCATCTTCAGGAAGTTGTGATCCAGGTAAACTCTCTAAGGTTAAAAGGGATAAAAATAAATAGAAGTAAGAATTAAAAAAAGGGAGGGAAGGGGGGATGAAAAGGGGAAAATAGGGACTGGAGGAAGCCACATGTGCCCAGGATAAAAAGTAGTAAGTATCAGAGTGCACAGAAAAAGCTGCGAAGGGCACTATTAAGGAACTCCAAATAGTGATCAGAGGTGATAGGGAGAAACAAGAAATAGCTTGTGGCAATCCATACTTACATCAAAGTAGGTGCTGGGCAGCGTGATGTCAGTAGGTCTGAGAAACAAGACTGCCATTTTACCAGTAGCATGCCCCAATATATGTAACTGAGTATTAAAAGCTCCTCCCTGCCACGAGCGAGGGGGCAGGGGAGGATAACCAGCGAGAGGTGGAGCCAGTGAGGTACCCAGCAGATTGGTGTCGGTCGTGATCCCCCGGCCAACTCGGCATCCAGTGCCACCCTGCATATGCTGCGCTGTGATGTCAAAGGGCAAGGGTGCCGACACGCACAAAGGAGCCATGCTATCAGACAATGACACTGGAGGTGTGCAGGTGCAGCCTGGCACCAAATAATGATGCTGAGCAGCGCACATGATGCAGCTCAATCTAATTGGCCCCACAGTGTCATAAAAGGCACTGAGGGGTCTGTGCGTGTTGGGGGGCAGCAACGCACAGCGGGGCATCTAGGGGCCATATAGGGGAACACGAGGAGGTACATCCAAAGGGAGAATAAACAAATGTTTCAGCAAAAATAAATAAATATAAAATACATCACGCCTGTAAATAAATAGACATACACTATATTGCCATAGCGGAGACTGCAAGATAGGTCTTCTTGTCCAACATGGACAAACATTCCCATTGACACACTCCTTGTAGACAGCCTTCCCAGAAGAGCTGAAGCTGTAAAAGCTGCAATGGGTGGGCCAACTCAATATTGAACCCTACAGGATAAGACTGGGATGCCAATAAAGTTCATGTGAGTGTAAAGGCAGGTGTCCCAATACTTTTGGCAGTATAGTGTATGCACAAACAGACACACGATCAATTTAATATACACAAAGCATGAACGGACATAATCCAACACAAAAAAAATGGCAACGATTGTGTTTAAAACTACATGGGGAAATATGAATGATGTTCTTCTGATCTCTCACCCTGGTAATCTTCTTAAACTAAAGAGACTCTATCCATGAACTGAATATGGAGACCATGTAGTAGATTGTACATCTCATCGCAGATAGATTAAACATCTCTTTTAAAACCTTTGGATGTAAATCCCTGGAGGAATGGCTTCAAATTGAAGGCCTCATTAAGTCCAGGAGGCATTGCCTGAAAGGCACTTGGCAAAAGTGCAGACTATGCCCACCATTTCCAGCACCTTTTCAGCCCTTTACAGCACCCTCTTCCATTTAGAAAAGCATAACTATAGCATCCCACAATAAAAACCACTTAATGAATGGAGGAGGCAGACTTTTTATTCACCCACCCATCCTCCATTTATAGAGCAACTTCATTGGAATCTATAGTACATCTTCTAAGAACTGAGGAGGGGGCAGAAAGAAAGGGCATAGTTGGCACTCTTGATGAGTGCTTTAAACTGATCCAATGGCTCATATTAACTACCACAGCACAGGAAGATTACCAATGCAGGGATATGGGGCAGAGGACTAAAGATTTAAACTTAAAAAAAAAAAAACAAAAAAAAAACGAAAGCTTTAAAGCACAGCTGAACTGAGGGCAATGCAGAGAAGTGATATTGCTGATCTCTTTCTCAAAATGCCTGTCTCTGGGTTCAGTAAAATTAAGTCATTAACATAGAAACTGTACAGATATAGGAAAGCAAAAGTAAAGTCATAACTCCTGATCTGTATACTTGTCAATGACTCAGATTGAAACCCATGGATCAGCATGAATGCCAATAGCATTTTATTTTCTGAAAGAGATCAGCAATGACAAATTATAGGTTTCCTTTAAATCAGTTTACTGGGCCTTAACTAGTACTAGTTAAATAATGTTAAAGTAGAAACAAATCATAAGTTAGTTTCCATTTTGTAAATTGCCCTAGAGACCAAAAAACTGATTCTGACTGGCTGACAACAATAAGTTGATGTGTTTTTTTGAGTGTTTTTGAATCATAGGAACAACTTCCCATTTCTTTATATGTAGACTAATTTTTTACAGCAGTGCCAAGTTAAAGGGTAATTTAATGTGCAATAATCCATAAAAACTAGTAATTTTCTACCTAATGTCATCATAGCAGTGAAAAGATTACATGTAATTGGTTGCTATGAGTCACTGCCGTTTCCAATACCTATTTGATTAGCACCTTTATGTTCTAAATGACATTATTCCTTAAAGCCCGTTCACACCTATGCAAGTTAGATGTGGCTTATACCACATCCAATTCGCAGGACGTTTCAAATACATTAATTTTAATGAGGCTGGTTCACATATCTGCGGTGCATTCGCATTGCACAAAAAATGTGTGCGTTTTCTGGGCATTGCGGTGCGAATTACAAGCCCATTATCTTCTATGGGAACGCATCTGATTTGCAGATGCATTCCATTCTGAACACAAATTCTCTCCTTCTCCTCACTACACCTCCCCCCTATCCCCCCTCTCCCTGCTCACTGATCTGCAGCTAAAATGCAGAGGAACCTCTGAACAACTGATTTTTATCTTCGCAGTGAAACTGGAGCTTCAATTCACACCGCACATGTGTGAACCCGGCCTAACTGATGCAGCAGTGCAGTAGTAAGAGATGACTATATGCAAAGCATGGCATCCAGCTGGATTTCAGTTTACTAAAAATCCCATAATAGAATGATTAATTATGACTAGTTGCCATAGGGTTATACCTTTAGTAAATTATTATTATTCTTTATACTGCCTTCCCGAGTAACCCTGCAACTGTCATTGCAGTTTGATATAAAAGATTTGTTTACTACAGTATACAGTATGTTATGTGGACACATTATCATCCCTTTTAATGCGTTCCTCAATCTGTTACTCTATGTGTTTGACTTACACTTTTTATCATTTCTTTTATATATATAATTCTGTGCTGAATTCTAGTAATGGCTTGGCTTAACTACTAGTTCCTGCTTTTCTGATCTACTAATGTAGCAACAATTTTGTATGTCTCCTAGTTCCTGCTCTCCAGACCTGCCTCCTTGACAACAAGCTTTCTTTATTCCTAGATCCATTTCTGTATGCCACTTGCAGCCAGGCCCATTTTGTTTTGCATTTTGCGATTGTGTCCATCCTGTTCAGATCTACCTGTCTATGAACTATGTTTTTTCCCTACTTGCACTGTGTTCATTCTGATGGGTTGCTAACAGGCAATGTTGAGTTTGCTGTCTGTGGCACAATCTGGCCCTAAGAGATTGTCTGTAGATCAGTCCCCTTTTGGTGCATCCTCTTGAAAGATTCTTCTTTGTTTTCTTTGTGGTAGGTTACTCCCATCTTCTGCTACTGATTTTCACCTTATACTGCTGAATGCATAGTTACATAGTTAGTTAGTCAGGTTGAAAAAAGACACAAGTCCATCCAGTTCAACCATAAAATAGATAATATTAAAGTAATAAGGGCAGATGTAGTCAACAGAAAGCACCACATCCCATGTTTCAAAATAAATGAAGGGCAAAAATTTTGCCGGGGGAAGGGTATTAAAAAATACCCTAGGGACTTTTAAGGTGCTGTTTAAGTAAACAATGTACTCAATAGTCAATAGATCTGTACAATCAATCTTTTTTTTTTTTTTTTTTTAAATATCTATACTTTTATTAGAACCATCATGAATTAAAAACCAATGTCTCAAACAAATGGGATATCATCATAATAATATCATACAAAGGTGGTAGATCCACAAAACAGTACATTAAAGATACAGCAACATAGAGCTACTTAATGGTTTCGTGACAGATTGCCGCTCGACATGTTTCGCTCTCATACCAGCTTCTTCAGGAGTTTTATAGCAAAAATTTGTAGTAGACTCTAAACAGTAAAAAAATATATGACAGTGAATACGTACATCATCATGAGAGTGGATAGTGGCATATTGATTGACAATATATGATATCAACCAACTGATATTAAAGTTTAAGAGTTACAAAAAGATTGTACAGAAACAATCGTATTAATTTATTATTAAAAAAGAAAACAAATTGAAAAAAGAAGAAGAATAGTTTTTGCTTAATATATCTTACCAGGCTGTAGTGCACCAACAGTATATAAAGCTTGAGATAATTGATAAACTGCTACTGACTCTCCAAAAATGGGGTCTCTCATACGTGGGGGTCAACCCTCTTGATGTGACCACAGGGGAATGTAAAGTTTTAAAAGAGTCCTTAAATGATGCAAACAAAATTTTGCAATTAGTTTTAAGTGTAGATGCAAAATGCATAGTATTTAGTCCCTGAATATATGGATTGATTACCTTCAATAGAACCAATGTTTATAAGGGCTTGTAAATAAGACAGCCTCCCAAGGAAAGTGGACAATAATAGCCAGAGTAGATCATTGAATAATGAAGTCAAACAGTAATGGAGACTTTAATTTGTTGTGCAAAGAAGGAGAGATCCCCTCTCGGCACCAATCACTAAAGGAAAGAAAAAGTAATTAAAAACGGCTTAATAAAAGCAGTTATTGTCAAAAACTGACAATGCTGCAAGTGTGACACTTACTTGTAAAGCAAATGGTTCGGCGTACTGGGCTTGAAAACAGTCCGTGCCCACCTTACAAAGAGGCGCCGGTAGCAGAGCAGTGTGCGGTACTGAGTTCCGCCTTTACATATCCCCCATCCCGGCGGCATCTGACCTCACCGCCGGGATGCGAACGCTTGATTGAGAACGCCTGCGTTCCGGCATCACGGGGGAATGTGGTGACGTCATCTCGACGTCAGCGACGTTGCTAGAGTCTAATGCGCAGGCGCATAAGCCTGATAAGCTATGGAGCAAGGAAGCGCCCTTAACACCATCTTAAAGAAGGGCAAACAGATGGCAAAACAAACGCTGTCCACAATGGGACATCTAAATGCATTAGTACATGTGTGTTCTCTAGGAAGAGTGAATAAAGGGCTTTATATAGGCTCCATGTAAGTGATTATATAATATGAAGAAATCCCCCATTTGTCAGAACTAGGGCTTACTTCTCTAGGGCTCCCATCTGGCGAGCGATTGGTTATACACTACCCAGAGAAATGGGTGCCCCGGGCGTCCATATGGTCTAAAAAGACAGGAGTAACCCAGCAAGAGAGACCAAGGTAGTAGCCAATTTGAATAAGGTAGAACATAAGTATGTGCAATATAAAGGTTGCAAAAGACAGCCTGCAAGATAAATAGCAGCACCCCAGTAGGAATTCATTACATTTGTATCAAAAATTATGTGATTATATATATTTTGTACATCAGCACAAAATATCAACTGATCTAGACATGTAAATCAATAATAAATCCAATAACTAAAAAGAAAGAAAAAGAGGGGAGAGAAGAAAAAAAAAAAAAAAGGGAAATATGAAAGATTTTTACAAAAATGGTTTAAAGCTAAATGCATCATTCATGCCTGGATAACTAAGGGCTGACAAATTGTGTATCCAGCGTGCTTCCTTTTGGAGGAGTATCTTATCATAATTTCCTCCCCTAGCTCCAGGGGGAACATGTTCCAATGCATAAAAATGTAAACAATTGCTGTCAAATTTATGCTGTAGGCCAACATGGCGGCTAATAGGGGTCTCCATTTTCTTTTTTTGTATCAGGGAGACATGATCCCTTATACGGCAGAAGAAGGGTCTCTTTGTCTTCCCAATGTAGAACATTCCACATTCATATAGCATAATGTACACTATGCCTATGGATTGGCATGTTACTGTAAATTTGGGTTTAAACAGGCGTCCGTTAGGTAACATTAAACTTTGTGTTGCTAGGATGTACCTACAATAGTTACACTGGTGACATGGTCTACTCCCCTTGTGTGCCTCCCTAACAGTTTTTTTTAGGACTTTCATAGTGGCTATGGACCAAAGAGTTCCTCAAAGAACGGGATCGTTTAAAAGTAATCTCCGGGTAGGGATTTAAATGCTTGGCCACCTTCTCATACCCCATCAACAGGTACCAGTATTTCCTTAGGATTTCTCGTATCTGTTGATGTTGACTAGAAAACATAGTAATGAGTCTAACCCCAGGATTTGTTTTCTTAGATCTTGTACTGTGTACATGGGAAGCTCTATTCTGATTTTTTGCTCTTAAATATGCTTTCTTGAGGCATTTTTTGCTATATCCCCGGTTGAGAAAACGCGAACGTAACTTAATGGCCTCCCTTTCAAAATCGGAATCGTCGCTGCAGTTGCGCCTGACTCGCAAATACTGACCGTAGGGCACACTGGTGATGAGGGAAGGTGGGTAAGAGCTTGTAGCATGGAGCAGGGAATTCGGTTGGCTTGCGATATAAAGTTGTTCCAACGCTGCCATCTGGATTAACTACAATTTGAGTGTCCAGGAAGGTTAAATTTAACTGACTACGTTCAAATGTGAATCTAAGGTTAAACCTGTTGATCTTCAAACTCTCCAAAAAAAACAAAAGTAGATCCTCAGTACCCACCCATATGAAAAAGACATCATCAATATATCTTCTCCATAGGGGGATGTGTTCCATGTATATTTGCATGTCATCTCTGGAAAAGTTCGCGCTCCCACCCCCCCAGATACAGGTTGGCATAAGAGGGGGCACACTTGGTCCCCATAGCCACCCCCTGTATCTGGAGGTAGTGGGAGCCCCCAAATAGGAAGATGTTATTGGAGAGGATAAACAGCAGCAGGTCCAAAATAAACCCATTGTAGTGAGGCGATACCTCTGGGTTCTGGGAAATAAAGTCTTTGACCACTTCAACCCCATGCTGGTGGGGGATAGAGTTGTATAAGGCCTCCACGTCGAGGGCCACCAACCATGCGCCCTCGGGAATATACAATCCATCGAGGGCACGTAGGAGGTCATTGGTGTCCTGGAGATAGGACACCAGGCCCTCGACGTGGGGCCTAAGAAAATCATCGATTAACTGACTAGCTGTCTCCGTAAGGCTGCCATTGCCAGAGACAATAGGGCGACCGGGAGGTCTAGTCTGATTCTTGTGAATTTTTGGGAGTGCATATAGCGTAGGTGTTCGTGGAGAAACAACATTTAAATATTCCCAAGTGGATTTATTTATAAGACCCCTATGATAGGCAGAGCCAATTAGATGTTGATAGCGATTGACTGTTAGGGTTAAATGAGTTGATGATACCTTACGGTACCAGTTACGGTTCTGGACAATGGCCAGCACCATAGACTCATACTGACCACTGTCCATCACCACCAAATTACCGCCTTTATCTGAAGGCTTAATTATGATGTTTTTGTTGGATTGTAAAGATTTTAATGCCGTAACTTGGGGAGGAGTTAAATTCAATTCAGTAGTGTTTCTCCATTTAGTACTCATAATTTCTTTTGTTACTTGATTAGTAAATGCCCATACATTGGGATTACCCTGCAGGGCAGGGAACTTACAGGACTTTGGTTTGTAATTACGGGGTGTAACAATGAGGGGAGGCTGACCCAATGGTGGTGTGGGAGGAGGTAAGGGATCAACAGCCATCTCGAGGGTATGAGCCTCGAGTAGGTCTGTGTCATCAATCTCTCCGTCCTCCCACAGCTCCATTAGGTCCTCCATGGCTTTTATATCATTAATGGACATACCCTTAGTGCTATGTGAATGCTATGTGAATGTGGAATGTTCTACATTGGGAAGACAAAGAGACCCTTCTTCTGCCGTATAAGGGATCATGTCTCCCTGATACAAAAAAAGAAAATGGAGACCCCTATTAGCCGCCATGTTGGCCTACAGCATAAATTTGACAGCAATTGTTTACATTTTTATGCATTGGAACATGTTCCCCCTGGAGCTAGGGGAGGAAATTATGATAAGATACTCCTCCAAAAGGAAGCACGCTGGATACACAATTTGTCAGCCCTTAGTTATCCAGGCATAAATGATGCATTTAGCTTTAAACCATTTTTGTAAAAATCTTTCATATTTCCCTTTTTTTTTTTTCTTCTCTCCCCTCTTTTTCTTTCTTTTTAGTTATTGGATTTATTATTGATTTACATGTCTAGATCAGTTGATATTTTGTGCTGACGTACAAAATATATATAATCACATAATTTTTGATACAAATGTAATGAATTCCTACTGGGGTGCTGCTATTTATCTTGCAGGCTGTCTTTTGCAACCTTTATATTGCACATACTTATGTTCTACCTTATTCAAATTGGCTACTACCTTGGTCTCTCTTGCTGGGTTACTCCTGTCTTTTTAGACCATATAGACGCCCGGGGCACCCATTTCTCTGGGTAGTGTATAACCAATCGCTCGCCAGATGGGAGCCCTAGAGAAGTAAGCCCTAGTTCTGACAAATGGGGGATTTCTTCATATTATATAATCACTTACATGGAGCCTATATAAAGCCCTTTATTCACGCTTCCTAGAGAACACACATGTACTAATGCATTTAGATGTCCCATTGTGGACAGCGTTTGTTTTGCCATCTGTTTGCCCTTCTTTAAGATGGTGTTAAGGGCGCTTCCTTGCTCCATAGCTTATCAGGCTTAAGGGCCTGCGCATTAGACTCTAGCAACGTTGCTGACGTCGAGATGACGTCACCACGTTCCCCCGTGATGCCGGAACGCAGGCGTTCTCAATCAAGCGTCCGCATCCCGGCGGTGAGGTCAGACGCCGCCGGGATGGGGGATATATAAAGGCGGAACTCAGTACCGCACACTGCTCTGCTACCGACGCCTCTTTGTAAGGTGGGCACGGACTGTTTTCAAGCCCAGTACGCCGAACCATTTTCTTTACAAGTAAGTGTCACACTTGCAGCATTGTCAGTTTTTGACAATAACTGCTTTTATTAAGCTGTTTTTAATTACTTTTTCTTTCCTTTAGTGATTGGTGCTGAGAGGGGATCTCTCCTTCTTTGCACAACAAATTAAAGTCTCCATTACTGTTTGACTTCATTATTCAATGATCTACTTTGGCTATTATTGTCCACTTTCCTTGGGAGGCTGTCTTATTTACAAGCCCTTATAAACATTGGTTCTATTGAAGGTAATCAATCCATATATTCAGGGACTAAATACTATCTATGCATTTTGCATCTACACTTAAAACTAATTGCAACATTTTGTTTGCATCATTTAAGGACTCTTTTAAAACTTTACATTCCCCTGTGGTCACATCAAGAGGGTTGACCCCCACGTATGAGAGACCCCATTTTTGGAGAGTCAGTAGCAGTTTATCAGTTATCTCAAGCTTTATATACTGTTGGTGCACTACAGCCTGGTAAGATATATTAAGCAAAAACTATTCTTCTTCTTTTTTCAATTTGTTTTCTTTTTTAATAATAAATTAATACGATTGTTTCTGTACAATCTTGTTGTAACTCTTAAACTTTAATATCAGTTGGTTGATATCATATATTGTCAATCAATATGCCACTATCCACTCTCATGATGATGTATGTATTCACTGTCATATATTTTTTTACTGTTTAGAGTCTACTACAAATTTTTGCCATAAAACTCCTGAAGAAGCTCGTATGAGAGTGAAACATGTCGAGCGGCAATCTGTCACGAAACCATTAAGTAGCTCTATGTTGCTGTATCTTTAATGTACTGTTTTGTGGATCTACCACCTTTGTATGATATTATTATGATGATATCTCATTTGTTTGAGACGTTGGTTTTTAATTCATGATGGTTCTAATAAAAGTATAGATATTTAAAAAAAAAAAAAAGATTGATTGTACAGATCTATTGACATAAAATAGATAAATAAATAAAGTAAAAAATATCGTACAATCCAATATACCCAATTCTATCCCCACAGTTGATCGAAAGGAAGGCAAAAAACCCCAGCAAATCATGCTCCAATTTGCTACAGCAGGGGAAAAATTCCTTCCTGATCCCAGAGAGGCAATCGGATTTTCCCTGGATCAACTTTACCTATAAATGTTAGTACCCAGTTATATTATGTAAATTTAGGAAAGTATCCAGGCCTTTCTTAAAGCAATCTACTGAGCTCGCTAGAACCACCTCTGGTGGGAGTTTATTCCACATTTTCATAGCTATTACTGTGAAAAAACCTTTCCGTATTTGGAGATCAAATCTCTTTTCCTCTAGACGTAAAGAGTGCCCCCGTGTCCTCTGTGTTGACCGTAAAGAGAATAACTCAACACCAATTTCACTATATGGACCCCTTATATATTTGAACATGTTGATCATATCCCCCCTTATTCTCCTCTTCTCAGAGTGAATAAATTCAGTTCCTCTAATCTTTCCTCATAGCTGAGCTCCTCCATGCCTCTTATCAGTTTGGTTGCCCTTCTCTGCACTTTCTCCAGTATCCTTTTTGAGAACTGGTGTCCAAAACTGAACTGCATATTCCAGATGAGGTCTTACTAATGATTTGAAAAGGGGCAAAATTATCTCTCTCTCTCTGGTGTCCATACCTCTCTTAAAACAAGAAAGGACTTTGCTCTCTTTGGAATTGGCATTGTATGCTATTATTGAGCTTATGATTTACCAAAACCCTCAGATCCTTCTCCACTATGGATTCCCCAGTTGTACTCCCCCTAGCATGTATGATGCATGCATATTCTTAGCCCCCAAGTGCATAACTTTACATTTCTCAACATTAAATCTCATCTGCCACATAGTCACCCAATTAGACAGTGCATTGAGGTTGGCTTATAAATTTGGAGACATCCTGTAAGGACGTTATTCCACTGCATAGCTTGGTGTCATCTGCAAAGACAGATATGTCACTTTTGATCCCAGACCCAATATTATTTATAAAGATTTTAAAAAGTAAGGGTACCAGCACTGAACCTTGGGGTACACCACTGATAACCTTAGACCATTCAGAGTAAGAATCATTAACCACTACTCTCTGAATTCTGTCTTTTACCCAGTTTTCTATCCATTTACAAACTGATATTTCCAAGCCTGTAGACTTTACCTCACGCATGAGCCGTGTGTGCAGAACTGTATCGAATGCTTTTGTAAAATCCAAGTATACCACGTCCACAGCCACCCCTCTGTCCAAGCTTTTACTTACCTCTTCATAAAAAGAAATCAGGTTTGTTTGACAACTTCTGTCTTTTATGAATCCATGCTGTCTGCTGCTTAAAATGTTTTTTTCCAGCAAGAACTAGTCTATGTGGTCTTTTATTAAATGCTCCAGTATCTTCCCGACTATAGAAGTTAAACTAACAGGTCTATAGTTACTTGGTAAAGACTTTGATCCCTTTTTAAATATAGGCACCATGTTCGCCCTGCGTCAATCCAGTGGTACTATTCCCGTCATTAATGAGTCCCTAAAAATTAGATAAAAATGGCTTTGAAATTACAGAGCTCAATTCTTTTAGGATCCGTGAGTGGATGCCATCAGGTCCACCTTTATTCTGTCTAAATATTTCTGGACCATATTACTTTTGAGCCATTGTGGATCATTCGGGGCTGTGTCAATACCACCCCCATTATAGACATTAGCTCCCACATGCTCTTTTGTGTACACATAGCTGAAGAAAGTATTTAATAAATTATTATTCTCTTTGTCCCCAGTCACCCACTCTAGATTATTTTGTAAAGGGCCTACATGCTCAGACCTGACCTTTTTACTATTAATATATTTGAAGAATTTTTGGGGGTTTGTCCTACTATCTTTTGCAATCTGCTGTTCTTTTTGAATTTTTGCATCCTTGATTTCCTTTCTACATATTCTGTTAAATTCTTTGTAACATTTAAACGACAATAGTGTTCCTTCATTTTTATATTTTTTAAAAGCTCTTTTCTTATTGTTTATAGCTTTTTTTAACTTTGACCGTGAGCCACACAGGTTTTATTTTTAGCCTTTTAAACTTATTGCCCATGGGAATATACTTTGCAGTGAGGTCCCAAACAGTCTTTTTGAAGAATTCCCATTTCTGTTCTGTGTTTATCGATGCCAATATTCCCTCCCAGTCTAAATCCCGGAGGGCAGCCCTCATCCTTGGAAAATTTGCTCTCTTGAAGTTAAGTGTTTTTATCTTTCCGTATGTATTTATTTCTTGTTTACTGGTAACATCAAATGAAATCATGTTATGATCACTGCTACCCAGGTGTTCCTTTATCTGAACATTAGTAATAAGCTCTGCATGGTTTGAGATTACCAGGTCCAACAAAGCTTCATTCCTAGTTAGGGCCTCAATAAACTGGACCATAAAATTGTTCTGTAATAGGTTTATACATTTTTACCCTTTAACTGTCCCAGCAGTGCCATTACTCCAGTCAATTTCTGGGTAGTTAAAATCCCCCATTATTATCACCTTCCCAGCCCTTGCAGCCCTTTCCATCTTTGGAAGTAGCTGAGTCTCCACCTCCTCGTTAACATTGGGTGTTCTATAACAAATTCCAATTATTAACTTTGAACTACGCACATCTATATGCAGTTCCACCCATAATACTTCAGACTCATCACACTCTCCATCAACCAGGTCCTCTTTCACACTTGCTGTGAGATCACTTCTCCCATAGAGACAGACCCCGCCACCTTTCCTTTTTACCCTGTCTCTCCAAAAGAGTGCATAGCCAGGCATATTAATAGCCCAGTCATGTGAGGATTGAAGCCAAGTTTCAGAAATACCGATTACATCATAGTTCTCCTCATGCACCAGAGCTTCCAACTCACCTGTTTTGCTTGGCAGACTTCTGGCATTGGTGAACAAACACTTTAATGCATTATTACATTTTGCTCTGGTGTTTTCCATATCATTTTTAGTGGTACAAATGGCACTATAGTTTCCAATGGCTGTTTGCAACATGGGAACTTTCTTGTCACCTGCCATAACCCTCCCCCCATCTATCCCCATTCCACCCTCCATTAATGTCTGACCCGTCTGCCCGATGTAATTCTAGTTCACCCTCCTCCCTCAATCCTAGTGTATCTACTCCTCCAGCCTTCCCATAAACCTCTCCCCCAGCATAGCAGACCCCCTTCCATTCAAGTGCAAACCGTCTTTAGTATATAGGTTGCACCCCAATGAAAAATCAGCCCAGTGCTCTAAAAACCCAAATCCCTCCTCCCTACACCAGGTCTTTAGCCATGCATTCAGCTCTCTAATCACCCCCTGCCTTTCCTGTGTTACGCATGGCACAGGCAATATTTCAGAGAAATGCATCTCACTGATTGTATTGTATTCTCCCAGAATGCCTTCTATGTCTTCCTGCATTGCAGTTCATCCTCCTATTGCCAGGTACATGTGCCCCCATTTTTTTTAAGATTCTATGTGTGAATGCACCTGGAGCATAATGGTAATTCTTCATTTCAGCAGCATCAGCTTGACTTCTGATCAGCCTGGACTCCGTTTTAAGATAAGATTATTCTGGTCAGCCGTTTTAGCATTACTACACACTCCTGAGTGTGATGGTTTTATTTTGTTATATTGACCTTGTTTCTGCCCCTACATGTCCTGTCCTCATTTGAACTCCACCTGAACTAATCTCAATGTTACCACAGACTCCCCACCCTGTTTTTTACATATGGTTCTAGTTACCCATCGCAAAAACTACTGGTGCTTCCTTGGAATATGCTTATGTCTCATAGTTTGTCACCATTCTTCCTGGCTAGTTTTGACACTCTCTAGTCTATCATTTACTTTCCTGGATTGCTTGTCCAATGGCTATAGACCTAGCCTGCCCAAGTGGTACCATGACCATGATAAATATACTGCAGTTGATTGCACAAGTTCCTGTGGGCACCAAAGTACTGGTGCATGCATATAAAGCAACGATCTTTTGATTTGATTTACATGCATGCTAAAGGTGAAGACATTGATCTAGCACCTATATCTTACAAAAATTCTTTACACCACTTTACTATCCCTATCTGTTGTCACTATTAAAAAAAAAAAGAAATGATATGACCTTGGGGTGTCCAAAACCTTCATATGGGGCAAGGGTGAATTCTAAGCTCTCAGTAGTTTTACCTCTAGATACAGTATATTACAATACTTCTGCCATTAACTTTGAACACTCTAGGTTTCACATTAATCCTCAATAAGAAGACACTAATGAATGCTCAGTTCGGTGAAGTAATGCCCATGTGGTCACAGGTTTATTAGATATGCAGTGTTGGGATACAGCATTCTAAATTTCAGTTTTCCTCAATAAAGTTTTCCCTAAGGTCACTATAAATGTAGCAGAAGCTAATTGGACATACTGTATCTTTGCTAGTACAAAACAAACATTAATGGTTTAGAAGAGCTCATCATTTAGTAATTAAAAATGTTAAAATAGAAATGTAAAGATACAGTAAATAAAAGATCAACTTCTGTATTTACACATAAAGTGACTTCAAAGGCATCTGGAGCAATCTTTCTATTTGCCCATCCCTCCAGTTTTGTTCAATAGTGCAAGACCATTATCAAGGGGACCCATTTGAACCCCCAAAAAGTATTGAATTTTTATGACAAAACAAAATTAAATGTGGACTTTATACAGTCTGTCTGGAACTTTTTTCCTTGCACACCCAGTTCCTACTTAAGTAAAGAGTTGGCTTTCTGCCACTCTTAGGGGAACTGCCTATGGAGAATCATTTCCTCTACACTGCTTAAGACCTGGCTAACAACACCTACTTCTTTAAAAGATTCAGAACCTCACACTTTTCTTCTAATTTTTCAATATAAGTGGGCATTACGCAATTGCCTTTTATCATAAGGGAACACTTCTGCACTGGCCATCAATATAAAGAGACACTCCATCAGTACTGTACTTGGTGCGGATTGCTTACTGCACTCTGTAAGCTGTGTGTTATATACTCCTTAACAACACAATCTTTAGGCTGTGCTATATGTTATACAGTCCTAACTGCTCCACTTTGTGATTTGTGCCATACATTATATTTACCTGAACAAAGTTTTCTTTGTCTCAACAGCTGCTAGTTGCTTAATAGTCCTCAAGTATTTTAATAAAGGCCTCCATCAGCTAGGCGCAAACAAAATGTTAGCTCTATGTCTACATTCTGTGTACAGAAATACATATGTTATTGAAGAGTGTCTATTTTCATGATCCTGTTTCATGAGGTTTGTGTGCTTTTGAGACTGTCACTTGTGGCACAGTAATCATGGTGTATTTTGTTAGTACAAAGACAGGGGCATATTTGTGATAAAAATCATCAAAGAATGAAAACCAGTACAGAAGATATGAGTGACACTTATCAGATAAGTAATCACTAAGGGAAAATACCCAGCTAGTTAAATATAAATTGTACTGTAAGTTAGTGTTATGTTCAATTATACTGTGCAGCATGTAATCAAATTTGTTATACTGACACATCATCTAGCATGTATGGGTATTTTAGACCATCCATTTTCCTTGCAGAGATGAGACAGACCATACAATAAAAATAAAGGTTTTCACTGCATTCGTCATCACCTCACCTGAAACATGTAAAGCTTTTCTTTCCTGCAACCTTGGGGAAAGATCCATTGCTAGCCTTTTTTAAAGAGACTCACAAGGGGAATTGTGTCAGTACATTTTCTAATTAAATCCTTGTACTCAATAAATTGGGCTTTCAATCTTTTTCCATCAGTATTTTCAATTGCTGAAAAACCTTTACAGATCAAGACAGCCAATTAACTGTAGTAGGCTGCAAATTCACATGTTTGAAAAATAAAGCTTTTCTGTAGCATGAAGAAAAACTGATCGAGAAACTGGATAATAATTAAGTCTAGGTCTATAAGAGCTCCTTCACAACATATGTACTGCACTGGGCAGCCATGCCCAGCACAGTTCCAACACATAGACAAGGAAATTTTAACACCAGAGCATCCTGTACTTTTCTTCAGCATGGCATGTTGTAACATTTAGAATATGCAAAAATAAATGAAAGCCCAGCCTCAGCAACAATAAAATGTGTGCATGCAAATATACATGTAGGTTTAAGGCACCTCTCAAGTCGGGATTGCTAAATTTACCCTATAAGCCATATTAAAGAACTTCTCTTTGCTGGGTGTTTTTTTTTTCTGCATTGGTAAATGTCCCCTACAGTAGTGCCCAGATTTTAATAAAAAAGGCCAGGAAACCTGGCTATGTTTGGGGTTTACAGAGTTCCATCAAACGGAACTTTGCTTGGTTTATTCATAACTAGTGAGAATGTGGGAAGTTCAGTGAGAGCAAAAGGCTCAAGCTGACAACCAACTTGTATCAGGTTTAGGAATTTGGATAACATACTGGTCCTCAGAGGAGGGTGCTGCAGCAGAAATGGTGTCAGAGAGTATCAATAAGTCTTTAGTGAAGGTAAAAATTGTGATAAAAAGTAATTGATAAGGTTAATTTATTTATTTGCAGCACATTTCACTCTCCATTCAATCCTAGAAAA
Organism: Aquarana catesbeiana; assembly: GCF_042186555.1. Lineage (NCBI taxonomy): Eukaryota > Metazoa > Chordata > Amphibia > Anura > Ranidae > Aquarana > Aquarana catesbeiana. The sequence continues at coordinate 134,642,267 of NC_133332.1, read as the reverse complement.
AGGTGGTGATGTTTGCAAACAAGGGACATAGATGTGACTCTGGATGCTCTGGAAGCAACTGATCATGTGTGAAACATAAAACTAGATGCAATTTAAACAATCTGATCACAAGACTGGTCTATCGCCTCATTCACTTCTGGATTGCATGTGGTTCAAGCCTCACTATGGGAGGACAAAGTCAATAAGCATATTCATCTTGTCATCAATAGGAAAAAGCAATGATCATTGGAATTGGGCTCGCCACCTACAGGCGTGATGCGGTATAGACCTCAATCTGAATAAACAGAGAGGTCAATGTATCCACCGCAATCTGAACAAGAAGTATAAACGGCAATGACACCATCATATATTTGGAAGCAACTGATCATATGTGAAACATAAAACTAGATGCAATTTAAACAATTTGATCACAGGACTGGTCTATATCCCAAATAGATTTAAACAATAGCTAGAATGAAATGCAAGTACATTACATAAAATTATTTTTAAAAGAAAAGTATAAAAAATTATTTGTTAAAAGGATGTTTAAAAATTCAAAAAAATTCAAAAAGATTCATGCACACTTCACCTTAGGCTCCATTAATGGATGCGTTGATGTCCCATTCAATGTTAAGGCTCAAAGGGGGAATGGCATTGGAGTTGATGAATTCAGTAAGTTTCGAGGTGTGAGGTCGTTGACCCACCTCTCCAAGGGAGTATACATCTGTCAATAATTAAAAATTCTGTTCCTGTAGGGTCTCTGTTGTGAAACTGTTGATAATGTCTTTGGACATTATGTTTAGTGTCGCCCTTTTTGATGAGAGTTATGTGTTCATTGACTTTTACTGAGAAAGCCCAAATAGTTCTGCCCACATACTGCTTGCCGCATGGGCATGTGAGTAAATATAAATGTGTGTAAACCTTGCGCCAAAAAATTAATGTGAAAAAATTAAAAATGAAACAAAAGCTGCTGACCCCCAAACTGGGTGAGAAATCCAGTGCAAATGAGAAAATGTGTATGGTGGGGGGCGCTGAGTCTAAATTTACTGTTAGCTACTATGTATGAAAGATGTGGAACCCAACAGCAATATTTTTGTATATTTTGTATATTTAAAATATTGCTGTTGGGTTCCACATCTTTCATACATAGTAGCTAACAGTAAATTTAGACTCAGCGCCCCCCACCATACACATTTTTTCATGTGAGTAAATATACCATATTTTTTGTAGCGCATTTACAGAAATGTTTAATATTTTATAGACGATTATTGACGAGTGATTTAAATTGTAAGGTTTTGCTCCATCCACGTGTGTTATAATGACAAACGTTGCACTTCTTGCATGTAAAATAACCAAATAGGTTGTGAAAAAAAGATGTTCTAACTGGGGGGTTGATGATGTTAGGTGAAATTTTGCTTTGTAAAGAAGGCACCCCCCCGTATATCACCTTAGGTTGGTCTGGCAAAAGAGGACCTAAAATATTATCTTTCTTAAGACATCCCAGTGTTTATGAATAATTGACTTAATCTGCGCATGCTGAGTAGAAAATGAGGTGATCAATGACCACTTAAAGGTCTCATTAGACACTCAGTACGGGGTTTATCCCTCAGAAGAGAATTTATCTCCATTTCTAGTGCTTTCTGCAACTCACCCTCAACTTCAATCTGACTAATTGGACCATCTTCCATCCTAAACTGGAGCCTGGATGTGGAGGTCTTGTGTATTGGTGTTTACACCACATGCCTTGTTGACTCATTTCGCATATGCACAGTCGAGTCTCCTTATTCCGGTAAGCCTCTTCACTAACTGGTGGTGGTTTTATTGTCTGTGTCTTCACTCCAGCATGGATTGGCATGTGGAATCCCCTTTTTGGCTATATAGTTTCTTATCCATGGACTGTTGTATTCACAGTTTAAAATTCCTTTATATGATGGAACTTTAGTTTGAGTGTGAATTTCACATCACTTTTCACTGTTTTCATTTAACCTTGTGGTCAATTCACATTATTTATTAAGTTGTACTTATGAATTTGTAACATTTTTGAGCGCTGCACAAATTTTTTATTTTTCACATATTTATTGGTATACACTTGTCTTAGTGTTGTGCTTGCTGCTATTAGAAATATGTTTATATGTCAGCGCGATATACACCAATTTTTCTATTCTGTGCATGAAGGTAAATAAAAACCTTGGGTATCCAGCTCCCCCAAAACCCCCATTATACTTACCTAAGCCCCATCATGATCCAGTGCTGTGAATGAGAACAGCGGCTCTCTGCTCTGTCCCTCTTTATAGGGCATATCCATAACAGTAGGAGCCTCTGGAAAAAGAGAATGGGAACAGGTCCGTGTCCCACTGTCTGTATCTATGGACACAGGTAGTAGGGCTTGGGAGTGAGCCTGTGGGAGTTCCCCCATAGGAAGCGCTTCCCATGGAGGCACTGGATGAAAAGGTGGAGCCAAGAGCGCCGGTGGGAGACCCTAGAAGAGGAGGATCATAGCTGCTCTGTTCAAAACCATTGCACAGAGTAGGTAGTATTACATGATTTTTATTTTTGTAAAAAAAAGATTACTTGTAGAAACACTTAATGTGAAATACTGGATGTCATACTCCCTTATGTTAGCCCATACTTTAGGTTTTGATACAAAAGAAAAATTACAAAATAAACACAAAAACACCTGACACAACCAAACACCTCACATGTTCAAATAAACAAGTGTTATGCCCCATACACACGGTCGGATTTTCCGACGGAAAATGTGCGATCGGAGCTTGTTGTCAGAAATTCCTACCGTGTGTGGGCTCCATCGGACATTTTCCATCGGATTTTCTGACACACAAAGTTTGAGAACAGGCTATAAAATTTTCCGACAACAAAATCCGATCGCGTCAATTCCGACCCTGTGTGGCCAGTTCCAACGCACAAAGTGTCACGCATGCTCAGAAGAAATTCTGAGACAGAACAGCTTGGTCTGGTAAACTTAGCGTTTAGAATGGATACAGCACTTTCGTCAGGCTGTAATGTTTGAAATAGTTTAATACAGCGCACTCTCTTCTTCTTTATAATGTGAGAAGAATGTAGTTTTGCTGCTCATATTCACACAGACTTCTCACAAACTTCTTTCTTTATTATTTATTGTGATTCCCTCAATATATTTTGATTTGTCACATCTGACAAAATTTCTTTTTTGTTGTTTTATTTTTTTTTTTTCAAGGCTGTTTTTTTTTTTTTTTTGGGTTTGTATTTTTTTCAAGGCTGATCTTTGTTTGATTTTATTTTTAGTTTTACTCCATAATATTTTTGTGTGTGTTTTGTGAGTCAAGTTACAACAACACCATTATTATCTTGTATTATTTAATCTCAAGAAGGTTGTTTGGTGTTGGTGTCCCTTGTTAATTTCACATTGTATTTTTGAAATGTACCTGCCTCCTCACAAACAAACTGTCCTTTTTTAAGGAAAACACACATAGGCGAGTATAATTGAAACAAAAAATCCTTTATTAAGGGCTCAGAACCAAACAAAGAGGGAGGCAACGCTGGAGAAACATCAGAAATTGGAGAAGCCTTGGACCCCCAGGGCAGACATCAAATCTTTTCCTGCAAAATTGGTGGCCTGAGGAGTCCATATCTAAGGGAGTGCAGTCTGGTCCAGAAGTCCCAGAGATCCGGAAAGCAGCAGATGACATCTGTGTCCCCAGGCTGTGGTCATACAAGAGACTGCATTTTGCTAGACCAGACTGGACCCAGGGTCATCACTCTCTGATCTTCTTTCCACGCTTCCTTCCCGGCTGTGGCTCTGGTGTTGGAGATGTGGCAGATGGAGTAGTAGAACCTGGAGGAGGAGTAGTAGGACCTGGAGGAGGAGGAGGAGTAGTAGGACCTGGAGGAGGAGGAGGACCATGTGTGAGGTTACAAATGTGGGTAGCACGTGTTATTTGACCCCTCAACCCCATATTGAGAGCTTCCAAAATTAAGGACTCACACAGGAGTCATTGGCCCTCCTCCATCTGCAGCATTTTGCAGGCAGTTAGGCCAGCAAAGTCCTCCTCCACACTGTGGGGGCTTCTCAGGGCCTCTGTAGCCTTCCAAAAGAGGCCTATGGCAGCCTCCTCCAGGTTACTCATCTTCCTGCCACTTTGTCTTTAAAGGTGTAGGGGAGGGACCTGGATATCAGGCAGCCTGCTTGGCCCAGCCACCTCCTGGCTGAGACTTCCCTGTGTATGAAAAAGGGACATGGTTGTAGTTTTTGCATCATCAATCACAATCATAAATTAGTACTCCAAACTAACATCTAATTAACATCATTGATGGGACAACCAGAAATATTTAGAGGAATGCTATACCTAGCTCAAGCTGGTCTCCTCCACATGTTGCTGCCTGGAAGGCCCAGGTTGGGCTTCAGAAGCCTCAGCTGGGGGGGAAGGAAGCCTGGAAGGAAGACTGGAGAGTGATGACCTGGGTTCAGTCTGACCTGCCAGAAAATGCAGCCTGTCATAGTACCACAGCCTGGGGACATAAATGTCATCTGCAGCTCCTGATCTCTGGGAATCCTGGACCTTCTTGTGCTCCCTTAGATAAGTGCTCCTCAGGCCACCAATTAGGATCTTCAAATAGATGATGTCTGCCGTGGGGATCACCGTCTTCACAAATTCCAACAAATTATCCAGCGCTGCCTTCCTCTTTGTTTGTTTTTTATATTCAGGGTGGTTTATCTCTCATAGACAGGGCAGCTCCCTGAACATATCAATGAAGATTGCCATAAAGTCCTTATCTTTCAAGATATCCATTTTCACTGCAAGACACAACACAAGACAAACCCTAATGTCAGCCTAAAGTCTTCTAAACTTGTGCAAATACAGGCCTCAATCTAGAAGCAGCATAGGCCCAATGTTAAATCTTACCTTCATTATCACAATCGGCACCTCCGGTACTCCTTCATCCGCTCACAGATCGTACGTACTACGCACGCGTGTTATGCTTTATAGACACTGCGCATGCGTGAAACTCTGCCCGCCCCTGACGTTCTTTCTAGTCTATTCCCCACCCCTTCTCGTTCCTCACAGTGGGGGAAGAGCACATGGCGGAGACACAGCAGGTGTCTGATATTTACACCAACGAGGAGGAGGAAAGCCCGGAGGCAGAAACGTCCCGATCCAGAAGGAGACGATTTAAGGCATCAAATATGTCCTTTGGGGAGATGTTGGAGATGGTGGACATCCTGAAGAAGGCCGACTATGATGGGAAGTATGGACCTTACCCCAATCCCAATGTCCGAAAGGCCAAGATCATGGCGAAAGTGGTCAAAAGTCTGCACCGGAATTTCGTGGTACGTTGATCAAAAGATCAGCTCAGGAAGCGGTGGTCGGACCTGAAATTAAGAGAGAACGAGCAGTACAGAAAGATCTGGAGAGTGCTGCAAAAAAGTAAGTAGTTGTGCTGTGTTCCTAGTCTTTTTGTGTTTATTACGTTCGTGCTGCTCCATGTGCTTTTCTTAACTGTTATCCAGTTTAAAATGTCAACTTTCATGTTCATGGGCACATTATTTGTTCGTATCAAACATTTTTCTTTCGGCCTATAAAACACCATTGTTTTGGCCTTATGCATTTGCCCACATTTTTTAGGGCCTACTTGTCTGAAAATAATTTGGTTGTGTAGATGGGTTTGTTACTAGAATAAATGCAAACTAGATTCTGTGTAAGGAGAGGACACTCAGCAGTTGTTTAGACATCTGGACGCTGGAGCACTAGTGTGGGACACAAGAACACACTTTTTATTCGGGGGTCCACACAGGTGCTCCAGTGTATACTAAAGGGGTGTCTCCATCTGTGAAGCTTGTACAAGACAGGTAAAGTATTTAAGCTTGACAAAGGACAAGAAAAATGCTACATCTTGGAACTCTGCCCCCCCAAAAAATTGTACCCCATTTCCAAACAATGTTTCATATTTATAGTTCTGCCATCAAATATCTGTGTGCTAAGTATACCATTTTTTTTTACATAGGGGAGAAAAGACTCGGGGGACACCCCTCATCCGAGGAGACCAGAGACCCCCCACCTTTGGAAGAAGGGGAAATGCACCCAAGACAAACAGAGCAGGAGGACGAAGACGTGGTGGAAATTGGCACCACAACAGGTGAGTGTCATCAACCACAGGCTCAGTTAAGAGATGGATGCCGGCATATTTATAATACATGTTTTTTTTGGTTTCTATCTTTTTAGGAGATCATGATGTTGTGGATCCAGATCCTTTCCCCTCGGAAAGTGCACAGATCCTGATTGGGGAGATCATGGGGTGTAATAGGGACTTGGAAAACATCAAGAAAAACATCAATGATGTTCTTCAAAAAAATAAGAACATCATTGATGTTTTGGGGAGAGTTTAAAACCCCTCCAAATCCATTTATTTTATGGTGTGCTACAATTTTAACATTTTTTGTCAAATTGGAGAAAAGCCAAATTTTGAAGAGGCACACAGTGTGTCAACATGTGCTATATGCCATCACGGGAGATCAATGGACGCGTTTTGGGGGTGCAACCCCTTCCTCAATAATAAAATAGCTGAGAGGAAGGGGTTGCTCCCCCAAAACACGTCCCTTGATCCCCCATGATGGCAGCCAGCACATGTTCACATTCGGCTATTTGTGTGCATCTTCAAAATTTGTCTTTTCCTGGGGTGACTTCACCCCATCTGAACGCAATATCAAACACAGCTTCTAAATACTCATGTCTGATATTGCCTTCAAGTTCTACCAAATGTGTACTTTGTAAGTTCAAGATTTGTGTCTTTCTTGTTGGTTTTAAACATGCCTGTTTTATCTTAAATGGACATTTCTACTTTTTCTAATGTGACCCCAAAAATTGTTATACAACAAACATGTTGGTTTGTTTTAAAAACCTTTTCTAAATGCACATGTAATTGTGCTGGTATTAAAAAGATTGTTAAGCAAGAATGTGTGGATTATTGTCTCAACGCTACAACACTTTTGGGGTGCTCTAATTGCTGCTTTCTGTGACAATGGGTGTTATTTCCTAAGGGCAAATCCACTTTGCACTACAAGTGCAGTTTCAACTGCACTTGTAGTGCAAAGTGTCTTTGCCTTTAGTAAATAACACCCAACAGTGCTTTGTAAGGTTACACAATCACACCATTTTCAGGACTTACCACATTTCTGTCAGGGTCAGCTAAAACAAACACAAGCAGTAAATGTCACCAAAGATTTGAGTTCATTTTTTGTTTTTTATTTTAAAAAGGTTTTACACATTGTCTGGCATATTGATAGCCCCCTACCCGCAAAAAATTCAAGGTATCTTAGCCGGACATCACGGGCACTCAAGGGGGGCAAGCCAGGACGGCCACTTTCAAGCGCCGTCAGGGTCAGCGCCCAACTGAGCCAGCATAGTTGGCAGAATGTTGCCGTAAAAAGTTGTGTAAAAAACAGCACGCCAGGATGATGTGATTCAGTTTGTACTCCGCCATATGTATGGGTGTAAGAAATAGGCAAAACCAGCTGGCCATGATTCCAAACGTGTTCTCCACCACTTTTCTGGCTCTGGCCAGCCGGTAATTAAAAACCCTCTGGTCCGGTGTGAGGGTCCTCATTGGGAATGGCCGCATAAGATGGTCCCAAAGCGCAAAAGTTTCATCTGCAACGAAGACAAATGGGAGTCCTTCCACATTGTCTTCTGGAGGTGGCAAGTCAAAGCTGCCATTCTGGAGATGCCTGTAGAACTCCGTCTGGGCGATGATTCCACCATCGGACATCCGGCCATTCTTCCCCACGTCCACATACATAAATTCATAAATAGCCGACACCACCGCCAACATCACAATACTATTGAACCCCTTATAATTATAATAGTACGACCCCGAGTTGGGTGGTGGGATGATGTGGATGTGTTTCCCATCAATTGCCCCTCCGCAGTTAGGAAAGTCCCACCGCTGGGCAAAGTGGGAGGCCACAGTCTGCCATTCCTGTGGCATGGAAGGAAACTGTGGATTCAAAACCAAAAAAAAAATTAGTCTTTGTGCACATAAACAGGGAAAGCAGATCAGACACAAACATTGTTTGCCAACATCAAGATAACATTTATTAGAGGAAATTTTTAAAAACCAAAGTATAAGGTCCAACTATCAGATTCCCCCTCCCCCCTCTCCTGGGCCATTTCTAATATTATAGGGGGGGAACTCTGGGACAGGTAACCCTCTCCACTTCATTGAGAGATGAATGCCTAAATACAAGGTATTACTTGGAACAGCCCCTCCTTAGTTACACTATTGGCAGCCCACTGGACAGGTAAGAAGTGTCATAATACAAAGATATAAATACACACTGTACACATTTTAGCACATTTGGACATTCTGCTATTAGCTAGCAAGATAATAATAGTATACAAAAACTTTAAACAGTACCATTTTAAAGTATACAGGTAGGCCCTTGCACTACATGCTTTGGGGAATTCATCCATACATCTGACCACAAAAGAGATGGGTATAGTGTGTATGGGTTTGGCAAAGTCAGCAGATAGATGATTGAGGATAGATAGAGAATTGGTATCAGCTGACTTAGCAGTTGGGGGGGAGGGTTCCAAATGATTTGGGGACCCCAAAAAAAAGCCTCTGGAACTCAGCATGAATTTTAAGCACCAATCACATTTCCTTAAATTTTAGGGGGTGTTTAGGGTGAAGCACTACTATGGAGCTGACAAAATACTTTGTTAAGTGACTACATGAGGTGAATATAGGGCCAGGAGACCATGCTGGGGAGGTAAGTGAAGGCAAATATGTATGAAGGAGCAAAATAATAATTACATAAAAATCCAGCATGCATGAGGACAAAGGGGACATTCACAGCATATTACAATCATGGTAATTAGGGAATGAGGAAAGAAATACAATATATTATCAAACATTATATACAATAAAATGTGACATTAAAGGATAAAAATCTTACCTTAATATACTCCTTCTGCAGGACCTGGATGATGGCAGAACAGGTCTCTGGGATAATGATCCCCAGAGCCTGGGGGGAGATGCCTGTCGAGAACTTCAAGTCCTGCAGACTTCTCCCCATCGCCAAGTACCGCAGGGTGGCGATGAGCCTCTGCTCTGGAGTGATGGCTTGCCTCATGCAGGTATCCTGTCTACTAATATAAGGGGTCAGCAAAGCCAACAAATGGTGAAATACGGGGTCCGTCATCAGGAGAAAGTTCCTGAAATCATCAGGATTATTCTCACGGATCTCACGGAGCAAAGGCATATGACAGAACTGGTCACGCTGAAGCAATCAATTCTTGATCCATGAACTCCTCCCCACCCTGTTCATGGACTGGACTTGTGTCAAGGGCAGGACCCCAACACCAAGCCCCCGCATAGCACGAACTCTACGAGGAGTACGTATACGCAACATGGCTAGAAAACGGTCGGATGCTCAGAACGAAGTAACAGAACGCACTGAAGAACAGCAAGGCCTGTGAAGAGC